>NC_143578.1:221140612-221798638 GCF_048544385.1 Mastigoproctus giganteus | reverse complement strand
GAAGACAGAGAGTGGTAATGATGGGCACTGCTCTTCTTCGTGGACTAGTATTATTAGTGGAGTCCCCCCCAGGGTTCAGTATTGAGCCCCCTGTTGGTTGTCTGTATTTTTCAATGATATTGATGAAGGTATATTGGACTAATGTCCAAGTTTTCAGACTGTACAAAGTTTGGTAAGGTTGTTAATGACAGTAAGGACGGTTCACTACTGCAACAGGATCTAGAATAGTTGAGCAGATTGGGTGATAGGCGACAACTGAAGTTTAACATTCACAAATGCAAAGTACTACATATGAATAGCAGTAACCCCAGAGTAACATATGAATGGTGCTGTACTACACTCAAGGTAGTGGAGAATGAAAAATATCTGAGGGGTAACTGTGCAGTCAGATATGAAGTTTTCTGAGCAGTGCAGACAGGCTGCAAGAGTATATCATGGGGTCTTGTCAATGATGTATAGGAAATTTGCTAGCAGGGATAAGGAGGTGATTATCCCCTTTTTAAGGCAATGGTCCAGTCACACCTTGAGTACTGTATACAGGACTGGAGGTCTTATTAGGAAAGATGTTGAGATTCTAGAATGAGTACAGAGAAGATTACTGGGTGGAACAAAGGATTGCTGTTATCAAGATAAATTCTACAAATTACAGCATCTGGAGACTAGGCACTTGTGAGGTGATCTGATTGAGGTGTATAAAGCCTTGAATGGTTTTAGCAAGCTCAATGCTGATAAGATTCTTCCTCTTGCTCAGATTGGGATCATAAATTCAAAGTGAGGAAAGACTGTTGTAAAATAGATGTGTGGAAATTTGCCTTTCGCCAGCTGGGGGGGGGGGGCTGATTGTCAGAACAACTTCCATCTGTAGTTGTGGAAGTCGACAGCTTAAATAAATTCAAGGCTGAACTAAACAAACGTTTGGAGTGAATGGAAGGGTAAAATGGGAAGGTTTTTTTTTTTTTTTTTGGCCGATGCTATATAAGTTGCTTTTTTGCATCGCATACCTCTACTAATACTAAATTAGTCAAGATTGGGTATTTTCGTTTTTGTAACATTTTACATGTTGACCAGTGTTAAGTGAAATTTGAGGTGTTTGCATAAAACAGAAAGACAAACAGCAAGAAAAACTCAGCAGAGGAGTCTTGTTCCACCAGAACATGTCTATCACAATTCTGCCATTGGATATGGCTGCACTGCATCAGTTCAGCCATCTTGGACATCAATTTGACATCCTGGACAATCTCTCATATTCACCTGATCTAGATCTAGTACTGTCGGACTTTCACGTATTTCCTAATTTGAAAAAATACCTGGCTGGCATCCATTTTCCCACCAACTGTGACATCTTGCTGCAGTGAATGCATTCCTGGATGTCTAAAAGAAAACTTTCTTCATAGAAAGTGTTTCTTGGGCCTTTTCGTGTTACAGCAACTATGGCAAAAGTGTATTGACTCCAAATGGTGGGAGGGGGACTATGTTTTAAAGTAATAATATGTTACCAGACTTCTCATATAAATGCTTTATACTCTGGCCATGATAATTTCAAATGTCCCTCATGATGTACTTTGATAATGTTTATCTTCTTTGTGATGGATTTTTGATGCTTTGTTAGTTCATTTTATTGTAAAGGATCATATTGATCACCTCAACAAGTAGCATTTATTCTCTGATATTCCTAATATTTATCTTTTATGAAATATTCCATTCTCTGTGCTTACTAATTTGCTGTTGAGCACTGTGACAGAATGTATATATATGGAATTTCTCAGCTACAAAATCTATTAAAATCTCTCACTAATTACAGATTTTATGTCAAAAATTCAAAATTCAATAGTCTTTATTAAACTAGTAATGATGATTTCTATGAGATTATATTAATTGAATTCTCCTGATAGGTACATCCCAAGAAACCAGTTTTTGCTGTAGGAGAAAAAGGACACCATCCTACCATAAATTTTTTTAGTTTTCCAAGTCTAGAATTGATTAAAATGCTTCATGGTGGCACAGAGAGAGGTTATGTTTACTTAAAATTTAAGTATGTTATGAAGAAAGTAAAAATTTATATATATATATATATATATATATATGTATATAAATATATAGTTTAAGTTAAAGTCAATGCAACAAGGCATCATATGTTTAAGAGTATAAATAATCTATATAATATTGGTGTAAATACACCATAGAAAACTCTTAAACAAAAAAACTATATTTTTAGTGTGAAAGGGCATCATTTTATCTGTATCTCATATTATGCTCATCCTTCACAAGAGTTGCCATGTATTGCACTGCCTCAAATAAGTAACGCTTCACTAAAAGAGAAGCCTATTGTTACTTATTCTCAGTGGGCACCACCACCACCACCACCACCCAGACGGCACCATTTCAAGGCTTGTTGGCTCTTCATCGGTGGGTGGGTGGGCAGGTACCCTGGTATTGCAGAAATGACAAGTTGTGAAGATAATCCCACAATATGAGAGATGTCAGAAGGTGTACATAATAATGTTCGGTTCTATGGTGTATTTACACCAGTATTATATAGATTATTTATACTCTTAAACATATGATGCCTTGTTGCATTGACTTTGACTTAAGCATTATTATGTACACCTTTTGGCATCTATCATATTGTGGAATTATCTTCACAACTGGATTGTAATGTCTGCAATACCAGGGTACCTGCCCACCCACCCACCAATGAAGGGCCAACAAGCCTTGGTGCCATCTGGGTGGTGGTGCCCACTTGCCTTGAAACGGTGCTGTCTGGTTGGTGGTTCCCACTGAGAATAAGTAACAATAGTCTTCTCTTTTAGTGAAGCTTTACTTATTCGAGGGAGTGCAATACATGGCAACTCATTGTGAAGGATGAGCACAATATGTACAGATAAAAATGATGCCTTTTCACACTACAAATGGAGTTTTTTTGTCTATGGTGTATTTATACCAATATTATATAGATAAATATATAGTGTTTGTGTGTATTTTCTAATTTACAAATTTAAAAAAAAAAATTGTTTTAAATTGATATTTATTAAATTTCTATATTCCATGGCTTTTTTCATCACAAAGATTATACCAACAATGAAGCCCAGTGGTGAATTTAGAGGCACTGTGCTGCCATCATTGCCATTCAACTCCTATATCCAGTTGATAGAGGTCACTTGATAGTACAGATTAGCCTTGTAAGACTATCAGGCTTCCACTGAGTATTTACCTCAGTGCTCCACTTTTCATTATAATTATTATTATTTCTACTTGCAAATTTTGTAAGTAAGCAGGGTTTTATGGCATCAGCCAAAAAAAACCCAAAAAACCTACCTACCTCATCTGTCCATCCCCTCTAATACTGTCTTAATTCTTTAAATTTGTTCAAACTACTCACTTGCACAGAAACGCCAAATGCTAGTTTGTTCCAACAATCAATTACTCTCTGGCTGAAAGAAATTTTTGCACATCTATCCTGCAGCCCTTCTTTTTCAATTTAAGTTCATGTCCCCTTGTGAGTGTCATTTGAGAAAGAGTTAGAATATATCATCAAGTTTACTTAATCAATTTAAAGCCTTAAACACTTCAATCTCCTTCAAGTGCCTAGTTTTTTTTTTTCAGATGCTGCCAAACTATGGCCTTGTACAAAGGGATAATCACCTGTTCATCCCTGCTAGTAAGGTTTCTCATTGACAAAATATCATTAACAAAACCCCCCCGTGAACTGTTCTGGCAGCATGTCTGCACTGCTCAGAAAATTTCATGTCTGACTATACAATTAACCCCAGATCTTTTTCATTTTCTACTACTCTGTTTGTAGTACCCCACAGTTGATAATTTACTCTGGGGTTACTGCTACCCATGCATAGTACCTTGCATTTGTCAATGTTAAACATCAAATGCCATCTCTCAGCCCATTGACCAAATTTTTCCAGTTTTTTTTTTTTAGTAGCTCACCCTGATGGCTGTTGTTAACTACTCTGCCAAAATTTATATCATCTGCAAACTTAGAAATTAAGCCTGATATAACTTTATAAATATCATTGATGAATATTGAAACCCACAGCGGATGCAGCACTGAACCCTATTTGCAGCGTACACACCTTTTGTATAATTATTATTTTTAACATTATTTTTTTTTGGTTATTAATATATTTTCATAGACTAATAAAGAAATAGACCTCAGAACACTTTACTTTGGTGGGCTTTTGCATAAAGAAGTATGCATAGAGGTGATGACTTCTACGAAAAAGTAGCAATGTAGCGATCTGATATGCCATTTGTATGCAATTTAGCCTGAAGTACATCGGTTGAAGGAAAGGAAGAAGCAAACCGATATAACTGAACTCACTTGCTTGTATAAATTTTTTTTGATAATTATCAGTATTTCGAAAGGCAAGTACTTCTAGTATTGTAAATGTAGTCAATGAAAACGAACACAATATGGTCACATTCCAAAATGAGGATGAACAATAGCAGCCTTTTGTTCCCAAAAAATCCAAAGTTAAAAAACAGGAACCAACTAATAAACAACCAAAACAAAAGTATGATGACAGTTATTTGAATTTCGGCTTTACAAGTATTAGAAATAAAGATGCTCCTGATGCACAGGTATCGTATGTAATAAAATATTAGCAAACAGTTTTTTGGCTCCCACTAAACTCGTGTTTCATAAGTGTTCCATAAATATGTTGTGAGATGAAAAGTGTTCTGTGACTAAAAGGTTTTGGGGAATGCTGACGTAGACGATAATTTGATGTCATTGTGGATAAGTGTCATGAGTTAGCCAACTTTGAAAAAGGGATGTTAGTGGGCGCAAGACACATGGGTCACTCTATATCATGGAGGCAGTACAGAAATTACACTATCCCCATTTGATAGTATCAAGAGTGTATCGGGAATGTGCCACTTCCAGAATTACATCTCATCGTGGACAGCGCTGTGGGTGGATGAACATGGCCATTGACATCTGTCTCGCATTGTTTCAGCCAATTAGAGAGGGACAGTGGCACAAATAACCACCGAATTTAACAAGGGAAGTGTCAGAAACATCTCCAACAAGACCATCAGGCAATCATTAGCTGCAATAGGTTATGGGTGCCACCAACCCACCAGAGTCCCATTGCTAACACCACAACACAGGACTCTACACCTCAACTGGCAAAAGAACATCAGCACTGGACCTTGGATGATTGGAGACAGGTCTCCTGATCCAGAGAGTCTCGTTTCCAGTTATTTCGAATGAAAGGGAGGGTACGTATCTGGCAGAAACTGCACAAAGCTATGCACTCGTCATGTCAACAAGGAACTGTTCAGGCAAGTGGATAGTCAGTAATGGCCTGGGGTGTGTTCAACTGGCACACGTTTGGACCTCTGATACGTCTAGATGCATCTCTGAATGGTCCAGGTCACGTGTTCATCCTTGCAGGCCATCTTCATCCCTTCATGGTCATCGTGCACCCGCAGGGCAATGGACTCTTCCACCAGGACAATGCACCTCCTCACAGAGCTGTGGTGGCTAGAACATGGTTCGAAGAGCATTCCACAGATTTTACCGCCATTCCATGGTGGTAAAATCTGTGGAATGCTCTTCGAACTGAGTGGCCGCCCTTATCCGGGTGAAAGGTGGGCCTACCCGTTACTAGGTACGTATCCGATGATTTCTGTCCACTCAGTGTAAATGCAAAATGCCTATTCAATTTGTCAGAAACATGAATAAGACATTCTAATTCGCTTACCCATCGATATGTCTGTATAGTTGTTCGTTATACTTGTCAAAATCATTAGGCTTATAAAATTTACATTTTGGTTCCCTTATATGTATCATCTGAGAAAGGATAAGGATGCTAAAACCTCATAGATGCTTAGTTTCCAAATTTTGAAATTTCCCAAACTGAAATCTTTCATAGTAATAGTAATCTTTTTTTTGGCACTTGACTAATCTTGTTGCTCTTCTCTGCATCCATATCAACAGATCTACATCTTTCCTAAAATGAGGTTTCATAATAGATGTGGCATAATCTTGCCTTATAATCACTTCCTTAACCCTTCTAGCTAAATTTCTGTATATCATTGATGAAACCCTTGAGCTGCCCCAGAATCCTGTCTGTACCACGTAAGTCCACCATGTTAGATTGCATAATGATAACATTTTCTTTCTCCACTGCATTGAGTGCAGACCATTTGCCACACTTCTAAAAATCATTAATTCCCATTTAAGCAGTTCTAGGAATCCTCAGTTTCCATTTCTCAGCTCATCTACCCATAGGCTGAGAAGTGGCAATTGAGGATTCCTACATGCAGTAGCAATCACTGATTCCTGTAATTAATCTCCCTTCCAACTTTAGTAACATCAGCAAACTTAGATGTTAAATTTGCTCTTGCTATGACTTCATCAATATCTTTATTAAATAATTGAAAAATATGCCTACACCAAAGCTCACAACAATTGTAAAGCAGTTATTAATCAATCCAAACTAGATTTTGAACAGGGTAAGAGAAGAAAACTTACTTCTTGTCCAAATGGTAGCCCAGCTTTCTGATCTCTTACCAAAGCTACTGGCCACAACTTTTGCCCATCTCTGTTCCCACTTCAGTCAAAATCAGATGATTCTATTGCCATTTCAGCCAAGGACTTGCTTAGCATCCTATTCCTCTTCCAACTCGTACATTAGTGATTTTGGTAAACCACCTCCCACCATTCCTAGTATGCTCCATTCAATGCCTCCTGCGGTCTTCTGTCAAAAGTATGTCAGAAGGATTTTAACGATTCTTGATGCTAAGAAAGCTCTTGGTCCTGATGATATTTCTTCACTTGTTCTCAAAACCTGTGCTCCTTAACTTACTCCTGTTCTGTATTGCCTTTTTTTTCACTTTGTTATTCCAAAGGTGTTTTTCCTTCTTGGAAATTTGGTCATATCTAGCTAGTTGCTAGAATGGGTGACAAATCCCTCTCATCCAATTATCGGCCCATTGCAATTACTTCTACTCTTTCTAAAGTAATGGAGAAATCAATTAACTGCCAACTGTTAAACTATCAAGAAACCTTCCATCTGATCAACGGATACGCCAGTATGGATTCCATCAGTGTCAATCCAGTGGAGATATTATGGCTTATATTATCCATCTATAGGCAAATTCAATCGAAAAGTTTAGTGAAACTCAAGCAGTTGCTCTCAACATTTCAATGGCTTTTGATCGTGTTTGGCATAAAAATCTCCTAAATAAGCTACCATCTTATGGTTTGCCAACTGTGTTTTGTAACTGAGTATCTGGTTTTCTCTCTGGCCACTCACTGCAATTGATGGTAGATAGCTCTCTGTCTTCTAAGTTCACAACTAATGCTGGTGTTCCCAAGGTTCAGTTCTTGCACCTATTCTTTTCCTTTTGTATATTAATGGCCTTCTTCCATTAACCGGAAAACCTACTTATAGCTTTGCTGATGATAGTACATTGCATTCCATCTTCCAGATTGAGAGCCCTTGCCCTGCTCAAACAACTTCAACTTCTCGAATATCCACTACCAATTCCTTAATTGCTAATCTCCAGGTAATTTTTCAGTGGGGCAAAGAAAACTTAGTTGATCTCAATCCTTCCAAAACTCAGTCCTGTCTTATATCTTGCAAAAGGGATTCTGCTCCTATGCTTCTCTTTGATGACACTCTAATTTATCTTTGTTGGCGATTACCCTGACTTATAATTTTTCTTGGCATAAGCACATTAGAAATATTGCTTCCTCTGCATCTAAAAAACTGTGTTTTCTCTTTCGCTCTTGGCATTACTTTTCTTCTAAACAGCTGTTCACTCTGTACAAGTCGCAAATCCAGCCTACCATAGAATATTGTTCTCACATCTGGGGCGGTGCCCCCAAAACCTCTCTGTCTCCTAGATTCCATACAGAAGAAGGTAGTTAGGTTAATTAATGACTCATTCCTAACAGAGTCTCTCCACTCTCTGTCTCATAGACATTCTGTGCATGCTCTTCTATAGATACTTCCATGGTCACTGTTCTTCTGAATTGGCTTCTATAATTTACGCTCTCTCATACAAAGTAGTCTGAACACATGCCATACCCAGTCAACATCCTTTTGCTGTCCAACTTCAAACTCACAGAACAACCTTTCTTCTTCTTCTTCTTCATTTATTCATTCAACTTCTGTTTTTTGGAACAACCTTCCTTCATACGTATTTCCAGAAAATTACAATCTACAGAAGTTCAAGTCTAATAGTAGTAGAAGCAGTTGTAGTAGTAGAGGCATATGATGTAAGAAAACATGCTTATATAACATCAGCCAAAAAAAAACATTTCACACATCCAGTCCCTCTAAAAGTTTGTCCCATTCCTCTTTGAATTTATTTAAGCTATCAACTTCCACAATGACAGGTGGAAGTTTGTTCCAGCTATCAACTGCCTGCTGGCTAAAGGCAAATGTTTGCACATCTATTCTATAACTGTCTTTCCTCAATTTGAATTTATGCCCCCTCAGGTTCGTAATCTGAGCAAGAGGAAACATCGGAATGTTTTTTCAAGGATGAGAACCAACTCAAGGCCTTATACACCTTAATCAGATCACCTCACAGATGCCTAGTCTCTAGATGCTGCAATTTTCAGAACTTAAGCCTTTCTTGGTAAGAGCACCCCTTTGTTCCCCTCACCAATCTTGTTGCCCTTCTCTGTACTTGCTCAAGAAACTCTGCATCCTTTCTGAAACGAGGCTTCCAGACCTGTACGCAGTACTCAGGGCATGACCTGACCATTGCCTTATACAAATGGATAATCACCTCCTTTTCCCTACAAGCAAAATTCCTGTATATCATTGACAACATCCCTTGACCTGCTTTGGCAGCCTATCTGTACTGCTCAGAAAACTTTATATCTAACACACACACACAAGATTACCCCAGGTCTTTTTCATTCTATACTACACTTAGGGTGGTAGAGAATAACAACAAATGTCTTCTTTCATCTTCTCAACTTCCTTCATACGTATTTCCAGAAAATTACAATCTACAGAAGTTCAAGTCTAATAGTGGTAGTAGCAGTTGTAGTAGAGATTCTAATACGTCTCATGGTTGAGTGTTTCATAAAAAAAAAAAAAATATATATATATATATATATATATATATATATATTATATCTCTTTACAGGAAAACTAATAACATATGTTGAAACCTTTAGCCTTTATCTTCTAGTCTCAGTGAAAAACACTCTTCACCAGTTTTTCCTATATGTCCTCCAATATCTTCTGCCAGTTGGATTTCAAGGTGCTGAACTTCAGCTCTGTTTTTTAGGCAGTCTCTCTCTTCACACACACACACACACACACACATGCACCCCCAAGCCGATCAGACTAGCCAGGTGGGTAAAGTTCAAATCCCACCTCAGACTTGGATCAGAGTAAAATGCAAAAACTTTGGGAGGTGCAATATGGCTACAGAAGCCGATGCGCCAACAACTAACAAAAAAAAAAAAAAAAAAACACACACACACTTTATAATCCAGTTCATTCCAAGGGTTCTCTATTAATTAATATTAGGACTACCCTGGGCTGGCCAGTCTAACTTTTCGATGCTCATGTCCTCAAAGTAGTCTGTCACAGTGTCAGAAGTATGACATGGAGCATTGCCCTGTTGATATAGATATGGGGTTTCCCCCTCTGCACAGCTACAATGTCGGTAACAGGTTATTATTCAGGATGTTTATGTAGACCTCAGCATTCATTGTTTTGTTCAACATCACCAATTGTCTCAGGCCAAACCAAAAAATAGTCGCAGACTACCATGCTACCTCTGCCAAACTTCATTATCAGGGCAATACAGTTTAGCAGGTAGCTTTCTCCCAGCATCCACCACACCCAGGCATGACCTCAGACTGATAGCCCATATACTGTGACCTGTCACTCCTAAACATTGCTTTACGTTGGTCTGTGGTCCAAGAATGGCAAGCCTTACACCAAGCTGGACAATGTCTGTTATTTATCAGAGTGACTAGTGGATGGCTGCACAACTAGGTAATGCATACATGTAGTGCATGCATATTATATTGGCACTGACCCCCAATGATCCAGTTGGATCATTGGGGGCCTGTGTGTTTCTGCAGCAATGGGGCAACATGTTGACCCTGCTTTTCAAGGTAATGTTTCTTTACAGGGTTCTTCTGTCACTTTCTGTCAGCTTCTGACACACACACACACACACACACACACACACGCACACACACGCACACACACACACACACACACACACAATATGTCCACTGTTAGCTTCTGAGGTTTTTTCAGGCTCATTTTATGATGGTTTCAGCATCAGTCTGCTTCCATTCACAGATCACATCACCAATCGTTGAGCTAGGGAAATAGTGCCACTAAAATGTCACATACAGACTGATTGCTTATGTGGCACTCTATTATCATTCTGCACTCAAAGTCTAACTTCATTGATTGTGGTATCTTTCATTCAGAATCATACTATTGTCTCCTCAAAAGCCTATGAGCACATTTATAGTTGTGCTTGAAATGTGGTGGTGCTTGGGAAGGATGTAGCCAACAACAGAGGAGTGTCTAGATATTAATGGTAGGGCAGTGTATGTGAAGGAAATTTGTTCCAGAGAAAAGAAGTAGAAGAGATAAATGAGGAACCAGAAAAGTTTGTTCTGCAAGTTTGGTTTCAGATCTTGATTGTATGCTGACTGGTTGTAGAATTTGGAAGAGAGTGAGGGAGTTATAGCTGCCAATTTATAAAAATAGTACTCATGGAAGTAGAATGCCTGCATGCCTTTTATATAGAAATCTCAAAATTCATCACTCATACTGCATGAGTGATGCTGATCTGCTTGACTCATACATGGAATAATTTCCACTGCCATTTTATATAGAAAAGGCATGCAGCCATTCTATTCTTTTCTATAGTTTTACTACATACCTTTTATGGGGAAAATATATGCAGCAAAGCTTAACATCTATAAAACAGAGTGGAAGATTAGATTATATACTAGCTAATCCAAGAGAGTTACCAATATATTTAATTCAGTAGACTATATAGCTACCAGCTTATGAAAACCATTTTAAATCTGTACCCTTGAAATATATGGAATATTGGTTCTGATGCCCATCATAATCTCAAAATCCATCACTCATACTGCATGAGTGATGCTGATCTGCTTGACTCATACATGGAATAATTTCCACTGCCATTTTATTTTATTGTTTTCATGACTTGATTTTGGCACATTACAGCCCCTATTGCTGATGCATAAATAAGACCTAAACCAAACCTCTTTCATTGCTTCTTTTAATATAATTGGATGGATTCAGTCAGCTGTATTTGTTTTATTTACTTTTAGCTTCAATTTTACTCCTCTTTTTTCTCAGTTATCACAAATCATTTAGTTCCCGGTTGTAACTTGCCATACTCCTGATATTCCCATCCCTAAAACTTCTTCATGTGTGAATAAATTATTTATCCAGATTGTCAGCAGCCTGAACAGGATCATCAGTGGTTATGCCATTCATATCTAGGGCCAGTGTCCTTCATCCCTTTGCTTCTAATGTTAATGTAAACAAAGAATTCTTTGCTATTTTTCATTGCATTTAGTCAACAACTTCTCACAATTGCTCTTAGCATGTCTAGCCCCCTTAATGACTTGATGGAATAGTGATTTATACTTACTGTAGGTTTCTGTATCTCTGATAATTTCTGTCTCTGATAATTTATAATAATCCCATGCTATTTTTTTCTCTGCTACTAGTGTCATCAGTTAACCTGACATCCATTTTGATCTAAACATTGAAACAATATCTCTCTTAGTTGGTATAAAAAGCTTAGTAGCTTCTGTGATCACTTCCCATTTAGAATTCACAGGTCTTAACCGCACAGCACAGCACAGCACATCAATACACTATGATCACTGTTGCCTAGCAGTTTTTAATGCTTGAAGAGTCATCTGCTGATAATCCGATCAAGAGTATTGCTTTCTCTTGTGGACTCTCTACTCTACTGTTGTAGAAAATAATCATCCAATAAATTCAGAAAAATTCTGCAGGTTGTGTGAGTGATCAGTCCACAGG
This sequence comes from Mastigoproctus giganteus, assembly GCF_048544385.1. Taxonomy (NCBI): domain Eukaryota; kingdom Metazoa; phylum Arthropoda; class Arachnida; order Uropygi; family Thelyphonidae; genus Mastigoproctus; species Mastigoproctus giganteus. The sequence continues at coordinate 221,786,591 of NC_143578.1, read as the reverse complement.
TTTCAGTAAATAACAGAAAAGTTGAAATCCTCCTTTATAAGACATTCTGATTTTCTGGGCCACTCCATTTGTATAATCATTCAATATGATCCTCAGTCATTTGGCCTATACCCTAGTCCTCTCAGTGCTTACAGCACACCACACTGACCATTGATATTATACTGACTACCCAAATGCTGAACCAGGTGCACAGCATTAGATTCTACATGCTTCTCAACAAAGTTCGTAACTTCCCCTCCTGCCCTGCCTACCTACATTGTTATATTCACTATGTACATTGTACTCCTCTATGTGTGAGTGGCACCATATTTCTAACTTGTCTATAATGTCTACAATCTTATACTTCATCAAATTTTTTACTATATTAATCCTTTTTTTTAATCACCTTATAGCCAACTTCCAAGAGCAAGGCAGGTTAAGATTAAGAAAATTATTATGATTCAGAAAAGAAGATTAATTGTAAGATTTGAGAGATTAAGATTCCAGAAGAAGCACTATTTACTATACTTCTAGTTTTAGTGTGCAGGCACCTGTTTTTGCTTTTAGTAACCGTAACATACCCCATTTAGTTTCTTGTCCCATGAAAATCACCAGCAGGCTTTGTTATCCACATAATTCACTTTCCAGGCTGCTGTATATCTCTATAAAAACATAACAAGAATCACTTCCATCTTTGCTTACAGCTGCTGTTAATGTATTGGGCTGTGTATCTCCCCAAGTTATCAGTTTCTTGCGGAAAGAGCTTGGTTCTCTTTCATTTGTCCTTTTTATACAGTATATTTCCTGTTTCACTGACAAGAGCTACTTCCTGTGAGATGTGCACTTTCTGCCGCTGGGGATTCTGCTGGTTGTCTAATACATAGGTGTAGCCTAAAGCATTGAATTGGGCAGCTGAGTACATGATGGGTTAATCATTTTAATTCTGTTGTGGGCATCCAGTACTGCAGAATGTTTAAAAATAATGTATGTTTTCATTAATCGCAAAAATTAGAATGGAATTCATATCATCCTTACAATCAAAATGGACTAAAAAATTAGTCCATTTTGATTGTAAAATACAGAACATTGCAGCTTTTCCAACCCCCATAGTGATGCATCCATAGCATCAGCAAATTTTTTTACACCATTTCTATTTAAATAGAATTAATTGTTCATTTACCCTCTTTTTGCATACATTTGCAAGACTTTCTTTTTTTTATTGTGCCTGGAAAATTTTAGCATTAGCATTAGTAGAGGAATATGATGCAAGAAAGCAAGCTTATTCAGCATCAGCCAAAAAAAAAAAAAAAAAACACACACACACACACCACTCCCATTTCACCCCTCCGTTCGTTCGAAATACCTGTCCAGTTGAGCTTTAAATTTGTTTAGGCTATCAACTTCAACAACAAATGATGGAAGTCGGTTCCACCAACCAACCGCTGGCCAAAGGCAAATTTCCGCACATCTATCCGACATCCGTCCTTCCTCAATTTGAATTTATGCCCTCTGAGGTGATTATTCTGAGCAAGATGAAGAATCCCATTGGCATTGAGCATGCTCAAACCATTCAAAGCCTTATACACCTCTATCAGATCACCTCGCCGGTGCCTAGTCTCCAGACTCTGTAATTTGCAAAACTTAAGCCTTTCTTCGTAAGAGCAACCCTTTGTTCCATTCACTAATCTTGTTGCCCTTCTCTGTACCCGTTCCAGCAGCTCTACATCCTTCTTGAAATGAGGCCTCCAGACCTGTATACAGTACTCAAGATGTGGCCTAACCATTGCCTTATACAAGGGAACAATCACCTCCTTATCCCTGCTAGAAAAATTCCTGTATATCATTGACAAGACACCATGAGCTACTCTTGCAGCTCGTCTGCACTGCTCAGAGAACTTCATATCTGCCTGCACAATTACCCCCAGGTCCTTTTCATTTTCCACCACTGTCAGTGTAGTACCGCAGAGTTGATACATTGCTCTGGGGTTACTGTTTCCCATATGTAGTACTTTACATTTGTCAATGTTAAACTTCATTTGCCATCTCTCAGCCCATCTGTTCAACCTTTCCAGATCCTGTTGCAGCAGCATAGTGTCAGTAGTGTCCTTAACAACCCTGCCAACCTTTGTATCATCTGCAAACTTGGACATTAAACTTGATATCCTTGATATCTCATCATCAGTATCATTCATAAACACCGAAAACAACAACGGACCCAACACTGAACACTGAGGAACTCCACTAATAACATTAGTCCACGTTGAGCAGTGTCCATTGATTACCATTCTCTGTCTTCTGCCGCTCAACCATCCCCTTATCCATAGCAGCAATTTGCCTCCAATGCCACACTGCTCCAATTTGTGCAGCAGTTTTCCATGTGCAACAGTATCAAAAGCCTTTCTAAGATCCAAATATATAATATCAAAGTTATTCCCTGCATCCAGTTCTTTTGTGACTACATCATAGTATCCAATCAAATTGGTCAGGCAAGATCTGCCCTTAACAAAACCATGCTGCGTCTGAGCTATAACTGAATTCTTGTCTAGATGATCCTGCAGTGCTTCTTTAACCAGTGCCTCCATTAATTTACCTGGAACAGAAGTTAAACTAACAGGTCTATAATTACTTGTGTCAGCCTTTGATCCTCCTTTGTGAATTGGGGTTACATTTGCACATCTCCAGTCTATGGGTACCTCCCCTGAGTCCAAAGAAGCTCTCATAATTATGGCTAGGGGTTTGCTTACTTCCTTTGCTGCCTCCTTTAATATAACTGGATAGATCCCATCCACCCCAGGTGCCTTTTTTATGTTTATCCTCAACAATCTCTCCTCCACTTTCCTCTCAGTTATTACAAAATTATCCAGCTCACTGCCAATGTTTACTTTACCTACATCATTCTCCTTCCTGAATAACTCCTCATGCGTGAATGTAGATGCAAAATACTTGTTTAGATTGTTAGCCACCTGAGCAGGATCCTCAACTGTTGAACCATCAATATCCAGTGGACCAATCTGATTCATCCCTTTCCTTCTTGAGTTTAAATATGTAAAGAACTCTTTTCTGTTTTTCTTTGCATCCTTTGCCAAGGATTTTTCGTAGTCTGCCTTTGCCTGCCTAATCTCCTTTGTGACTTGGTTACACACCAACTTATATCTATCATAGGCTTCCATGTCACCCATTAATTTGTATGTATCCCATGCATTTTTCTTCTCTGCCACGTCTCATTAGTTCATCTGACAACCATTTAGGCCTAAACCTTGAACAATATTTCTTAGTTGGTATGTAAAGCCTGGTAGCCTCCAAGATTAGTTCCTTGAATGCTTCCCATTTTGAGTTTGCTGTTGGTCCCACTGTATAGAATTTAAATACTGTCTCAGATCATCATAGTCGCCTTTACGAAAACAAAAACCCTTCCCTTTACCTCTGATGGTAGTTACCTCCTTGAGTAAATCCCACTTCAACACACTGTGATCACTGCCACCTAGTGGTTCATTTATCTGCAGATTCTTAATGCATGAAGAATCACTACTGATAATCAGATCAAGAGTATTGCTCCCTCTTGTTGCCTCACGAACATGCTGATGTAGAAAACAATCATCCAATAAATCCACAAAAGCCTTGCTAGTGTGTGAGTGACCAACCCACAAATTCCAGTCAATATCTGGGAAATTAAAATCCCCCATTATAAGACTCTCTGATTTACTGGCCCACTCTATTTCCCTGTACAATATCTTATTATACTCATCAGAGTCATTAGGCCTATAGCACACTCCTACTCTCAATTTTGATTTCCCTATGCTTATGTCACACCAAACTGACTCGACACCGCCCTGTCCATCGATGTCGACTGGCTTCACTTCCTTGGACTTTATGTGTTTCTTAATTAATAGCATAACCCCTCCTCCCCTCCTGTCCTGTCTATACACATTGTATTCCCCAAATTCCAGTTCCGCCTTACTTATATCTGTGTGACACCACGTCTCTGATATCCCAACAATATCTGCCTTTGATATTTTGAGCAATACCTCAAATTCATCAAATTTATTTACCAAACTCCTAGCATTGGTGTACATGCAGGTATACATGCACCTGTTTCTATTCTTAGCTACCCTAACACAACCCATGTGTTTACTTGTACCGCAATGACTCCCAGCAGTCTCTGAAATATCCTGCATTTTGTTTTTCAGGCTTCTGCTCATTTCAATAGAAGCAGTGCAAGAATCACTTCCATCTCTGCCAGGGGCTACTGTTAATCTATTAGTCCTTGTATCTCCCCCAACTAGCAGTTTCCCGACCCACCTAACACTGCCTCGACAGCATCAGCAAAAATTCTTGCACCCTTTCTATTTAAGTGTATCCCATCCCTGTAGAAGCAATCTCTCCTGTTAACAAGTACAGTCCAGGCTGAAAAAAATTCTACCTCTTGAGCCTTGCACAATCCCTCCAGGGCCGAATTGATCGACAAGGCTCTCATCATATACTCCTTCCTATCGTGTCTGGGCAGAATTGCAGACACTTTCAAATTCAACCCTAATTCACGGCTTTTTTTCAACAGTGACCTGTACTTGCTAAGTAATTCCGCCAGTCTCCTACTCTTAATATCATTAAGATAATTAATGATATTAAGATATGATAATATTATGTAATAAAACTGAATGAAAAAAAAAAAAAAAGGAAATACTTTTAGAATATATAGATGATGGAATGGACATAATTTTAAAATATGATATTTTGCTTTTCATAATGACAGTAATTTTCATAATTCATTTTATGACAAACAATAGAAATAATGTCTGTGGTCTTTGTTCATCTGCTCTTTTGCTTTGTTAGAACTATTCCTCTTGTTTTAAGATATATAAGATATGATTGCTTTAAGATATGTTAAGTATGGAAATAGTCTTAAAATGCAATGCAGTTATGTCTGCTCTATACTAAACTCTAAACTAAAACAGATTTTTAATATTATAGTTTTCTTTTTAAACAGATGTTATTCAGCATTCTACCTTAGTTATGGAACAGATATTTATTTGTGTAATTGATATGTAAATATGTATCGTGATTTTTTTTTTTTTCTGAGGAAGTGAGTTATCATAAAACAATAACAGTATGTAACTATCAATCAGGCACATTGTTAGAAAATGCCCACCAGAATGACTTAAATTTATAAACTAAAATATCTATTAATGTGATGTTGATGAGAATTATAGTTTTCCTTCATAATTGGTTTTATATTTGATCCGTATCATTAATTGTTTTGTTACAAGAAGTTTTGCCAAAAAGGATAAAAGAAAATGCTTTTTGAGCTTTATTAAACATATTTTTGTATATAATTATTAAGTGTCACAAAACAAGAATTAAATTAGTGGCATCTGCCATGTTCAGTCATTGAGTATACTGGCTTTGTTTTTGATTGCAGATCTCCCAACTCACTTACTCTGTATGTTATTTTTGCATCTGGCAGAAATGAATTCATTACAAGATGCAGGGTTTTCAGTTTTTCTTTTTTTTCCCTCTTAGTTTCACTCAGTGGCAGTGAATATAATACCCAAATGTGAGCATTAAAAAACACATTTAATTTATATATGGGATGGAGGGTTATAAAAAAATTGAAAATATATATTTTTATATAAATGTCTTTTTTTCACGCAGTTTTATTCAAAAAAGCAAAAAGTGAACAATTTTGATTTATTTCTTTATGATTTCTAACATTATAAATGGGGTTATTTTTCCAAGCATAGATTAAAAATAAATTTATGCACCCCTATTAATCCAGCAGAGCAAGGCAGGCGAGCCAATGGGACATGTGCCATAGGTTCACCAGTGGCAAGAAGATTTTCTTGGCACACAGCATACACTGCTATCCAAAACTCTTTACCTAGCAGCTAAGTAAAAGAAACTGAGATTAGCAGTATTACAAAACTTTTTCATATGCCTATCAGCAGTTTTGGCGCACACACTCTTAAAAAGGTTCACTGCTCCTGCTGGGTTAATAGCAATTGATTTGTTTACAAAATATGATGCGTGACTTATTCTTTCTTGAGAAGAAAGAGTATATGTTTGATAGACTTTCAATAACTCAAAAGTTGGAGAGAGATATGTACGCACCTTGAGTTGTTGAAAATTCAATAAGTATAAGTGAAATTTTTCTGCTTTTATATTTAAAAAAAGTTGCTGTATAAACAAAACTACAGAAACAGATTAGGCCTTATAGATATATACATTGTTTTACACTTCAAATTTTAACTTAACTTTAAAAAAAGTATATTTTATAACTACAGAACTGTATTTTACTGTACAAGTTGACCTAACCCGGCTTACCACCAGATAACATTTAAGGTACTGTCGTGCATATGAATTTTTTAAAAAGAACAGTAAATTTATAACTATATTACTAAATTCTAACACATACCACACACATTCTCAACATCTCTCAATAAAGTAAAATTTTTTAAAATATTTTATGAAAAAAAAGCGTAACATTAATTAAAAATAAGAATTAGCAATACCTTTAAGTACAGTGCTTGAAATTTAGTTTAGTTTGGTTATTGACAGCATCTAACCAAGTATGTTGTTCCTTCTGATCAGGGAAAAATAATGGGCCTAACATTGGCAGTTTCAAATATTTAACATATTCACTAAACGTACTAGACTCAGACAAGATAAAATCACCACAGATGATAATTATATTCTTATTATGTATTCCATAATAAAAATAGATATAAATATGTTGCATATTATAATACACGATATAAATTCAGTACACATTTCATTTGTTGAATTTGGAGGAATTTCCAGTAATGTTGATGAAGGTAAGGTGCGAATTATAAAATTCCTGCAACTCCTATTGTTACTGTTTAGCATGGACAGTTTGCTTGGACCTTACTTAATCTATGCTAAGTAATGTTTGTTATATTTTATTTTTTGGTGAAATACATTATTGTTTTTGGTACTTTTATATTTTCTTCTTTCTTCCGAATTTGTCCAAATATCTGCTTTGTCAACTTTAGCATAGAGTAAAAAAATTTATAAATTTATTCACAATTTACAAGTTTTTTGTCGGTGAAAGTGGTTGTGTTTTATTATTACTAGGAAACCAAACTGCCAACACGGTTACAGGTCGGGGTTTTCATTCAGCATTGAGCAGATATCATTTCTGATATCTGCTCAATGGCCACTTTGACATGACTGGCCTGTCAATTATTCATTTGTTGAAGTTGTAATTTTGTGTCATGATTCTAAAACATATATACAAACAGTTACGGCATATTTGGGAATGTACTTATGGCTAGCCATGGTTCATATGACAGTGCAGCAGGTTGGGTTTTCCTACTAATAAATTAAAGTAAGAATAGTTTATTTTTGCACAAGTTTTTTTCATAAAGAGGTATTCTTATTGATTTAAGAAATCAAAAAGTCTATCATTATGTTATAGCCTACATATTAGATTATGGAAATATAAAGCTACATAATTTCTTAATATTAATATATTGTTAATTTTTTTTAGTCCAAAAGGAAATCTTTTAGCATCAGTTGGAGGATATCCAGATTATTTTCTTACTGTGTGGAACTGGGAAAATGAAAGTATCGTTTTAAGAAATAAGGCATTTTCACAAGATGTGTGGACTGTTTCTTTTTCACCATTTTTGCACGGACAGTTAACAACCAGTGGGGTTGGTCATATCAAGCAAGTATTTGTTTTATTTAAATAAGTTGGTTATATGTAAGATATTTAGTATATATTTGTCATTTGTTTTCTCTTACACTGCACAATCCATCCATCAGTAATATTATATTAACTCTTTTTTTCGAGTGAGTCTTCTAATTTTTAAACAATGCTGTTCCCAAACAAAATATGATTGAACAATCTTTTGTTATTCCTTAGGTTCTCTTATATGTAGAGATTAGCATTAGCATTAGTAGGGCATATGATGCAAGAAAGAAAGCTTATATAGCATCAGCCAGGGAAAAAAAAAAAAAAACTTGCCCTTAATGCCATACTGTTTCAATTTGTACAGTAGTCTTACATGTGCCACAGTATCAAAAGATTTCCTAAAATCCAAGTATATGATATCAAAATTATTCTTTGCATCCATTTCCTTTGTGACCACATCACAGTATCCAATCAGATTTGTCAAAGAAGACTTACCCTTAACAAACCCATGCTGTGTCGAGCTATAACTGCAGTCATGTCTAGATGATCCTGCATCACTTTCTTAACCAGTGACTCCATTGTTTTCCCTGGAATAGAAGTTAGTCTAACATGTCTGTAATTACCCATGCCACCCTTTAATCCCCCTTTGTGAATTGAGGTCACATTTCCAATCCATGGAGACTTACCCTGAGTCCAAGGAAACGTTCGTAATTTTGGCTAAGCGTTTACTTACTTCCTTTGCTGCCTCATTTAATATAATTGGATAGATGCCTTCCTTACATTTAATTCAACATATTTCTCGTCCACTTTGCTCTTAGTTATTACAAAATCACTTAGCTCCCTGTTAGAGTTTGATAAACATTCTCTCCTCCTTGAATAACTCCTCTTGTATGAATGTAGAGGCAAAATACTCATTTAGTTCGGCAGCTATCTCAGAATGATCATCTACAGTCATTGTATCAAATGGACCAATCTGATTCATCCATTTCCTTTTAGAGTTTATATAAGTAAAGAAGTTTTTGCTGTTTTTCTTTGCATCCTTTGCCGAAGATTTTTCATGCTCTGCCTTCACTTACCTAACCTCCTTTGCAACTCAATTCCAGACTAACCTATATCTACAATAGGCTGCTGTGTCGCCTGACAAAATATGTGCATCCCATGCAATTTTCTTCTCTGCCATGAGTCTCATTAGTTCATCTCACATCCATTTGGGCCTAAACCTAGTGCAGTATTTCTTAGTTTGAACAAAAAACCTAGTAGCTTCCAAAATTACTTCCTTGAATGCTGCCCATTTAGAATTCACTCTTGGTAACATCGTCATTTGATCCCACTGTATAGAATTTAAAAATTCTGAGACCACTGTAATCACCTTTACAAAAGCAAAAACCCTTACCCCTGATGGTAGTTACATCTTTAAGTAAATCCCAGATCAGTATACTGTGATCACTACCACTAAGTGGTTCCTTTATCTGCAGATTCTTAATGAATGAAGAATCACTGCTGATAATCAGGTCAAGAGTATTACTGCCTCCAGTTGCCTCTTGAACATGTTGCTGTAGAAAACAGTCATCCTATAAATCCACAAAAGTCTTGCTGGTGTGCAAGTAACCAACCCACAAGTTCCAGCCAATATCTGGAAAGTCTGGATGTAGAGTTGCTAGAATGAGTACAAAGAAGGGCAGGCGCCTCCGTAGCCAGGTGGGCAGGAGCAGCAGTGCGTAGCACACGCTTCTTGGTTAGACTGGGGTTCGAGCCCGTGACCACCAAATACGGAGGATGCGGAAAGGTCAGGGAATGACCACCGCATATCCCCGGAGCAATATGGCCTTAGTTGCTAATCCTCCAAATAACAAACAAACAAACAAGCAAAGAGGGGCAACAAGATTAGTGAGAGGAACAAAGGGGTGCCAAGAAAGGCTTAAGTTCTGCAAATTGCAGCACCTGGAGAATAGGCACCTGTGAGGTGATCTGATTGGGGTATACAGGTTGTCTCAAAAATATTGGTACAAACATTTAGGGGACGTAGGTAACATCTAAAGGAATGTGAATTGCATAGGAACCCATAACCGGAAACATCACCGTAAGTTGGTAGACGGCGCGGTAGTCGCTGCAGGAAGAGTATGCATCGATATACTTGCATCGAGGTGAGCGGATGCGCTTTGTGAGGGCTCCTCAGTTAAGTGGATTGGATTACTGTTGATTAGTGCTTTTAAATATTTTATTTATTTATATATTGTTGGATTATTTTGTTATAGGTTTTCCTCTAACAGTTTGATTTTAATAATATTATAGATATAATTTTTTAAAGTTAATTTTCATTCATACAAAGGGTACTAGGAAAGTTTTGCAATATGACGCAACAATGAATTACAGGAAGCTGCTTGCTGCTGCATGTTGAGACATGTTCATACGTGCATAGTAGCCGGCGCGCCAAGTCGATCGGCTTAGTTATTCATTAGTAGTGAGAGTGTAAAGTGCTTGCGATGGCATCGTGGTCACGAAATGAGATAAGGACAGTTTCGCGGTATAATTTCGTGCGTGGTTTAACCATAGACCAGTGCTTAGAAGAAATGACTCTTGCACTAGATAATGATTGTCCACATCGTACAACGATATTCAGGTGGTATAGAGAATTCCAAAGGGGAAATTTCACTCTGGAGGATTCTGAGAGGCCGGGAAGGCCACGAACGTCAGTTACGGAGGAAAACGTTACTGCTGTGAGGAAAATGCTTGACGAAAACAGGCGAGTGACCTACCAACAGATAGAGGATACTTTGGGCCTAAATGCACCAGCAATTCGTTCGATTCTGCAAGATCATTTGCACGTGAAGAAACTTTGTTCTCTGTGGGTGCCGCATCAACTGACTGAAGAGCAGATGACACGACGTGTGACTTGGTGCCGGGAGATGTTAAAAAAGTTTGATAAGGGACAATCTCTGTATGTGAACAACATCGTGACAGGTGACGAGACTTGGCTGTACTATTACGATCTGCCGACCAAGGCTCAAAACAAAGTTTGGGTCTTTGATGATGACGACGCATCCGTAATTGTCAGAAAATCCCGATCTGTAAAGAAGAATGATAGCTGTATTTTTCAAATCGAGTGGAATTGTGGAACGTGTCGTTTTGGACACGCAGAAGACAGTCACAGCTAAGTGGTATACTGAACAATGCCTGCCTAAAGTCATTGGATCTATGAAGAACCTGCGGCCAAAGTCAAGAATGGACACCTGGTACCTCCATCACGAAAATGCTCCAGCTGACCGCGCCAAAGCCTGCACCGAATATTTGACCACGACAGGACTGAAACTTCTCGAGCACCCTCCCTACAATCCAGACCTTGCTCCCTGCGACTTTGCACTGTTCCCGCATGTGAAAATGAAGCTAAAAGGGAGGCGGTTTTCCAGTGATGAGGACCTTCTACGGGCTTGAGACAACGAGTGTGCTTTACTCCCTAGTGAAACTTGGCAGAACTGGTTTAAAGATTGGTTTCGGAGGATGGAGAGGTGTATTGAATGTAGAGGAAATTACTTTGAAAAAATTAAATAAACAAAGCTGTATTGCAAAACTTTCCTAGTACCCTTTGTATTTAGCTAATTTTATAATGGTAGTTATGAGATCTGCCTTAAACACATCACAGGGTATCGTGACTCACAGGGAAATAGCCGATGGCGATTTTTGGGTGAGTCATGATTTAATCCGTTGCGGAATCTTTGGAATGTTTTCCAAGGTAGACCTGGTGACTAATCATAGCTCACCTGGGGATTCTTTTCTTTGTAATCGATGTAAGGGGTGCACCAATCTTAAATTACAATTTGGTGCACTTATGGAACAATTTGAGTCTCTGAAAAAAACGGGTGCTTGTCCTCGAAAATAGTGCATCTGGGAGCTCGTCAGGGACTCAAGACTCCAGCAGTCTACCAAGTGATGCACACCTGATTCGAGCCTCAAAACAGAAAAACCAAGTGCAAACTACTCTGGTTAAAAAGGACATTGTTTTATTAGGAGACTCCATTGTCAGGGAAATGGGGAATATTTTTTGTAATAAGGATAGGTGGAGTAGAACCAGGGTATGTCTGCCAGGAGCAACTATTAATGATGTCACCAACAGATTGTCAGATTTTAAGGGGGGCAAAGAGAATATTATTATTCATGTGGGGACTAATGACATTAAACATAAATGATCTGACGATTTGTTGGAAAAATACAGGACCATGCTGAGGAAATGCCACAAGCTAGGCCACATTGTCTATGTGTCTGCAATTCTGCCCAGACACGATAGGAGGGATTATATGTTAAAAGCCTTGTGGATTAACTCAAGACTTGAAGGACTCTGCAAGGTTTTAGGGGGGAAATTTTTATCAGCATGGCCCACACTTGTAGGTAGAAGGAATTTGTTTTGTAGAGACGGGATACACTTAAACAAAGGTGGTGCAAAAGTTTTTGCCAGTATTATTGAGGATACCTTAAAGATTCAGGGGGAAACTGCTAGTTAGGGGGATGTGGGTAATACTGACACGTGTTTATCTGATAATATTGGTCAAAGTAACTCTTGCACATACCTCAAGTGTTCTTATCTGTTACCCCAACTGGACATATTATCTAGATGTTCTAGGGGCAGAAACGTTTCAAGTGAGCTAGTAGCTAATGCCAGGGAAGAGAGCCTAAAAAACTTCAAGGGTTGAGTTAGGGTTGTTAAATATACAAGAACAGTAAGTCTTAATTGTTTATATAGTAATGTTAGAAGTGTCGTCAATAAAATGAGCGAATTCGAACTGCTGGTTAAAACAAGTAACGCGGACATAATAGGGCTTATGGAGACGTGGTGCCACCTGGAAATTGGGGATGATGAATTTCAGTATAATGTATTGGCTTGCTTGTATAATGTATTTAGGAAGGATAGGTTAGATAGAAGGGAGTTGTGGGGTAATGCTTCTTATCAGAAGCAGCCTGAGTGCGACGATAGTTTTCCCGGATTCAGACATTTCACATGCTAGTATAGAATCTGTATGGTGTGAGATAGTTGGAAACAAAGGAATAATGCTAGTAGGAGTAATCTACAGACCAGGTGATTGTGAAGATTATGACGAAAGCCTCTACATGCAAATGGAATGGGCAAGTAAGCGTCAATGTATTTTTATTGGTGACTTCAATTTGCCTCTAATTGATTGGATTAAATGGGAAGGAAACTTGACAACTTGGGGAACAAAATTTTTAAATCAACTAGATGACTGTTATTTGTATCAACATTTCAGGGAAAGTAGTAGAGAAAATAATATCCTAGACCTCATCATCACCCATGAATCAGATGACATAACAGGGCTGACAGTAGAGGAACCAGTAGCAGGAAGTGATCACAGAGTTCTACGGTGGATGACGATGAGAGAGATAGCAGCAGTTAAAGGCAAAGGAATGGGTTTTAATTTCAGAGAAGGAAATTACGATGCCTTAAGATACTACATGGCCTCTATTAACTGGGTAGATATCTCGCAGAGAATGAATACATTTGAACTGTGGTATGCTTTTAAAACATTAATCACAGATGGCTTGAATGCGTATTTACCATTAAAAAAATACTCCACGAGGAGGGTTCCAAATTGGATGAATGGTGAAGTTGCCACATTAGTTGAGCAGAAAAAGGTGGCATGGAAAGGTTACAGAGCAATAAAAAGTACTGAAGCCTATAACAGCTACAAGATGATCTGTAAAAGAGCCACAGAAAAGATTCGACAGGCAAAGGCAGTTTATGAGAAATCACTAGCAAACAGAGCAAAGAGGGGGGAATAAGGAATTCTTCACATATATAAATGCCAAGAAGAGCAGGACAAACCAGATCGGACCTTTACGTAAGGGAAAGACGATATTATTAAATACACCAGCTCCCGTTGCAGATGAACTCAACAGTTATTTTGTGTCGATATTTATAAATGAAAAACCTTTAGTGGCAATGGGAAATTGTGGGAGCGAAGTTGAAAAATATGTAATTAATGATATTGAAATTCCGCAAGATTATTTAATGAAAAAACTTTCGAGCCTACAGGTTAGTAAGGCTCCTGGAGTTGATGGAATATACCCTATCATCTTAAGGGAGGCGGCAAGTGAGTGCATTGAACCATTGAGGCTAATTATGCGAGCATCACTAGACACTCTGGGGAGATTCCCTTGGATTGGAAAAGTGCCAATGTATCTCCCATACATAAGGGTGGCTCTAAGAGAAAGTGGGAAATTATCGACCTGTCAGTCTAACTTCATTGGTAGGAAAATCATGGAGGCAATGATCAAGGTTGGAATTCAGAATCACTTGGATTGAACTGAAATTCTCAAGGATACTCAGCACAGTTTTGTAAAGGGAAAATCATGTTTAACAAATCTGGTTCGCTATTTTGAAAGGGTCACTCACGAGCTGGATTTAGGGAATAATTTCGACATTGTTTATTTAGATTTCAGCAAAGCTTTTGACTCAGTCCCACAAGAGCAGTTGCTTTATAAGCTGGAACAGGTTGGAATCATTGGGAAAATCTTTAGATGGATAGCAGGATGGCTTCGGGACAGGAGGCTGAGGGTTGTTATAAATAGCTATTCCTCAGATTGGGTTGATGTAAGAAATGGGGTTCCCCAAGGATCAGTATTAGGACCACTGTTGTTTTTAATTTTCATAAATGACATCGATGAAGGGATAGAGGGCGTAATGTCTAAATTTGCCGATGATGTTAAAATTGGTAGATTAGTTAATGATCACTGTCAAGCTGAGCTTCTTCAGAGAGAGGCTTAGATAGACTTCAGGAATGGTCAGAAAAATGGCAGCTATGCTTTAATCCAACAAAGTGTAAGGTATTACACCTGGGAAACAGTAATCCCAAAATAACTTATTCACATGGTGGAGTTCAACTAAACCCAGTACTGGAGGAAAGGGACTTGGGTGTTACAATACAGTCAGGCATGAAATTCTCTGATTGCAACAGGTTGCAAGGAAGGTCCTTGGTGTCCTATCGATGATCTATTGAACTTTTGCAGGTAGAGATGGGGATGTGATAATCCCATTATGTAAAGCTTTTGTTAGACCACACTTGGAATACTGTGTTCAAGTACATAGACCACACATAAAGAACAACATCGAGCTTCTCGAAAGGGTGCAAAGACGGGTAACTCGCCTGGAGAGACCGGCAAAAGGGCGTCCTTATAAAGAAAGGCTTTGAATATGTGGGTTGCAGAGTTTGGAAACTAGACACCTTAAATGTGCTAAGGCAATTTGATTGAGGTGTTGAAGGCTCTGAGAGGCATCAATAAAAGGAATGAAGATGAAATTTTCAAGATTATAAATGATGCTAGAACTAGGAGACATAAATTCAAGTTACGGGGTGAAATGTTTAGATTGGACTGCAGGAAGTTTTATTTTAGCCAGCAAGTTATAAATTACTGGAATAAGTTGCCTACATTTTTTTTTTTTTTTTTTATGTGAACCCCAAACACGAGAGGTATTAGAACCTATAGTTCTAATATTAGAGGTATTAGAACCTACCGTTCTTGGGTTGGAGTTTGAAAAGACAAAAGAAGATATTTGTTGACATTGGACTTGAACTTCTGTAGACTGTAATTTTCAGGAAATACGTATGAAGGAAGGTTGTTCCAGAAAACGGCAGTTGAATGAATAAATGAGGAAGATGAAAAGTTGGTTCTGTGGGTTTGAAGTTGGACAGTAAATGGATGTTGGCTGGTTGGCTGGTGGCGGAAATTTGCCTTTAGCCAGCGGGTGGTTGGTTGGTGGAACAGACTTCCATCCCTTGTGGTGGAGGTTGATAGCCTAAATAAGTTTAAGGCTCAGCTGGACAGGTATTTTGAACAAACAGAGGGGTGAAGTGGAAGTGGGTTTTTTTTTGGCTGATGCTGCATAAGCCTGCTTTCTTGCATCAAATGCCTCTACTAATGCTAATGCTAATACTAATGCTATTCTTACTCTTACACAACCCATGTGTTTACTTGTTCCATGATGACTCCCAGCAGCTCTTGAAATGCCCAGTATCTTCCTTTACAGGCTGCTGCTCATTCCAATAGAAGCTGTGTAAGAATCAATTTCACCTCTGCCTGTGGCTATCGTTAATCTATTAGTCTGTGAATCCCCCAAGCTAGAAGTTTTTGACCCACTTAACACTGCCTCAATAGCACAGCAAATATTCCCTGCACCCTTTCTATTTAAGCGTATCCATCCCTGTTAACAATCATAGACCACACTGAGAAAAATTCTACCCCATGAGCAATCTCCAGGACTGAATTGATTGACAAGGCTCTCATCGTACTCCCTACTATCATTGTTTTGTTATTTGGCTTTCAGGAGCATTAGCAACTAAGGCCATATTGGTCAAGGATATGCGGTGGTCATTCCCTGACCTTTCCGCATCCTCCGTATTTGGTGGTGACGGGGCTCGAACCCCGGTCTAATCAAGAAGTGTGTGCTATGAACTGCTGCTCCTTCCCACCTGGCTACGGAGGCGCCCCCTCCTATCATGTCTTGGCAGAATCGGAGACCAATCGTTCAGGTTGGATTAACAATTTTGTTTGCCACGTACCCGAACCATTTCCACTTCCGGTTCTGCCCATGTGCCGATAGAACCACGTGGAGAAATACCACGTGTGGACGTACTGTGAGCCTGCTATATAAAGAGATGCTGCAAGAAATCTTATTACTGTTGAACAAGGGAGCTGACGCTCTCAAAAGCATCAGGTTTTTTAACACTTTTAACTTTTATATTTTAGCATATTTTATAGTAAATGATTTGAATTTATTTTAGGTTTTAGCATTCTGTAATATACAACCATCAATTTATTATAAATAATTTGTTTTTTGATATTATTTGTATAAACTTCATTTACAGTAAAAAAATTTTTTAATGGTCGGCGTATGAGTTTATTTATTCCTAGACATGAATTTACCCGACCTCAGAGTCCTCTTTCAGAATAGTGTAGTCAGTTTGGTGTGACATAAGCACTGGGAAAAAAAAATTGAGAGTAGGAGTGTGTTATAGGCCTATAACTCCGATGAGTATAATAAACAACTGTACATAGAAATAGAGTGGATAGGAAATCAGAGTGTCTTATAATGGAAGATTTTTATTTCCCAGATATCTTCTCTGACTAATTTGTGTGTTGCTCACTCACACACTAGCAATGCTTTTCTGGATTTATTGGATGATTGGCGCCTGCATAGCCAGGTGGGCAGGAGCAGCAGTGCGTAGCACACGCTTCTTGATTAGACCGAGGTTCTAGCCCATGACCACCAAATTCGGAGGATGCGGAAAGGTCAGGGAATGACCAACGCATATTCCCAGAGCAATATGGCCTTAGTTGCTAATGTTCCTAAAAACCAAACAACAAACAATTGGATGATTGTTTTCTACAACAGCATTTTTGGGAGGAAACTAGAGGGAGTAATACCTTTCATGTGATTAACAGTTGTGATTCTTCATGCATTAAGAATCTGCAGATAAAGGAACTACTAGGCAGAAGTAATCACAGTGTGCTGAAGTGGGATTTACTCAAAGAGGTAACTACCATCAGGGGAAAAGGGAAGGGTTTTTGCTTTCGTAAAGGTGACTGTGTTGGTCTCAGACAGTATTTAAATTCTATACGGTGAGACCAACTGATGATGTTACCAACAACAAATTCAAAATAGGAAGCATTCCAAGATTTAATTTTGGAAGCCACTAAGCTTTTCATACCAACCAAGAAATTTTGTTCAAGAATTGGACCTAAATGGATGTCAGATGAGGCTTGGCAAAGAAGAAAAATGCATGGGATACATAGAAATTAACAGGTGACACAGAAGCCTATGATAGATATAAGCTGGTCTATAACCTAGTCAAAAAGGAGGTTAGGCAGGCAAAGGCAGATTACGAGAAATCTTTGTCAAAGGATACAAAGAAAAACAGCAAAGAGTTCTTTACTTATGCAAACTCTAGAAGGCAGGGGATGAATCAGATTGGTCCACTTGATATTGATGGTTGAACTGTTGATGATCCTGCTCAGGTTGATAACAAACTAAATGAATATTTTGCATCTACATTCACAAATCAGGAGATATTCAGGGTGTGGGGAATGCCAGAGGTGTATTAAACACTGGCAGTAAGCTAGATAGTCTTGTAATGGCTGAGAGTAAAGTGGAGGAGAAATTGTTGAAGATAAACATAAAAAAGGCACCTAGGGGATGGAATCGATCCAGTTATATTAAAGGAGGCAGCAAAGGAAGTAAGCAAACCCTTAGCCATAATTATGAGAGCTTCCTTGGACTCAGGGGAGGTACCCATGGAGTGGAGATGTGCAAATGTGACCCCAATTCACAAAGGGGGATCAAATGGAGACACAGGCAATTACAGACCTGTTAGTTTAACTTCTGTTCCAGGGAAATTCTTCAGTTATAGCTCAGACACAGCATGGGTGTGTTAAGGGGAAGTCTTGTCTGACCAATTTGATTGGATACTATGTTGTCACAAAGGAACTGGATGCAAAGAATAATTTTGATATCATATATTTGGATCTTAGAAAGGATTTTGATACTGTTGCACATGGAAGACTGCTACACAAATTGGAGGAGTGTGGCACTGGAGTCGAATTGTTGCTATGGATAAAGGGATGGTTGAGTTAGACAAGACAGAGAGTGGTAATCAATGGACACTTCTCTTCGTGGACTAATTTTATTAGTGGACTCTCCCAGGGTTCAGTGTTTGGTCCATTGTTGTTTTCTGTATTCATATGGTATATGAGGCTTATTGTCCAAGTTTGCATACAATACGAAGGACGGCAAGGTTTTTAATGGCACTAATGACAGTACACTGCTGCAACAGGATCTAGAAAAGTTGAGCAGATGGGCTGAGAGGGGACAACTGAGATTAACATTGGCAAATGTAAAGTACTGCGTATGGGTAGCAGTAACCTCAGAGTAATGTATCAACTGTGTGGTACTACACTGACATTGGTAGAGAGTGAAAAGGATCTGAGGGTAATTGTGCAGACAGATATGAAGTTTTCTGAGCAGTGCAGATGGTCTGCAATAGTAGCTCATTGTGTCTTGTCAATGATATACAGGCATTTTTCTAGCAGGGATAAGGAGGTGATTATTCCCTTGTATAAGGCAATGGTCAGCCCACACTTGAGTACTGTATACAGGTCTGGAGGCCTCATTTCAAGAGGGATGTAGAGCTGCTGGAACGAGTACAGAGAAGGGCAACAAGATTAGTGAATGGAACAAAGGGTTGCTCTTACGAAGAAAGGCTTAAGTTTTGCAAATTACTGTGTCTGGAGACTAGGCACCTGCGAAGCGACCTGATTGAGGTGTATAAATTCTTAAATGGATTGAACATGCTGAATGCTGATGGAATTCTTCCTCTTACTCAGAATAATTGCCTGAGAGGACATGAATCCAAATTGAGGAAAGACAGTTGCAGGATAGATGTGTGGAAATTTGACTTTAGCCAACGGATGGATGATTGCTGGAACAAACTTCCATCTGTCGTTGTTGCAGTTGATTGCTTAAATAGATTCAAGGCAAAACTAGACATACATTTGGAGCGAGTATTTGGAGTCCTCATATCCCCACAATCTAGCAGTTTCTTAACCACCTAACACTGCCTTGAAAGCATCAGCAAATATTCTTGCATCCTTTCTATTTAAGTGTATCCCTTCCGAGTGGAAGCAGTATTTCCTGTTAGCAAGCACATACCACGTTGAAAAAAATTCTACCATTCAAGCCTTGCACAAGCTCTCCAGGGCCGAATTGATTGGCAAGGCTCTCATCATAATCCCTCCTATCATGTCTGGGCAGAGTTGCAGACACTTTCAAATTTAACCCTGACTGCGACTTTTTTCCAGCATTGACCTGTACTTGTTAAGTAAATTTGCAGATCTCTTACTCTTATGGTCATTTGTGCCAATGTGTACAACAATATTTGTTCAACAACCTTTGGTTCCCTTAAAATATGATGTCTGCTCTACAATGTCATTAATTTTTGCCCCTTGCAGATCTACCCTGGTCCTGTTCCACCATCCTTTTTGCATAATATATTCCCCGTCTCCCTGACAATAGAGTCACTGACAATAACTAGTTTTTGTGGGACCAGTGCATTTTGCCTTGGAGATTGCCTCTGTGTTGCCTGATGCACAGGACTGAGCTCTGGTGTTGAGTTGGGCAGCTGAAAGCTAGGTGGGTCACTCATATTAATTTCTTCGAAGGCATTTACCTTACACCTCAAACTCTTTTAGACACCCATTAGAATGCTGAGTTGGCGCCTAATTTCTTCACAGCCTCTGCACCTAGCATACACAAAAACATCCTTCTTGGCTAGATCATGATCTGGTTTCAGATCTGTCCAGAACAGATCTGCAAATGTATCACATATCACGCATTGTATTTGACTGTGATTCATTGAAGAATCTCCCCCTTCGGTTCTCCCTCGATCCACAGCACACTGGCTATCCTGTGAATGCTGCTTTGCTGCTTTAGTCTGGGTCATGATTCTGTTAAATATAATTTAATTAACAATGAACTTTAATAAAATTAATAAATTTTACTTAATTAATTGATAATACTATAGTAATCTAACAGATTTCTAATACAGTGCTATGTTTTTCGCTATCTAGTTTTGCTAGTTTTAGTTTTACCAGTTTCTAGCCATTGACTGATTCTCTTTTAGATTCTGGAAAATGTCAAGTACTTTTACAGGACTTAAATTGCAAGGGGAGATAGGAAGATTTGGACGACTAGAAATCTCTGATATATACACTTCTATTCATTTACCTGATGGAAAGGTGAAATATTTGAATTTCTTTAATAATTTTAATTCACAAATTTTTGATATCTTCAGTGATAAATTATTTATATATTCTTTTGGAATTAAAATTTATTATTATCATCATTATATTTAAAATATTAGATTTTAAGATAACATTTAATTGTTTCTTTTATACCGGAAAATTACAGCAATTATTTGAACCTCAAATAACTTTTTCATGATTTCATAAGTCTTATAAATTACCTTCTGTATGCAAGAATTTGTGGATAATTATATGTTATGAATAATTATTCATGGCAGTCAAAGGGTTAAAGAGAATAATTAATAACTGAATAATTATATATACAAATAGTGGTTACCCAATGTGTCATAGCTATTAATGAATATGTTTCAGATTTCCCCTTCTTTCTGTATGTGTTTTAATGTGATTCTAATGGAAAATATATTGGATTCATGTATATTGCCCATTGTTAGTTAAAACTACCATATTCCAAAATCTTCCACCATGGTGTGGCTAGACAGCTGATTTGGCATAGTTATTAAAGAACAGGGAGGGGCAAGTGCAGTTTTTTGGGGGACAGAATTTTAGTTTTTCCACTTTCAACTATGCACAAAGTTGTTGATTTTTTGAACTCAACTACTTCATTCAGAGTGTGCCACTTCACGTGGTGTGCCATTTAGTTCATCATGCATTATATCTATGACCAGTGCGTGTGTTAAAGGACTGTAATAACTCACTAAATAACTTTATTAACATTAGCATTAGTAGAGGCATATGATACAAGAAATCAAGGTTATGCAGCATCGGCTAGAAAAAAAGAAAAACCACTTCCACTTCACCACTCTGTTCGTTTGAAATACCTTTCCAACTGAGCCTTAAATTTATTTAGGCTATCAACTTCCACGACAAGGGATGGTAGTCTGTTCCACCAACCAAGTACCTGCTGGCTAAAGGAAATTTACACACGTCTTTTTTTTTTATGTGAACCCCAAACACGAGAGGTGTTAGAACCTATAGTACATAGTACTGTGCTTGGGTTGGAGGTTGAGAAGACGAAAGAAGATATTTGTTGACATTGCACTTGAACTTCTGTAGATTTATAATTTTCAGGAAATATGTATGAAGGAAGGTTGTTCCAGAAAACGGCAGTTGAATGAATAAATGAGGAAGATGAAAAGTTGGTTCTGTGGGTTTGAAGTTGGACGGTAAATTGATGTTGCTGGTGGCGGTACTTGTTCGGACTGTTTTGAAAGAGAGAGCGGGAATTATAGAAGCCAATTCAGAAGAACAGTGCCCATGGAAGTATCTGTAGAAGAGGCATGCAGCAGCAACAGTGCGTCTATGAGAAAGTGAGTGGAGAGACTCTGTTAGAGATGAATCATTAATTAATCTAACTGCCCTCGTCTGAATGGAATCAAGAGGCCTGAGAGAGGTTTTGGGGGCACCACTACAGATGTGGGAACAATATTCCATGGCAGGGCGGATTTGCGATTTATACAGAGTGAGCAGCTGTTTGGAAGAAAAGTAATGCTGAGAGCAAAAGAGAAAACCAAGTTTTTTAGATGCAGAGGAAGCAATATTTGTAATGTGCTTGTCCCAAGAGAGATTAGAAGTCAGGGTAATCCCCAAAAGAGATATATCATTTTGCCTAGAAATCGGAGTGTCACTAAAGATAAGCATAGGAGCAGAAGAATCCTTTTTGCGAGATATAAGATAAGATTCAGTTTTACAAGGGTTGAAATCAACTAAGTTGTCTTTGCCCCACTGGAGAATTACCTGAAGATCGGAATTTAAGGAATTGGTAGCAGATTTTCGAGAAGTTGAAGCTGATTGAGCAGGACAAGGTTTTTCAAAATGGAAAGTTGAATGCAATGTGCTATCATCGGCAAAACTATGGATAGGATTTCCAGTCAATGGAAGAAGGTCATTGATATACAAGAGGAAAAGAGTAGGGGGAAAGAACTGAACCTTGGGGGACAACGGCATTAGTGGAGAAGTTAGAAGACAGAGAGCCATCTACCATCACATGAGCGATCACAGAGAAAACTGGATAACCAATTACTAAAAACAGTTGGCAAACCATAAGATGGAAGCTTGTTTAGAAGACCATCTTTGCCAAACACAATCAAAAGCCTTTGAGATGTCAAGAGCAACTACTTGTGTTTCACCGAACCTTTCCATTGAATTAGTCCATAAATGGGTAACATAAGCCAGAATATCACCAGTGGATCGACACTGACGGAATCCATACTGGCGATTGTTGATCAAACAGAAAGTTTCTAGGTACTTTAAGAGTTGGCGGTTAATTGATTTCTACATTACTTTAGAAAGAGTAGAAGTAATTGCAATGGGACGATAATTGGATGGGAGGGATTTGTCACCCTTTTTAGGAACTGGCTGGATATGAGCAAATTTCCAAGAAGAAGAAAAAACACCTTTGGAATAAGAAAGTGAAAAAAGGCGGCAAAGAATAGGAGTAAGTTCAGGAGCACAGGTTTTGAGAACAAGTGGAGAAATGGCATCAGGACCTGGAGCTTTCTTAGCATCAAGATTCATCAAAATCCTTCTGATATCCTTTTGACGGAAGACCACAGGAGGCATTGAATGGAGTGTGTTGGGAATGGTGGGAGGTGGTTTACCAAGATCATTAATACATGAGCTTTAAGAAAAATGGGATGCTAGCAGGTCAGCTTTATCCTTTAACTGAAGTGACAACAGAACCATCTGGTTTGGACAGAGGTGGGAGCAGAGATGGGGAAAAGTTGCGGCCAATAGCTTTGGCAAGAGACCAGAATGCTCGGCTACCATTAGGGCAAGAAGCAAGTTTCCTACTCTTAGCCTGTTGAAACTCAAGTTTGGACTGATTAATAACCGCTTTACAATTGTTGCGAGCTTTGGAGTAGGCAGAAAATGAAACTGAAGAATTAGAAACAAGCCAATTACGATATGCAACATTCTTCTCTTGAACAGCCTTAGTACATTTATTGAAAAACCAAGGTTTAGATAAAGGACGACATTTTAGAGTGGAGTGTGGGATAAAGGATTCCATTCCTGCAAGAATAATTTCACTGACACGATCTGAGCAAACATTGACTTCAGAAGTTTTGAAACAGTAATCTGACCAAGGAAAAGAAGAAAAGAAGTCTCGCAGGTCATCCCATTTTGCATTCTTGTAATGCCAAACAACACGAGGTTGGTAATAGCCATGAGATAAAGGTTCCATTGGAGAAGAGACAATCACCAAGTTGTGATCTGAAATGCCTAAAGGACCTCTCACTTCGACCGTGTACTTAGAAGGGTTGTTTGCGAGAAAAAGATCAAGGGTATTGGCTGTATGATTAAGGTTGTCCGCTATTCTTGTAGGTAAATGAACAATCTGTGCTAGGTCATTAGTAATTGCAAAAGCCTCAGCATCTCGACCTGCTGGGTCGGTGTGACTAGAAAACGGAAGCCAGCTGGAGTTGTGAACATTAAAATCACCAAGGAAAATTACCTCACTGTTACGAAAGTTGGACTGGAGAAAGTCAAGTTACAGTGAGAGGAAGTCAAAGAGCTCCAAGTGATTAGTGGAGTTGGGAGAATGGTAGAGACAACAGATGAATTTGACACAATGAGGTAGAGAGATTTTAAGCCAGAGAAGATCAAAGAGAGGAGATTCGAAATTGCCAAGTCTCTGAGAGGGAATATCAGAAGGGACATATGCACAAGTACCACCTTTCAGGCGAAAGGAATCATACAGTGAATAATTTGGGCATCTGAGATGAGCAGTAGTTCAATCAACCGATAACTGAGATTCTGTCAGAAAAAGTACACGGGGTTTGGCAGACTGCAAGTGGAAATGGACATCATTGAGATTAGAATTGAGACCACGTATATTTGTGAAATGAATTAGGAAGTTCTGGGGAGGTTTAGATCTTTTCGCAGATAAGCTTGCTCTATTAGTTTGACAATTCATGGTGTATTCAATAGTAAGAAAAAGTGGGTGGGACATACTGTATGAAGTAATGAAATTTTTGGATATGACGTACATGTGGTAAGAATATACCCAGATCCTTGACATAACGTGGCCTCGACAATGCTCCCCGCATACACACTACTCGGACTCCCTCCAGTCACTATCTGGCAGAGTAGAGGTAGCAAGATTATACACTAGCTGATCCGGAAGCCTCCTAGAGAGTTACCAATAGTTTCGGTCCGGTGTACTAACTAGCGGCCGGCCTGCGAACACCGTTTTAGAGCTGTACCCTCGAAATGTAAGGAATATTGGATCTCGCCACGACATTCATCATAACCTCAAAAGTCATCAATCATACTGCATGATGGAAGAGATAGGAAAGGGGTGACCGGAACTTAGCTCTAGAGACTAAACATGGGTTCCACCACTTCAATCCTCCAATAAACAAAGTGGTGGTATTTCACCGGTTGATGAGAGTCATCTAACACCTAGTACTGCCTGGTAACATAGAGGGTCGGCGTTCCTCCATGTGGTGTGGGCACCACACCTCGACCTCTGCTTACGTTGGTTCACACCTGGGTGGTCACCCACCATGTACTTGTGCATGGAGGTTATACCCAGGATTACTAACAGTCCCACCATCGTGAAGGTGCAAGCTGAGGATTTGGCTGTCACAGACCGTCCGAACTTCGCCGAAATTAGGTCCACTTGACTTGAGTGTCACCCGAATATCAGTTCCATCCGTATTTTAGACTCCCAGGTAGCAAGTGCAGCTTGTCTGGCATATCTAAGAGAATGTCTGTGACAACCTCAAGGACCGTCTATCCTACATCTGTCTTTCCTCAATCTAAATTTTTGCCCTCTCAGGTGATTATTCTGAGCAAGAGGAAGAATCCCATCAGCATTGAGATGCTCAAACCATTCATGGCTTTATACACCTCTATCAGATCACCTCGCTGGTGCCTAGTCTCCAGACACTGTAATTTGCAAAACTTAAGCCTTTCTTCGTAAGTGTACCCCTTTACTCCATTCACTAATCTTGTTGCCCTTCTCTGTACTCATTCCAGCAGCTCTACATTCTTCTTAAAATGAGGCCTCCAGACCTGTATACCATACTCAAGGTGTGGTCTGACCATTGCCTTACACAAGATGATAAGTACCTTCTTATCCCTGCTAGAAAAATTGCTGTATATCATTGACAAAACACTATGAGCTACTCTTGCAGCCCGTCTGCACTTCTCAGAAAACTTCATATTTGCCTGCACAATTACCTCCAGGTCCTTTTCGATCTTTACCACTGTCAGTGTAGTTCCACAGATTTGTTACATTGCTCTGGGGTTGCTGTTTCCCATATGTAGTACTTTACAGTTGTCAGTGTTAAACTTAATTTGCCATCTCTCAGCCCATCTGCTCAACCTTTCCAGATCCTGTTGCAGCAGCATAATGTCAGTAGTGTCCTTGACAACCCTGCCAACCTTTGTATCGTCTGCATACTCGGATGCTTGATATACCATCATCAGTATCATTTATAAATACAGAAAACAATAATGGACCCAACACTGAACCCTGAGGGACGCCACTAATACATTACTCCACTATGAGCAGTGTCCATTTATCATCACTCTCTGTCTTCTCTCCCTCAACCACCCCTTTATCCATAGCAGCAATTTGTCTTCAATGCCACACTGCTCCAATTTGTGCAGCAGTCTTCCATGTGCAGCAGTATCAAAAGCTTTTCTAAGATCCAACTATATGAACCCCCAAAAATCCGTTATTATGGTTTTTTCTCTGAAGAAGTGTCCCACATCCATACAACCCTCACTGCAGGGTGCAGTTATTCCAAGTGTTACTAAACACAAAGATCTCGGTGTAACCTTCGACCCAAACCTTAGGTTCAACTGTCACATCGAATGTGTTCTACGCAAGATCAACCGAATGCGCTGGATTGCCCGTCAACATCTTCTTCATAACACAGACTCAAGAACCACAGTTAGATATCTGGAAACCATTGTGTATCCTACCTTTCTGTATGCCTCTGAAATATGGGCATCCGCAGTACCTTCTCTCATGAAGCCCATCTTCGCCAGTGAATACTGGATATTGAAGTGGGCAACCCACAAACATCGACTCCCCCTCAGCAGAGGACCACCAGCATGGCCGACCAACTCCAAATCCCGCGGCTGCCTCAAATAATCAGCATGAGGAGAACTGTGACCACAGTCAAAATGCTGGTTGTCAAAATCAACTCCCCTGACTTCTGGGATATATGCCAGTGGCATGTTCCACTTCCTTCCTTACGAGCCACCCCTCTTCTTCAGCTACAACGAAACATGCTGAAGATCAGTGACAGATTCCTACCTGGACAAGTACTTCCTACAGTACAAGCCCTGCTAATGATCAGAGTTGACCTCCAGAAATTCGCTTCTGATCGCAATTACAGGCGCTCGTTGGCCGAACTTGTTCCCCTTTTGTTTGGCCCCTGATGTCGACTCATACTGATATCTCCATCTGCTATCTCCTATGAGGCGCATAACGGCACGTCGCAGGCAAATCGACGAACTGTCTCACAAGAAAATGCAATACCGAACATCAATTTGGCACTGTGAAATTTTCTGACTTGTGTGAATATGCTTAAATATGTGCTTTGTACATATGAACGTGCACATATATTGGTGTACTGTCTGCCTCACAACTATGTACATACTCATATCTATTGAATGGCTAATGCTACGTTTTTAATTGTTATGTAATCTTTTATACTGCACAAATTT
Organism: Mastigoproctus giganteus; assembly: GCF_048544385.1. NCBI lineage: Eukaryota > Metazoa > Arthropoda > Arachnida > Uropygi > Thelyphonidae > Mastigoproctus > Mastigoproctus giganteus. The sequence goes on along the minus strand of NC_143578.1, from coordinate 221,759,455 downwards.
TTATACTGTACATATTTTTATATTACCCTATATCATTGTCAAACCCCTGGCCTCCTGGCTGTGGCGGGCACATTATTGTATCTGTATCTTTACTGTACAATAAAGATTTTCTCTCTCTCTAATATCAAAGTTATTCCCTGCATCCAGTTCTTTTGTGATTGCATCAAAATATCCAATCAAGTTGGTCAGGCAGGACTTCCCATTAACAAAACCATGCTGGGTCCGAGCTATACTAAAGTCTTGTCTAGATGATCCTGCAGTGCTTCTTTAACCAGTGCCTCCATTAATTTTCCTGGAACAGAAGTTAAACTCACAGGTCTATAATTACTTGTGTCGGCCTTTGATACTCCTTTTTGAATTGGGGTCGCATTTCCACATCTCCACTCTGTGGGTACCTCCCCTGAGTCCAAGGAAGCTCTCATAATTATGGCTAAGGGTTTGCTTACTTCCTTTGCTGTCTCCTTTAATATAACTGGATAGATCCCATCCACCCTAGGTGCCTTTCTTGTGTTTATCTTCAACAATTTCTCCTCCACTTTACTCTCAGTTATTACAAGATTCTCTAGCTTACTGCCAGAGTTGAATACACCTCTGGCATTCCCCTCGCTGAATAGCTCCTCATGTGTGAATGTCGATGCAAAATATTCATTTAGTTTGTTAGCTACCTGAGCGGGATCATCAAGTTGACACATCAATATCAAGTGGACCAATCTGATTCATCCCATCCCTTCTAGAGTTTACATAAGTAAAGAACTCTTTGCTGTTTTTCTTTGCATTCCTTGCCAAAGATATCTCGTAATCTGCCTTCACCTGCCTAACCTCCTTAGTAACTTGGTTACAGATCAACTTATATCTATCATAGGCTTCTGTGTCACATGTTAATTTATATGTATCCCATGCATTTTTCTTCTCTGTCATATGTCTCATTAGTTCATCTGACATCCATTTGGGCCTAAATCTTGAACAGTATTTCTTAGCTGGTATGTAAAGCCTAGTTTTGAATTTGCTGTTGGTAATATCTTCAGTTGGTCCCACTGTATAGAATTTAAATACTGTCTGAGACCATCGTAGTCGCCTTTACGAAAGCAATAACCCTTCCCTTTACCCCTTATGGTAGTTACCTCTTTGAGTAAATGCCACTTCAGCACACTGTGGTCACTGACACCTAGTAGTTCCTTTATCTGCAGATTCTTAATGAATGAAGAATCACTACTGATAATTAAATTAAGAGTATTACTCCCTCTAGTTGCCTCCCGAACATGCTGATGTAGAAAACAATCATCCAATAAATCCACAAAAGCCTTGCTAGTGTGTGAGTGACCAAGCCCCAAATTCCAGTCAATATCTGGGAAATTAAAATCCCGTATTATAAGACTCTCTGATGTACTGGCCCACTCTATTTCCCTGTGCAGTTTGTTATTATACTCATCAGAGTCATTAGGCCTATAGCACACTCCTACTCTGAATTTTGATCTCCCAATGCTTATGTGACACCAAACTGACTCGACACTGCACTGTCTAGCGATGTCGACTGGCTTCATTTCCTTGGATTTTATGTGTTTCTTAACTAATAGCATAACCCCTCCTCCCTTCCTATCCTGTCTATCCTTCCTGTACACATTGTTCTCCCCAAATTCCAGTTCTGCATTCCTTATATCTGTGTGACACCACATGACTGATATCCCAAAAATATCTGCCTTTGATGTTTTGTGCAATACCTAAAATTCATGATATTTATTTACCAAACTGCTAGCATTGGTGTACACGCAAATATACATGCACCTGTTCCTATTCTTAGCTACCCTAACACAACCCATGTGTTTACTTGTACACAATGACTCCCAGCAGTCTCTGAAATATCCTGCATCTTGTTTTCCAGGCTGCTGCTCATTCTAATAGAAGCAGTGCAAGAATCACTTTCACCTCTGCCAGTAGCTACTGTTAATCTATTAGTCCTTGTATCCCCCCAAGCTTGCAGTTTTCCGACCCACCTAACACTGCCTCGATAGCATCAGCAAATATTCTTGCACCCTTTCTATTTAAGTGTATTCCATCCCTGTAGAAGCAATCTCTCCTGTTAACAAGTAAAGACCAGGCTGAAAAAAATTTTTCCCCTTGAGCCTTGCACAGGCTTTCCAGGGCCAAATTGATCGACAAGGCTCTCATCACATAGTCCCTCCTATCGTGTCTGGGCAGAATTGCAAACACTTTCAAATTCAACCATAATTCACAGCTTTTTTTCAACAGTGACCTGTACTTGTTAAGTAATTCTGCCAGTCTCCTAATCTTGATATCATTAGTGCCAACGTGTACAACTATATCACCTTTTGTGCCCTTAAAAGATGATATCTGCTCTACAACGTCATCACCCTTTGCCCCTGGCAGACATACCCTGGTCCTGTTCCACCTATCCGTTTTACAAAGCATGTTTCCCGTTTCCCTGACAATAGAGTCACCAACAACTACTAGTTCCTGTGGGACCAGCACATTCTGCCTTGGGGGTTGCCGCTGTGTTGCTTGATGAACAAGTGCAAGCACTGTCGTTGATGTGGGCAGCTGAGAGCTTGATGGGCTCCTCAATTTAGTTCATTCGAGGGCATCCACCCTGTCCTTCAAGCTCTCATATAAGCCCATAACAACACTGAGTTGTTGCCTGATTTCGTTACACTCCTTGCATCGCGCGCGCACACACAAAGACATCCCCCATGGCAATATGATGTCCCGTACCTGATTGATCCACAACCATCATGCAAGCAGTGCATTTTAAAAGGCTGTGATTCAGAGGGCAACTGCCCCCCTCAGTTCTCCTCTGAGCCACAGCACTCCCATTAGCTTGAACCTTTTGCTTTGCTACTCTGGTCTGAGTCACGATTTCGATTTAATTTCAAAAAAATTTCAATTTCAATACAAAATTATAACCCTAAACTTGTATCCCAACACAGTTATAACGGTATATATATATATATTTCAGTATCAAGTCTTAATTATCTACGAGTTGCCTTTATATAATTTCCATATCAAGTTATGTATTAATTAATTATGTTACGTTTTAATTAAGTCGTTATATATATTTAGTTAAAAGTACAATTTAATTGACAACGAAGTTTAACAAGTTTTATAGATTTTACTGATTAATTGACAATATTATACTATACTAACGCTATCTATTTCGGAATATAACGTATCGTATAACAAAGGCGGCAAGTTACGAATGGTAAAACTAGAGACACATAAGTATTAATTAACTTCCAAATCTCGCTATCTCAATTCAGAATAAACTAGTGATCCTGACTAGGTCTATAAGCTACTTATAGAAAATAATTTGATGAAAAAAATGGTAAATAAAGCGGCTGAATATGGTTAAAAAGCTTCTCGTTCACCGGAGCTGCAACTTGTAACATGTGGATTTGATACCCTTACCGATACCTTTATACAATTACAAAGCCAAGTAAAGAATAAATACACCAGATTAATCAGAAAATCACAAAATAATGCTGTACTATTAAATTTAAATCAAAATGTTTAGAAAAACAATAATTTCAAATCAATAAATAAGAAAAATCCACTTAGTGGCTTTGAACATGTCTGGCTCCCACTAGCCTCGTCAGCAGCGTTAAACTTGAATTTCTCCCAGCTGAGATGTGCACTAATTGCTTTATCTGTTCTTCGCACGTGTTTTAAGTATAATGTGTTAGTTTGTTATTTATATTTGCTCATTTTTTGCAAATAAAAGATTATGGTGGTGCTAATTCATATTTACAGTGATGGTGATCAAAACTTTCTCTGATTTTAGTGTCTGGTGAAAATTATACTGATCTGACATATAAAATATCACTTTTGATTGCACTGTTCCTACATGAAAAGGTATGCCGAATGGCATACCTTTTCAATGTTAAATGTTTTAAAAAGTTCAGTTATTCGACAATGATACAGATTTCTATTATTGTATTATCACTAAAACTTAAAAAAAGTTCAATTATTTAACAACAAGACAGACTTGAGGATGTTGTTGTTTCGTTTTTAGGAGCATTAGCAGTTAAGGCCATATTGCTCCGGGGATATGCGGTGGTCATTCCCTGACCTTTCCGCATCCCCCGTATTTGGTGGATGTTACCAGATAAAGGACATACATAGTATGACTCTCAGACATAAGGGAAGCAGAATTTAAATATAGTGAGTACAATGTGTATAGGAAGGACAAACAGAACAAGAAGGAGTAGGAATGCCATTTTCTCTTGGTTAAGAAGCATAGAATCTAAGCCAGTGCACACAGTTGATATGCAATATTCAGTCAATGCAATATTCAGTCAGTTTGGTGTAACATAAGCACTGGGAAAACAAAATGAAATTATTAGGCTGCTATAGGTCATATTTCTGTGATAGGTACAGCCAAAGCTCTCTGTAATAACCCCCCAGGGGAATGAGGAAATGAGAAATTTGCCAGGACCAACCACATAGGACGTTACAATGTGTGAGATGTTAAAAAGAGGGTCACTATAAAGAGTTCCGACTGTATAATGGAATGGACTAGGAATTCAGAATATCTTGTAATGGGGAATTTTAACTTTCCAGATATTGACTGGAAGTTGTGAGTTGGTCATTACACCAGATTTATTGGATAACTGTTATCTGCAGCATGTTAGAGAGGCAATGATGGAAAGCAATTATTAGGTTATTTGATTATCAGGTGATTCTCCATGCATTAAAAATATCTAGGTAAAGGAACCAATAGTAGCAGTGATCATAATATATTGATTGGGATCTACTTCAAAATATAATGACTGTCAAGGGCAGAGGGAAGGGATTTTGCTTTTGCAAGGTGACTACAGTGGTCTTAGACAGGTTTTAATGTCTTTTCAGTGGGACCAACTAATGCATTACAATTGCCGTATACAGTGGAATTATGACCTCCCTATCCCATTCAATAAATCATTGATAGAACAACATGGGCTTTTCTGGCTGCCTGTTTACACTATTCAGAAAACTTCATATCTGCCCTTATTGTAACTCCCAGATCCCTTTCCTCCCCCACAGTTTTTAATTCAACCCCACCAAGTGTATAATTTATTTGTGGTTTACTATTACCCAAATGTAAGATCTTGCATTTAGCAGCATTAAAACATAGCTGACACTTCTCTGACCATCTGTGAAGTCTGTTCAAGTCATGCTGAAAGTGGATTACTTGGCACTGATCATTAATGAGTCTGCCAATTTTTAAATCATCTGCATATTTTGACATCACGCCTTCTATCCCTTCGTCGATATAATTTATGAAAACGAGAAACAACAGTGGTTCAAGAACCAATCCTTAAGGGACCCCACTCTCAACGTTACATTAATCTGAAAAATATCCATTAATCACAGCCTGCTGCCCTGCACTGCAATTCATCTTAGAATCCTACCAGTAATCCTAACCTATTTGACTCGATCTCTCATGATGGGCCGAGTCAAATGCTTTGCTAAAATCCAAATAAACTATGTCAAAATTATTCCCTAAGTCCAGCTCATGAGTAACTGTGTCAAAATAGCCTACTACGTTAAGCATGATTTACCCTTAACAAAGTCATGTTATGTGTCATTCAGAATGCCATATCTATCTAAATGTCCTTGGATTGCACTCTTAATTACTTCCTCTAAAGTTTTCCTTACCACTGAAGTCAGACTAACCAGTCTGTAGTTACCAACTTCACTCTTAGAACCACTTTTATGTATTGGCAATACATTGGCACTTCTCCAATCTAAAGATAGCTCTCTGAGTCCAGAGATGCCCTCATAAATAATTGCAATGGTTCAGTACACTCCCTCACCCTCTCCCTCAAAACTAAACGGTATAATCCATCAACTCTGTGAGAGCCTTACGTGCCTTTATGCTCAAAAGTTTTCTAATAAACAATCATCAGTAATTACAACATCACTGATTTCATATGGCTCAGCCTCACTCACACAGCCTCTCCTCAGCATAAAGGGTCTTTCTTCAGTAAAGTCAGATACAAAGCACCTGTTCAATTCATCCGCAACGTCAGCTGGTTTTTCTAAGACTTTCCCACACCCAGTGTGCACAAGGGTCCAATCTGATCCGTTTTTTTTTTTTGTAATCTTATATATAAAAATTCCTTGTCCTAATTCTTTGCTCTCTTAGCCAATGCTCTCTCTCATACACAGCCTTGGACTCCTTGACCTTATTTGTGGTACTATTACAGATTAACTTGTAGGCTTCAGTACTTTTAATTGCTCTCTAACTGTCCCATGCTATGTTTTTCTATTCTATATGACCACCAAGCTCTGCATTCATCCATTTCAGCATCCTCCTGCAATGTGTTCTTAAAGGTACGTATGCACTCATGGCTTCTGTGATTTTTGCTTTAAAAGTATTCCATTATTCAAACGTATTTGCCATCCGCCAACAATCTGCCCAGTTTACAGATGCCATACAGTACTTTAAACTGTGTCTCTTCTTCTGAAGTTAAAATCCGTACCTTTGCCTTTAACTACTTCAACATTCTTCATCTTCCAGCTGATGACTGCATGATCACTTCCTGACAATGGTTCCCTGTATTTCAAGCCCTGTGATGCCATCTGAATCACTAGTAAGGATGAGATGAAGAATATTCTCACCCTTAGTACTTTCTCTAATATGCTGGTACAAATAATAATCATCTAGTTTATTTAAAAAAGTTTCTCCTCATCATCCCACTTTTCCTCCCACTTATTCCAATCAGTCTGGAGCAGATTAAAAATCATACCAGTAATAAGACATTCACACTTGCTTGCCCATTCCATCTGCATGTAAACACTCCCATCATATTCTTCACAATATTCTGGTCTGTAGATTACTCCCACTCTCATTGTTTCTTTGCTCCTGACTAACTCACACCACACAGATTCTATGCTGACAGACATACCTTCAGACTCAGCATAAGCTCTTTCCATGCTCAGGCTGCTTTTGATAAGAAGCATGACCCCTCCAACCCTTCTATCTTCCCTTTCCTGAATGCATTATACATACCATAGTGGAACTCGTCTTTCTGTTAGGCCTATTATATCAGCATTAGTTGTCCTAAACAGGAGTTAAAATTCAGCCGTTTTATTGACAACACTCCTGACATTACTTTAAGCATAGTTGAGACTAAGTGATCTTCTATAGTTTACTATCCTGACACACCCCTTGATATTATTTAGGTTTGTATCCCAAGTTATATCTTCCCTCTCATTTGAAACATTGCTACCCTCAGAACATGCTATCAATATCGGCTGTTGTGGCAACAAACAAGAATTCATAAGGTGAGTGTAAGAATTACTTTGACCCATATCATCAGATAATATTTTGACATATCAGAGACATGGTGTCACACAGATATAAGGAATGCAGAGTTGGAATTTGGGGAGTACAATGTGTACAGGAAGGATAGACAGGATAGGAAGGAAGGAGAGGTTATGCTATTAGTTAAGAAACAAATAAAATCTAAGGAAGTGAATCCAGTTGACCTGGGAGGACAGTGAAGTGCTGAGTTAGTTTGGTGTGACATAAGCACTGGGAAAGCAAAATTGATAGTAGGAGTGTGCTATAGGCCTAATGACTCTGATGAGTATGACGACCAGCTGTACAGAGAAATAGAGTGGGCAGTAAATCAGATTGTCTTATAATGGGGGATTTCATTTCCCAGATATTGACTGGAACATGTGGGTTGGTCATTCACACACTAGCAAGGCTTTTTTGGATGATTTTTTTCTACAGCAGCATATTCAGGAGGCAACCAGAGGGAGTAATACTCTTGTAGTTGTACTTTTCAATGTAGTTGTTGTTGTTTTTTTTGGAGCATTAGCAACTAAGGCCATATTGCTCTGGGGATATGTGGTGGTCATTCCCTGACCTTTCCGCATCCTCCATATTTGGTGGTTATGGGCTAGAGCCCGGGTAATTATCAAGAAGCGTGTGTTACGCACTGCTGCTCCCACCCACCTGGCTATGGGGGCGCCTAATACTCTTGATTTGATTATCGGGATAAAGGGACCACTAGGTGGCAGTGATCACAATGTGCTGATGTGGGATTTACTCAAGGAGGTGACTACCATCAGGGGTAAAGAGAAGGGTTTTTGCTGCTGATTTGAACAGTGCACCAAACTTGAATGAAAAAGTTAAATCTATTTTCAACAAATAAAAACCGAAGAATGAATTTTATTTTTAAATAAAATTTCAAGATTACCCAAGCCTGTTAATGGTAAGTGTCCAGTTAATGTTTTGTAGTATTTTTAACTTGCTTATTATTATTATTATTATTATTATTATTATTATTACTATCTATGTCTCATGTCTTATAAACAAGGCAATTTAATGCAACTTTAAGAAGCAGCACCCCCATACATCAGAGTCACAAGCCGCCACTGGTCAAAAGCAAAGGGAAAGGCTTTTGCTTTCATAAAAGTGACTATAGTTAGTCAGCATTAGTAGAGGCATACATCAGTTTTTAAAGTGTATGCCATGGGACCAACTGATGATGTTACCAACAGCGTATTCCACCGTATGTTATGATTTTCGGTAATTTTCATTCCTGTGATCCATACGGTCCAAAAGTGTTGCAGCTTCAGGAATGAAAATAATTGTTTTGCAATTTTTTCGTTAAATTATTTTAATTAATTTTCTTATTTTTAATTGCGTTAAATTGATTTTTACTTGTGTTAAATTGGTTTTTAATTATTTGTTACTCTAATGTAAGTTTTTCAATTTTTTCGGTTTAATTTCTGGAGAGTATCATATGGAACTGTTCTACATACTATATTGAGGTAAACGTCTCTTATTATTTTACAAAGTAAAAAATAGAAGGAAAGGAATGAATCATATTGGTCTAATAGATATGACTAGTTTAACCTGAAGAACCTGCTCAAGTTGCTGACAAACTGAATGGGTATTTTGCATCTACATCCACACATGAGGAATTTTTTAGGAATGGGTGCGACAGAAGTTTATCAAATTCCAACGTGGGACTGACTTTAGTGATAACCGAGAGTAAATTAATAGAAAAATTGTTTAAGCTAAATGTAAAAATGCATAGATCAGATCTATCCAATTATAATAAGGGAGGCAACGCTAGAAGCAGACCTTTGGTTATAGTTATGAGAGCAGCTTTCGATTCAGGTGAGGTCCCTATGAATTGGAGATGTGCAAATGTATTCCCAATTCACAAAGGGAAATCAAAAGGTGACATGAGTAATTACAGACATTTTAGCTTAACTTTGTTTCTATGAAAACAATAGTGTCTGTTTAAAGGAGTAATGCAGGATCATCTAGACAAGAATGCAGTTATACTGCAATCACAGAATGGATTTGTTAAGGGGCAATCTTGTCTGACAAATCTGATTGGATACTATGATGCAGTAACAAAGGAACTGGATGCAAAAAATAATTTTGATATCATATACTTGGATTTCAGGAAAGTTGGAGCAGTGTGGCAGTACAGGCAAGTTATTGCTTTGGATAAACGGATGGTTGAGTGGGAGAAGACAGAGAGTGGTTATTAACAAACACTGCTCTTCTTGGGAAAATATTATTAGTGGAGTCCCCCCCCACAGGATTCAGTGTTTGACCTGTTGTTATTTTCAATATTTATTAATGATGGCATATTAGGCCTAATGCCTATGTTTACAGATGATACGAATGAATGTTAATGCATGTAATCAAGATAAGCTACTACAACAAGATCTAAATAAATTATTAGATGGGTTGAGAAGTAGCAATTTAAGTTTAACATTAACAAATGCAAGGTACTTCATATGGGTAGCAGTAATCTCATTTTAATGTACTAACTGTATGGCATCTCACTCAGGGTAGTGGAGAATGAAAAATTATCTGTGGTTAATTGGTCATTCAGGTATGAAGTACTCCGAGCAGTGCCGTGAGGCTCTCTGTACAACCCACTGGGTTTTGTTAATGATATATGTGAATTATGCCACTGGGGATAAGGAAGTGACCATCTCATTGTATAAGGCAATGGTTAGGTCACATCTTAAGTACTATATACAGGTCTGGATGCTCATTTGTGGAAGGATGTCTGTTGCAGCAGGTGCAGACAACAACAAGATTAGTGTGAGGATAGATTTGCAGTAATTTGTCTTCAGCTAGTCAATTGCCACTACTAACACTAAGTTAACTGCAGGACAGTTATATTGTTAACTACAGTTTAGTATATTAAAAAAAAAACATAACCTAACCTAATTGAGAAACATTTAGGGAAGTAATCACAGAAGCTATTAAGCTTTTAATACCAGTTAAGAGATATTTTTCAAGGGTTTATACTTAAATGGACATCAGATGAACTTATGAACAGTAACAAAAATTCTTTGCATATGTTAACATTAGAAGGAATGGGATGAACCACATTTGCACACTGTATATGATCAAAATAATTACTAACGAGCCTGTTCAGAATTCTGAATAAATTATTTTGCATTTACATTCACCTGCACAGAAGTTTTTCGAGATGGAATACCAGAAGTCCACTGAGTTATAACCAGTGGTGAGCTTGCGAGAGCCCATTGTTATTTTTTTTGAAAATTTGCGAGCCCATTGTTGAAACAATCATTTATTTTACAAATGAAATCCTGAATGCAATTATTGAGTATCCAGAGTTGAAACTACAGTGGGGCGAGCGGGGCCCCATCCCCAGCATTTTAATGGTGCAATCAATTAGTTATGTATTTTAAAATTGCTTCATTTTTGATTTAATTACAGTCGAACCTCTGTTTAACCAACTTCTTTATAGCGAATTTTTTTGAATTCCTCTTAGTAATTACATTTAAAATGGTTTCCGTTAAACGAATAAAATTCCCATATAACAAACGGATTAGGAGAGACAACTTTGTATGTATTTTTCTCACCTCTGGCCTTTAGGCAATTTAGGTAATTATAAAGTGCGAATTGAAGGTGAAAGGGTTTGCTGTTTCACAATGTTAGTGGTGTCCGTAAAACCTATGCAGTCACATACCGAGAAGTCGCACTAGTCAATATGCTTTCCATAGCCAGTCAGTCAGAAGATTAAGAAGATTCTTTACACAGATTATAGCCTCTGGTCAAGCTGTGTTGCGATTGCCCTTTACTCCAACAAATGGGCATATGTTTTTCGGAGAAGTGAATGATCCACACCTTTCAGTAAATTTCTCCGTCTATGTTTACATGGTCACAGTAGATGAATATCTGAGTGATTCCGACATTTTGCACAATATTCAAAGAACTAGTGAAAGTAGCAATGTAGTGGGGGGGGGGGGTGTTGAGGCAACTAAGATATAATATAAACTTTACAAAGATGAAATGTTGGCAGATTTTGAAACTGCGTCGAACTTTCACTGTGTAAAAAATGTTCTAAACTTTAATGGCATACAGGCAATAATTAAAAAAAAAAAAAAAACTATGCATATCACCAATCCCCAAAAACCAGTGTGAATTAAGGATGATTGCTAAAGAACTTGATGTGGAAACTATAAAGATCGGTCGTGTGTTTGGGCCATGATGTAGCTTCACGACGGCAATTGCGGGTTGGAGGAATTATCCAGCTTTGTGCAAACATTTTGAATCAGAAGTTAAATATTCTGGATTATTAAATCGACTTTTAATCTGGAATTTCGTAACCATTTAGCACTAATGATCGACATCCTGCAAGAGCTTTCTTACCTTTCAGAAGCTTTACGGAATTACTATGGTAAAAGCAGATAAATTAATTATTCAAATTATCAATGCTATTGCTAATTTGAAAAATTCTGAAGGAAATTATGAAGCTAAAATTGAGAGTATGTTGAAGTGGAAAGAATTTGAAGGAATCAAATTCGAAAGTAAGAACACATTTAAAAATTACCTGGTGACAAGTTATTAAATGCATTGTTTTATCCTTAAAGGATAAGTTATTAATGCAACAGAGAGTGATTTTAAATTAAATAAAGAAAATAACGATACCACTGAAAGAAATTTTAAACATATGCTACCCGAAATCGTGGAATATGAAAGAACTTTCGTCTCAGTGGCCAAACAGTGGAAACCGAATAAGAAATTTGTTTTCTGATAAAATATGAAATAAAAATTAATGATTTTAGAGATTTTGTCAAAGACAGTTTATCTTTAAAATCGAGTGAAATTCCCTTTTCAATTAAGAAAGCCAGAAATATCTTTGAAACCATTGTGACTAGCACTGCTGAAACTGAGCGAGCTTTCAGTGTAATGAATAATATTGAGTGAATGAATGAATAATGTTGACAATTAAACACGTTGCAGTTTATGATGACCATACATCTGAATGGAAAACCATTGCTTCAGTTTGATCCGGATCGTTATGTCAAATCATTCCTCTGTAATCATTGCTCAACTATTGAGCAAGCAGAAGATCGACAACAAATATTAATAAAGAAGTAAATTGCATATGGCAATTTTCAGAATAAAATTTTCTTCAATATTGGTGTAATAATTTTTTTTCATATAATCTGTGATTTTTGTGTACTTTTACTAGAAAGTTTGCTTTTTATGTAATATTTGTTTCTATATTATGGAATGTTTTGTGATAGTTATGTTATTTGTGATATGGGAAATATTTCATGTTATTTTTTATTCGCAGTATTAAAATTTTATCATGAAAAAAATGTATCCATTATATGTCCCTAATTGTTAAAAAAAAAGATGAATAAAAAAGTTGCACGTGTGCCAAGCATGCACAACTTTTTTACGAAAATGAAACATCCTTCGCATTTCTTTTAGGTATTTTGATTTGTATATATTGATTATGAAATAAAAGAGTTTTTTTATTCTAAATATTTTATTCATTATTCACAAATTTACATAATTTCTGGAAGACAAGATACAATGGATTTATGATAACTGAAGTAAGAGATGTGTACTTGCGATTGCAACGTATCTAAATATCTCTGGAAAACAGCGTAGATTTAAGTACCGATCTTTGCAGTTTAAGCGACATACGCAGCTGTTAGGGGCACCTAACAATGGAATGTAACGAAAATGCGAGACGAAAAAAATAAATTTTTGACAAATATTTGTATTGTCGCAGTCATATGATAAATATTGTTACAGTCATACTTACTGAGTAGTAACTGTAGGAAGTATGATTGTGATGTCACTATTCAAGAATTCTAAAAAGTTAGATCTCCAGACACTGTTGTATCCAGTTATCATCATAAGGGGAGGTATGGCGACCAGGTTTTTAAGCTTTTTTTTTTTTTTTTAGAATACACCTGGGAACATTTTACACCTTCACTAAAAGCATGGTTAAGGGGATAATAAGCACCATCTATCCACCCCTGATTTGAGATATCATACCGGTCACGAAAAAAATGCATCACACGCTCTAATAAAACTACTAGTAGTATGAGTGTGGAAAGCGCCTCTGGTGGATGACATCACTTCCTTGATCTATCATATTTGCTGGGTAGAAAGTTGGAAAAACTGCGAGCCCATTGTTAAAATATTCACAGCTCACCACTGGTTAAATAACTGGGAACTAAATGATTTTGTGATAGCTGAGAAGACAGTGAAAGACAAATTGTTGAAAAGGTAAATGTAAATAAGACACCGGGGATGGATGGGATATCTATTCAATTCTATTGTGTGAGAGGCTGAAAAAATAGGTTATCAAAACTTGAGCCATAGTTATAAGAACGTTCTTGGATTCAGGGGAATTCGCTGTTGACTGGAGATGTGCAAATATATCCTTAATTCACAAGGGGAGGGGAGGGGGAATCAAAAGGTGATGTGAGTAATTACAGACCTGAATGCTTGATTTTGTTCCAGAGAAAATAATGGAGTCAGTATTTAAGAAATTATTATAGAATCATCTTCATGGGAATGCATTCATACAGAAATTACAGAATGGTTTTGTAAGAGGAGATATGTCTGACCAGTCCGATTGGCTACTATGATAAAATAATAAAGGAAATAGATGTAAAAAATAATTTTGGTATCATATTTTTAGATTTCAGCAAAGCTTTTGAGACTGTTCCACATAAAAGACTACAAATTGAAGTATTGCGGCATTAGAGTCAAAGTACAGCTATGGATAAAAGGGTGGTTGAGTGTCAGAAGACAGAGGATAGTTATAAATGTGCATTGCTCTTGGACTAATGTTATTAGTGGTATCCCTCGGGAATATGGTGCTAAGTCCTGCATTGCTTTCAGTATTTATTAATGATATTGAAGAATGCATGTCAAGCTTATTTTCTAAATTTGCATCCAAGGATGTTCTTACAAATATTGGCGTGATAGCTAATGATAGCATTCAAAGCATATTACTGCAACAAGATCCAGAAAGGCAGATAGGCTGAAAATTAGCAATTAAGTTTAACATTGATTAATGCAAAGAACTAAATTTAAAGAATTAAATCTAATTTTTGATGGGTGGCCGATGTCAGAAGTGTTTTTCTTTTTTTTCTGGCTTATGCTATATAAGCTTGCTTTTATGTTTGTGAGAAATGATTGATAACATAATGACATGAAAATAAGTGCAGTTTGTCATAAAATATATATATATATATATATATTTTTTTTTTTTTGGCAAGATGAACAAAGTCAAGTCAACTAGTAGTTGTGAATAGCTTACATTAGAATTTATGATGCTGCTTATATTTCTGAAACATGTTTATTTTGTAATCTGAATAGTAGATCTGATTAAAAAAATAAATTATCTTTTAGGTGATTTCAGGTTCAGACTGGGGCTTTCTTTTGGTGTGGGATGGAGGTATTGTACATGCACAAGTACGGAAAACAGATGGTAAACCCTGTCACCAAGGTATTATTTATCAGCTGTTTCTGGAAGAAGGAGAACTTATCACATTAGGGGGTGATGGATGGATTAGGGTATGTTTGCTTTTATTTTAATTTTACTTTACATATTGTTTTGAAATATAATTAAAAAATATTATAATTTCCATTATTAGATGTACTAATAAGTTAATGTAATGCATGGTCATTGTTCTGCAATATTCACAAATATCTTTATATATGTGATATATAATGTTCTGTGCTGGTCATTATTTTGGTCATGATCATTGCACTGGTCATCGAATGACTGCACTGCTCATTGTTCTGCAAGATTCACATTTATCATTATATCAGATATACGAATCTATAAATAACATCCTTGATGCCATGTTCCTTCAACACATGCCACCAAACACCCCAGAGCAAATACTATTATGTGAGGAAAACAGCACATACACCATGGCCCAAGTGGAAGACCACTTCACCAAGGAACAAATGGACACTGCTGCAGCAAAAATAAAAAACAAGAAATCTCCAGGAGAAGATATGCTGGAGCCTGAGATCATAAAGAAGGCTGTTGAAACCATCCCAATTGAGATCTTAAACCTCTTCAACCATTGCCTTCAAGCAGGCCATTTCCCAGCAGTATGGAGATCTGCTAAATTAAGGCTTATTCTCAAGAATCCGACAAAACCCCAAGACCTTCCGAAGTCATACCGGACCATCGCTCTTCTGTCCATACTAAGTAAACTCCTAGAATCTTTTTACTAGAAGAAGAACATACCCACAACCTTAGAAGGAAATTTTCTACAAACCAACCACTCGTCATCCAGAATAAAGATCCTTAGATGCCTCAACCAAACAAAAACCTAACAGCTACAATCTGAAGAACAACAAATCATTAACTTAACCTGGATCTAACCAGTGGCTTAAACTGGAGCCATTATCTGAACTTGACCACTCACACGGACGGGACAATATGTCCCAGGAATGGCATATGAAGACCCGACAAAGAAATTGTGCAGTTTGCTGCCGAAACGTCATTTGGCAATCTGAACCGGGTACCCACACCTGGTTCATTTTCCATCCCTTCCCTTGGCAGGGGGGGTGGTTACTCTGTACCCTTCCTCCCTGCCTGCCATACCCTATCTTTGCCAGGTGAGACCTGATCCACCGACTCTTGGGGTTATCTTCACTGCTGACCCCATATTTCTGTCTCTCACCCCCCAGTCTTCAGTCTCCCTTCCCTCTCTAGCTATCACTGAAATCTCAGGAAATTAGGTGGCAGGACCTGCCAGAGTAAATAGTAAATCTCTAAAATACTGGTATACCTGGTCTGCCTCCATGAGGTATAGTGTGGGCAATGGTGGGTCCCATTTGGGACCCAATGGCTAAAAGACCAGATGAATAAAGGTACAAAACATTACACTCCATAATATCCATACACTTTTAAACCTCTGGCCTCTACAGTGTTCTGTATCACATCACAATGTATACTAGCGGAGATGGGGGAAACCCCTGGTGCCGTTAGACCCTAAATACACTATACACTATATCACAATCACATATAGATGAACAGTGCAATGTTGAGTCAGTTTGGTGTGACATAAGCACTGGGAAAGCAAAAATGAGAGTAGGAGTGTGTTATAAGCCTAATGACTCTAATGTGTACAACGAACAATTTTACAGAGAAATAGAATGGGCCAGTAAATCGGATTGTATTATAATGGGGGATTTTAACTTCCCAGATATTGACTGGAAATGGTAAGTTGGTCACTTGCAACTAGCAAGACTTTTGTGGATTTATTGGATGATTGTTTTCGCCAGCAGCATGTTCAAGAGGCAACCAGAGAGAGACTAATACTCTATCTGGTTATGAGCAGTGATTATTTGTGCATTAAGAATTTGCAGATAAACAAAACCACTAGGTGGCAGTGATCACAGTGTACTGATCTGGGATTTACTTAAAAATATAATAACCATCAGGGGTAGAGGGAAGGGTTTTTGCTTTCATAAAGGTGACTACAGTGGGCTCAGACAGTTTTTAAATTCTGTACAGTGGGACCAACTGATGATGTTACCAACATCAAATTCTAAAGGGAAGCATTCAAGGAATTAATTGTGGAAGCTACTAGGCTTTTCATACCGATTAAGAAATACTTTTCAAGGTTTAGGCTTAAATGGCTGTCAGATGAACTAATGAGGCAAGTGACAGAGAAGAAAAATGCATAGAACACACATAAATTATCGACACAGAAGCCTATGGTAGATATAAGATAGTCTGAAATCAAGTCACAAAGGATATTAGGCAAGCGAAGGCAGATTACAAGAAATCTTTGGTAAAGGATGCTAAGAAAAACAGCAAGGACTTCTTTACTTTAAACTCTTAAAAGGGATGGGATGAATCAGATTGGTCCACTTGATATTGATCTGTTGATGATCCTGCTCAGATTACTCACAAACTGAATGATTATTTTGCATTCACATTCACACATTAGCATTTTTAGAGGCATACAATGCAAGAAAGCAAGCTTATGCAGCATCAGCCAAAAAAAAACCCTCCCATTTCATCCCTCCATTCATTCCAAATGCCTGTCCAGTTCGGCCTCCAATTTTTTTAGGCTATTAGCTTCCACAACAAAAGATGGAAGTCTGTTCCACCAATCAACCACCCACTGGCTAAAGGCAAATTTCCACACATCTATTCTGCAATTGTCTTTCCTCAGTTTGAATCTATGCCCCCTCAGGTTCTTAATCTGAGTATGAGGAAGAATTCCATCAGCATTCAGCTTGTTCAACCCATTCAAGGCCTTATACACCTCAATCAGATCACCTCGCAGGTGCCTACTCTCCAGGCACTGCAATTTGCAGAAGTTAATCCTTTCTTGGTAAGAGCATGTTCCCCTCACCAATTTTGTACTCGCATCATCTTTTGATCCCCTCCCCTTTGTGAATTTGGGATACATTTGCACATCTCCAGTCTGTGCGGACTTCTGCCAAGTCCAAGGATGCTCTCATAATTATGGCTAAGGGTTTGCTTACTTCCTTTGCTGCCCCCTTTATTATAATTGAATAGATCCCATCCACCCCAGGTTCCTTTCTTATATATAACTTCAACAATTTCTCCTCCACTTTGCTCTCAGTTATTACAGGCCTTCAGACCTGTACACAGTAGTCTAGGTGTGGCCTGACCATTGCCGTGTATAATGCGATTATCACCTCCCTGTTCCTGCTAGCAAAATTCCTATATATCATTGACGACTCCATGACCTGCCCTGGCAGCCCATCTGCACTGCTCAGCGTACTTCGTATTTGGCTGCACAATTACCCCCAGGTCTTTTTCACTTTCCACTTCCCTGAGTGTAGTATCACCCAGTTGGTATGTTTCTCTTTGGTTATTGCTACCCATATGCAGTACTTTGCAGTTTTCAATGTTAAACTCCAGTTGCCACTTCTCGGCCCATTTTCCCAACTTCTTTATTATTATTATTATTATTATTATTAACCATAGGGTGCAAGAAGCCTGAGGCTTATGCTGCACTACACAAAAAAAAAAAAAAAAATTCTGAATTACCCTGTGAGAGAGAGAGAAGTAGAAAGGAATCACTAAGAAAGAGAAGAATGATGATATCCAGCTCAGGACCCTGGGTGTTTGGTTTTGGTTTTTTTTTTTTTTTTAGGAGCATTAGCAACTAAGGCCATATTGCTCCGCGATATGCGGTGGTCATTCCCTGACCTTTCCGCGTCCTCCATATTTGGTGGCGGGCTCGAACCCAGGTCTAATCAAGAACCGTGTGCTACGCACTGCTGCTCCTTCCCACCTGGCTACGGAGGCGCCGACCCTGGGTGTGCCAAGCCCATACTCACCAGATATGAGCCCTTGGGGTTATCCACAAGTCAACAAGATTGCTTTGGCCAAAGTATATCTCCAGCCATACCTAAAATGTATTACCAATTGATTTTGCCCTTTATGCATATTTTTAATTGTTTATTTACAACAAAGCTAAAATTCTTAATTAACCCTTTTTTTTTTAATTACTACCTACCTCTTGGTTTGTTTATTGCAATTAACAGAAGTCCACTACGGCTTCCTGATCATTAAAAAAGATACTTAACTTGATCTACATAACCAACTAAATATATAAATTCATACAATAACTCCTGTTTATGATTAGAATGATAATTATATTGAAAATTCAGAAATGGAAGAGAGTAAATCAGTCTCGAAGCTTTGGCATTAATTACACCTTCCTTATTATACTATAAAATTTCCAAGTCACAAGAGAACGGCAGGAATTTTGATCAGCCCTTCTACTAAATCTCTAGTGTAAGCATGTCAAACTGGCAGCCCTATGCTCTTTGTTGTGTGCCCCCTTCTCCAAAGGGGGAATCATCATATTTCCCAGATTAACAGGGTTAAATCTATACAAAAATAATGATAAACAGTGGTATCTAAAAGAGATACACTAATATAAGATTTAAATGAAATTCCTAAAATAATTAATAAACGGGTGGGGGGGGGACCCTTTCACATGCAGGTTATTGCAATATTTGAAACAGCTTCTAAAATAATGCTTCTCTGTGTCAATCTTTGCAGTCAACTGTCAAGGGATGCAATGGTCTCCCCAGTGATCGTGACAGTACTTAGGCTGGTGCCCCTCAAAAACAACCACAACTGTTCACACAGTCAACCTAAAATAACCAATATCAGTTTTTAATAAAATAATAGGTGATATCCATTATTCATTAAAAACACAAGGTATTATTGTCCATTAAAAACTGGCAATGGCAGTGACTTCAGTTTTTAATGGATAACATGCACCAGCTGTAGAAGTTGTTTTCGTATCGGGTTAAAACAGTGGAAGGGGGGATAAACGCCCTAAGACTGAAGCAGTCTGGAGGGTGTACCCATAAATAAATTTCAGCCCACTCATGAACTCCGATAATCTGCTTTTAATAATAAGAAAAACTAATCAATACATCGTTATCGACTTCTACTGCCACTACCGATAACACACACCATCTGTTTACCGAGAATGCAGGGAGAAGCTGTGGTACCGGGAAACTCTTTTGACTGGTAAAAGTTTCCCGTGGTTCTTGTGTTGGCTTTCTTTACCTTAGCCGCAGTTCCAAATATTTTAATAATCTGCATTTTATTAACTATATTATAATATTGGCCTTGTGAGCATTTCTATAGGGGGTTTAACATCCACATAACATAAGTCAAGTTTCCAACTGGAAGTCTTCTTCCAAACTATCACTTGGCTGCTCGTTTAGATTTGCTAAGTTCCATTCACCATTTGATACAACATTGCTAATAGGGCTACCTGCTGTCTAATGATGGAACCAGTTATAGCAATGCCTCACGTTTTTAATGGATAACAGGTGATGTCTAATGGGTGATGTCAACCAATTAAAAACAATATTAGTTTCTTTAGGCTGACCATGCGGAGAGTTGCAGCAATTTCTAAAGAATACAAACTCAAGCACTGTCACTGCAGAGACCACAACATACCCTGATTGTCAACTGCAAAGTCAATAGAGAGAAACATTATTTAAGAAATTGTTTCAAATAAAATTCATAATTTGTAATATAGATGATCAGAAATGAAGCTCCCCCCCCTCCCACTTCTGGGAACCATGTGTAGTCCACTAGTTATCAGGGTTTTTTTTTTTTTTTTCTTTTGAGTCAATATTAATGTTTATTAAAGATCAATTTAGAGAAAATTTTCCTTACAGGTACCCATGTTAAAAAAAAAAAAATTCTAAGATTTGACAGAAAGTTTATTAATCAGCAAATTTTCTTTTGGTAAGGTTTAAAAAATTTGCCTCTTGTAAATTTACTGCGTAGCCAAGTTATTTATGGGGTTTTTTTTTTTTTTTTGGTAGTTGTTGGCGCATTGCTTTCTGTGGCCATAATGCACCTCCACCTCCCAAAGTTTTTTTTTTGCAGTACTTTGATCCAAGCCCGAGGCAGGATTCGAACCCGCGACCTTTGGGTTGCCGGGCAGGCACTTTACCCACCCGGCTAGCCCGGTCGGCTTATTTATGGTGCCCATGGAATACTACGGTAGTGTAAACAGATTTTTTTAGGGTATAAAACAGTTTACCTCATAATTTAATTATCTCCTTTATAATGTAAAAGTAGTTGTGTTAAAAGAAGGCTTACGTTAAAGTTTTTATTTTTATGCTGTCATTATTAAAAATTAAGGAGACCCGACTGAATGAAAGAGAGAAAAACCACACACACACAACTTTTTTTATTTTAAAAACACCAGTGGGCGATTTGGGTAAAATGTAGTATTTTCTTAAATATTTATTTTCATCTTAAAAAGTTCTTATTTTATAAATTTCACCACAACTTAATTTATTTTCATTATAAGTCACAGATCAACAAGTTTATAAGAACGTTGCCATTCTCTTATTTTTTCTGTTTTCTTCTATTTCATATTTCTTTACACATAATTTCAAACGGTTCTGGGGCATTTAGACATGCACGAAACTCAGGTTCGATAATAATAGTTATCCAACTTTTTTTTTCACAGGGCAACAAGGTTCAAGGTACTTAGGGGTTATGCAACTCCTAAAAACAAAACTCTTAATTATTTTAAAATCCAGCCTTAAAAATAAAATAAAAAAAAACTATTCATTCAAGAACCATCAGATTCAATCCTCTCTGTAATAGAATACATGTACCATTTGAAGAAAACAATACCATTTTGAAATTTCTGCAAAGCAATAAAAATGTTGATACCTGCTATTCAGAAAATAGTGCACTTGGATGAATTTGAGCATGAGATAGCTAAAATATTAAATTGCAAAAACAGTTGTCATTTATTATGCTAAAATTTGGTATGATGGAAAATATGCCTCATTTTTGTTATTCAGCTCTTGTTTATATTTGACTAAAAGTTGCTCCAATGTAATTACACAAATTCAGAAACAGCATTCAAAGCAGGAAAATGAATAAGAAAAATCTGAGGCAGAAAAAATGCCATGCAATTAGCATTAGCATTTAGCATTAGTAGAGGCATTTGATGCAAGAAAGCAAGCTTATGCAGCATCAGCCAAAAAAAAAAAAATAAATAAATAAATAAAAAATAACCACTTCCACTTCACCCCTCTGTTCGTTCGAAATACCTGTCCAGCTGAGCCTTAAACTTATTCAGGCTATCAACCTCCACGACAAGGAATGGAAGTCTGTTCCACCAACCAACCACCTGGCTAAAGGCAAATTTCCTCACGTCTATCCTACATCTGTCTTTCCTCAATTTGAATTTATGCCCTCTCAGGTGATTTTTCTGAGCTAGAGGAAGAATCCCATCAGCATTGAGCATGCTTAAACCATTCAAGGCTTTATACACCTCTATCAGATCACCTCGCTGGTGCCTAGTCTCCAGACACTGTAATTTGCAAAACTTAAGCCTTTCTTCGTAAGAGCACCCCTTTGTTCCATTCACTAATCTTGTTGCCCTTCTCTGTACTCGTTCCAGCAGCTCTACATCCTTCTTCAAATGAGGCCTCCAGACCTGTATACAGTACTCTAGGTGTGGCCTGACCATTGCCTTATACAAGGGAATAATCACCTCCTTATCCCTGCTAAAAAATTTCCAATGTATCATCGACAATACACCACGAGCTACTCTTGCAGCCCATCTCCACTGCTCAGAAAACTTCATATCTGCCTGCACAACCACCCCCAGGTCCTTTTCATTCTCTACCACTGTCAGTGTAGTACCACAGAGTTGATACGTTGCTCTGGGGTTGCTGTTTCCCATATGTAAAACTTTACATTTGTCAATGTTAAACTTCATTTGCCACCTCTCAGCCCATCTGCTCAACCTTTCCACATCCTGTTGCAGTAGCATAGTGTCAGTAGTGTCCTTGACAACCCCTGCCAACCTTCGTATCATCTGCAAACTTGGACATTAAGCTTGATATACCATCATCAATATCATTTATAAATACAGAAAACAATAATGGACCCAATACTGAACCCTGAGGGACTCCGCTGATAACATTAGTCCAGCAAGAGCAGTGTCCATTGAATACCACTCTCTGTCTTCTCCCCCTCAACCACCCCTTTATCCATAGCAGCAGTTTGCCTCCAATGCCACACTGCTCCAATTTGTGCAGCAGTCTTCCATGTGCAACAGTATCAAAAGCCTTTCTAAGATCCAAGTATATATATCAAAGTTATTCCCTGCATCCAGTTCTTTTGTGACTGCATCATAGTATCCAATCAAGTTGGTCAGGCAAGACTTCCCCTTAACAAAACCATGCTGTGTCTGAGCTATAACTGAAGTCTTGTCTAGATGATCCTGCAGTGCTTCTTTAATCAGTGCCTCCATTAATTTTCCGGGAACAGATGTTAAACTAACAGGTCTATAATTACTTGTGTCGCCCTTTGATCCTCCTTTGTGAATTGGGGTCACATTTGCACATCTCCAGTCCAGGGGTACTTCCCCTGAGTCCAAGGAAGCTCTCATAATTATGGCTAAGGGTTTGCTTCATTCCTTTGCTGCCTCCTTTAATATAACTGGATAGATCCCATCCACCCCAGGTGCCTTTCTTGTATTAATCTTCAACAATTTCTCCTCCACTTGACTCTCAGTTATTACAAGATTCTCTAGCTTACTGCCAGAGTTGAATACACCTCTGGCATTCCCCTCACTGAATAACTCCTCATGTGTGAATGTCGATGCAAAATATTCATTTAGTTTGTTAGCTACCTGAGCAGGATCATCAACAGTTGAACCATCGATATCAAGTGGACCAATCTGATTCATCCCCTTCCTTCTAGAGTTTACATAAGTAAAGAACTCTTTGCTGTCTTTCTTTGCATCCCTTGCCAAAGATTTCTCGTAATCTGCCTTCACCTGCCTAACCTCCTTTATAACTTGGTTACAGATCAACTTGTATCTATCATAGGTTTCTGTGTCACGTGTTAACTTGTATGTATCCCGTGCATTTTTCTTCTCTGCCATATTTCTCATTAGTTCATTTGACATCCACTGAGGCCTAAACCTTGAACAATATTTCTTAGTTGGTATGTAAAGCCTAGTAGCTTCCAAGATAAGTTCTTTGAATGCTTCCCATTTTGAATTTGCTGTTGGTAACATCATCAGTTGGTCCCACTGTATAGAATTTAAATACTGTCTCAGTCCATCGTAGTCACCTTTACGAAAGCAATAACCCTTCCCTTTACCCCTGATGGTAGTTTCCTCTTTGAGTAAATCCCACTTCAGCACACTGTGATCACTGCCACCTAGTGGTTCATTTACCTGCAGATTCTTAATGCATGAAGAATCACTACTGATAATCAAATCAAGAGTATTACTCCCTCTAGTTGCCTCCCGAACATGCTGATGTTGAAAACAATCATCCAATAAATCCACAAAAGCCTTGCTTTTGTGGATTCATTGGATCCTTTAGATCCAGTTGGAGTAGCATACTGTCATTACTGTCGTTAACAACCCTGCCAACCTTTGTATCATCTACAAACTTGGACATTAAACCTGATATACCTTCATCAATATCATTGATAAATATGCAAAACAACAATGGGCCCAACACCGAATCCTTGGGAACTCCACTAATAACATTTTTCCACGAAAAGCAGTGTCCATTGATTACCAATCTCTATTGTCTCCCACTCAACCATCCCTTTATCCATTGTAGCAGCTTACTCTTGATGCCATTCCTCTTCAGTTTGTACAGCAGTCTTCCATGTGCAACAGTATCAAAAGCTTTCCTGAAATCCAAGTATATGATATCAAAATTATTTTTGGCATTGTTCCTTTGTGACCACATCATAGTAAGCAATCAAATTGGTCAGACAAGACCTCTCTTTGGCAAACCCGTGCTGTCTTAACTATTACTGCAGTCTTGTCTAGATGATCCGGCAATGTTTCTTTAACCAGTGATTCCATTATTTTTCCTGGAACACAAGTTAAACTAACAGTTCTGTAGTTACTTATGTCACCTTTTGAACCTCCTTTGTGAATTGGTAATACATTTGCACACCTCCAGCCCATGGGGACCTCCCCGAGTCCAAGGAAGCTGTCATAATTATGGCTAAGGATTTGCTTACTTCCTTTGCTGGATAGATCCCATCCACCCCAGGTGCCTTCCTTATGGTTCTAGCAGCCCCCTCATTGAGGAATTCTTTAGGGAAATTAAGGACAGAAGCTTATTAAACTCTAACAAGAAGTTTAATAATTTTGTAATAACTGAGAGCAAAGTGGAGGAGAAATTGTTGAAGTTAAATAAAAGAAAGGAACCTGGGGTGGATGGGATCTATTCAATTATAATAAAGGGAGCACCAAAGGAAGTAAGCAAACCCTTAGCCATAATTATGAGAGCATCCTTGGACTTGGCAGAAGTCCGCACAGACTGGAGATGTGCAAATGTATTCCAAATTCACAAGGGGGGGGGATCAAAAGATGACACGAGTAATTACAGACTTGTTAGTTTAACTTCTGCTCTGGAGTCACTGGATAAAGAAGAACTGGAGGGTCATCTAGAGAAGACTGCAGTAATAATTCAGACACAGCATGTGTTAAGGGAAAGCCTTTTCTGTCAAATTTGATTTAGATACTATGATGTGGTTACAATGGAACTAGATGCAAAAAATTAATAATTTTGATATTGGATTTGAGCAAAGCTTTTCATACTGTTGCGCATCTACTGTACAAATTAGAGCAGTATTGTTTTAAGGGCAAGTTGCTACAATGGATAAAAGGGTGGTTGAGTGCGAGACAACAGAGTCTAATTAATGGATGCTGCTCTTCATGGACTAATGTTATTAGTGGTGTCCCCCAGGGTTCAGTGTTGGACACACTGTTGTTTTGTATATTTTTCAATGATATTGATGAATATATATCAGGCTTAATTTCCAAGTATGCAGATGATACAAAGGTTGTTAATGACAGTAATGGCAGTGTGCTACTACAGAAGGATTTTAAAAAGTTGGACAGATGAGCTGAGAAATGGTAACTGAAGTTTAATATTGACAAATTCAAAGTACTGCATATGTGTAGAGATAACCCCAGAGAAATGCACTAACTGTGTGTTACTACACTTAGGGTGTTAGAAAATGAAAAAGACCTAGGAGTAATTGTGCAGTCAGATATGAAATTTTTTGACATTGCAAACAGGCTGCTAGAGCATGTCATGGGGTGTTGTCAATGATATACAGGAATTTTTCCAGTAGGGGATAGGAGGTAATTATTCCTTTATATAAGGCAATGGTCAGACAATGCTTGAGTACTATATACAGGTCTGGAAGCCTCATTTTAGGAAGCATGTAGAGTTGCTTGACTGAGTGAAGAGAAGGGCAAAAAGATTGGTGAGGGGTACGAAAGTGTCCTCTTTATGAAGAAAGGCTTACGGTCTGCAAATTGTAGTGATTGGAGAGTAGGCACTTGCAAGGTGACCTGATTGAGGTGTATATGGTCTTGAATGGTTTGAGCATGCTCAATTCTGATGAGATTCTTATGCTTTTTCAGATTATGAACCTGAAGGGGTATAAATTCAAATTGAGGAAAGGCAGTTGTAGAATAGACGTGCAGAAATTTTCCTTTTGCCAGCAGGTTGTTATTGCTGGAACAAACTTCCATCTGTTGTAGTGGAAGTTGATAGCCTAAATAAATTCATGGAAGAACTGGACAAACATTTAGAGGGAATGGATGTGCAAAATTGTTTTTTTTTTCAACTGATGCTACATATGCTCACACTCTTGCTTTCTTGCATCACATGCCTCTACTACTACTACTATATATTGATATATGCGAATTTTCCCACTAAGAATAAAAAATGATCATCTCATTGTATAAGGCAATGGTTAGGCCATTTCTCGAATACTGTATACAGGTCTGGATGTTCATTTGTGGAAGGATCTGAAAGGGTTCTTCCTTTTGATTATATCATTATTATTTTAGGGTTGAAGTAAACAACTTGCTAAAGAGTGTTTTTAAAACTCTTTTGTTTTAGTTTGATAATGTTATGGAGGTGCAACAAAATTTTCAAAGAGAATACATAAAGGTAGGATTATTCCTATACAAATCTGTATTTTTGATTTTATTCAACGGTTTGAAGAAAGCGGGTGTGTTGAATAATCTTTAAGGTATTTTTGAGGATAAGCAAGTAGTATGAATAGAAGAATCTGTAAATCATTAGCATTAGCATTAGCATTAGTAGAGGCATTTGATGCAAGAAAGCAAGCTTATGCAGCATCAGCCAAAAAAAAAAAAGTAACATAAATAAATAAAAATAACCACTTCCACTTCACCTGGCATCTCCGTGGCCAGGTGGGAAGGAGCAGCAGTGCGTAGCACACGCTTCTTGATTAGACCGGGGTTCGAGCCCGTCACCACCAAATACGGAGGATGCGGGAAGGTCAGGGAATGACCACCGCATATCCCGGAGCAATATGGCCTTAGTTGCTAATGCTCCTAAAAACCAAATAACAAAACAAACAATAACAATAACTTCACCCCTCTGTTCGTTCGAAATACCTGTCCAGCTGAGCCTTAAACTTATTTAGTCTATCAACTTCCACGACAAGGGATGGAAGTCTGTTCCACCTACCAACCACCCGCTGGCTAAAGGCCAGCGGGTGGTTGGTAGGTGGAACAGGTAGGTGGAAATTTCCGCACATCTATCCTACATCTGTCTTTCCTCAATTTGAATTTATGCCCTCTCAGGTGATTATTCTGAGCAAGAGGAAGAATCCCATCAGCATTGAGCATGCTCAAACCATTCAAGGCTTTGTACAGCTCTATCAGATCACCTCGCTGGTGCCTAGTTTCCAGACACTGTAATTCGCAAAACTTAAGCCTTTCTTCGTAAGAGCACCCCTTTGTCCCATTCACCAATCTAGTTGCCCTTCTCTGTACTCGTTCCAGCAGCTCTACATCCTTCTTGAAATGAGGCCTCCAGGCCTGTATACAGTACTCTAGGTGTGGCCTGACCATTGCCTTATACAAGGGAATAATCACCTCCTTATCCCTGCTAGAACAATTCCTATATATCATTGACAATACACCATGACTTGCAGCCCATCTGCACTGCTCAGAGAACTTCATATCTGCCTGCACAACCACCCCCAGGTCCCTTTCATTCTCTACCACTGTCAGTGTAGTACCACAGAGTTGATACGTTGCTCTGGGGTTGCTGTTTCCCATATGTAGTACTTTACATTTGTCAATGTTAAACTTCATTTGCCACCTCGAAGCCCATCTGCTCAACCTTTCCAAATTCTGTTGCAGCAGCATAGTGTCAGTAGTGTCCTTGACAACCCTGCCAACCTTCGTATCGTCTGCAAACTTGGACATTAAGCCTGATATACCATCATCAATATCATTTATAAATACAGAAAACGATAAAGGACCCAATACTGAACCCTGAGGGACTCCACTAATAACATTAGTCCACGATGAGCAGTGTCCATTGATTACCACTCTCTGTCTTCTCCCCCTCAACCACCCCTTTATCCATAGCAGCAATTTGCCTCCAATGCCACACTGCTCCAATTTGTGCAGCAGTCTTCCATGTGCAAGAGTATCAAAAGCCTTTCTAAGATCCAAGTATATAATATCAAAGTTATTCCCTGCATCCAGTTCTTTTGTGACTGCATCATAGTATCCAATCAAATTGGTCAGGCAAGACTTACCCTTAACAAAACCATGCTGTGTCCTAGCTATAACTGAAGTCTTGTCTAGATGATCCTGCAGTGCTTCTTTAACCAGTGCCTCCATTAATTTTCCAGGAACAGAAGTTAAACTTACAGGTCTATAATTACTTGTGTCAGCCTTTGATCCCCCTTTGTGAATTGGGGTCACATTTGCACATCTCCAGTCCATGGGTACCTCCCCTGAGTCCAAGGAAGCTCTCATAATTATGGCTAAGGGTTTGCTTACTTCCTTTGCTGCCTCCTTTAATATAACTGGATAGATCCCATCCACCCCAGGTGCCTTTCTTTTGTTTATCTTCAACAATTTCTCCTCCACTTTGCTCTCAGTTATTACAAGATTCTCTAGCTTACTGCTAGAGTTGAATACACCTCTGGCATTCC
This sequence comes from Mastigoproctus giganteus, assembly GCF_048544385.1. Taxonomy (NCBI): domain Eukaryota; kingdom Metazoa; phylum Arthropoda; class Arachnida; order Uropygi; family Thelyphonidae; genus Mastigoproctus; species Mastigoproctus giganteus. The sequence continues at coordinate 221,730,632 of NC_143578.1, read as the reverse complement.
CCTCGCTGAATAACTCCTCATGTGTGAATGTTGATGCAAAATATTCATTTAGTCTGTTAGCTACCTGAGCAGGGTCATCAACAGTTGACCCATCGATCTCAAGTGGACCAATCTAATTCATCCCCTTCCTTCTAGAGTTTACATAAGTAAAGAACTCTTTGCTGTTTTTCTTCGCATCCCTTGCCAAGGATCTCTCGTAATCTGCCTTCGCCTGCCTAACCTCCTTTGTAACTTGGTTACAGATCAACTTGTATCTATCATAGGCGTCTGTGTCACGTGTTAATTTGTATGTATCCCATGCATTTTTCTTTTCTGCCATATGCCTCATCAGTTCATCTGACATCCATTTAGGCCGAAATCTTGAACAATATTTCTTAGTTGGTATGTAAAGCCTAGTAGCTTCCAAGATAAGTTCTTTGAATGCTTCCCATTTTGAATTTGCTGTTGGCAATATCATCAGTTGATCCCACTGTATAGAATTTAAATACTGTCTCAGTCCATTGTAGTCGCCTTTACGAAAGCAATACCCCTTCCCTTTACCCCTAATGGTAGTTACCTCTTTGAGTAACTCCCACTTCAGCACACTGTGGTCACTGCCACCAAGTGGTTCATTTATCTGCAGATTCTTAATGCATGAAGAATCACTACTGATAATCAAATCAAGAGTATTACTCCCTCTAGTTGCCTCCCGAACATGCTGATGTAGAAAACAATCATCCAATAAATCCACAAAAGCCTTGCTACTGTGTGAGTGACCAGCCCCCAAATTCCAGTCAATATCTGGGAAATTAAAATCCCCTATTATAAGACTCTCTGATTTACTGCCCCACTCTATTTCTCCGAACAGTTTCTTATTATACTCATCAGAGTCATTAGGCCTATAGCACACTCCTACTCTCAATTTTGATCTCCCAATGCTTATGTGACACCAAACTGACTCGACACTGCACTGTCCAGAGATTTCGACTGGCTTCACTTCCTTTGATTTTATGTGTTTTTTAACTAATAGCATAACCCCTCCTCCCTTCCTATCCTGTCTATCCTTTCTGTAGACATTGTACTCCCCAAATTCCAGTTCTGCATTCCTTATATCTGTGTGACACCACGTCTCTGAAATCCCCACAATATCCGCCTTTGATGTTTTGAGCAATACCTCAAATTCATCAAATTTATTTACTAAACTCCTAGCATTGGTGTACACACAAGTATACATGCACCTGTTCTTTTTCTTAGCTACCCTAACACAACCCATGTGTTTTCTTGTACCCCAATGATTCCCAGCAGTCTCTGAAATATCCTGCATCTTATTTTCCAGGCTGCGGCTCATTCCAATAGAAGCAGTGCAAGAATCACTTTCACCTCTGCCAGTGGCTACTGTTAATCTATTAGTCCTTGTATCCCCCCAATCTAGCAGTTTTCCGACCCACCTAACACTGCCTCGATAGCATCAGCAAACATCATGTTAAAAAGGCACTTGGAAGGACTCCAGAATAATCAGTTTCTCATATCTCGTCAGCTAGAAATAAGTCTCAGAACAACACAAACATTTCTTAAGTTGATTTACAAATCCAATAAAAAACAATGATTACAAAGATCAAAGTTCATCTTCTATTATCAGTTTTTTTTTTTTTTTTTTTTTTCATTTTGTTTTTATTTCTGCAAACAATTCATCCTGTTTTCATTAAAATTTGGCTCGAAGTGAAGCAACTTTTAAATGAATCGATTTGTGAACAAACAATATATATGGCCCCAAGTGCCAAGCCATAGTGCTGAAGCGATATTTTTGTGATATATGGAGTGCTCTTTCTCGGCGGATTAATTATATTTATTTTCCAGTGTCTCTATTCTTCCTGTTTTTCATAAGTGATTCTTTACTTAAAAGCTTTGAAGTAGAATCCAGAAAGGAAATACACCTTTCTTTCCTTGTATATATATATTTATATAATCCGTACTAACCTAACTACCTTTCTAAACTGCTTGGTCACTGGTGGCACTGCTCCTGCTTCCATGTGGCAGGGCTGGTAACCTGGGAGAAGAAACCATACTCCCAGGGCAAAAAGGGGTAAAGATGGCATGCCACTTATGGATCTCATGATCCATATCTCTCAAACAGAGATTACTTAAATGCATGTAATGCAAAATGGCAGAAAAAAGAAGGAACAGAAACCCCTGGTCCTCTTTTTCTGATACTGCATTTCTTAACTGATAATCCTTTGAGTAAGTTCTCCCCATTTTTAATACAAAAATATCTTGAAAATGTGGCGGGCCCTCCAGAAATGGTTCGGAGATTAAAATCTGGAGACCTTCTGGTGGACATGAGTGAGAATAAGCACTCAGAATGACTATTAAAAACATCGACTTTTGGTGGAATTCCCACAAAGGTTACCACCTGTATCTATTACTATTTTTATTCCTTGATTTAAAGTCTGCATTATTTTTGTAAGATGCTTTGGGTATCCTTTATTACTCAATATGTCTCAGTTTTTATCTGTTTACTCGATCAAATGCTTTTTCATAACCTATAAATGCCAAATGCATTTCTAAATTAAACTCTTTTTGTTTTTCTATTATTTGTTTTAATATAAATATATTAACTGTACATGATCTTCCTTTCTGAATACTGCCTATTCTTCTATTAATATTTCATCAGAGATAGTTTTAATTCTATTATTATTTTGCCATACATTCTATATACTGTATTTAGTATGCTAATCCCGCTATAATTCTTTGTATCATTTCAATTTCCTTTTTTAAATATTGAAATAATTTTTGCTATCTTCCATTCTTCTGGTATTTTATATTGTTCCCAACATTTATTAAATAAATTTAGTATCCTGTCTTTTAAAAACTTCCTCCATACTTGATCAGTTCTGCATTTATACCATCCATTCCTACTGCTTTCCTATTTTTTGTAGCTTTCAATGCCTTTTCCAATTCTTCCTTTGTTATCGGATCTATGTCACTAACTGGGTTTAACTGTATCTCTTCTATTTGATATGTTGGGTCTTTCCATTCTTCATAATGTTTTTTTTCCATTGTTCTTCCTTTATTATTTTTATTCTTGAAGTGTCTTTCTCTGTGCTATTCAGTGTTTCATCATTTTATGTGCCAAATTTTGTCTTCCATGAACATCATGTTTTATTGTGCTTATAAATCTATCCCATGACTCTGCTTTAGCCTTCCTTATTATATCTTTAGTTTTATTACGTTCTTGTTTATATATTTCTTCATTCTCATTTGTTCTGTTTTGTATATATTTAAGATATTTATCTTGTACTGCTGTAGCTATTTCTTCATTCCATAGCTTTACCCCCCCCTCTTCTTATAGTTTTTCCTAAATTGTCCTAGTATTTCTTCTGCTATCTTTTGAATTCTATTTCGTATATTATACTATTCTTCTTCTATTATCTCGAAGGATCTAAATTGAGGGGCCCATCAAGCTCTCAGCTGCCCACATCAATGCCAGAGCTGGCACTTGGTCATCACGCAACACAGCGGCAACCCCCAATGTAGAATGCCCTGGTCCTACAGGAACTAGTAGTTCTTGGTGACACTATTGTCAGGGAAACAAGGAACATGTGTTGTAAAAAGGATAGGTGGAACAGGACTAGGGTATGTCTGTCACGGGCAAAGGTCGATGAGTTGTAGAACGGATATCATCTTTTAAGGGCACAAAAGGTGATATAGTTGTACATGTTGGCACTAATGATATTAAGAGTAGGAGACCGGCAGAATTACTTAATAAGTACAGGTCACTGTTGAAAAATAGCCGTGAATTAGGGTTGAATTTGAAAGTGTCTGCAATTCTGCCCAGACACGATTGAACGGACTATATGATGAGACCCTTGTCGACCAATTTGGCCCTGGAAAGACTGTGCAAGGCTCAAGGGGTAAAATTTCTTTTCAGCCTGGTCTTTACTTGTTAACAGGAGAGCCTGCTTCTACAGGGATGGAATACACTTAAATAGAAAGGGTGCAAGAATATTTGCTGATGCTATCGAGGCAGTGTTAGGTGGGTCGGGAAACTGCAAGCTTGGGGGGATACAAGGACTAATAGATTAACAGTAGCTACTGGCAGAGGTAAAAGTGACTCTTGCACTGCATCTATTGGAATGAGTAGCAGCCTGGAAAACAAGATGCAGGATATTTCAGAGACTGCTGGGAGTCATTGGGTACAAGTAAACACATGGGATGTGTTAGGGTAGCTAAGAATAGGAACAGGTGCAGGTATACTTGCGTGTACACCAATGCTAGGAGTTTGGTAAATCAATTTCATGAATTTTAGGTATTGCTCAAAACATCAAAGGCAGATATTGTTGGAATATCAGAGATGTGGTGTCACACAGATATAAGGAATGCAGAACTGGTATTTGGGGAGAACAATGTGTACAGAAAGGATAGACAGGACAGGAAGGGGGGAGGGGTTATGCTATTATTTAAGAAACACATAAAATCCAAGGAAGTGAAGCCAGTCGACATCGCTGGACAATGCAGTGTCGAGTCAGTTTGGTGTCACATAAGCATTGGGAGATCAAAATTGAGAGTAGGAGTGTGCTATCGGCCTAATGACTCTGATGAGTATAATAATAAACTGTAGAGGGAAATAGAGTGGGCCAGTAAATCAGAGAGTCTTATAATGGGGGATTTTAATTTCCCAGATATTGACTGGAATTTGTGGGTTGGTCACTCACACACTAGCAAGGCTTTTGCGGATTTATTGGATGATTGTTTTCTACATCAGCATGTTCGGGAGGCAACTAGAGGGAGTAATACTCTTGATCTGATTATCAGTAGTGATTCTTCATGCATTAAGAATCTGCAGATAAAGGAACCACTAGGTGGCAGTGATCACAATGTGATGAAGTGGGATTTACTCAAAGAGGTAACTACCATCAGGGTAAAGGGAAGGGTTTTTTTTTTTACAAAGGTGACTACGATGGTATGGGACAGTATTTAAATTTTATACAGTGGGACCAACTGATAATGTTACCAACAGCAAATTCAAAATGGGAAGCATTCAAAGAACTTATCTTGGAAGCTACTAGGCTTTACATACCAACTAAGAAATATTGTTCAACTGTTTAGACATAAATGGATGTCAGATGAACTAATGAGACATATGGCAGAGAAGAAAAATGCATGGGATATATATAAATTAACATGTGACACAGAAGCCTATGATAGATATAAGCTGGTCTGTAACCAAGTTACAAAGGAGGTTAGGCAGGTGAAGGCAGATTACGAGAAATCTTTGGCAAAAGATGCAAAGAAAAACAGCAAAGAGTTCTTTACTTATGTAAACTCTAGAAGGAAGGAGATGAATCAGATTGGTCCACTTGATATCGATGGTTCAACTGTTGGTGATCTTGCTCAGGTAGCTAACAAATTAAAAGAATATTCTGCATCAACATTCACACATGAGGAGTTATTCAGGGAGGAGAATGCCATAGGTGTATTCAACGCTGGCAGTAAGCTAGATAATGTTGTAATAACTGAGAGTAAAGTGGAGGAGAAATTGTTGAAGATAAACACAAGAAAGGCACCTGGAGTGGATGGGATCTATCCAGTTATATTAAAAAGAGACAGCAAAGGAAGTAAGCAAACTCTTAGCCATAATTATGAGAGCTTCCTTGGACCCATGGGAGGTACCCATAGACTGGAGATGTGCAAATATGATCCCAATTCACAAAGGAGGATCAAAGGCTGACACAAGTAATTATAGACCTGTGAGTTTAACTTCTGTTCCAGGAAAATTAATGGAGGCACTGATTAAAGAAGCACTGCAGGATCATCTAGACAAGACAAGTCTTGCCTGACCAATTTGATTGGATACTATGATGCATTCACAAAAGAACTGGATGCAGGGAATAACTTTGATATTATATACTTGGATAGAAAGGCTTTTGATACTGTTGCACATGGAAGACTGCTGCACAAATTGGAGCAGTGTGGCATTGGAGGCATATTGCTGCTATGGATAAAGGGATGGTTGAGGGGGGGGGTGAAGACAGAACGTGGTAATCAATGGACACTGCTCATCGTGGACTAATGTTATTAGTGGAGTCCCTCAGGGTTCAGTGTTGGGTCCATTATTGTTTTCTGTATTTATAAATGATATTGATGATGGTATATCAAGCTTAATGTCCAAGTTTGCAGATGATACAAAGGTTGGCAGGGTTGTTAAGGACACTACTGACGCTATGCTGCTGCAACAGGATCTGGAAAGGTTGAGCAGATGGGCTGAGAAGTGGCAAATGAAGTTTAACATTGACAAATGTAAAGTACTACATATGGGAAATAGCAATCCCAGAGCAACGTATCAACTCTGTGGTACTACACTTACAGTGGTAGAGAATGAAAAGGACCTGGGGGTAATTGTTCAGGCAGATATGAAGTACTCTGAGCAGTACAGACGGGCTACAAGAGTAGCTCGTGGTGTCTTATCAATGATATACAGGAATTTTTCTAGCAGGGATAAGGAGGTGATTATTCCCTTGTATAAGGCAATGGTCAGGCCACACCTTGAGTACTGTATACAGGTCTGGAGGTCTCATTTCAAGAAAGATGGAGAGCTGCTGGAACGAGTACAGAGATGGGCAGCAAGATTAGTGAATGGATCAAAGGGTTGCTCTTATGAAGAAAGGCTTAAATTTTGCAAATTACAGTGTCTGGAGACTAGGCACCTGCGAGGTGATGATTGAGCTGTATAAAGCCTTGAATGGTTTGAGCATGCTCAATTCTGATGGAATTCTTCCTCTTGCTCAGAATAATCATTTGAGAGGGCATAAATTCAAATTGAGGAAAGATAGATGTGCGGAAATTTGCCTTTAGCCAGCGGGTGGTTGGTTGGTGGAACAGACTTCCATCCCTTGTTGTGGCAGTTGATAGCCTAAATAAATTTAAGGCTTGGGTTTTTTTGGCTGATGCTGCATAAGCTTGGTTTCTTTCATCATATGCCTCTACTAATGCTAATGCCAACATTTGGAGTGATTGGGTGGGTGAAATGGGAAGGGTTTTTTTTGGCTGTAGCCCTATAAACTTGCTTGCTTGCATCATATGCCTCTACTAATGCTAAAATAATGGAGTACCTGGTAATGAAGTAATGCACGTCCATGACACATTAAAGGGCAATCTTGTGTGACCAATTCAAGTGGTTACAGCAAAAGGCTCGGGCTTCCTTGCACCATATAGCTAATGATAATAATAATAATAATAAAAGCCTACTAAACAAAATGAAGCAGTGTGGCATTAGGGGAAAATGTCTGCTATGGACAGAGGAATGGACAAAGAGTAATTATCAATGGGCACTCCTCTTCTTGGTTTTCTGTTATTAGTGGAATTCAGTATGGTTTAATAGTGGACACATTGTTAGTTTTCTATATTTCTGAATGATATTGATGAAGGCATATCAAGCTTACTGTCTAAGTTTGCAGATGTTGGAAAGTTTTGCAGGGGTGTTTATTGACAATAATTAGTGTATGCTAGTGCTTGGAAAATTAAGCAGATCAGCTGATAAGTGCAACTGAAGTTTAACATTCACAAATGAAAGATACTGCATAGGAGTAGCAGCAATGCTAGAATTAATATGCCATCTGTAAGGTACCACACTCAGTATTGTGAAACATAAAAAAAACTGGGAATAATCATGCAGTCAGACACAAAATTCTCTGACCAGTGCAGACAGGCTGCTAGGACAGCTCATGTGGTTTTGTCAGTGATATACAGGAATTTTCCATTAGAGATAAGGCAGTGATTATCCTATTGTATAAGGCAATGGTTAGGCCACATCTCAAGTACTGCATATAGGAGTGTGGAGGCCTCATTTTAGGATGGATGTGGATCTGTTGGAACATGATTTGAGAGCAGACAAAAGGGTGGTCTTACCAGGAAAGGCTGCAGTTGAGCAAATATCAGCATCTGGAGACTAGGCACCTGTAAGGATATCTGGCTGAGGTGTTTAAGGCTTTGATTGGATTGAGTAAAACTCGGTACTAATGCCATACTGCCTGTTTCACAGATTACACAGATGAGGGGGGGGGGGAATAAATTCAAATTGAGGAAGGATGGTTGCAGGATAGATGTGTTTAAAGTTGCCTTCAGTGGCAGATTGTTGATTGGTGGTTGGAACAAATTTCTATCTGGTGTTGTGGAAGTGAGTAATTTGAATAACTTCAAGGTCAAACTCGCAGAAGGGATAGACAGGTGATATGGAAAGTGTTATTGTTGTTTTTTTTTTCGGCTGAGGCTGTATAAGCTTGCTTCCTTGCATCATTAATTGCCATTATTAATTCTAATACTAATTATTATTATTTGCTGATACACTTAAAATGTAACATAGTACACAAATTAAGTAACTTATTTTTAAACAAAATAAATAATTTTTTTCCAGAAAAGGAAAATAAATGACTATAGCCATGTGAATCTTATGTTTGTGGTTCTTACAGAACAGGAACTTCCAGAGTTCTCATAATAGTTATTTAAATGCAAATTGTTTTTTTGCATTTAAATAACTATTATGAATACGTTATTGCAACTATTATTGCATACCCATATGAAGTACCTTGCATTTGTCAATGTAAACTCCAATTGCCATTTCACAAACCATCTGCCTAATTTATCTAGATTTTGTTGCAGTAGTGTACTCTGATTACTGGTGCCTCCGTAGCCAGGTGGGAAGGAACAGCAGTGCGTAGCACACGCTTCTTGATTAGACCGGAGTTCGAGCCCGTCACCACCAAATACGGAGGATGCGGAAAGATCAGGGAATGACCACCGCATATCCTGGAGCAATATGGCCTTAGTTGCTAATGCTCCTAAAAACCAAAATAAGAACAACAACAACAACAACTCTGATTACTGTTATTAACACCCTACCAACCTTCATGTCATATGCACACTTAGACATTAGGCCTGATGGGTCTTCAATATTATTAATAAGTACTGAAAACAGCAATGGACTCAATATTGAATCCTGGAGGATTCCACCAAAACATCCACAAAGGTCAGTATCCATTGGAAACCACACTTTGTCTTCTCCCACTCAACCATTCCTTTATCCATAGCAGTAGCTTGCCCTTAATTTCACACTGCTTGTCACATCATGGACCCCATAATTTTTCTTGCTGCAGAAATTAATCTTACAGGTCTGTAATTACTGGTTTCAGTGGGAGTACAAAATTGCCTTTGTATTGTAATAATTTTACTAAATTGCATTGTTAGAAGCTTAGTCTGCTATATATTTAAAAGACTAGAGCACCCATTTTGGAAAATATTTTACCAAAACTGTTTTAGAGAAGAATTAAAGATTAATGCCAAAGTAATTACAAAAACTTTCCTTTGACTCCCTTTGCTACTAGCTTAGGTGTCAGTGGGACAGACTTGGGTAAAAATGCAATTTGATATTTTTTTACACGTATGACTATATCCTTTAAAAATATTGCGATTATTGCACAAAGATTATATTTTCCTGGAATCTGCTACATAAAGTTGTCTATGAGCAAAAACTTTGTTGAAAGCTTTTTTTGTTGACCCTGATATTTGTTGATTGTGATGACAAAAGCTAAGAAATTGTCTTCTCATCAAAGTAAATGGCAAGTACTCTCACTGATAAACTAACTGGGAGACTAATCAATTCTTAGGATTTGAAAATCAGTTGGAATAGTTTTTTTTTTTTTCATTTTTTTTTTTTTCAATTTTACTGTTAAATAAAACCTATTTCAAAAGGAATCAGGTCAAAACAGCCTGTTGAAATATCAGTAGTACAATTTGTTTAAAAGTAGCACAATATGAAAGCAATGTATGGTAACATAAAGTTCATCCTTCTCTAAGCATTAAATTATTCCATTGCATGTACTGTGTTGTTTAAACCTCATCAGCCACAAAAATACAAGAGAAAATGAAGAATTCCACCTAGATTTCATAAAATTAACAGCTAATTTGGTTCAATGGATTGCAGGACTTTTTTTTAAATAGACTTCAAGTGTTGGGAATGTTACAACCCATGCTGACTGCAGTTGAAAATACCAACCATATATGGCCAAAAGTTTGTTACATAAAATAAAATAAAATAAGACAAGATAAAATTTTGATATAAAATAAAAATTCACTGACAACTGTAGAGTTAAAAGCAATAAAAATAAAATACATAAAATTAAAAATATACAAGAAATATTACAAATTAAAAGCAATAGAAGGGATAAAACAACACTGTAGCTGTCAAGTGCAACTGCCTCCTTTATCAACAGTGGAACTTTACTGTCACAGCACAACCTTAAATAACACCTTAAATAACACCAGCACACACTGTAGGAGCATAGGAATTATCATCCATACATGTATGGAGACCAGCATGTGTGGATCAGGAGTGTGCCAGGAAGACCATTCATCCCTTCCAAGAAGTATGGCTCAGAGAAGAAGCAAATACAGACTCCCCTATCTCTATTGATGGTATTAGGTTCCATGCTAGAGCAATAGAGCAATACAATAGAGACCACAGATTATGGGAAATCTACTGTGGCTGAGCACTTCTGGGAGGAGAACCATCAAATTTTTCTAGTCAGTGCTGTCATAATTGTTCATTTCCACATAAGTATTGGCACTGGAAATGGCTCAAGAGTTTGTGGATTTGTTCTTTGGAACATAATGCCATCAATAGAGATAGTGATATCATCAATACCATTAATAGAGGGTCTATATTCACCCCTTCTTTGAGACTGTAATTCTTGGACAGGATGAACAGCCCTGCCTGGCATGCTCCCAAGTCATATCTGGTCTCTATGCACTCGTGGAAGATAATTCCCTTTGCTTCTGATTTGTAAAATATTTCTTGTATATTTTTAATTTTATGTATTTTATTGTTATCTATATTTTTATTGCTTTTAACTCTACAGTTATCAGTGCATTTTTATTTTTACATCAAATTTTTATTTTTATTTATTTTAATAAAGTTTTGGTCAATATGGTTGATTTATTCAACTGCAGTTAGTATGAGTTGCAGAACTTTTCAGTTACCCAATATAATTTATAACTGTACATAAAGGGTTTTTTTTTTTTTTTTCTATTCTATAAATTCAAGTGGAAATGTAATGTCATTATAGATAAGTGCAGTAAAATTTAAATTTGCATTATAAAAAATATCTCTACAGGGAGAAGTTCAAATGTAGTCTTGATTCCTAAAATATTTTATTTGCTCCCAAGAAGACAGAAATTTAGTTCATCATGGCTTATATTTTTTGGAAGTTAGAATTAATATGTGCATTCCCTGCTTTTCTGAACTTGGCTGTAACTTGATGTTTATTACTGGCCCCTGTAAATGGTGCTTATCTTCTTCTTCAAGAGGAGTGTTTCCATTTACAGTGGGTTTCCTCAGCCTACAAGTTATTTTTTGGTAGGAATTTTTTCCCGCCATAAAGTGCAGTTCAAGGTGTCTTGGTCAGTTAAACCTCAGGCTGTCATGCACTCCCACACTCCATCCATCCACGTCCTCCTTGGTCTTCCTCTTTTCCTTCTTCCAGGAGGTATCCATTCCAGGATGGAATGGATGCTTATCAGATATTTAAATGTGATTTCTTATTTAGCTATTTGATATAAAGAAAGAAATATGTGGTCATTCAAATTTACATTAAATTTATGAATTTTTTTTTCTTTTTACCTAGTTTAAAATCTGTATTACTCATGGTATTATTTCATCGTTTTGCTTATTCTTTTCTATAATTATTGCACTTTAATATATTTTACAGGTTTGGGATGTGGAAAGTATAGAAAGTGCTGAACCTGATGAAGAAGCTGGGTTTTTAGAACTGGATCCTGTAAATGAATTGCTTGTTAGCAAACAAGCAGAACTTATTCACATGGTTCCATTCCCAGGTGGCAAGGAGAAAAATATGTGGTATGCTCAGGTAAAGTGTAATCATAATTTTGTTGATATTCTAATAAATATAACTTACAGGAATAAATATATTGATTTTTAATTGTTTATATTTAGACTACTTTCCAAAAGAAGCAAATTAATTTATGGGGTGGGAATCAATCATGCATTAATACTCCTTTGTATTACCATTGAGAATCTTAAAAAAATTGCAGAAAACAGCAAAAAATACCATTGCCTTTCATTGCTATGACAAGTCTTTCTTCTGATTGATCAGTGGTTCAACACTATATAGAAATCTTTATTGCAATAATAATAATAATGGTAATATAATGGATACATTGCAATAAGCCCTTCACGGCCACAAGGCCAGGGGTTAACAGTGATATTACAATATGTAAGAAAGGAAATTAATAAATTAAATATAAAATACATATATGAACGAATCAAAAGTAAATGTAGCTCAACACTCAAAGTATAACACAATTATAAACATCACAATGAACAAATAATATACAGGTGGAAAATTACAAGGCTCGTTGGTAAGCCATCTTCATGTCGCATTTCTGGATTGCGGCGTTAAGGCGAGCTTCAAGGAGCAGAATCAGGGACGGGGAAGTACAATTTAAGGATGCGGCGTCTGTACTCCTTATCACTAGAAAACTTATTAAGGTCAGCATCCAAAGACTGGGCACATGGAAGTAGCTGATATGGCAGAAACCTATCGGATAGGTGGAGACGGCTGAGATGTGGGCATAGAGCTGGAGTCGCTCTGAGGGAAGGCTGAGGGACTCTCCAAGAGCACAGGTCCCAGAATGATGGTGCCGAGATCTTTCCAGTAATCATTTTTACAGTTGTGGTAAGGCATTTCACCTTAATCAGCGTGGGAAGCCTGTGAATTTTTATCAAACTGGCCATTTCAGTTGTCCTTAACTGTGGAGGAAGTTTATGTTTGTTTATGACCCATTTTAAGAGCCAAAACTCAGTAGAAAAGAGTGGTCGAATTGTGCTAGGGGCGGCAGATGCCCATACTTCTGCAGCATATAGAAGCGGAGAGTATACCGTGCTTTTTATATATCTTCTGGTGATCGTTACTTCATTAATGTAATGCAAATGCTGTTTGGCCATCCATCGGAGTCGAGCTGCCTGGGTGAGCAGCTTTTCCATGTGGTTACCAAAGCAGAGCTTAGGATCAAAAACAACCCCCAAATCAGTATGTTTCTTGACGATGGGAATAGGGGAATTGCATAGTATTGGCTGAATATAGGAAGGCGTTTTCTTTAACGAGAATATCATAAATTCAGACTTTTCTGGATTTATTTTTAGTCCAAACTGGTTGAGGTAGTTTGCAAATTCCAGAAGTATATTGTTAATTGATGCTGTTATCACAAGAATATCATCATGTGGAGAAATCAGTGTGAGGAGCTTCATATCATCAGCATAGCATAGAGTATCATGCCTGGACTCAACAAGCGGCGAGATGAGCGCTGTAAATAAGAGGCCGGATAAGACACCACCCTGTGGCACGCCTGAAGAGACACATCGCTCGTATGTTTGGCCGTGGACAGTAAGCCGGATTATTCTATTTTGAAGGAGTGAGGTGAGGAACTGTAGGGTGTCTCCCTTGATTTGATAATGGTCTGAAAGTAGCTTCAGCATTGCAGGAACATTTATTGAGTCAAATGCTGCTTCGAGGTCTACATAAGTGACTGCAAGCTCTGCATGAGATTCAAACGCAGAGAGGATAGAGCTGGTGGTGGCTAAGAGATTAGTCACAGTGGATCTATGAGGAAGAGAGTAGTGGATTTGATGAGGCTGATGTGGAAGAAGTTGTTTAGTTAAAATGGGGAGAAGTATCTTCTCTAGGAGTTTTAGAAGACTTGAGGCATTGGAGATTGGCCGGTAGTGCTTAAGAAGAGTAGGTGATTGAATTTTTGGTATAGGCTTCACAAGGTAGATGTTCCATTGCTGGGGAAAGAAATTACTTGACAAAATAGCATTAAAAATAGTTTGAAGGGGACCCAAAATGTATGAGCTAAGACATTTAATAATGAATTGGGGTATTTCATCTGCACCTGCCTTAGCAGAAGCCGGTGTAGAATTTATGGCAGAAATACAGCTGTTCCCTGGAAATTGATACTGCAGAAAGCGTGTCGGGGGGGATTTCAGTTGTTGGTGTCTCAAGATGAGGACATTGTTCCGAGTTCGAGGCAAATCTGGATATAAAGTCTAGCCACTGGTTAGGTTCAAGTTTTTGTGGGAAATCAGAAGGCCGTTCAAAGTAGGGGGTTTTTCCTCTACGAAGGGTGGTGTCCATATAATTCTTAATTGCTTGAGATTTCAGCCTGTTGAATGTTGCACGGGATCTAGAGTAGGCTATCCTGTCTTGAACACTTTGCGACTGCTTCCACATTTTGTGGAGTTGCTGTTTTAATTTGAAGCTCATATTAAGATGGGGAGTCCACCAGGCTCTGGACCGAGGCATAATAGAAATTCTCTTTGATGCTGCAAATGTCGCAATCGTCTTAAGCCAATTAGTAAGCAGATTTACTGCAATTTCAAGATCACAGTTTTCAAGGACTGACCACGGGATGGCAGAGGCAGCCTCAACACATTTAGCAATGCTCAAAAATCTGGGACTAACTATTACTCTGGTGTTAATTGAATTCACAACATTGAAGTTTGGAGCAGGTATCTGTAAAATAACAATAATTGGCTTGTGGTCCGAATTAAAATAAGTCTCTGGCATGTAATCAGGTGTGCAAGGAAAAGAAGCAAGGATGAGATCTAGTTGATTGTTACCTCTGGTCGGGAGGTCATTAATCATTTGTAACCCAGTACAAGATAGGTTTGACAGGAGCATTTGCTGAAGGTTAGCTAGTTGGGGAGGAAGATTAAAGTCTCCACAGACAAAGTGCAAAGCTGAAGGATGAAGCTGGTTAATGATCCAGTTTGATATTTCATGGATGGCTTCATATGAAGGTGCTGGGGGTATATATATGGCAATTACATCTATAAGAACGCTATTGTAGCTGAGAGTAACAGCGAGAGCTTCATATGCTGTTGTTTTGCTAGATACTTGATGAACTAGTGAGGCCTGTGAGCTGTTATACTGTTACACTGTATGTTTGTCTTTAATGGTTTTCACTAATCATGATTAACAGTACTGTCTGTCAAACTCTTGTAACTGATTCTGATTAAACTTGGACATGAATGATATGAATGATTGAAGAATACATATATTGTTCAGCTTTGGTGACTTCAATCTGTATTTATTTTTCTTGATTACAGATTTTTCTTTTTGATGCACTATGCAGGAAATATTTATCACTGACCTGGGAAGAAAAACCCATATACATATATAACAATATAAATTAACCTTCTAAACATACCTAAAAGCATCTGTTTTTAATTTTATATGTAAGGTATCCTCTTTGACCATTGGACAAAATTCAGAAATTGTCAGAAATTACAAGCCAACAATCAATAAAGTTACACATTTCAAAAAGATCTTCATAAAGAACTGTTTATGTTTGTTTGATGTTACATTTCATTAACAATTCAGAGACAAACATTATACAGCAGTGGTTTCCAAACTTTATGTTACTATGCCCCCTTTTAAAAAAAAATCTAATCTTGGTACCTCCCCCCCTTTTATTTCCTAAAATAATACAGACATATTTTTAAATAGTAAAAAATGTATTAATACAAAAAATGAAAAAAACATAATTGACAGAATAATAACAAGGTTTTACTATATATATATTCATTTTTAATATTAGTAAATTAATAAGAGGAGTATACCTCAATATAGTACGTGGAACACTTCCATATGATACCCTCCAGAAATTAAAACGGAAACAACGAAAAAATCGACAACTTACCGGTACATTAAAGTAAAATATAAATAATTAAATAATCAATTTAATACAATTCAAAATCAATTCAAAACAATTAAAATTCAAATTAACGCAATTAAAAGAATCTAACGAAAATATTCAAAACGATTTTCCTTCCTGAAGCTGACAATGCTTTCCGACCGACTGTCGTGATCACAGGAATGAATATTACCGAATCAGGCTAAACCTGCAACTTAAATAGTGATTATATGTCTTCGCGCATGCGCGTAAAGGTCCACGCATCGGAGATCAAATATGGCCGCCGAACATTAACAGAATTCTCGTGTAATTTAATTTCAACGGTTTCTGCAATTAATAGTCGCGTATAATTACGTTGAACGTTAAGTATTTTGGCCTCGTTAAATAAAAAAGTATGTTTTTCATTAATGGCATGAAAGGCTAATTCTGACGCTGCTGAACGAGAAGCATGAACTGAGGCTTCGTGTTGATTTACACGAATATTAAGAGAAAACCGCGTCGAACCCTGGTAAGACGAGTCGCAATCACCGCAAGAAATGTTGTATACTAGATCATTAATTTGTGTTGCGAACGCGGAAAGAACCGAGCGATTGTTCAGTATAGTGTGTAACTTCCGTATAGGCCTAGCTATAATTTTAAATTCGGTATCTTTAAAGAATCTGTTAAGCTGTTTGTGCCACTGTTCAACATATGGGACAGAAATAAAGTATTTTTTGATATTACTATTGTTGATTGGTGTAGTATTTTTTATCCTATCCTTAGCTTGTACCCTAATTCGATTTATTGTGTTAATGGGATAACCCCTGTTCAAGAATCTGCTAGTTAATATTTGTATTTCTGAGTCCAAAGCAGAATCCGTCGTTGAATATTTATAGGCATTTAGAAATTGATTAAAGATAATCGATCTTTTGTAGGTGAACGGGTGGTAGCTATTATAACGTAGAAGCATACCGGTGTTTGTGGGTTTTCGATAGATGCTAAATTGTATTTTGTTCGAGTCCCGGGTAAGCGTGAAATTTAGAAAGTTTAATGACTTAGTATCCATATCTTCCCTTTCCAATGTAAATTTGAGTCTAGAATGAATATTATTAAACGAATGTAAAATGTCTTGGATAGTACTACTATCAGTAATAACTAGAACATCGTCTAAATACCTCCCATAGTATGTGATACGGGGACGAAAAGGTGTCAGATGTATCTTCTCAATCGTTGAGAGATAGATCTCTGACATTAAGCCACTCAGGCTCAAACCCATTGGTAATCCAAAAATTTGTTTGTACACCTTGTCTCGAAACGTGATGTAGTTAGCCTCAACTAATAGTTTAATTAAGTGAAAAATTTCCTTAATGGGCTGAAAATGCCGAGTTCCTACAGGAACTCGGCATTTTCAGCCTTAGCCACACATGTATATAATATTATAAAACCTTTTAGACAGGTTATACAATTTGGGATTAAGAATTAAGATACATTATTTAATAATCTTAAAGACTGTAGACTCGGCGACAATGACAATTTATTCTCATTAGATGTTACCTCATTATATACGAATGTAAACGTTGAATACACATTAGATATTATTTGGGATATGTTAAATAAAAACTCGACACTGATTAATTATACGAAGCTGCCCATTAAGGAAATTTTTCACTTAATTAAACTATTAGTTGAGGCTAACTACATCACCTTTCGAGACAAGGTGTACAAACAAATTTTTGGATTACCAATGGGTTTGAGCCTGAGTGGCTTAATGTCAGAGATCTATCTCTCAACGATTGAGCAGATACATTTGACACCTTTTCGTCCCCGTATCACATACTATGGGAGGTATTTAGACGATGTTCTAGTTATTACTGATAGTAGTACCAAGACATTTTACATTCGTTTAATAATATTCATTCTAGACTCAAATTTACATTGGAAAGGGAAGATACGGATACTAAGTCATTAAACTTTCTAAATTTCACGCTTACCCGGGACTCGAACAAAATACAATTTAGCATCTATCGAAAACCCACAAACACCGGTATGCTTCTACATTATAATAGCTACCACCCGTTCACCTACAAAAGATCGATTATCTTTAATCAATTTCTAAATGCCTATAAATATTCAACGACAGATTCTGCTTTGGACTCAGAAATACAAATATTAACTAGCAGATTCTTGAACAGGGGTTATCCCATTAACACAATAAATCGAATTAGGTTACAAGCTAAGGATAGGATAAAAAATACTTTATTTCTGTCCCATATGTTGAACAGTGGCACAAACAGCTTAACAGATTCTTTAAAGATACCGAATTTAAAATTATAGCTAGGCCTATACGGAAGTTACACACTATACTGAACAATTGCTCGGTTCTTTCCGCGTTCGTAACACAAATTAATGATCTAGTATACAACATTTCTTGCGGTGATTGCGACTCGTCTTACCAGGGTTCGACGCGGTTTTCTCTTAATATTCGTGTAAATCAACACGAAGCCTCAGTTCGTGCTTCTCGTTCAGCAGCGTCAGAATTAGCCTTTCATGCCATTAACGAAAAACATACTTTTTTATTTAACGAGGCCAAAATACTTAACGTTCAACGTAATTATATGCGACTATTAATTGCAGAAACCGTTGAAATTAAATTACACGAGAATTCTGTTAATGTTCGGCGGCCATATTTGATCTCCGATGCGTGGACCTTTACGCGCATGCGCGAAGACATATAATCACTATTTAAGTTGCAGGTTTAGCCTGATTCGGTAATTTTCATTCCTGTGATCATGGCAGTCGGTCGGAAAGCATTGTCAGCTTCAGGAAGGAAAATCGTTTTGAATATTTTCGTTAGATTCTTTTAATTGCGTTAATTTGAATTTTAATTGTTTTGAATTGATTTTGAATTGTATTAAATTGATTTTGAATTGTATTAAATTGATTATTTAATTATTTATATTTTACTTTAATTATTTAATTATTTATATTTTACTTTAATGTACGGATAAGTTGTCGATTTTTTCGTTGTTTCCGTTTTAATTTCTGGAGGGTATCATACGGAAGTGTTCCACGTACTATATTGAGGTATACTCCTCTTATTAATTTACTAATATTATTATCAACGTAGAACATATTGAGTATTACAGCTCTGATTCATACTATCTAATTCATTTTTAAATTAATTTGTTTTTAATGCGATAGATGTGCTTGTTTATTAGCACAAAGTTTATCAAATCTAGGTGTCATTGAGGAGAGTGCTACTCGTAGCTCTTTTTCTACTACTAAACAGGCTCGATATTTGGATCTAATGCAGAAAATCCTGTTTCGCATAAATATGATGTTACGAATGGCAGCAGTACTTGCATTGCTTTGCTTGACAAAGTATTATATTCTTCACTTCGATTCAACCAAAATTGAACTAGGGTTTCACTCTGAAATTTTTGTTTCAATGAAGTATCACATGATAATTCTATCAATTTTTCCTTTTCAATAGTTGTCAATCCATATTCATCATCTTGTTCATCAACAAATGGATTCTGTATCCATGTGAACTTTGTAAAATCAAGATCTTCAAAATAACGTGAAAAGTGCATTAGCAAATCATCCAAGTGTTCAGTAATTAGATTTTTGTTTGCTTCAGTATTAACTCTGGCGCAGAAATCATTTAAAAGTGGAAACATGTCGAACTTATTTTTTTTTTTAAATTTGATTTCCATAGCTTTAATTTTTTTATGAATGCTTTTACTGTCTTTTTGAATCAGTGAATGCATTTGTAGTCCTTGCATTGATTTATTCAATGAAAGGACCATAATTTTCCTCAATTTTCCAAAAATTTCAACCAAATAGGCAAGTTTAACAATAAAGTTATCATTCCTAAATAAATTTGCCTCTTCATTATGATTTTCATCAAGAAAAATTGCAATCTCTTCTTTGAGTTCAAACACCCTTTGAATCACTTTTGCACGAGATAGCCAGTGCACTTTACAATAGTATAGAAGTGAGGTATAATTAGCTTCCATATCTTCACACAGCTTTGCAAACACCTAACTTTTAAAGGACTGTTTTTTATGTAGTTTATAACTTTCGTAACTTTTGTAAAAATGTTGTTAAGTTCCTCGCTCATATTTTTTGACATAAGAGCTGCTCTGTGAAGCATGCAGTGCATCCAGATAACTTCGGGTGCTTTCTTTTTAATTAATGCTTGAAGACCTGCCTTGTGTCCTGATATTGACTGTGCTCCGCCTTACAGAGTCCAATGCAGTTATTCCACTTTATGTCGTGCTCATCAAAAAAAGTGTCAATTATATTAAAAATTTCATTGGATGTGGCCATTCCAGGAATGGGGTTGCAAAATAATATATCTTCCATTATATTAGTTTCTGCAACATATCGAACATATGCTTTTAAATGAGCATCTTTAGCTACATCAGTTGCCTCATTTGTATGGCGAATTTCAAAGTACGCAGTTGAGAAACTAACTGATCGCAAAGATCTTCAGCTATATCATCGATTCTTCTACCAACTATATTATCAGCAAGCAGTATTTGTCACAACTGTTTCGCATATGATTCGTCGAACATTATTTTAACCATATCAATAGCTGCTGGCAAAACTAGAGTTTCTCCTATTGTGTGTGGTTTTTTTACATTTTGCGATTCTGTAAGAAACTTGGTATGATGCTAGCAATGCATTTGATGGAACAGAAACTATTTTTTTTGAACGTTTGCTTTTGTTTATTAAACTCATTTAATTTTCTTTGAAAAAATTCTATGGGCTTGCCAACGTATTCAGAATGCATAGTTTTAAGGTGCCATCTGCAGCCAAAACTTTCATAAAAAACAAACACATTGGTTTTTCCAAGCCATCTATAATAACATTTGTGAATCCTAATGATAAATAGGATGAATCGCATTTTCTTATCTTGGGAGTTCTACCTCCTTGTTCCCTGTTGCTTGTATCCCACTACCTTTACTTATATCACCATCAGTATCTTCATTATTAGTGGATTTTCTCTTGTAACCAGTCAAAAATTTATCCATTTGTCTAAAAATATTAGGATTAAATTTATATTCTTAAAAAATACAACTTCTAAATTACTAATGATTATTATCAGTAAGTAATCACGCCAAAAACAATAAAAAACACAATCGCACACCGCTGAAACCATATTTTCAATCATGCAGCTAATGCTATACTATGCAATCTATACATATACCTATATATGTCATACATAGTACGCACTAAATTATATATATTACATTACATCATAGCAATCATAATTCATCAATCCATTTCAGCAAAATATAATATTTTTTTTTCCAAATAAATGTTTATCTCATGTTTATATCGAAATTAGAGTGAGATAGGTGGTGGTAAATGCTTTAAAAAATAGGTTATAAAATTTAATGTTATGTTATGAAAGTTGATTTATGTGTACAGTAAACCCCCGCTATTCGCGGTATCTGTATTCGCGGTTTCGCGTATTTGCGGTCGCTGATTTAAACCTAAAAAAATGTGAATTTTAAAGCGCCGGAACATTTTCCGCCATGAAAAAAACATGGGTGTGGCTAAAATCATTTTGCCCAGTCCACAGAGTAGTACAGTCAGTCGTCTTATAACACGTGTTTACACTACACTAATTCAATCTTACACAATTTAGGGGAACGTTATCTTATATAACAGGAACTGAATTCGCATATGCACGCTTCGCCTTTGTGTTTACAAGAAATGGCAGTCGAACGCGGAATCACCCCAACTGAACGCAACACGATAGAAATGAAGAGAAGATTCTGAAAATGTATTTATTTTTTTATAGCAGTGAAGGGGAAACACATATCACCATAATAACTTAAAAACCAACACAATTACAGCTATCGGTATTATCGCAAATGCAATTAGATAGAGTTCACTACCAGTTTATAACAGATTCCACTAGCAGGAATGCAACTGGAAATTGTTTTTATTGTTTTATGGTAGTAACCCCCAGAAATGTAAAATGTGAGCTAGTGAGGTGTTAATAGAGTTGTCTCTGCCTTTATGGTGTTGTTTATTCGTTTTGATACACGCTCACAGCTTTATGTGTATCAAGTGTGCCTCCTCATTTTGTAATTGTGCTTTATTTTCTAAAAATGAGTAAAAATAACTTAAAAAGTGTAAAAAGGAAGTGTCCTGCGGTCAATGGGTGGGGGGTGACAAAATCGCGAGCGCGGATGTTTCAAGCTAATCCTTGTTCAGTATGTGTAATGCGCTTGTCATAGAAGGTTTCATCTCTTGCTTTTAATTGATACGTTTACAAAAGTGAAAAATCTACCATTTTGCAGTGTGTTGATGTAAACAGACTTTTTCGAGCGTGTTAAAGTTAAAAGAAAGTGATTTTATTGTGGACAAGTTCTTTTCTAATCCTACAAAAATATGGCCGCGAATAAAAAGGGAACTGTGAAAAGATCAAAGAAGGTGATGACATTAGCGAGTAAAATTGAATTGTTAGACAAAATTTCTAATGGTGAAAGTGTCTCCTCAGTGGCAAAACATAAAATCAATGAGTCAACGGTACGAACAATCAAGAAATCGGAAGAAAAAATCCGCCGTAGTGTCCGTGAAAACGCGCTAATTGCATCAAAAATTTGCTCTATAACTCGTGATGTGAAATTAGAAAAAATGGAAAAGGCTTTAAATCTGTGGATAGAAGACCGAACTCAAAATAAAATTCCGTTAAGTTCACTTATCATTCGTGAAAAGGCAAAACACCTTTATCAACACTACACTTTAGTGAAACTGGTGATAGCACTCGCGGGATAAGTTTTTTAGCCAGCAAAGGCTGGTTTGAAAGATTTAAAAATCGATATGGTTATTTTTCGCCCAGCAACCCATGTTCTTGATATGTTTTTGAAAGGTTTCTTTAAAATGTCTAATAAATATGTACAGTATTACATTTAATAAATTGTTTCTTATTTTCATTTCGATGCCTTATGCTTTTTTTTTTTTTTTTATGTACTTACTCTCTACGTTTGTCTATGAACATAGTCATATTATGTAGGTAAATACACATAATACGTACAGACAAAATTTTAGACTAATTTTTGTTATATATTTCATACTTTGGAACGGAACCCTTTTATTACCATGGGCGCCATAACTCAGTATTCGCGTTTTCAGTATTCGCGGAATTTCTCAGGAACGTAACCCCCGCGAATAGCGGGGGTTTACTGTATATATTTTTTTTATTTATATATGTTATGTTATGAAAATTATATTTCTGTTAAACTTTTTGTGCCTCCTTTTGCACTAGTCGGCGCCTCGCAGTTTGGAAATCGCTGTTATACAGTGTGATTTTCAAGCCATTGACCAATATAAAGAGAGCCATGGGAATGCTTTCTGAAGTATTAAAGGACTATTAGTGAAAATTTGCAGTAAAATAATATAAATTTTTATTCAAGAATTAATAAAAATATAGTAAGGCTTGAACAATAAATTGGTTTATGAATTTCTTTTAAGAATGCACATGGAAGCATATGGAGAATAGATCTGTCCTTCAACATTTCAGCAAAACCTCCAGAATGTGTTTTAAGCTGTCCTGGTATTGAAATTACTGGTTTAAGTATGTGTTCTGAATGTCCTGTATGTGCTGTATCAGCTATGGATGGTGAGTGTTTAATTTATTGTGCTTATTAAGTCTAATTACAGTAGGTGGCTTAAATTAAAAAAAAAAAATTACAATAGAATTTTCTTTGAAATATTCCAATAATAAAATTTTGAACTAATGCACACATTGTATTAGATTACATATTAAATAATTCATATTTAGCTGCTTTCTGGCGCTTCCGTAGCCAGGTGGGAAGGAGCAGCAGTGCATAGCACACGCTTCTTGATTAGACCGGGGTTCGAGCCCGTCACCACCAAATACGGAGGATGCGGAAAGGTCAGGGAATGACCACCGCATATCCCAGAGCAATATGGCCTTAGTTGCTAATGCTCCTAAAAAAAAAAACAAAAAAAAAAAAAAAAAAACCAAATAACAAGCTGCTTTCTGAAACTCCTGAAATATCCAATGGTTAGACTATTAGACTTTATTCTTAAAAATTATAACAGAATATATCTTGTAATTTTTGAAATCAAAATTATAAATGTTTAATTAATTAACTTTTAAATATCACTCAGTGATATCCATCTATATATTAGCACTTCTTTGCAACAGCAAGATATGTGTGTCTATAAGCATAGAAAAATTTTTACTTTGAAGTAAACAAAATAACTTGGTTTAATTTCTAATGTATACTATTATATGATTGAGAATTATTGAAGTCTCAGATTTTAAGACACTTCTTGATGGAGGAATATTGTTGTGTTGTGAGGAAATGAAAAATCCAGTAGTTTTATGAAGTAAGTAATAAATTTTAATTTCTCAAATGACAAGCTAGTATTTATTTAAATAACACACATTTATTCAGATGTTATGTGAATAATCTGTCTAAGACAAATTTAGTTATGATAAATGCATAAAAAATTTTATTAAAGATCACAGTTGGATTATATTTGTGGTTATTTCTGTTTATTAGCAATTTATTTCTCCAAATCCTTTTAACTCTGGAGTAAGCATAAGGAAGATGAATGTAAAAGTAAATAAGAAAATATTTCATCCAGGATCCCCGAGGCTTTATGCTTCAGTTCTTTGATGTGCATTAGAGTGGTTTTATGATGAAAAATTTTAAAAAATTCTCTTTCCCTTCCCCCATATTAAAGCAGTATTCAGATCAATCATCATATAAGAATTGAAGACATCCCCTCAGAATTGGAATGTTGTATGGCAGTTATCTATCTGATCTGCCATATAACATTCCTATATTGGAATGTTGTATGGTAGTTTCTATCTCATCTGCCATTGGATGGATCAAGTTTTTTGATCCAATGGCATATCAGATAGAAACAAGGGTTAAACTTTCAAAAGAATTTGTTTAACTTTATTATATGATCTAGGATTTCTAAAAACACTAGCAACAGGAGATGTAACGTATCATTACAACTCAAGTACAAAACATCATTCCTCTGAATGGAAGTTTCCCATGTTTCTCAAGGATAAAAAGCTTTGGATTGGCTGGTCGGAAGGTAAGGTTATGCTAGAATTATTTTTTTTAGTATAAAGGCATAATTCTATATGAATTATACCAGGAGATCATACTAATAATATGACTATCCACATAGAAATTTAATTGCTTCAGGGATGCAATTAGAAAAAAGGTCCTGTCCATTATGTAACAATAATTTCTGAATATGTTTCCAAATTCTAACTGTCTGAGATCCTTCTTATTATTCACTTTATTTTGTACCATGTGGCACTTTCATTTTTTTTTTTACAAACTAAACAAATCATTAAAGGGACAACAGTTTTCTAGTGAAGCAAAAGTTGTGGCAAATAAAATAAATGCTTTCAAGTGGCTTTCAAAAAAAAAAAGATTTAGAAGCAGTTTCGTTGTGGTTATATAACTGATGGAAAAAATGTATATATAGCCCAGGCTATTATTTTGAAAACTTTTATATTCATTTAAATAAAAATTCACTCTTTTTTCATCTATGGGTATGCGATATTTTAAAAAGTACAAAAATGTATAATTCTATATATTTGATGTTTGGACCAGATATATACAATTTTAAATATTAATAAATTATTAAATGAAATTATCCATAAGAATTTTACATATTATACATTTATGACATCAATGAGAGCAGAAAATCTCTCTGATCAAAATTGAATGTGCAGGTAAAGCATTTTGATTTTATTGGAGCTATTGCATTGAAATACCCTTGCAGCCCTATACTTTTGTACTGGAGAGAGCACATGCAGTCAAATTCTACAGGGTTAAAGGTAAACTTAACAGTTGTTTTATTTTTAAATGGTTTTATTTCCATACATAGCTTAGTTGTACACTGGATAAAATATAATTTTCACAGTTCGGCATACCTTTGTTAATAGAAACCACCTGCCAGCTGATGAAAAGCCAGTAAGCTTTGAAACATCTATTCTGGCAGTTACTCAGATTTTTAATTGTATAGCAGATTCACCTATTCAGGTGATGTTATACAATTTAAAAAGATATTAGCAACTTAGACAGAACTATGAATAATGGTATTTGTCTCTAAGTTAAACATAAGCCCAAGCCTCACTGAAAACAGAGACTTAGTGTCCAGTCTTTAGTGAGGGAAGAAAATCTTTCCATGATCAAAAATGAATACAGGTAAAGCATACAAATTTTGAGTGAGTATATGTTTTTTTTTTTTTTTTTTTTCAAGTGTGTATGTGTTTTTGTGTGTATTGCTTAGCAAAGCTAGAAAAAAAAAATTTCGGACTGTTAGGCTGTCATATTATTCTTTTACATTGGAAATTTGTTAAAAATAAATATTTAATTAATTTTATTTTCTAGGTACAGTTCATGTTTTAGATTGCACTGGGAAAAAAACATTGTGTACTATGCAGTTTAATTCAGGTGCTACTTCATTATTATGGGCATCAAAGGAGGTAAATATTTTGATTGGGATATAGTAATAAGCTTCATTCAGCCTATTAGCAGTTTTGTACATTCAAAAATACAATTGAAATACTTTTATATAAGATACTACATTATACAACATACATTAAAATTAATATAACAGGCCAAAATATTTTCTGTGAAACAATATATTCAATATATATATAAAATAAAAAAGTAAATGAAAAAAGATATTATGATGTGGTTACACAGGAACTGGATGCAGAAAATAATTTTGATATCATATACTTGGATTTCAGGAAAGCTTTTGACACTGTTGTGCATGGAAGACTACAGTATAAATTGGAGCAGTATGGTATTACGGGTAAGTTCCCAGAATGGATAAAAGGGTGGTTGAGTAGGAGAAGACAGAGAGTGGTAATCAAGGGACGCTGCTCTTCTTGCACTAATGTTATTAGTGGAGTCCCTCAGGGTTCGGTCTTGGGCCCGCTGTTGTTTTGTTTATTTATCAATGATATTGATGAAGGTATATTAGGCTTAATGTCCAAGTTTGTACAAGGTTAGCAGGATTGTTAATGACAGTAAAGGCAGTATGCTACTGCAACAGGATCTAGAAAATTTGGGCAGATGGGCTGAGAGGTGGCAACTGAAGTTTAATATTGACAAATGCAATGTACTGCATATGGGTAGAAATAACCCCAGAGAAATGTACCAATTATGTGATACTACACTTAGGATGGAAAATGAAAAAGATCTGGGAGTAATTGTGCAGTCAGATATGGAGTTTTCTGAGCAATGCAGAGAGGCTACCAGAGCAGATCATTGGGTATTGTCAATGATATACAGGAATTTTGCTAGAAGGAAAATGAAGTTGATTATCCTTTTATATAAGGCAGTGGTCAGGCCATGCCTTGAGTAATGCGTACAGGTCTGGAGGCTTCATTTTAAGAAGGATGTAGAGTTGCTTGAGCATATACAGAGAAGGGAAACAAGATTGGTAATTTTTTTTTTTTTTTCTTGTGAATTTTTTTTTTTTTTCTTGGCTGATGCTACATAAGCTCATACACTTAATTTCTTGCATCACATGCCTCCATTACTACTACTACGGTCAGTCCTCGTATAACACGTGTTTACACTACACGAATTCGATCGTACACGATTTATAAATAGGGGAACGATATCTTATATAACACAAACCGAAGTCGCTTATGCACGATTCGCCTTTGTGTTTACAATAAATGGCAGTCGAACGCAGAATAGAATCACCACAACCGAATGCAACACGATAGGAATGAAGAGAAGATTCTGAAAATGTATTTATGTGTTTTATATCAGTGAAGGGGAAACACATTTCACCATAATAACATAAAAACCAACACAATTCCAGCTATCAGTATAATCGCAAATGCAATTAGATCGAGTTTACTACCAGTTTATAACAGATTCCACTAGCAGAAACGCAACTGGAAATTGTTTTTATTGTTTTATGGTAGTAACCCCTAGAAATATGTTTTAGTAAAATGTGAGGTGTTAATAGTGTATCTCTGCCTTTACGGTGTTGTTTATTCAGTTGCTACACGCGCGCAGCTTTGTTTATGTGTATCAAGCGTGCCTCCTCGTTTTGTTATTGTGCTTTATTCCCTAAAAATGAGTAAAATACTTAAAAGGTGTGAAAAGTAAGCATCCTGGTGAAGACACTGCAGATTCAGAGAGAAAAAGAAAAGCAATATCGATAAACAGAGGCGGACTGGGTCAAAAATTCTTACCCGGGAAAATTTATAGAGGTCTCATACTATAGTTTATGGCCAAAATCACACCGGCCTCCGGCCCACCGGGGTTTTCCCAGTAAGGCTTATGGCCAGTCCGCCTCTGTCGATAGAGAAAAAATATGAAATTGAATTGTGAAACGAGAAATGAAAGACCATGTGATATCGCACGTGCTACAGACCTAAATGAGGCAACGCTGAGAATTACAGAATTCAGAGAAAATAAAAACAACTTTCATAGCAGGAACAACTCAAAGTGTAATTAAAATCCATTAGATTAAGACACAAATAATTGGAAGAGATGGAATGGCTGTCATCTGTTTGGATAGAAAATCAAACAAAAAACAAGTTTGCTTACGGCAGAAGCAAAAGCATTAGCAATATTCTATTACGTAATAGTCGTAATAAAAGACGTAAGTATTTTATTACGATTATTTATTGTGTTTGGTAATGTTTTGGTTACAAATGTGTGTTCAATCTTAAGTGGTCGGCACCTAACCCTATTTTTCCCATAAGGCTTGTTGTTTATATTGCGCTATTTTGCATTGCACGAGGGTTTCTAGGAACACAACTATCATGCTATGCGAGGACTGACTGTACTAACTTTGCAGTAAATACTTTTACAATTTGCTAAACAAAGAAACTGAGAATATCACTGAAGAAGAACAACAACAAAAAGAAAAGACTGAAATGGGAAAAATCTGTTGAGGTGGAAATGGTTGTGAAATGGTTGTGAAAAGTATCAGGTATGTAAATGGTTGTGAAAAGTATCAGGTATGTAAATTCAGTAGATTTAGATGAAATTAGTCTTGAAATATTGAACTATGATAGGAGAAATTAGTGTCCTGGTTGTTATATCATATTATCAAGAGATTTTCTCTAGTATTTAAGAAAATTGAAGCAAGGCATTAACTTTTCTGGGGCCGATACGTGTATATATATATATATCCAATATGTTAAATTAAATAAAATAAAACATAAGCCAGTAGTATGGCAAAAACTGTAGAGCGAAAATTAACATAAAAATAACCCAAATAAACAATCGAACGAAAAGAAAGAATAGATATAAATAGTAGCCCGTAAACCCTTGTATAATTTCAAACTTTTAATCCAATTAAAACTATACAAAATTTAGACTAATGCCAATTATTTAATTTAGCGGTACCCCCCAGAGGTACCAGTTCCGAAAGACATGAAATATCACCAAAAGAGGGTTAAAGGAACTACCAGACGATAACAAAATCAAAATAAATTAAAATAAAATAGACTGACCATCAATGCCCCATATCGACAGAGGACCACGAGGCCAGTAATGGTCATGGAATCGCTGCATTTCAATCGCTATACAAATCGTCGCCATGGTGAAAAGATCGAAGTACCAATTCACCCTCCCTCCTCCGATCGATCCACCAATGCAGAGGATTTGCACGGCGGTGGTCCTTATGCAGCGAAAAATAAAATATAGAACAGACAGCACTCTAGAGCAGAGCCACACCACTGACATACTGTAAGCTGAATCAGCTTATATAGAAGAAAAAAGGAAAATAGATGGCGGCACAGGCGTTGCCAAATTAGCATATCGACCCATTACTGTTGAATTATATTAAATGTTGACAAAAGTTAAATTGTAATAAAATAAATAATTAAGCATTCATTAGAGGCAGCATCTTGCAATTCCTCCATATGAAGCCGAAATATATATTATCATTGAATTATATTAAATAAAGTTAAATTATAATGAAATAAATAAATAAATAAATAATTAATCATTCATTAGAGGCAGCGACATGCAATTCCTCCATAGGAAGCTGAAATACATCCAATATGTTAAATTAAATAAAATAAAACATAAGCCAGTAGTATGGCAAAAACTGTAGAGCGAAAATTAACATAAAAATAACCCAAATAAACAATCGAAAGAAAAGAAAAGAATAGATATAAATAGTAGCCCGTAAACCCTTGTATAATTTCGAACTTTTAATCCAATTAAAACTATACAAAGTTTTTGCCATACTACTGGCTTATGTTTTATTTTATTTAATTTAACATATTGGATGTATTTCAGCTTCATATGGAGGAATTGCATGTCGTTGCCTCTAATGAATGCTTAATTATTTATTTATTTCATTATAATTTAACTTTATTTAATATAATTCAATGATAATATATATATATATTATTTGAGTTAAGTTGTAATGTATAACATGAAATGAAAGCTAGTAAAATAGCTACTCAAGAAAAACCAAAAACCTATACAGGTGCTAAACGCAGCCTGGAAAAAAATACATATATGCCAAAATAACATAAAATAAGCAATACAAATGTACAATTAAAAAGTTAATTATAGGCGATAAGATACATTGAAAGGGACTTTTTCAAGGGCTAACCCTTTCAATGTATCAACCATAATTAACCAGCTATCCGTTTCTGTAGTCATCGTACAGCATAACTTGTCCGAATGATAGTTAAAAATTAATGAGATAGAGGGCCATAAATATAAAAGGTATTTTCGTTGATACGTTCCAATTTAGCAGTAAGCTGGCGAGATGACTGTTAACCCGACGGATAGCCAAAATTTAATTAGAGAGGTGATATATCTATTTTTAGGCTTATGTGTATAGTTTATAATATATGCAGTCTAAGCGATTACTTGATAATTACTTGATAATCGCTTAGACTGCATATATTATAAACTATACACATAAGCCTAAAAATAGATATATCTCCTTCTCTAATTAAATTTTGGCTATCCGTCGGGCTAACAGTCATCTTGCCAGCTTACTGCTAAATTGGAACGTATCAACGAAAATACCTTTTATATTTATGGCCCTCTATCTCATTAACTTTTAACTATCATTCGGACAAGTTATGCTGGACGATGACTACAGAAACGGATAGCTCGTTAATTATGGTTGATACATTGAAAGGGTTAGCCCTTGAAAAAGTCCCTTTCAATGTATCTTATCGCCTATAATTAACTTTTTAATTGTACATTTGTATTGCTTATTTTATGTTATTTTGGCATATGTGTATTTTTTCCAGGCTGCGTTTAGCACCCGTATAGGTTTTTGGTTTTTCTTGAGTAGCTATTTTACTAGCTTTCATTTCATGTTATACATTACAACTTAACTCATATAATGTTTAATCATTTTTGATGGCATTAATCAGATCTGTGACAAAATAATATTACAGATTAGAAATAATATTATAAAATAGATATAAATTAAAAATCCTATTTTCTTTTTACATACTTGGATATATATATATATATATACATATATATGAAAATAAATGGGCCTGTTGTACTGGATTCCATTGCATAAAGAGATAAATAGTGTATAATCCAGTGAAAAACTTTTAATAACAAATGGTGTGAAGCTTTCAGGGTTAAATAGGATCCTTCATCAGCAAATTCTAACTGGATAGAGACGTTAGAGACAAAATTTAACAAATACAGAGTTGTGCGCTTAATCATGCATGCATGGTCAACAGATTAAGCATTCAACTACTAGATTGCTGCTCATTGTTGTTACATGGACGTGTGTGTGTGTGTGTGTGTGGATTTTCTTCCAGCGTTTATCCAGTTTCAAGATAGTTGCCTCCAAGATAGGGTGTAGCCTCGTGGCCTTGCAGTGATTTATAGTTCTTGAATTACATAATATGTTAAGTGACTCTAGCCAGAGGCGGTGGCAAAAGTGTCGGGATTGGTCAATCACTTCAGAATCGTGCTTGAGGTTAAGATCATGGTGGATCGACCAGAAGTGTTCCGCGATTGTGGATTGGTTGGTATCACCAAAGAAAATTGACTTGTCATGCTCTGCAAGGCAGTCTTGAAGGGGTGACCGGTGTCATCACTTTAGAAACCAGAGAACGTTGTTGTGGGCCTATATCAGAGCTTGAAGGACAGGGTGGATGCCCTCGAAGGATATAAAGTGAGGGCCCATCAAGCTCTCAGCTGCCCACATTAACACCAGAGCTTGCACTTGGTCATTGCGCAACACCGCGGCAACCCCCAAGGCAGAATGCGCTGGTCCCACAGGAACTAGTAGTTGTTGGTGACTCCATTGTCAGGGAAACGGGGAACATGCTTTGTAAAAAGGATAGGTGGAACAGGACCAGGGTATGTCTGCCAGGGGGCAAAGGTTGATGTTGTAGAGCGGATATCATCTTTTAAGGGCACAAAAGGTGATATTGTTGTACACATTGGCACAAATGATATTAAGAGTAGGAGACCGGCAGAATTACTTAACAAGTACAGATCACTGTTGAAAAAAAGCCGTGAATTAGGGTTGAATTTGAAAGTGTCTGCAATTCTGCCCAGACACAATAGGAGGGAGTATACGATGAGAGCCCTGTCGATCAATTCAGCCCTGGAAAGATTGTGCAAGGCTCAAGGGGTAGAATATTGCATCTACATTCACACGTGAGGAATTATTAAGGTTTGAAAATGGCAGAAGGTTATCAAATTGTAGCAGGGTACTTAATGATTTTGAATAACTGAGAGCAAAGTGGAGGTGAAATTGTTGAATTTAAACATAAGAAAAGCACCTAGGGTGGATGGGATCTATCCAGTTATATTAAAGAAGGCGGCAAAGCAACTAAGCAAACCCTTAGCCATAATTATAAGAGCATCCTTGGACTCAGGGGAGATTCCCACGGACTGGAGATGTGCAAATGTATCCCCAATTCACAAAGGGTGACACGAGTAATTACAGACCAGTTAGTTTAACTTCTGTTCCGGGTAAAATAATGGAGTCGCTGGTTAAAGATGCATTGCAGGATCATCTAGACAAGACTGCCGCAATAATTCAGACACAGCATGGATTTGTTAAGGGAAAGTCTTGTCTGACAAATTTGATAGGATATTATGATGTGATTAAAAAGGAACTGGATGCAAAAAATAATTTTGATACATATATTTGGATTTCAGGAAAGCTTTTGACACTGTTGTGCATGGAAGACTATTGTACAAATTGGAGCAGAATGTTATTAAGGGTAAATTGCTGCAATAGATAAAAGTATGGTTAAGTGGGAGAAGACAGAGGTTGGTAATCAATGGGTGCCGCTCTTCGTGGACTAATGTTATTAGAGGAGTCCCACAGAGTTCTCTGTTGGGTCCACTGTTGTTTTGTATATTTATCAATGATATTGATGAAGATATATCAGGCTTAGTGTCGAAGTTTGCAGATGATACAAAAGTTGGCAGGGTTGTTAATGACAGTAGTGGCAGTGTGCTGCTGCAACAGGATCTAGATAATTTGGGCAGATGGGCTAAGAAGTGGCAACTGAAGTTTAACTTTGACAAATGCAAAGTACTGCATATGAGTAGAAGTAACCCAAGAGAAAAGTACCAACTGTGTGGTACTACACTTAAGGTGGTAGAAAATAAAAAAGACCTGGGAGTAATTGTGCAGTCAGAGATGAAGATTTCTGAGCAATGCAGACAGGTTGCCAGAGCAGATCATGGGGATTTGTCAATGATATATAGGGATTTTGCTAGCAGAGAAAAGGAGGTGATTGTCCCTCTGTTTAAGGCAATGGTCAGTCCACGCCCTGAGGAGTGCGTACAGGTCTGGAGGCCTCATTTTAGCAATGATGTCGATATGCTCGAGCGTGTACAGAGAAGGGCAACAAGATTGGTGATGGGAAGGAAGGGATCCTCCTCTTATCAAGAGAGGCTAAAGTTCTGCAAATTGCAGTGGCTGAAGACTAGGCACCTGCACGGTGATCTCATTTTGATTTTTTTTTTTTTTTGTGAACCCCAAACACAAGAGGTATTGGAACCTATAGTATGCAGTACCGTGCTTGGGTTTCAGGTTGAGAAGACGAAAGAAGATATTTGTTGACATTGGACTTGAACTTCTGTACATTGTAATTTTCAGGAAATACGTATGAAGGAACTTTGTTCCAGAAAACGGCAGTTGAATGAATAAATGAGGAAGATGAAAAGTTGGTTCTGTGGGTTTGAAGTTGGACAGTAAATGGATGTTGGCTGGTGGCGGCACGTGTTCGGACTGTTTTGAAAAAGATAGCGGGAATTATAGAAGCCAATTCAGAAGAACAGTGCCCAGGGAAGTATCTGTAGAAGAGGCATGCAGCAGAAACAGGACGTCTATTAGAAAGCGAGTGGAGAGACTGTGTTAGAGATGAATCAATAATTAACCTAACTGCCTTCTTCTGAATGGAATCAAGAAGCCTGAGAGAGGTTTTGGGGGCACCACCCCAGATGTGGGAACAATATTCCACGGCGGGGTGGATTTGCGATTTATACAGAGTGAGCAGCTGTTTGGAAGAAAAGTAACACCGAGAGCGAAAGGAAAACCAAGTTTTTTAGATGCAGAGGAAGCAATATTTGTAATGTGCTTGTGCCAAGAGAGATTAGAAGTCAGGATAATCCCCAAAATAGATATATCATTTTGCCTAGAAATCGGAGTGTCACTTAAGATAAGCATAGGAGCAGAAGAATCCTTTTTGTGAGAGATAAGACAAGACTGAGTTTTAGAAGGGTTGAAATCAACTAAGTTGTCTTTGCCCCACTGGAGAATTACCTGAAGATCGGCATTTAAGGAATTGGTAGCGGATATTTGAGAAGTTCAAGCTGATTGAGCAGGACAGGGTTTCTCAAAATGGAAAGTGGAATGCAATTTGCTATCATAGGCAAAACTATGGATAGGATTTCCAGCCAATGGAAGAAGGTCATTAATATACAAGAGGAAAAGAGTGGGGGAAAGAACTGAACCTTGGGAGACACCGGCATTAGTGGAGAAGTTAGAAGACAGAGAGCCATCTACCATCACCCTCAGTGCGCGATCACAGAGAAAACAGGATAACCAATTACTAAAAACAGTTGGCAAACCACAGGATGGAAGCTTGTTTAGAAGACCTTTATGCCAAACACAATCAAAAGCCTTTGAGATGTCAAGAGCAACTACTTGTGTTTCACCGAACCTTTCCATTGAATTAGTGCATAAATGGGTAATATAAGCCAGAATATCACCAGTGGATCAACACTGACGAAATCCATACTGGCGATCGTTGATCAGACGGAAGGTTTCTAGATAGTTTAAGAGTTGACGGTTAATTGATTTCTCCATTACTTTAGAAAGAGTAGAAGTAATTGCAATGGGACAATAATTGGATGGGAGGGATTTGTCACCCTTTTTAGGAACTGGCTGGATATGAGCAAATTTCCAAGCAGAAGCAAAAACACCTTTGGAATAAGAAAGTGAAAAAAGGCGGCAAAGAATAGGAGTAAGTTCAGGAGCACAGATTTTGAGAACAAGTGGAGAAATACCATCAGGACCTGGAGCTTTCTTAGTATCAAGATTCATCAAAATCCTTCTGATATCCTTTTGACAGAAGACCACAGGAGGCATTGAATGGAGCGTGTTGGGAATGGTGGGAGGTGTTTTACCAAGATCATTAATACATGAGCTGGAAGAAAAATGGGATGCTAACAGGTCAGCTTTATCCTTGGCTGAAGTGACAACAGAACCATCTGGTTGGAAAGAGGTGGGAGCAGAGATGGGCAAAAGTTGCGGCCAATAGCTTTGGCAAGAGACCAGAATGCTCGGCTACCATTAGGGCAAGAAGCAAGTTTTCTAATCTTAGCCTGTTCAAACTCTAGTTTGGACTGATTAATAACTGCTTTACAATTGTTGCGAGCTTTGGTGTAGGCAGAAAATGAAACTGAAGAATTAGAAACAAGCCAATTACGATATGCAACATTCTTCTCTTGAACAGCCTTAGTACATTTATTGGAAAATCAAGGTTTAGATAAAGGACGAGATTTTAAAGTGGAGTGTGGGATAAAGGATTCCATTCCTGCAAGAATAATTTCACTGACACGATCTGAGCAAACGTTGACATCAGAAGTTTTGAAACAGTAATTCGACCAAGGAAAAGAAGAAAAGAAGTCTCGCAGGTCATCCCATTTTGCATTCTTGTAATGCCAAATAACACGAGGTTGGGAATAGCCATGAGATAAAGGTTCCATTGGAGAAGAGACAATCACCAAGTTGTGATCTGAAGTGCCTAAAGGATCTCTCACTTCGACCATGTACTTAGAAGGGTTGTTTGTGAGAAAAAGATCAAGCGTATTGGCTGTATGATTAGGATTGTACTGTATTCTAGTAGGTAAATGAATAATCTGTGCTAGGTAATTAGTAATTGCAAAAACCTTCAGCATCTCAACCTGCTGGGTCGGTGTGACTAGAAAACGGAATCCAGTTGGAGTTGTGAACATTAAAATCAAGGAAAATTACCTCACTGTTAGGAAAGTTGGACTGGAGAAAGTCAAGTTGCAAAGAGAGGAAGTCAAAGAGCTCCAAGTTATTAGTGGAGTTGGGAGAACAGTAGAGAAAACAGATGAATTTGACACAATGAGGTAGAGAGATTTTAAGCCAGAGGAGATCAAAGAGAGGAGATTCCAAATTGCCAAGTCTCTGAATATCAGAACGGACATATGCACAAGTACCACCTTTGAGGCAAAAGGTATCATGCAGCGAATAATTTGGGCATCTAAGATGAGAAGTAGTTGAATCAACCGATAACTGAAATTCTGTCAGAAAAAGTACATGGGATTTGGCAGACTGCAAGTGGAAATGGACATCGTTGATCTGAATTGAGTTGAGTTGAATTGAGACCACGTATATTTGTGAAATTAATTAGGAAGTGCTTGGGAGGTTTGGATCCTCTCGCAGATAAGCTTGCTCTATTAGTTTGACAATTCATGGTGTATTCAATAGTAAGAAAAAGTGGGTGGGACATGCTGTAAGAATATACCCAGATCTTTGACATAACATGGCCTTGACAATGCTCCCCGCATACACACTACTCGGACTCCCTCCAGTCACTATCTGGCAGAGTAGAGGTAGCAAGATTATACACTAGGTGATCTGGAAGCCTCCTATAGAGTTACCAATAGGTTCGGTCCGGTGTACTAACTAGCGGCTGGCCTGCGAACACCATTTTAGAGCTGTAACCTCGAAATGTAAGAAATATTGGATCTCGCCACGACATTCATCATAACCTCAAAAGTCATCAATCATACTGCATGTTGGAAGAGATAGGGAAGGGTTGACCGGAACTTAGCTCTAAAGACTAAACATGGGTTCCACCACTTCAAGCCTCCAATAAGCAAAGTGGTGGTATTTCACCGGTTTATTGAGAGTCATCTACCACCTAGTACTGCCTGGTAACATAGAGGGGTGGCATTCCTCCATGTGGTGTGGGCGTCACACCTCAACCCCTGCTTACATTGGTTCACACCCGAGTGGTCACCCACCGTGACCTTATTCTCAAGTGCAATTCTGAAGTGATTGACCAATCTCGACACTTTCGCCTCCCACTCTGGCTAGAGTCTCTTAACATATTATGCAATTCAAGAACTATGAATTGCTGCAAGGGCACGAGGCTACACTCTATCTTGGAGGCATCTATCTTGAAACTGAATAAACGCTGGCAGCAAATCCACTCACATCCGTGCAACAACGAGTAGTAATCTAGTAGTTGAATGTTTAATCTCGTGACCATGCATGCATTACTATGTGCACAACTCTGTATCTGTTAAATTTTGTCTCTAATGTCTTTATCCCGTTAGAATTTGCTGATGAAGGGGTCCATTTAACCCTGAAAGCTTCACACAATTTGTTATTAAAAGTTTTTCACAGGATTATACAGTATTTATCTCTTTATATATATTTATATATATGTGTGCGTATATATATATATATATATATATATATAAATATATATATAAATGTATGTATGTATGTGTGTGTGTGTGTGTGTGTACACACACACACACCTACATACATACATTTTTCATGCAACACATATTTCCGAAAACAAATATTTCTGAGATCATTTCAAGTATGTTTCAAATAATGCTTCACCACATACAGCAGATCCACTAAATGCTGCCATTCCTTATCTGTATTTCTAAAGTAATTGGGAGACATATTTTGTGAGAGATGGCAGCACCAAAATTGATTTTAAAATCAGTTCAACAGGCTCACCTGTATCAGTCACCGTTGTCCAAATTGTATCTTAAAGAAGCTGAAATTCTATGGAGTTGGATCGAAAAGTTGATGAAAATGAATCAAATTGTATATAAAAGAAGGACAATATCACTCCCATGTTTTTATTTTTTGTAATATTTTAAAGTAAATTAATATTTAAAGAAATTAATATTTAAAAGTATTTTTATACATTGTTTTAAGCCAACAATTGTAGACATTAGAGGGATATTGGAAACAGGGTGCTACTACTACTACTACTACTACTATGAGGACAAAGGGGATGTGGAATTTAAACATGGTGAGTGCAACATGAACAGAAAAGACACACAGGATAGGGGGGGGGGAATATGTTTGTTAAGAAGCACACAGAGCCAAAGACAGTGCATACAATTGACATGGGTTGCCAATATAATGCTGAGACAGTCTGCTGTGATGTAAGCATTAGGAAAAAAAACAACAGACAAATCACATTACAACTTGTCAATTGGCTTTTGTGTTTGAATTACAGTTAGGAGCTCATATTAGCAAGTTACTCTACATTATCAACTATGTCTCTCAGCAAAATGCACAACAACACCGCAGTTTCAGTACCACCACACTCTTATAACGTGATTGGCAATCGTCGCATCACTCTGCATCATGTGAAAAGTTGTTGTCGCATCAAATGCATCTTCAATTCTGTTGCAGTAATCCTCGAATACAACTAGGTTCTGGGTGATTTGTTCTCAGTTAACGCTGATTCTCTGTAAGATTCCTTCTTTTTGCACAGTATTTGACCTACTTCTTGTACTTTGGGGGTAAAGTAGGCAACCAGGATAAAAACTGGGCTCCACTAATATGCTTCACTATCTGTTTGTCAAAACATAAAATGTCCCTTTCGATTCATTCACGTGAATCGAAAGGGACGTTTTATGCCTTTCACAGTGCCCATGATATGGAGTTAGCCAATATATCACATCACAGACTGTTATTTCTCTATGGTATCTTCTATTAGAAAAGGGAGTACAATGAAGTAAAAGTGAACAGTGACGTACCCAAATATACCATCTGCAATTTGTCCTATGTCTCACGCTGAAGTACTACCTATTCCTGAACCACCCAACCATTTTTTTGTACACTCTGATGAAGATGAAGACACTGATGAACATCAACTTGATATACACGAAGAAGTACAGCAGCCGTCTATTTCAAGGGATCCACCATTTTGTCAAACCTTTATCCTTCTGAACCACATAAGATCATAGAAAGTGAGCTTAATGATCTCATCAAGGATCAAAAACTGCCAAAAAATAAGGCAGAGTTTTTGGCCTCTAGGCTACAACAGTGGAATCTTCTAGATCATTCTGTGAAAGTGACAACATTTCATACTCAAAATGAAGACTATGATAAATTAGCATTTTTTAGCATTAGCATTACCGTGATGCAAGAAAGCAAGATTATATAGCCAAAAAAAAACCCTTATTTCACCCATCCCCTCGCTCCAAATGTTTGTCAAGTTCTGCCTTGAATCTATTTAAGCTATAAAATTCTATCAGACAGAAGGTGAACTTGCTGTTTGTAAGGATGTTGATGGTCTAATGGCAGCAATGAACATGAGGCACGTTCCCAAAGAATGACAACTATTTATAGATGCTACAAAGGTTAGCCTTAAGGCTGTGTTATTACACAATGGAAATATGCTTCCTTCAATACATTTGCATATGCCGTCCAAAAAAAAAGAAACATATGCAAACATGGAGGACATCCTCTTAGGTGTATACTATCAGAAGTATGAGTCACAGATATGTGGTGATTTAAAGGTAATCACCATTTTATTAGGACTACAAAAGGGTTACACTAAGTATTGTTGCTTTCTCTGTGAGTGGGATAGTCATGCCAAGGAGTACCACTATGAGAAGAGGAGTTGGCTTCGATGAAAATCATTAACACCCAGAATGAAGAACATTGCATTTGAACCTCTGGTAGATCCAAATAAAGTTTTGTTTCCACCACTCCACATCAAACAGAGGCTCATGAAAAATTTCATGAAGGCTTTTGAAGTGAACAGTCCTGCTTTCACATACTTGCAAGATAAATTCCCAAGACTTAGCACAGAGAAGATTAAGACAGGCATTTTCACTGGTCCACAAATAAGGCAACTTTTCAAAGACAAACAGTTAAAATGTGTCCTCGGTGATAGTGAGAAATCAGCATGGAAAGCCTTTCAAAATGTTTCGACTGTTTTCCAAGAAATGTTAAAGGCAGTATCTACAGGCAGCTTGTGGAAGATCAGAAGATCTCATTACTTCTTATGGAGAACTGGAATGCGACATGTCGTTGAAGATGCATTTCTTGCACTTACACCTGGATTTCTTCCTGCCAAACTGGCGGCTTCAGCAATGAAAGTGGTGAGCACTTCCTTCAGACATCACAGCAATGGAACAAAGATACATTAGCATTAGCATTAGTAGAGGCATATGATGCAAGAAAGCAAGCTTATTCAGCATCAGCCAA
The DNA here is from genome assembly GCF_048544385.1 of Mastigoproctus giganteus. Lineage (NCBI taxonomy): Eukaryota > Metazoa > Arthropoda > Arachnida > Uropygi > Thelyphonidae > Mastigoproctus > Mastigoproctus giganteus. Next base: position 221,690,147 of record NC_143578.1, on the reverse strand, counting down.
AAAAAAAAAAAAAAACAACCACTACTCCCATTTCACCCCTAAGTTTGTTCGAAATACCTGTCCAGCTGAGCCTTAAATTTGTTTAGGCTATCAACTTCAACAACAAGCGATGGGAGTCTATTCCACAAACCAACTGCCTGCTGGCTAAAGGCAAATTTCCGCACATCTATCCGACATCCGTCCTTCCTCAATTTGAATTTATGCCCTCTCAGGTGATTATTCTAAGCAAGAGGAAGAATCCCATCGGCATTGAGCATGCTCAAGCCATTCAAAGCCTTATACACCTCTATCAGATCACCTCGCCGATGCCTAGTCTCCAGGCTCTGTAATTTGCAAAACTTAAGCCTTTCTTCGTAAGAGCAACCCTTTGTTCCATTCACTAATCTTGTTGCCCTTCTCTGTACTCGTTCCAGCAGCTCTACATCCTTCTTGAAATGAGGCCTCCAGACCTGTATACAGTACTCAAGATGTGGCCTAACCATTGCCTTATACAAGGGAATAATCACCTCCTTATCCCTGCTAGAAAAATTCCTGTATATCATTGACAAGACACCATGAGCTACTCTTGCAGCTCGTCTGCACTGCTCAGAGAACTTCATATCTGCCTGCACAATTACCCCCAGGTCCTTTTCATTCTCTACCACTGTCAGAGTAGTACCACAGAGTTGATACGTTGATCTGGGGTTACTGTTTCCCATATGTAGTACTTTACATTTGTCAATGTTAAACTTCATTTGCCACCTCTCAGCCCATCTGCTCAACCTTTCCAGATCCTGTTGTTGCAGCATAGTATCAGTAGTGTCCTTAACAACCCTGCCAACCTTTGTATCGTCTGCAAACTTGGACATTAAGCCTGATACACCATCATCAATATCATTTATAAATACAGAAAACAACAATGGACCCAACACTGAACCCTGAGGAACTCCACTAATAACTTTAGTCCACGTTGAGCAGTGTCCATTGATTACCACTCTCTGTCTTCTGCCACTCAACCATCCCTTTATCCATAGCAGCAATTTGCCTCCAATGCCACACTTCTCCAATTTGTGCAGCAGTCTTCCATGCGCAACAGTATCAAAAGCCTTTCTAAGATACAAATATATAATATCAAAGTTATTCCCTGCATCCAGTTCTTTTGTGACTACATCATAGTATCCAATCAAATTGGTCAGACAAGACCTGCCCTTAACAAAACCATGCTGTGTCTGAGCTATAACTGAATTCTTGTCCAGATGATCCTGCAGTGCTTCTTTAACCAGTGCCTCCATTAATTTTCCTGGAACCGAAGTTAAACTAACAGGTCTATAATTACTTGAGTCAGCCTTTGATCCTCCTTTGTGAATTGGGGTTACATTTGCACATCTCCAGTCTATGAGTACCTCCCCTGAGTCCAAAGAACCTCTCATAATTACGGCTAGGGGTTTGCTTACTTCCTTTGCTGCCTCCTTTAATATAACTGGATAGATCCCATCCACCCCAGGTGCCTTTTTTATGTTTATCCTCAACAATTTCTCCTCCACTTTCCTCTCAGTTATTAGAAAATCATCTAGCTCACTGCCAATGTTTACTTCACCTACGACATTCCCCTTCCTGAATAACTCCTCATGTGTGAATGTAGATGCAAAATACTCGTTTAGATTGTTAGCCACCTGAGCTGGATCCTCAACTGTTGAACCATCAACATGCAGTGGACCAATCTGATTCATCCCTTTCCTTCTTGAGTTTAAATAGGTAAAGAACTCTTTTCTGTTTTTCTTTGCATCCTTTGCCAAGGATTTCTCATAATCTGCCTTTGCCTGCCTAATCTCCTTTGTGACTTGGTTACAGACCAACTTATATCTATCATAGGCTTCCATGTCACCCATTAATTTGTATGTATCCCATGCATTTTTCTTCTCTGTCATATGTCTCATTAGTTCATCTGACAACCATTTAGGCCTGAACCTTGAACAATATTTCTTGGTTGGTATGTAAAGCCTGGTAGCTTCCAAGATTAGTTCCTTGAATGCTTCCCATTTTGAATTTGCTGTTGGTAACATCATCAGTTGGTCCCACTGTATAGAATTTAAATACTGTCTCAGACCATCATAGTCGCTTTTACGAAAGCAAAAACCCTTCCCTTTACCTCTAATGGTAGTTACCTCCTTGAGTAAATCCCACTTCAACACACTGTGATCACTGCCACCCAGTGGTTCCTTTATCTGCAGATTCCTAATGCATGAAGAATCACTACTGATAATCAGATCAAGAGTATTACTCCCTCTAGTTGCCTCCCGAACATGCTGGTGTAGAAAACAATCATCCAATAAATCCACAAAAGCCTTGCTAGTGTGTGAGTGACCAACATACAAATTCCAGTCAATATCTGGGAAATTAAAATCCCCCATTATAAGACTCTCTGATTTACTGGCCCATTCTATTTCCCTGTACAGTATCTTATTATACTCATCAGAGTCATTAGGCCTATAGCACACTCCTACTCTCAATTTTGATTTACCTATGCTTATGTCACACCAAACTGACTCGACACTGCCCTGTCCATCGATGTCGACTGGCTTCACTTCCTTGGATTTTATGTGTTTTTTAACTAATAGCATAACCCCTCCTCCCCTCCTGTCCTGTCTATCCTTTCTATACACATTGTACTCCCCAAATTCCAGTTCTGCATTCCTTATATCTGTGTGACACCACGTCTCTGATATCCCAACAATATCTGCCTTTGATGTTTTTAGCAATACCTCAAATTCATCAAATTTATTTACTAAACTCCTAGCATTGGTGTACACGCAAGTATACATGCCCCTGTTTCTATTCTTAGCTACCCTAACACAACCCATGTGTTTACTTGTACCGCAATGACTTCCAGCAGTCTCTGAAATATCCTGCATCTTGTTTTTCAGGCTTCTGCTCATTCCAATAGAAGCAGTGCAAGAATCTCTTTCACCTCTGCCAGTGGCTACTGTTAATCCATTAGTCTTTGTCTCCCCCCAGGCTAGCAGTTTTCCGACCCACCTAACACTGCCTCGATAGCATCAGCAAATATTCTTGCACCCTTTCTATTTAAGTGTATCCCATCCCTGTAGAAGCAATCTCTCCTGTACAAAAGCAAATGGAGTGTCACCAGGTTAGCCAACCATGTTGGATGGTGAAAAGGGATGCTCCCGAAGCTAAATACAAGCGAAAGGCTAAAAGGTCCCATGTTTGATACAGATATGTTCGTAGCTACATCTTACTTCCATATAAATAAAAAATACCTTATGTAAATATAAAACACTACTTTTTTCAAAACAAGAGGCAATCTACCATTTTAAGTACTATTTTTTAAGTACTATTTAGCACCCCAAAATCTATAAAGTAAACTTACTTTCATACCTGTAACAAGATATGACCCAAAAATTGTTGTTCGGTGTAATGGGCGATTACTTAGTAGCAAGGTAATCTCTAAATATTGACTAGAAGTGGGTTTATCACTCCCACAGCAGCAAAAATTTTCTGAACTTATTGGTATTAGCCATGTAGTGCAAGAAAGCCACAGGATTTTTCTGTAACAGCAAAATAAAATGAAAAAAGTAAAAAATAGATAACAAAATACAAATTATGCACTTTCCTTCTCATGTAGGTAACACTCCAGTTGACCTTTGAATTTCTTCAAACTGTCAGCCTCAACTACCTGCAGAGGCGACTTGTTCCGGTAATGAATAACTCACTAGCTAAAAGAAAACTTTGACAATCTAGTCTAAATCTTCAACAGCCTTCGATAGTTTTGTCTAAACCTTTCAATGTCTTTGCTTATCTAGTCTAAACATCCTACCTGGTAATTTAAATGTATGGTCCCTAGTTCTCGGATTCTTTATAATAGTGAAAATTCCACCTTCATTTCTTTTTTAATTCCTTCACAGAACCTTACAAACCTCAATCTGGTCCCCTCTGAGGTGCCTGATTGCCAAACTTTTTTGCCCGCAGTCAAAGTTTTTCCTTGTATAAGCATCCTTTTGCCAATCTTACCAGGTAAGTTGTGCATCTTTGGACCCTCTTAAGAAGCTCAATATCTTTTTTTCAGATGAGGTCGCACAGCATTCTAAATTCAGTTTTAAGTTTTTCCTCATACAGTTGCCCTTTTTGCTGATCTCACCAGGTGAGTTGTCCATCTTTGGACACTTTCAAGGAGCTCAATGTCATTTTTCACATGAGGTCTCCATACTTGGACCAAATAACCTAAATGCTGTCTTGCGATTGTCCTATAGAGTTGGATTATGACCTCCCTATCTCTATGGGATATTGATCGATAGGCCATTATGGGTTTTCCATGCCACCCGTTTATACATCTCAGTAACTTCATATCTGCTTCTATCATAATTCCCAAATTTCTTTCTTTCTCTACTGCTCTTACCCACCAAGCCCACAAGTTATTTTTAGGTTGTTATTCTCCAATTATAAGACCTTGCATTTTGCTACATTAAAACATGGCTGCGACTTTTCCAACCATTCTTGTTCATCTTGATAGAGCACTGCTTGACACTGACCATTAACAACTCTCCCAATCTTTACATTATCTGCAAATTTTGACATCACACTATCTATCCCTTCATTGATGTCGGTTATGAAAATCAGACACAAGTGTTACAAGGAATTATCATTGTGAGAATCCTACTTCTGACATTACAAATCTGAAGAATATCCATTAATATAATCCTCTTCCCTCTGCCCTGCAAACCACTTTAGAACACAAGAAACAATTCCAACATGTTCCAGCTTATACTGTAATCATGAGGGACTGAATCAAATGCCTTGCTAAAATCCAAATAAACTAGGTTTAAATTGTACTTTCCATCCAGCTCATGAGTAACTAAGTAAAAATAGCTTACTAGGCTCATCAATTAGCATTAGCATTAGTTGAGGCATATGATGCATGAAAGCAAGCTTATATAGCATCAGCCAAAAAAACAAAAACAAACCTTCTCATTTCACCTATCTGTTCACTCCAAATGTTTCTCTACTTCAGCCTTAAATTTATATAAGCCATCAACGTCAACAAAAACAGATGGAAGTCTGTTCCAGCAATCAACTACCTGCTGGTTAAAGACAAACTTCCACACATCTATTCTACAACTGTCTTTCCTCAAATTGAATCTATGCCACCTCAGATTTTTAATCTGAGCAAGCAGAAGTATCCTGTCAGCACTGAGCCTGCTCAAACCATTCACAGCCTTATACACCTCAATCAGATCACCTCGTAGTTGCCTAGTCTCCTGATGCTGCAACTTGCAGAACTTAAGCCTTTCTTCATAAGCGCACCCCTTTGTTCCTCTCACCAATCTTGTTGCCCTTCTCTGTACTCGTTCTAGCAACTCTACATCCTTCCTAAAATGAGACCTCCAGACCTGTATGACAGTATTCAAGGTGTGGCCTGACCATTGCATTATACAAAGGGTTAATCAACACCTTGTCTCAGCTAGCAAAATTCCTATATATCATTGACAAACTCCATGACCTGCACTGGCAGCCCTTCTGCACTGCTCAGAGAACTTCATATCTGACTGCACAATTACCCCCAGGTCTTTTTCATTCTCCACCTCCCTGAGTGTAGTACCCCCACAGTTGGTATGTTTCTCTTGGGTTACTGCTATCCATATGCAGTACTTTACATTTGTCAAGATTAAACTTCAGTTGCCACTTCTCAGCCCATCTGCCTAACTTTTCTAGATCCTGTTGCAGTAGCATACTGTCTTTACAGTCACTAACAATTCTGCCAACCTTAGTATCATTCTGAAAACTTGAGAATGATACTAAGGAGAAGGATACAATGAAAGTATATCACATTAAGCGTGACATACTTTCATTGATATCATTGATAAATACACAAAACAACAATGGTCCCAGCACCGAACCCTGGGGGACTCTATGAATAACATTAGTGCACGTAGAGCAGTATCCATTTATTACCACTTTCTGCCATTTCCCCACTCAACCATCCCTTTATCCATTGCATCAACTTGCCCTTAATGCCATACCATTCCAATTTGTACAGCAGTCTTCCATGTTCAACAGTATCAAAAGCTTTCCTGAAATCCAAGTATATGATATCAAAATTATTTTTTACATCCAGTTCCTTTGCGACCACATTGTATTATCAAATGGAATTGGATAGACAAGACTTCCCCTTAACAATGCCATGTTGTGTCTGAACTATTAGTGCAGTCTTGTCTAGATAATCCTGTTTAACCAGATAACCTCTTTAACCAGTGACTCCTTTATTTTCCCCAGAACCCAAGTTAAACTAACAGGTCTATAATTATTAGCATTAGTAGAGGCATTTGATGCAAGAAAGCAAGCTTATGCAGCATCAACCAAAAAAATTAAAGTAAAATAAATAAATAAAAAATAACCACTTCCACTTCACCCCTCTGTTCGTTTGAAATACCTGTCCAGCCGAGCCTTAAACTTATTTAGGCTATCAACTTCCACGACAAGGGATGGAAGTCTGTTCCACCTACCAACCACCCGCTGGCTAAAGGCAAATTTCTGAGCAAGAGGAAGAATCCCATCAGCATTGAGCATGCTCAAACCATTCAAGGCTTTGTACACCTCTATCAGATCACCTCGCTGGTGTCTAATCTCCAGACACTGTAATTCGCAAAACTTAAGCCTTTCTTCGTAAGAGTACCACTTTGTTCCATTCACTAATCTTGTTGCCCTTCTCTGTACTCGTTCCAGCAGCTCTACATCCTTCTTGAAATGAGGTCTCCAGGCCTGTATTCAGTACTCTAGGTGTGGCCTGACCATTGCATTATACAAAGGGTTAATCAACACCTTGTCTCAGCTAGCAAAATTCCTATATATCATTGACAAACTCCATGACCTGCACTGGCAGCCCTTCTGCACTGCTCAGAGAACTTCATATCTGACTGCACAATTACCCCCAGGTCTTTTTCATTCTCCACCTCCCTGAGTGTAGTACCCCCACAGTTGGTATGTTTCTCTTGGGTTACTGCTATCCATATGCAGTACTTTACATTTGTCAAGATTAAACTTCAGTTGCCACTTCTCAGCCCATCTGCCTAACTTTTCTAGATCCTGTTGCAGTAGCATACTGTCTTTACAGTCACTAACAATTCTGCCAACCTTAGTATCATTCTGAAAACTTGAGAATGATACTAAGGAGAAGGATACAATGAAAGTATATCACATTAAGCGTGACATACTTTCATTGATATCATTGATAAATACACAAAACAACAATGGTCCCAGCACCGAACCCTGGGGGACTCTATGAATAACATTAGTGCACGTAGAGCAGTATCCATTTATTACCACTTTCTGCCATTTCCCCATTCAACCATCCCTTTATCCATTGCATCAACTTGCCCTTAATGCCATACCATTCCAATTTGTACAGCAGTCTTCCATGTTCAACAGTATCAAAAGCTTTCCTGAAATCCAAGTATATGATATCAAAATTATTTTTTACATCCAGTTCCTTTGCGACCACATTGTATTATCAAATGGAATTGGATAGACAAGACGTCCCCTTAACAATGCCATGTTGTGTCTGAACTATTAGTGCAGTCTTGTCTACATAATCCTGTTTAACCAGATAACCTCTTTAACCAGTGACTCCTTTATTTTCCCCAGAACCCAAGTTAAACTAACAGGTCTATAATTATTAGCATTAGTAGAGGCATTTGATGCAAGAAAGCAAGCTTATGCAGCATCAACCAAAAAAATTAAAGTAAAATAAATAAATAAAAAATAACCACTTCCACTTCACCCCTCTGTTCGTTTGAAATACCTGTCCAGCCGAGCCTTAAACTTATTTAGGCTATCAACTTCCACGACAAGGGATGGAAGTCTGTTCCACCTACCAACCACCCGCTGGCTAAAGGCAAATTTCTGAGCAAGAGGAAGAATCCCATCAGCATTGAGCATGCTCAAACCATTCAAGGCTTTGTACACCTCTATCAGATCACCTCGCTGGTGTCTAATCTCCAGACACTGTAATTCGCAAAACTTAAGCCTTTCTTCGTAAGAGTACCACTTTGTTCCATTCACTAATCTTGTTGCCCTTCTCTGTACTCGTTCCAGCAGCTCTACATCCTTCTTGAAATGAGGTCTCCAGGCCTGTATTCAGTACTCTAGGTGTGGCCTGACCATTGCATTATACAAAGGGTTAATCAACACCTTGTCTCAGCTAGCAAAATTCCTATATATCATTGACAAACTCCATGACCTGCACTGGCAGCCCTTCTGCACTGCTCAGAGAACTTCATATCTGACTGCACAATTACCCCCAGGTCTTTTTCATTCTCCACCTCCCTGAGTGTAGTACCCCCACAGTTGGTATGTTTCTCTTGGGTTACTGCTATCCATATGCAGTACTTTACATTTGTCAAGATTAAACTTCAGTTGCCACTTCTCAGCCCATCTGCCTAACTTTTCTAGATCCTGTTGCAGTAGCATACTGTCTTTACAGTCACTAACAATTCTGCCAACCTTAGTATCATTCTGAAAACTTGAGAATGATACTAAGGAGAAGGATACAATGAAAGTATATCACATTAAGCGTGACATACTTTCATTGATATCATTGATAAATACACAAAACAACAATGGTCCCAGCACCGAACCCTGGGGGACTCTATGAATAACATTAGTGCACGTAGAGCAGTATCCATTTATTACCACTTTCTGCCATTTCCCCACTCAACCATCCCTTTATCCATTGCATCAACTTGCCCTTAATGCCATACCATTCCAATTTGTACAGCAGTCTTCCATGTTCAACAGTATCAAAAGCTTTCCTGAAATCCAAGTATATGATATCAAAATTATTTTTTACATCCAGTTCCTTTGCGACCACATTGTATTATCAAATGGAATTGGATAGACAAGACTTCCCCTTAACAATGCCATGTTGTGTCTGAACTATTAGTGCAGTCTTGTCTAGATAATCCTGTTTAACCAGATAACCTCTTTAACCAGTGACTCCTTTATTTTCCCCAGAACCCAAGTTAAACTAACAGGTCTATAATTATTAGCATTAGTAGAGGCATTTGATGCAAGAAAGCAAGCTTATGCAGCATCAACCAAAAAAATTAAAGTAAAATAAATAAATAAAAAATAACCACTTCCACTTCACCCCTCTGTTCGTTTGAAATACCTGTCCAGCCGAGCCTTAAACTTATTTAGGCTATCAACTTCCACGACAAGGGATGGAAGTCTGTTCCACCTACCAACCACCCGCTGGCTAAAGGCAAATTTCTGAGCAAGAGGAAGAATCCCATCAGCATTGAGCATGCTCAAACCATTCAAGGCTTTGTACACCTCTATCAGATCACCTCGCTGGTGTCTAATCTCCAGACACTGTAATTCGCAAAACTTAAGCCTTTCTTCGTAAGAGTACCACTTTGTTCCATTCACTAATCTTGTTGCCCTTCTCTGTACTCGTTCCAGCAGCTCTACATCCTTCTTGAAATGAGGTCTCCAGGCCTGTATTCAGTACTCTAGGTGTGGCCTGACCATTACCTTATACAAGGGAATAATCACCTCCTTATCCCTGCTAGAAAAATTCCTATATATCATTGACAATACACCATGAGCTACTCTTGTAGCCTGTCTGCACTGCTCAGAGAACTTCATATCTGCCTGCACAACCACCCCCAGGTCCCTTTCATTCTCTACCACTGTCAGTGTAGTACCACAAAGTTGATACGTTGCTCTGGGGTTGCTGTTTCCCATATGTAGTACAGTACTTTACATTTGTCAATGTTAAACTTCATTTGCCACCTCTCAGCCCATCTGCTCAACCTTTCCAGATCCTGTTGCAGCAGCATGGTGTCAGTAGTGTCCTTGACAACCCTGCCAACCTTTGTATCGTCTGCAAACTTGGACGTTACGCTTGATATACCATCATCAATATCATTTATAAATACAGAAAACAATAAAGGACCCAATACTGAACCCTGAGGGACTCCACTAATAACATTAGTCCACGATGAGCAGTGTCCATTGATTACCACTCTCTGTCTTCTCCCCCTCAACCACCCCTTTATCCATAGCAGCAATTTGCTTCCAATGCCACACTGCTCCAATTTGTGCAGCAGTCTTCCATGTGCAACAGTATCAAAAGCCTTTCTAAGATCCAAGTATATAATATCAAAGTTATTCCCTGCATCCAGTTCTTTTGTGACTGCATCATAGTATCCAATCAAATTGGTCAGGCAAGACTTACCCTTAACAAAACCATGCTGTGTCTGAGCTATAACTGAAGTCTTGTCTAGATGATCCTGCAGTGCTTCTTTAACCAGTGCCTCTATTAATTTTCCGGGAACAGAAGTTAAACTCACAGGTCTATAATTACTTGTGTCAGCCTTTGATCCTCCTTTGTGAATTGGGGTCACATTTGCACATCTCCAGTCCATGGGTACCTCCCCTGAGTCCACGGAAGCTCTCATAATTATGGCTAAGGGTTTGCTTACATCGATTGCTGCCTCCTTTAATATAACTGGATAGATTCCATCCACCCCAGGTGCCTTTCTTGTGTTTATCTTCAACAATTTCTCCTCCACTTTACTCTCAGTTATTACAAGATTCTCTAGCTTACTGCCAGAGTTGAATACACCTCTGGCATTCCCCTCGCTGAATAACTCCTCATGTGTGAATGTCGATGCAAAATATTCATTTAGTTTGTTAGCTACCTGAGCAGGATCATCATCAGTTGACCCATCAATATCAAGTGGACCAATCTGATTCATCCCCTTCCTTCTACATAAGTAAAGAACTCTTTGCTGACATCCATTTAGGCCTAAATCTTGAACAATATTTCTTAGTTGGTATGTGAAGCCTAGTAGCTTCCAAGATAAGTTCTTTGAATGCTTCCCATTTTGAATTTGCTGTTGGTAACGTCATCAGTTGATCCCACTGTATAGAATTTAAATACTGTCTCAGTCCATCGTAGTCACCTTTACGAAAGCAATACTCCTTCCCTTTACCCCTAATGGTAGTTACCTCTTTGAGTAAATTCCACTTCAGAACACTGTGATCACTGCCACCTAGTGGTTCATTTATCTGCAGATTCTTAATGCATGAAGAATCACTACTGATAATCAAATCAAGAGTATTACTCCCTCTAGTTGCCTCCCGAACATGCTGATGTAGAAAACAATCATCCAATAAATCCACAAAAGCCTTGCTAGTGGGTGAGTGACCACCCCCCAAATTCCAGTCAGTAACCCCAGGGGCTCACATCTGGTGAGTATGGGCTTGGCACACCCAGGGTCCTGAGCTGGATATCATCATTGTTCTCTTTCTTGTTGATTCCCTTGTACCTCTCTCTCTCTCTCTCTCTCTCTCTCTCTCTCTCTCTCTCACGGTAACTTGGGAATTTTTTTTTTTTTTTTTTTTTGGCTGGTGCAGCATAAGCTTCAGGCTTCTTTGCACCATATAGCTAATAATAATAATAATAATAATATCTGGGAAATTAAATTCCCTCATAATAAGACTCTCTGATTTACTGGCCCACTCTATTTCTCTGTACAGTTTCTTATTATACTCATCAGAGTCATTAGACCTATAGCACACTCCTACTCTCAATTTTGATCTCCCAATGCTTATGTCATACCAAACTGACTCGACACTGCACTGTCCAGCGATGTCGACTGGCTTCACTTCCTTGGATTTTATGTGTTTCTTAACTAATAGCATAACCCCTCCTCCCTTCCTATCCTGTCTATCCTTTCTGTAGACATTGTACTCCCCAAATTCCAGTTCTGCGTTCCTTAAATCTGTGTGAAACCACGTCTCTGAAATCCCAACAATATCTGCCTTTGATGTTTTGAGCAATACCTCAAATTCATCAAATTTATTTACTAGACTCCTAGCATTGATGTACATGCAAGTATACATGCACCTGCTCTTCCTCTTAGCCACCCTAACACAACCCACGTGTTTACTTGTACCCCAATGATTCCCAGCAGTCTCTGAAATATCCTGCATCTTATTTTCCAGGCTGCTGCTCATTCCAATAGAAGCAGTGCAAGAATCACTTTCTCCTCTGCCAGTGGCACCTGTTAATCTATTAGTCCTTGTATCCCCCCAATCTAGCAGTTTTCCGACCCTCCTAACACTGCCTCGATAGCATCAGCAAACATTCTTGCACCCTTTCTATTTAAGTGTATCCCATCCCTGTAGAAGCAGTCTCTCCTGTTAACAAGTACAGACCAGGCTGAAAAAAATTCTACCCCTTGAGCTCTGCACAATCTTTCCAGGGCCAAATTGATCGACAGGGCTCTCATCATATACTCCCTCCTATCGTGTCTGGGAAGAATTGCAGACACTTTCAAATTCAACCCTAATTCACGGCTTTTTTTCATCAGTGACCTGTACTTGTTAAGTAATTCCGCCGGTCTCCTACTCTTAATATCATTAGTGCCAACATGTACAACTATATCACCTTTTGTGCCCTTAAAAGATGATATCCGCTCTACAGCGTCATCAACTTTTGCCCCTGGCAGACATACCTTGTCACCCTTTGCACCCCTTTGTTAATCAGGGATACATTTGCACATTTCCAGTCCATGGGGACCTCCCCTGACTCTAAGGATGCTCCCATAATTATGGCTAAGGGTATGTTTACTTCCCTTGCTGCCTCCTTCATTGTAACTGGATAGATTACATCTGCCCCAGGTGCCTTTTTTATCTTAAACTTCAACAGTTTCTCCTCCACTTTTCTCTCAGTTATTACAAAATCACTTAGTTCCCTGTTAGAGTTTATTAAATTCTGGCATTCCCGCCCCCCTTGAATAGCTCCTCATGTGTGAATGTAAATGCAAAATACTCATTCAGTTTATCAACTACTTGAGCAGGATCATCAATAGTCGGACCATCTATGTTAACTGGACCAATCTGATTCATCTCCTTCCTTCTAAAGTTTACATAATTAAAGAACTCTTTGCTGTTTTTCTTTGCATCCTTTGCGAAAGATTTCTCGTAATCTGCCTTTGCCTGCGTATCCTCCTTTGTGGCTTGATTACAGACTAGCTTATATCTGCCATAGCCTTCTGTGTCACCTGTAATTTATATTCATTCCATGCATTTCTCTTCTCTGCCACAAACCTCATTAATTCATCTCACATCCATTTAGGTCTCAACCTTGGACAGTATTTTTTATTTGGTTATTTGATATGAAACAGTACGTCTATGAGAAAGTGAGTGGAGAGACTCTGTTAGAGATGAGTCTTTAATTAACCTAACTCCCCTCTTCTGAATGGAATCTAGAAGCCTGAGAGAGGTTTTAGGGGCATCACCCCAGATGTGGGAACAATATTCCATGATAGGGGTGATTTACGATTTGTACAGAGTGAACAGCTGTTTGAAAGAAAAATAATGCCATGAGTGAAAGAGAAAACCAAGTTTTTTAGATGCAGAGGAAGCAATATTTGTAATGTGCTTGTGCCAAAAGAGATTAGAAGTCAGGGTAATCCCCAAAAGAGATATATCATATTGCATAGAATTCAAAGTGTCACCAAAGATATGCACAGGAGCAGAAGAATACTTTTTGCGAGATATAAGACAAGACTGAGTTTTAGAAGGATTGAAATCAACTAAGTTGTCTTTGCCCCACTGGAGAATTACCAGGAGATCGGTATTTAAGAAATTGGTAGCGAATATTCGAGAAGTTGAAGCTGATTCAGCAGGGCAAGGTTTTTCAAAATGAAAAGTGGATTGCAATGTGCTATCATCGGCAAAATTATGGATAGGATTTTCAGTCAGTGGAAGAAAGTCATTAATATACAAGAAGAAAAGAGTGGGGGAAGAGCTGAACCTTGGGGGATACCAGCATTAGTGGAGAGAAAACAGAGAGGCATCTACCATTACCCTCAGTGAGCGATCATAGAGAAAACTGGATAACCATTTATAAAAAACAGTTTGCAAAACATGAGATGGGAGCTTGTTTAGAAGACATTTATGCCAAACACGATCAAAAGCCTTTCATATGTCAAGAGCAACTGCTTGTTTTTGACCGAACCTTTCCATTGAATTTGTCCATAAATGGGTAACATAAGCCAGAATATCACCAGTGGATTGACACTGATGGAATCCATACTGGCGATCGTTGATTAGGCGAAAGGTTTCTAGGTAATTTAAGAGTTGGTGGTTAATTGATTTCTCCATTACTTTAGAAAGAATAGAAGTGATTGCAATGAGACAATAATTGGATGGGAGGGATTTGTAACACTTTTTAGGAACTGGCTGGATATAAGAAAATTCCAAATATACTTGGATCTTAGAAAGGCTTTTGATACTGTTGCACATGGAAGATTGCTGCACAAATTGGAATAGTGTGGCATTGGAGGCAAATTGCTGCTATGGATAAAGGGGTGGTTGAGGGGGAGAAGACAGAGAGTGGTAATCAATGGACACTGCTCATCGTGGACGAGTGTTATTAGTGGAGTCCCTCAGAGTTCAGTATTGGGTCCATTATTGTTTTCTGTATTTATAAATGATATTGATGATGGTATATCAAGCGTAATGTCCAAGTTTGCAGACAATACGAAGGTTGGCAGGGTTCTCAAGGACACTACTGACACTATGCTACTGCAACGAATCTGGAAAGGTTGAGCAGATGGGCTGAGAGGTGGCAAATGAAGTTTAACATTGACAAATGTAAGGAACTACATATGGGAAACAGCAACCCTAGAGCAACTTATCAACTCTGTGATACTACACTGACAGTGGTAGAGAATGAAAGGGACCTGGGGGTGGTTGTGCAGTCAGATATGAAGTTTTCTGAGCAGTGCAGACAGGCTGCAAAAGTAACCCATTCTGTATTGTCAATGATATATAGGAATTTTTCTAGCAGGGATAAGGAGGTGATTATTCCCTTGTATAAGGGAATAATCTTTGCTTCCATAAAGGCGACTACGATGGACTGAGACAGTATTTAAATTCTATACAGTGGGACCAACTGATGATGTTACCAACAGCAAATTCAAAATGGAAAGCATTCAAAGAACTTATTTTGGAAGCTACTAGGCTTTACATACCAACTAAGAAATATTGTTCAAGGTTTAGGCCAAAATGGATGTCAGATGAACATGAGGCATATGGCAGAGTAGAAAAACGCATGGGATACTTACAAATTAACACATGACACAGAAGCCTATGATAGATACAAGTTGATATGCAACCAAGTTACAAAGGAGGTTAGGCAGGCGAAGGCAGATAACGAGAAATCCTTGGCAAGGGATGCAAAGAAAAACAGCAAAGAGTTCTTTACTTATGTAAACTCTAGAATGAAGGGGATGAATCAGATTGGTCCACTTGATATTGATGGGTCAACTGTTGATGATCCTGCTCAGGTAGCTAACAAACTAAATGAATATTTTGCATCGACATTCACACATGAGGAGTTATTCAGCGAGGGGAATGCCAGAGGTGTATTCAACTCTAGCAGTAAGCTACAAAATCTTGAAATAACTGAGAGTAAAGTGGAGGAGAAATTGTTGAAGATAAACACAAGAAAGGCACCCGGGGTGGATGGGATCTATCCAGTTATATTAAACGAGGCAGCAAAGGAAGTAAGCAAACCCTTAGCCATAATTATGAGAGCTTCCTTGGACTCAGGGGAGGTACCCATAGACTGGAAATGTGCAAATGTGTCCCCAATTCACAAAGGAGGATCAAAGGCTGACACAAGTAATTATAGACCTGTGAGCTTAACTTCTGTTCCAGGAAAATTAATGGAGGCACTGGTTGAAGAAGCACTGCAGGATCATTTAGACAAGACTTCAGTTATAGCTCGGACACAGCATGGTTTTGTTAAGGGGAAGTCTTGCCTGACCAATTTGATTGGATACTATGATGCAGTCACAAAAGAACTGGATGCAGGGAATAGCTTTGATATTATATACTTGGATCTTAGAAAGGCTTTTGATACTGTTGCACATGGAAGACTGCTACACAAATTGGAGCAGTGTGACATTGGAGACCAATTGCTGCTATGGATAAAGGGGTGGTTGAGTAGGAGAAGACAGAGAGTGGTAATCAATGGACACTGCTCATCGTGGACTAATGTTATTATTGGAGTCCCTCAGGGCTCAGTGTTGGGTCCATTATTGTTTTCTGTATTTATAAATGATATTGATGATGGTATATCAAGCTTAATCTCCAAGTTTGCAGACGATACAAAGGTTGGCAGGGTTGTCAAGGACACTACTGACACTATGCTGCTGCAACAGGATCTGGAAAGATTGGGCAGATGGGCTGAGAGGTGGCAAATGAAGTTTAACATTGACAAATGTAAAGTACTACACATGGGAAACAGCAACCCCAAAGCAACGTATCAACTTTGTGGTACTACACTGACAGTGGTAGAGAATGAAAGGGACCTGGGGGTGGTTGTGCAGGCAGATATGAAGTTCTCTGAGCAGTGCAGACGGGCTGCAAGAGTAGCTCATGGAATATTGTCAATGATATACTGGAATTTTTCCAGCAGGGATAAGGAGGTGATTATTCCATTGTATAAGGCGATGGTCAGGCCACACCTAGAGTACTGTATACAGGTCTGGAGGCCTCATTTCAAGAAGGATGTACAGATGCTGGAACGAGTACAGAGAAGGGCAACAAGATTAGTGAATGGAACAAAGGGGTGTTCTTACGAAGAACGGCTTATGTTTTGCAAATTACAGTGTCTGGAGACTAGGCACCAGCGAGGTGATCTGATAGAGGTGTATAAAGCCTTGAATGGTTTGAGCATGCTCAATGCTGATGGGATTCTTCCTCTTGCTCAGAATAATCACCTGAGAGGGCAAAAATTCAAATTGGGGAAAGACAGATGTAGGATAGATGTGAGGAAATTTGCCTTTAGCCAGTGGGTGGTTGGTTGGTAGAACAGACTTCCATCCCTTGTCGTGGAAGTTGATAGCCTAAATAAGTTTATGGCTCAGCTGGACAGGTATTTTGAACGAACAGAAGGGTGAAGTGGAAGTGGTTATTTTTATTTATTTATTTATTATTATTATTTTTTTTTTTTTTAGCTGATGCTGCATAACTTGCTTTCTTGCATCAAATGCCTCTACTAATGCTAATGCCAATGCTAATGCTAATTTCCAAGCAGAAGGAATAAAAAAAGTGAAAAAAGGCGGCAAAGACCAGGAGTAAGTTCAGGAGAACATGGTTATGAGAACAAGTGGAGAAATACCACAGGACCTGGAGCTTTTTTGGATCAAGATCTGTGAAAATCCTTCTGACATCGTTTCAAGGAAGACCACAGGAAGCATTGAATGGAGTGTGTTGGGAATGGTGGGAGGTTTTATACCAAGATCATTAATACATGAATTGGAAGAAAAATGGGATGCTAGCAGGTCAGCTTTATCCTTGGCTGAAGTGAAAACAGAACCATCTGGTTTTGACAGAGGTGGAAGGAAAGATGGGCAAAAGTTGCTGCCATTAGCTTTGGCAAGAGAACAGAATGCTCTGCTACCATTAGGGCAAGAAGCAGATTTTCTACTCTTAGCCTGTTCAAAATCTAGTTTGAACTGATTAATAACTGCTTTAGAATTGTTGTGAGCTTTGGTGTAGGCAGAAATTGAAAATGAAAAATTGGAAAGAAGCCAATTACAATATGCAACGTTCTTCTCTTGAACAGCCTTAGCATATTTATTGGAAAACCATGGTTTAGATAAAGGATGAGATTTTAACGTGAAGTGTTGAATAAAGGATTCTATTCCTACAAGAATAATTTCACTGACATGATCTGAGCAAACGTTGACATCAGAAATCTGGAAACAGTAATCTGACCAAGGAAAGAAGAAAAGAAATCTCGCAGGTCATCCCATTTTGCATTCTTGTAATGCCAAACAGCATGAGGGTGGGAATAGCCATGGGATAAAGGCTCCATTGGACAAGAAACAATCACCAAGTTGTGATCTGAGGTGCCTAATGGACCACTCACTTCGACCGCGTACTTAGAAGGGTTGTTTGTGAGAAAAAGATCAAGCGTGTTGACTGTATGGTTAGGCATGATTGTCTGGTATTCTTGTAGGCAATTGAAAAATCTGGGCAAGGTCATTAATAATTGCAAAAGCCTCAGCATCTCGACCAGCTGGGTCGGTCGAGATGCTGAGGCTACTCAACTGCAACATCTGCATGTTGCAGTTGAGTAGCCAGTTTTCTCTGTGACAATTCACTTCACATAAATGGTCACCTATCCTCTAATTTGTCATCTAATGCCCACTGTTTCTCAAGGATGTACTCTCCTTCACTCTTTTTTTTTGCTGATGATAGCATACCAGCTTCTAACTTCTAGTTTGAGAAACCTACAATGCATAAGCAGTTTTAATTTCTTGAATATCCACCACCAGTTCATTAAATACCAATTTCCAGGTAATTCTCCAATGGTGCAAAACTTTGTTAACTTCAATTCTAAAACTCAGTACTCTCTTATATCTCCCAAAAAAGTCTCCTGCTTCCAGCTCTTCAATGACACACAAATGTTTTGACAAGATCAAATGTCCCCATTGAGGATTAGTATTAGTATGTATAGTATATAGCTGTATAATGCAAGGCAGCAATAGGCTTTGGCTGCAGTAGCCATAAAAATAATAATAATAATAATAAAATAAATCACTAAATAAAGTTTAAAAATATATGAAAATAAATAATAAAAAATAAATCCTCATCATGTAGGTATCTATCCAGCTGACCTTTGAATTTTTGAAAGCTATAAGCCAAAAGATAACATATTCTAGTAATTAGAGCTTGCTAAAGAAGAATTTCCTATAGTCTAAATCTCTTTTCCTGTAATTTTAATTCTTTCCATTCTAGAATTATTTATAACAGTTAAAATTTTGCCTTCATTCATTTGAGTAGTAGTAGTTTTCCTCTCTGACTGCTCACTGTGGGTGATGGGAGGTAGATGGCTCTCTGTTTTCCAACTTCTTCACTAATAATGATGTTTCCCAAGGTTCAGTTCTTTTTCCCACTCGTTTTCTCTTGTATATTAATGACCTTCTGTCATTGACCAGAAATCCTATCCATAGTTTTACTGATGATAGCACATTGCATTCCACCTTGCAATTTGAAAAACCTTGCCCTGCTCAATCAGCTTCAACTTCTCGAATTTACACTACCAATTCCTTAAATACTGATATCACAGTAATTCTCCATTGGAGCAAAGATAACTCAGTTGATTTCAATTCTTATAAAACTCAGTCCTGTCTTATATCTAGCAAAAATGATTCTTCTGCTCCTGTGCTTATGTTCTACGACACTCTGATCTCTGGACAAGATCATATATCTCTATTTGGGATTACCCTATCTTCTAATCTCTCTTGGCATGAGTACATTTCAAATATTGCTTCCTCTGCATCTAAAAACTGGGTTTTCTGTTTTGCTCCCGGCATTATTTTTCTTCATAACAGCTGTTCACTCTGTACAAATCACAAATCCACCCTAATGTGGAATATTGTTCCCACATCTGAGCCGATGCCCCAAAAACCTTTCTCAGGCTTCTAGATTCCATTCAAACAAGGGCAGTTAGGTTAATTAATGACTCATCTATAACAGTTTCTCCATTGTCTGTCTCATAGATGTTTTGTTTCTGCTGCATACCTTTTCTATACAGGGTGTCTCAAAAATATTGGTACAAACGTTTAGGGGAGGTAGCTAACATCTAAAGGAATGTGAATCGTATCATAGGAACCCATAACCGGAAACGTCACCGTAAATCAAGAGCTTGCATCGATATACGAACTGTGAGCTGACAGACATGCACCTAGTGTATGGATTAGCAGAGGGCAATGGACGAGCCGCTCAACAAATTTATCGAGAACGCTTCCCAGACAGACATGTACCGGATCACCGTTTGTTTGCACATGTGCATCAAAATTTGTGTGATTATGGGTCATTTAGAGGTAACAGGAGTAGTGTGGGCAGACCACATTCGACGCGAACTCCCGCCATAGAAAAAAGTGTGTTGAATGCCGTCCAGAATAATCCTACTACCAGCACATGTGCCGTTGCCTCTGCCTTAGGATGTCTCATTGCAGTGTACAGCGTGTCTGGTACAACGATTCCTTACACCCCTTTCATCTCCAAAGGGTTCAGTTACTGCTCCCCCAAGATCATCCTGCACGTGTGGCTTTTGCGCAGTGGTTTCTCCAAGAAAGTGTTCAACAAGACTTGAATTTTCCAGCCTATGTTTTGTTCACAGATTAGGCTTATTTCACTCATGAAGGCTTTATTCAATCAGCACAATGCTCATATGTGGGCTCACGACAACCCACATGGTGTGCGCCCCCATGCGGCACGACATCGCTTCGCAATAAATGTGTGGGCAGGTATGGTTGGGTGACTGCTTAGTCGGCCCATACCTGTTACCATCCCGCATGAACTCCGCCAAATATCGGATCTTTCTTGAACAAGTTCTACCGGGGTTACTTGATGATGTTCCAGCAAATGTGAGATGCAACATTTGGTTTCAACATGACGGGGTGCCTGCCCATTATGGAAGGTGTGTTCGTGACCATTTGAACAGGCATTTTGGGCGTCGATGGATTGGCCATGATGGACCCGTTGCTTGGCCCCCACGCTCATCTGATTTATCGAGCCTTGATTTCTGTCTGTGGGGGGCCCTCAGATCTATCGTGTATGAATCACCTGTGGAGACGGAAATGGATCTCGTGGCGAGACTCGTCTGCGCTGCTGCTACTATCAAAGAAACTCCAGGTGTGTTCGACCGTGTCCGCCAATCAATCCATGCTGCATTGGTGTTACGCATGCATCGCGTCTCATGGTGGAACCTTCAAGCATCTGTTATAACATCATGAAATGCATCCATCTCGTACTCCATTGTTAATATTATGTCAAATAAATGTTTGCCACTAATTACTGTCTTATGTCATTTCTGCTTCTTGTGCCTCTGCTATTACTTTCCCGTGATGTTTCTGCTTATCGGTTCCTATGCGATTCACATTCCTTTAGATGTTACCTACCTCCCCTAAACGTTTGTACCAATATTTTTGAGACACCCTGTAGATACTTCCATGGGCACTGTTCTTCTGAATTGGCTTCTATAATTCCCACTCTCTCTTCCAAAGCAGTCCGAACATTTGCTACAACTAGTCAGCATTCTACTACTTCAAACTCACAGAACCTGCTTTTCTTCTTCCTCATTTGTTCATTTGACTTCCATTTTATGGAACAACCTTCCTTTGTATTTCCTGAAAATTGCAATCTACAGAAGTTCAAGTTCTTAAATATCAACGAGTATCTTCTTTCATATTCTTTACCTTCAGCCCATCCACAGTACTAAGTTCTAATACCTCTCGTGTTTGGGGATTTCTTAAAAAAACATCAAAAATTAAATTATATCATTAGTAGTTTTGCATTATTTTAATACAAATAAAATTATTTTTCATTCACCACTTCATTATTTTTAAATAAATAATTTTAAACATAATTTATGTTATCATTGCTTTCATTTTGTAAAGTGTTTCAATTAAACGAGTTAATTAAATTTACTGTAGGTTGATTCTGATAGTGCTTCAATATTTGTGGGATTTGATGATGGTGTTTTAAGATGGTTAGTGTTAGCCTCTATTGGTGAACCAGAAAATAGTGACCGCAAACTTCTCCTGAAGCAAGCCTGTAAACCTCACCTGGCAAGCATCAACTGTTTGGGAATTAATTCTTCTGGAACTGTTTTAACTTCAGGAGTATGTACAGATATTCTTTTTTGTCATTATTTAATGTTAATCACAGTTAAATTTTGCCTATATTAGTTCTGTGAATATTGTTTAAGATGTTTTTCTCTCTCTCTCTCTCTCTCTCTCTCTCTCTCTCTCTCTAGAGTACAGATTGTACTTTATTTTTCTTTGCCATAAATGAAACTGGACTGACACCCATTGGTTTCATTGTCTTGGAGAATAAACCACATTGGATAAACTGGATTTGCAATGATACTGTGAGTTTACTTGTTTTTGAAAAATAAATTTAATAATTTATATTTATTTGCATATATTTCATGCATTTTTTAAACTTTTTGATTATTGCATCCTCTTGTCTTGATAAATTGTGAAAATAAAAGCTATTCACACAAATACTATTCCCATTTAAATAATTTTAAATTTATCAAAGAAATAATCTTATTTAATTGAACAAGTGAATCAACTGTTTTTTATTCCATGTCAGTTTTACTGTATTTTTTTAAGTGATGTATTTCTCCACTAAGGAACACCTTCTGGCTGCATGTAAAGGAAGAATTCTGGTGAAGATTGAGTCTGATTTGTACTGTGATGAAGTGGACAGAGTATCATACCAGTTAAAAGATACGCCACAACAAATTTATAAAGTTGGAAGCATGAGAGAGCATCGAAAGGTGGGTAGTGCTTCCCAAAAAACCGTTACATCATTAGCTTTCACACCATTGTTACCTTTTTATGTGAAAACACTTAAGTGGCACCTGAGGTGGATATGTATTGCTGTGGTCAAAAATTTGACCTCAACAATACACATTGCAGTCATACTAAGGATGTATGATGCCACAGAAGAACCATAATAATAGTTCTTTATTGGCACATCATACTATTCTACAAATGGATTTCGTTAACCTCTTCCAAGCCAAGGATGTTTTCACATAAAACATCTTGTGTGCATATGGATACACATGCATTTCTTTTTTTTTTTTTAATATGGAAGGTTTTTGTTGTTTAGGATATTTTTTTGCTCATCACCCACTTTGGTCATAATTTTGCAGTTGATATTAGAATTAATATTAACTATGCCAAATAGATGGAAGAAAGCCAGACTTATTCAGTTTCAGTCTTTAAAAAACTGAAACTGATGTTCCATCCAGTTTATGATACTATAATTTTAAGCTCTCTAGTTCTGGGGTAATTTATTCCAAAAGTTAATAATCATTTAACTAAAAAAGAATTTGCTTATATCAACTCTGAACTATTCTTTCCTAATTTAAGTGCATATCCCTTAGTTTATTGTTGTTAAGTTTATTGTGATTTATATGTGAACTGTCAAATAGGAAAACTGAAATCAATAAAAGGAGGTGAACCATTGCACACTTATTAATGAAACTAATTTATAGTCAAACTTGAGAAGAATGTAATTATTTAACTAGTCGAAGTTAAGTGTTTACATTCTTCTCTAATATTTACATCCTTCTTTACATTCTTGTTGAAGTTAAGTATTTACGTAATACTTAACTTCAACATAACACATACAACACGTGGCTATTAAATAATAAGACTGTTGCGATAAAATAGATAAAATGAAATATGTCTTACCTTTCAAGTTATCCCCTTCAAAATAATTGCCTTGACTTGCACACATTGTTCCATACATTTCTTCCAAGGATGGAAACATTTCTGGTAGTCACCTTCTGTAAGTCCTTTTAACATTTCGGTCATTTTTTTTCTGAATGTCTTCAATGGACTGAAAATAGATTCACTTAACTACACATTGCAGTTTAGGGAAGAGAAATATCACAATGGGCTAGGTTTGGAGAGTTGGATGCATGTTCACAGGGATGTTATATCAAAACCTATTCTTTTCTCAGCCTGTGCGGACGAAGCTCCTTGAAGCTCTTGGAACAGAGAAGTTTTTCCTGATTTATTTTCTGATTTATTAGCTTAAATTGTCATATTAACCTATTTTCTAGAGTAGCTTTATATTCCTAGTTACGATACTTAGTTTAAAGTTTAACTTAGACAGAGATTTTGTAGGTATTACTTAGTATCGGTAACGGTATCAAATCCACGTGTTACAAATTGAACGAGAGGTCTTTTTTTTTAACCAAATTTAGTCGATTTATTAACCAATTGTTATATCAAAATTATCTTCTATAAGTAGATTATAGACCTAGTCAGGATCCTTAGTTTATTCTAAATTGAGATAGCGAGATTTGGAAGCTAATCAATACTTACGAGTCCGTAGAAGTACCGTTCGAGAATTCCCGTCATTTTTACACGATAGCATAAGCTTAGTGTAGTATAGTGCATAATATAATATTGTCAATTAATCAGTAAATCTATTAATCTTGATAAACTTTATTGTCAATTAAATTGTATTTTTAACTCTATATATATATATATATAACGACTTAATCGTAACAAATAATTAATACATAACTATAGTGGTACACGTGATACGGAAGTTGTATAAAGGGAACTCGTAGAAAACACTAGATACCGAAAAAAAAAATATAACATAACTGTTTTGGTATATAACTTAAGGATTTAATTTTGGTTTTGAAATTTTATTGAATTAAATCTGAATCATGACTCTGACCAGAGCAGCAAAGCAAAAGGCTCAAGCTAATGGGAGTGCTGGGGTTCAGGGGAGAACTTAGGGGGGGCATTGCCCTCTGAATCACAGTCTTTTAAAATGCACTGTTTGCTTGATGTTTGTGGAGCAGTCGGGTACGGGACATGATAATGCCAAGGGGGATGTCTTTGTGTGTGCACGATGTAAGGAGTGCAAGGAAATCAGGCGACAACTCAGCGTTGTTATGGGCCTTTATGAGAGCTTGAAGGACAGGGAGGATGCCCTCGAAGGAAATAAATTGAGGGGCCCATCAAGCTCTCAGCTGCCCACATCAACGCCAGAGCTTGCACTTGGTCATCAGGCAACACAGAGGCAGCCCCCTAGGCAGAATGCGCTGGTCCCACAGGAACTAGTAGTTGTTGGTGACTCTATTGTCAGGGAAACGGGGAACATGCTTTGTAAAAATCATAGGTGGAATAGGACCAGGGTATGTCTGCCAGGGGCAAAGGTTGATGACGTTGTAGAGCGGATATCATCTTTTAAAAAGGTGATATAGCTGTACACGTTGGCACTATTGACATTAAGAGTAGAAGACCAGCGGAATTACTTAGCAAGTACAGGTCACTGTTGAAAAAAAGCCGTGAATTAGGGTTGAATTTGAAAGTGTCTGCAATTCTGCCCAGACATGATAGGAGGGAGTATATGATGAGAGCCTTGTCGATCAATTCGGCCCTGGAGGGATTGTGCAAGGCCCAAGGGGTAGAATTTTTTTCAGCCTGGACTGTACTTATTAACAGGAGAGATTGCTTCTACAGGGATGGGATACACGTAAATAGAAAGGGTGCAAGAATTTTTGCTGATGCTGTCGAGGCAGTGTTAGGTGGGTCGGAAAACTGCTAGTTGGGGGAGATACAAGGACTAATAGATTAACAGTAGCCACTGGCAGAGGTGGAAGTGATTCTTGCACTGCTTCTATTGAAATGAGGAGAAGCCTGAAAAACAAGATGCAGGGTATTTCAGAGACTGCTGGGAGTCATTGCGGTACAAGTAAACACATGGGTTGTGTTAGGGTAGCTAAGAATGGAAACAGGTGCATGTATACCTGCGTGTACACCAATGCTAGGAGTTTGGTAAATAAATTTGATGAATTTGAGGTATTGCTCAAAACATCAAAGGCAGATATTGTTGGGATATCAGAGACTTGGTGTCACACAGATATAAGTAATGCGGAACTGGAATTTGGGGGAATGCAATGTGTATAGAAAGGATAGACAGGACAGGAGGGGAGGAGGGGTTATGCTATTAGTTAAGAAACACATAAAGTCCAAGGAAGTGAAGCCAGTCGACATCGATGGACAGGGCAGTGTCGAGTCAGTTTGGTGTGACATAAGCATAGGGAAATCAAAATTGAGAGTAGGAGTGTGCTATAGGCCTAATGACTCTGATGAGTATAATAAGACATTGTACAGGGAAATAGAGTGGGCCAGTAAATCAGAGAGTCTTATAATGGGGGATTTTAATTTCCCAGATATTGACTGGAATTTGTGGGTTGGTCACTCGCACACTAGCAAGGCTTTTGTGGATTTATTGGATGATTGTTTTCTACATCAGCATGTTCGTGAGGCAACAAGAGGGAGCAATACTCTTGATCTGATTATCAGTAGTGATTCTTCATGCATTAAGAATCTGCAGATAAATGAACCACTAGGTGGCAGTGATCACAGTGTGTTGAAGTGGGATTTGCTCAAGGAGGTAACTACCATCAGAGGTAAAGGGAAGGGTTTTTGTTTTCGTAAAGGCGACTATGATGGTCTGAGACAGTATTTAAATTCTATACAGTGGGACCAACTGATGATGTTACCAACAGCAAACTCAAAATGGGAAGCATTCAAGGAACTAATCTTGGAGGCTACCAGGCTTTACATACCAACTAAGAAATATTGTTCGAGGTTTAGGCCTAAATGGTTGTCAGATGAACTAATGAAACATGTGGCAGAGAAGAAAAATGCATGGGATACATACAAATTAATGGGTGACATGGAAGCCTATGATAGATATAAGTTGGTCTGTAACCAAGTCACAAAGGAGATTAGGCAGGCAAAGGCAGACTACGAAAAATCCTTGGCAAAGGATGCAAAGAAAAACAGAAAAGAGTTCTTTACATATTTAAACTCAAGAAGGAAAGGGATGAATCAGATTGGTCCACTGGATATTGATGGTTCAACAGTTGAGGATCCTGCTCAGGTGGCTAACAATCTAAACGAGTATTTTGCATCTACATTCATGCATGAGGAGTTATTCAGGAAGGAGAATGATGTAGGTAAAGTAAACTTTGGCAGTGAGCTGGATGATTTTGTAATAACTGAGAGGAAAGTGGAGGAGAGATTGTTGAGGATAAACATAAAAAAGGCACCTGGGGTGGATGGGATCTATCCAGTTATATTAAAGGAGGCAGCAAAGGAAGTAAGCAAACCCCTAGCCATAATTATGAGAGCTTCTTTGGACTCAGGGGAGGTACCCATAGACTGGAGATGTGCAAATGTAACCCCAATTCACAAAGGAGGGTCAAAGGCTGACACAAGTAATTATAGACCTGTTAGTTGAAATTCTGTTCCAGGTAAATTAATGGAGGTACTGGTTAAAGAAGCACTGCAGGATCATCTAGACAAGAATTCAGTTATAGCTCAGACGCAGCATGCTTTTGTTAAGGGCAGGTCTTGCCTGACCAATTTGATTGGATACTATGATGTAGTCACAAAAGAACTGGATGCAGGGAATAACTTTGATATTATATATTTGGATCTTAGAAAGGCTTTTGATACTGTTGCACATGGAAGACTGCTGCACAAATTGGAGCAGTGTGGCATTGGAGGCAAATTGCTGCTATGGATAAGGGGATGGTTGAGTGGCAGAAGACAGAGAGTGGTAATCAATGGACACTGCTCAACGTGGACTAATGTTATTAGTGGAGTTCCTCAGGGTTCAGTGTTGGGTCCGTTGTTGTTTTCGGTGTTTATGAATGATATTGATGATGGGATATCAAGTTTAATGTCCAAGTTTGCAGATGATACAAAGGTTGGCAGGGTCGTTAAGGACACTACTGACGCTATGCTGCTGCAACAGGATCTGGAAAGGTTGAACAGATGGGCTGAGAGGTGGCAAATGAAGTTTAACATTGACAAATGTAAAGTACTACATATGGGAAACAGTAACCCCAGATCAACGTATCAACTCTGTGGTACTACTCTGACAGTGGTAGAGAATGAAAAGGACCTGGGGGTAATTGTGCAGGCAGATATGAAGTTTTCTGAGCATTGCAGACAGGCTGCAAGAGTAGCTCATGGTGTCTTGTCAATGATATACAGGAATTTTTCTAGAAGGGATAAGGAGGTGATTATTCCCTTGTATAAGGCAATGGTCAGGCCACATCCTTGAGTACTGTATATAAGTCTGGAGGCTTCATTTCAAGAAGAATGTAGAGCTGCTGGAACAAGTATAGAGAAGGGCAACAAGATTAGTGAATGGAACAAAGGGTTGCTCTTACGAAGAAAGGCTTAAGTTTTGGAAATTACAGAGTCTGGAGACTAGGCACCAGCGAGGTAATCTGATAGAGGTGTATAAGGCTTTGAATGGTTTGAGCATCCTCAATGCCAATGGGATTCTTCATCTTGCTCAGAATAATCACCTCAGAGGGCATAAATTCAAATTGAGGAAGGACGGATGTCCGATAGATGTGCGGAAATTTGCCTTTGGCCAGCGGGTGGTTGGTTGGTGGAACCGACTTCCATCACTTGTTGTTGAAGTTGATAGCCTAAACAAATTTAAAGCTCAACTGGACAGGTATTTCGAACGAACGGAGGGGTGAAATGGGAGTGGGTGTGTTTTTTTTTTTTTTTTTGGCTGATGCTGAATAAGCTTGCTTTCTTGCATCATATGGCTCTACTAATGCTAATGCTAATGCTAATTTGTTTTTTGGCCAGAAACTGGTGAACAGAGAACATGTGTCCTGGAGTGGCATTCAACCATCCTTCCACAATTTAGGTCTCTTTCTTTGAATATTTTCATACAGCCTTGTCATAACTTTAAATGTTTGGTTGACAGTGTGATATGATGGGACGTATTCAACTATAATAATTTGTTTAAAATCAAAGAAAACAAGAAGTATGGTTTTCATATTTGATTTTGACATTCTTGCTTTTTTTTTTGGTCTGGGAGATTGTTTTGTCTTCCATTGCATAGAGTATCTTTTAGTTTCTGGGTCTTACTGGAACAGCCAACTTTCACTACGAGTGATTACAGTACCCATTACACTACTCAGAAAGTCTGGATCTTCGATTTTTTTTTTTCCTTCAAGAACTTTACAAACTTGGTTGGAGTCTTCTCATCCATTGATCTTCTTTCATTAAATTTTTTTCTGACCATCTTGACACATGCGTTTCTCATGCCTGAATTTTCAGTTAATATTTGTTTAATTGTTTTTGTCTATATATAGTTTCTGATGCAACCTTTCTATGCTTAAATGGTGATTACTTCTAATCAATGTCCTTACCCGGTCCAAATTTTCATCAGTTTTAATGGATATCAGATGGCCTAGTTGTGCTTTGTCTTCCACATTCTCTCTCTCTCTTCCTTCTAAAAATCTTTTTATGTCATTCACACATCTGAGCAGTTGACTTAATATCTTCCCCATAAACTTGATCTAACAACCCATAACTTTCAGTTTGGTGTTTTCTGTAGTTTTGTTAAAATTTTGAGGTTGGTTTATTGTTCATTTCTTTTGTTTGTCATTTTTACTGCAAAATGTTCTCACTGAAAAGTGAATGAACATGTTTGAAAATGACTTAGCAGACAACTAGGAAAAGGTTCAGGATCAACTGCTATGCCTTTGTTTTACAGGTGTCACTTGATGTATAGTGACTGTGCTTGCAGTCTTGTTATTTAATAACACCTAAATTGCAAACTACAAACATTTTATTTCTATTTTACAATTTTACTTAAGTATCATTCAGACCCAGTACCTATTATTTGATTCATTAAAAAATTAATATATACATACTGTCTGTAGAGACTGTATGTTGACTGTAGAATTTGTAAATAGCATATGTCAGTAACTACTCTCTTTGCTAGTCTACTTTTGTAGTTTCTCAAGAAACAGAGTATCGAAAAATTTCTTCCCTCGAGGAATTGCACTGGCATTGGTCCTTGAGATTGTCACAGACATTCTCCCAGATATGCCAGACAGGCTGTACTTGCTACCTGGGAGTTGATACAGGTAACGTTGTTGTTGTCATTTGGTTTTTAAGAGCATTAGCAACTGAGGCCATATTGCTCCAGGGATATGAGGTGGTCATTCTGCATCATCCGTATTTGGTGGTCACGGGCTCGAACCCCTGTGTAATCAAGAAGCGTGTGCTACGCATGGCTGCTCCTGCTCACCTGGCTACGGAGGTGTCCCTGGGAGTCGAAAATCTGATGGAACTGATATTCAGGTGACACTCAAGTCAAGTGGACTCAATTTTGGTGAAGTCCGGATGGTCTGTGACAGCCAAATCCTTTGCTTGCACCTTCACGATGATAGGATTGTTAGTAATCCTGGGTATAACCCCTATGCACAAGCACATTGTGGGTGACCACCCAGGTGTGAACCAACGTAAGCAGGGGTCAAGATGTGGTGCCCACACTACATGGAGGAATGCCACCCCTCTGTGTTACCAGGCAATACTAGGTGGTAGATGACTCTCATCAACCATGCAATACCACCACTTTGCTTATGGGAGGCTTGAAGTGGTGGAACCCATGTTTAGTCTCCAGAGCTAAGTTCTGGTGAACTCTTCACCATCTCTTCCATCATGCAGAATGACTGATGAGTTTTGAGGTTATGCTGGACATCATGGCGAGATCCAAAATTCATTACATTTCAAAGGTATCTAAAATGGTGTTTGCAGGCTAGCCGTTAGTTAGTACACCGGAACGAACCTATTGATCACTTTTTAGGAGGCTTCAAGATCAGCTAGTGTATAATCTTGCTACCTCTACTCTGCCAGATAGTGACTGGAGGGAGTCCGTGGAGCATTTTCGAGACCACATTATGTAAAGGATCTGGGTATATTCTTGCCGTGTGTACACCATATCCAAAAAGTGCATTACTTCATACAGCATACCCCCCCCACACTTTTTCTCACTATTAAATAAGCCATGAATTTTCAAACTAATAAAGCAAGCTTATGTGTGAAAATATCTAAACCTCCCAAACACATCCTAATTCATTTCATAAATATATGTGGTCTCAATTCTAATCTCAACAATGTCCATTTCCATTTGCAGCCTGCCAAACCCCATGTACTTTTTTCGACAGAAGCTCAGTTATTGGTCGATTCAACTACTGCTCATCTCAGTTGCCCAAATTATTCGCTGTACGATTCCTTTCACCTCAAAGGTGGTAGTTGTGCTTATGTTTGTTCCAATATTCCCTGTACTTAGTAATCTGGAATATCCTCTTTTTGATCTTCTCTGGCTTAAATTCTCTCTACATCATTCTGTCAAATTCATCAAGCCCAACTCCACTAATCACTTGGAGCTCTTTGACTTCCTCTCTTTGCAACTTGACTTTATCCAGTCCAACTTTCCTAACAGTGAGGTAATTTTGCTTGCTGATTTTAATGTTCACAACTCCAGCTGGCTTCCGTTTTCTAGTCACACCAACCCAGCAGGTCGGGATGCTGAGGCTTTTGCAATTACTAATGACCTAGCACAGATTGTTCATTTACCTACAAGAATACCGGACAATCTTAATCATACATCCAATACGCTTGATCTTTTTCTCACAGATTTGATTTGATTTGATTTTGATAGTTGTTGGCGCATCGGCTTGTGTGGCCATATTGCACCTCCCAAGGTTTTTGCAGTACTTTGATCCAAGCCCGAGGCGGGAATCGAACTCGCGACCTTTGGGTTGCCGGGCAGGTACTTTACCCACTCGGCTAGCCCGGTCGGCTTTTTCTCAGAAACAACCCTTCTAAGTACATGGTCGAAGTGAGAAGTCCTTTAGGCACTTCAGATCACAACTTGGTGATTGTCTCTTCTCCAATGGAACCTTTTTCTCATGGCTATTCCCAACCTTGTGTTGCTTGGCATTACAAGAATGCAAAATGGGATGACCTGCGAGACTTCTTTTCTTCTTTTCCTTGGTCGGATTACTGTTGCAAAACTTCTGATGTCAACGTTTGCTCAGATCGTGTCAGTGAAATTATTCTTGCAGGAATGGAATCCTTTATCCCACACTCCACTTGAAAATCTCGTCCTCCTTGGTTTTCCAATAAATGTACTAAGGCTGTTCAAGAGAAGAATGTTGCATATCGTAATTGGCTTGTTTCTAATTCTTCAGTTTCATTTTCTGCCTACACCAAAGCTCACAACAATTGTAAAGCAGTTATTAATCAGTCTAAACTAGAGTTTGAACAGGCTAAGAGTAGAAAACTTGCTTCTTGCCCTAATGGTAGCCGAGCATTCTGGTCTCTTGCCAAAGCTATTGGCCGCAACTTTTGCCCATCTCTGCTCCCACCTCTTTCCAAACCAGATGGTTCTGTTGTCACTTCAGCCAAGGATAAAGCTGACCTGCTCACAACCCATTTTTATTCCAGCTCATGTATTAATGATCTTGGTAAAACACCTCCCACCATTCCCAACATGCTCCATTCAATGCCTCCTGTGGTCTTCCGTCAAAAGGATATCAGAAGGATTTTGATGAATCTTGATGCTAAGAAAGCTCCAGGCCCTGATGGTATTTCTCCACTTGTTCTCAAAACCTATGCTCCTGAACTTACTCCTATTCTTTGCCACCACCTTTTTTCACTTTCTTATTCCAAAGGTGTTTTTGCTTCTGCTTGGAAATTTGCTCATATCCAGCCAGTTCCTAAAATGGGTGACAAATCCCTCCCATCCAATTATCGTCCCATTGCAATTACTTCTACTCTTTCTAAAGTAATGGAGAAATCGATTAACCGCCAACTCTTAAACTACCTAGAAACCTTCTGTCTGATCAACGATCACCAGTATGGATTCCGTCAGTGTTGATCCAATGGTGATATTCTGGCTTATGTTACCCATTTATGGACTAATTCAATGGAAAAGTTCAGTGAAACACAAGTAGTTGCTCTTGACATCTCCAAGGCTTTTGATCATGTTTGGCATAAAGGTCTTCTAAACAAGCTTCCATCTTATGGTTTACCAACTGTTTTTAGTAATTGGTTATCCAGTTTTCTCTGTGATCGCTCACTGAGGGTGATGGTAGATGGCTCTCTGTCTTCTAACTTCTCCACTAATGCCAGTGTCCCCCAAGGTTCAGTTCTTTCCCCCACTCTTTTCCTCTTGTATATTAATGACCTTCTTCCATTGACCGGAAATCCTATCCATAGTTTTGCCAATGATAGCACATTGCATTCCACTTTCCATTTTGAGAAACCTTGTCCTGCTCAATCAACTTCAACTTCTCGAAAATTTGCTACCAATTCCTTAAATACCGATCTTCAGGTAAATCTCCAATGGGGCAAAGACAACTTAGTTGATTTCAATCCTTCTAAAACTCAATCTTGTCTTATATCTCGCAAAAAGGATTCTTCTGCTCCTATGCTTATCTTTAGTGACACTCCGATTTCTAGGCAAAATGATATATCTCTTTTGGGGATTACCCTGACTTCTAATCTCTCTTGGCACAAGCACATTACAAATATTGCTTCCTCTGCATCTAAAAAAACTTGGTTTTCTCTTTCGCTCTCAGCATTACTTTTCTTCCAAACAGCTGCTCACTCTGTATAAATCGCAAATCCGCCCTGCCATGGAATATTGTTCCCACATTTGGGGTGGTGCCCCCAAAACCTCTCTCAGGCCTCTTGATTCCATTCAGACGAGGGCAGTTAGATTAATTAATGATTCATCTCTAATAGAGTCTCTCCACTCGCTTTCTCATAGACGTACTGTTTCTGCTGCATGTCTCTTCTACAGATACTTCCATGGGTACTGTTCTTCTGAATTGGCTTCTATAATTCCCGCTCTCTCTCTTTCAAAACTCTTTCCGAACACATGCCGCCACTAGCCAACATCCATTTACTGTCCAACTACAAACCCACAGAACCAACTTTTCATCTTCCTCATTTATTCATTCAACTGCTGTTTTCTGGAACAACTTTCCTTCATACGTATTTCCTGAAAATTACAATGTACAGAAGTTCAAGTCCAATGTCAACAAATATCTTCTTTCATATTCTCAACCTCCAACCCAAGCACGGTACTATGTACTATAGGTTCTAATACCTCTCATGTTTGGTGTTCACATAAAAAAAAAAAAAATATGCTTATCTTTGGTGACACTCTGATTTCTAGGCAAGTTGATATATCTCTTCTGGGGATTACCCTGACTTCTAATCTCACTTGGCACAAGCACATTACAAATATTGCTTCCTCTGCATCTAAAAAAACTTGGTTTTCTCTTTTGCTCCTGGCATCACTTTACTTCCAAATATTGTTCCCACATCTTGGGCGTTGCCCCCAAAACCTCTCTCAGGTTTCTAGATTCCATTCAGAAGAGGGCAGTTAGGTTAATTAATGATTTATCTCTAACAGAGTCTCTCCACTCACTGTCTCATAGACATACTATTTCTGCTGCATGCCCTTTCTACAGATACTTCCATGGACACTATTCTTCTGAATTGGGTTCTATAATTCCTGCTCTCTCTTTCAAAACAGTCCGAACACATGCCGCCACCAGCCAAAATCCATTTACTGTCCAAATTCAAACTCACAGAACCAACTTTTTGTTTCCTCATTTATTCAGTCAACTGCTGTTTTCTGGAATAAACTTCCTTCATACGTATTTCCTGAAAATTACAGTCTACAGAAGTTCAAGTCTAATGCCAACAAATATCTTTTCTCCTCATCTCAACCTCCAACCCAAGCACTGTACTAGGTACTATAGGTTCTAGTACCTCTCGTGTTTGGGGTTTTCATAAAAAAAAAAAAAAAAAAAAAAAGGATTATCTCAAATGCTGTTCTCTCTCTCTCTCTCTCTCTCTCTCTCTCTCTCTCTCTCTCTCTCTCTCTCTCTCTCTCTCTCTCTCTCTCTCTCACACACACACACACACATCACCACGGTTGACAGCTCTATATGCCAGTCTGGTCTCATAACTGTTTTCTAGTTATACCCATTACTTCCTTTCCCTGAAATTAAGAATTTTCAATTGTTGAAAGACTTCAGGCTAAATTCAATTTGCAGTTCTCTCTTTTCTTCAAATTGCTACAAAAGGCTCTTCTTCCTTTCTTGCCCGAAAAATTAGTCAGTTCTTCTGATACACTTCCGTAGCATACACAAATAAGGCGGTACCTTTGTAATTAATATTTTTTGGAAACTTCCTTTATTTCTTTGGATGCCTTTGATCATACTTTACAACATCTGTGTCTCACTGCTGCATTTCATTTCATCAATATGGATTTGCTTATCCTACTTCTAAATGATTTTTATGCCATTAGAGGCAACATTCTTTTCTTCACTAGCACTTCATTGTGTGGAAGAATATTTATAATAATTTATAATTTATAATAGAGAATTATGCCTTCTATAAATTTTTCTCCCCTCGCATTTCCTAAATAGCTCTATCAGCCCTTCCATTTTCTCCACTTATTCCTCCTCCTTAATTTTCTTGTGGTTCTGTGATCTTGTATGCCATTGATCTCAATGTACGAACTATCTCTGAATTTTTTGAGGATGCTCACTGTCTTAGTACCATAAGAAAATACTGCTATTTCTTTCGACTTTCAATTACATGTACGATGTTTATTTTAGCAGCAGAAGACTGATGCTGATATAGTGACTAGTATCTACACGTAATTACCTGTGCTTGACATTTGAAAAGTACACTCACCAAAATCTCATGTTCTGAGGATTCTGACTCTTCTACCTTTAGCATTATCATTGGAATATGATGCAAGAAGCCAAGCTTATACTGCATCAGCCAAAAAAAAAACCAATGGCTCCCATTTCACTTTCATTCTTTCCCTCCAAAAGATTGTTTAGTTCTTCCTTGAATTTATTTAAACTAACTTCCACAACAACAAATAGAATTTTGTTCTAACAATCAAGCACATATTGGGTAAAGGAAACTTCTCTACATCTTTTCTGCAACCATCCTTCCTCAATTTTTAATTTTCTGTCCCCCTCACGTGTGTGGTCTGAGCAAGAATAAGCAAGCAGCACTGAGCTTGCTCAATCCATTCAAACCCTTAGAATTTGGAGACTAAGCACCTGCAAATTTGCCTAGTCTCCAAATGCTGCAATTTTCCAAAACTGAAACCTTCCATTCTAAGAGCACCCCTTTGTTCCACTCACCAATCTCGTTGCCCTTCTCTGTACTCCTTCCATCAACTCAACATCCTTCCTAAAATATGGCCTCCAAACCTGTGCTCAAGATGTGACCTGATTTATACATTGAGATAATCACTTCCTTACCCTTGCGAGCAGAATTCCTGTATATTGACAAAAAATCCATGAGCTGGCCTGTCCTAGCAGTCTGTGTACATTGCTCAGAGAACTTCATATCTGACTGCACAATTACTCACAGGTCTTTTTCATTTTTCACTACCCTGCATATAGTACTACACAGTTAGTATGTTACTCTGGGGTTACTAATACATATGCAGTACTTTGCATTTATCAATGTTAAACTTCAATTGCCATTTCTCAGCCCATCTGCTTAACTTCTCTGGATCCTGCTGCAGAGCATACTGTCATTGCTATTATTAACCACCCTGCCAACCTTTGTATCATCTTCAAACTTGGACATTAAGCATGATATGCCTTCATCAATATCAATGATAAAAATATAGAAAACAACAATGGGCCCAATACCACCGAACCCTGGGGTACTCCACCAATAACATTAGTTCATGAAGAGTAATGTCCATTGATTGCCACTCTCTGACTTCTCCCATTCAGCCATCCCTTTAGCAGCAGCTTGCCCTTAATGCCACACTGCTCTAATTTGTACAGCAGTCTTTTATGTGCAACAGTATCAAACGTTTTCCTGAAATTACTTAACAAGTACAGGTCACTGCTGAACAAAAAACCCGCAGAATTACTTAACAAGTACAGGACATGCTGAACAAAAGCCGAGAATTAGGGTTGAATTTGAAAGTGTCTGCAATTGTGCCCAGACACGATAGGAGGGAGTATATGATGAGAGCCTTGTCGATCAATTCGGCCCTGGAAAGATTGTGCAAGGCTCAAGGGGTAGAATTTTTTTCAGCCTGGACTGTACTTGTTAACAGGAGAGATTGCTTCTACAGGGATGGGATACACTTAAATAGAAAGGGTGCAAGAATATTTGCTGATGCTATCGAGGCAGTGTTAGGTGGGTCGGAAAACTGCTAGCTTGGGGGGAGACAAAGACCATAAATTGACAGTAGCCACTGGCAGACGTGAAAGAGATTCTTGCACTACTTCTATTAGAATGAGCAGAAGCCTGAAAAACAAGATGCATGGTATTTCAGAGACTGCTGGGAGCCATTGCGGTACAAGTAAACACATGGGTTGTGTTAGGGTAGCTAAGAATAGAAACAGGTGCAGGTATACTTATGTGTACACCAATGCTAGGAGTTTAGTAAATAAATTTGATGAATTTGAGGTATTGCTCAAAACATCAAAGGCAGATATTGTTGGGATATCAGAGACGTGGTGTCACACAGATATAAGGGATGCAGACCTGCAATTTGGGGAGTACAACGTCTACAGAAAGGATAGACAGGATAGGAAGGGGGGGAGGGGTTATGCTATTAGTTAAGAAACACATAAAAACCAAGGAAGTGAAGCCAGTCGACATCGCTGGACAGTGCAGTTTGAGTCAGTTTGGTGTGACATAAGCATTGGGAGATCAAAATTGAGAGTAGGAGTGTGCTATAGGCCTAATGACTCTGATGAGTATAATAAGGAACTGTACAGGGAAATAGAGTGGGCCAGTAAATCAGAGAGTCTTATAATGGGAGATTTTAATTTCCCAGATATTGACTGGAATTTGGGGGCTGGTTACTCACGCACTAGCAGGGCTTTTGTGGATTTATTGGATGATTGTTTTCTACATCAGCATGTTCGGGAGGCAACTAGAGGGAGTAATACTCTTGATTTGATTATCAGCAGTGATTCTTCATGCATTAAGAATCTGCAGATAAATGAACCACTAGGTGGCAGTGATCACAGTGTGCTGAAGTGGGATTTACTCAAAGAGGTAACTACCATTAGGGGTAAAGAGAAGGGTTATTGCTTCTGTAAACGCGACTACGATGGACTGAGACAGTATTTAAATTCTATACAGTGGGACCAACTGATGATGTTACCAACAGCAAATTCAAAATGGGAAGCATTCAAAGAACTTATCTTGGAAGCTACCAGGCTTTACATACCAACTAAGAAATATTGTTCAAGGTTTAGGCCAAAATGGATGTCAGATGAACTAATGAGGCATATGACAGAGAAGAAAAATGCATGGGACACTTACAAATTAACACATGACACAGAAGCCTATGGTTGATATGCAACCAAGTTACAAAGGAGGTTAGGCAGGCGAAGGCAGATTACGAGAAATCCTTGGCAAGGGATGCAAAGAGTTCTTTACTTATGTAAACTCTAGAAGGAAGGGGATGAATCAGATTGGTCCACTTGATATTGATGAGTCAACTGTTGATGATCCTGCTCAGGTAGCTAACAAACTAAATGAATATTTTGCATCAACATTCACACATGAGGAGTTATTCAGCAAGGGGAATGCCAGAGGTGTATTCAACTCTAGCAGTAAGCTACAGAATCTTGAAATAACTGGGAGTAAAGTGGAGGAGAAACTGTTGAAGATAAACACAAGAAAGGCATCCAGGGTGGATGGGATCTATCCAGTTATATTAAAGGAGGCAGCAAAGGAAGTAAACAAACCCTTAGCCATAATTATGAGAGCTTCCTTGCCTTGGACTCAGGGGAGGTACCCATAGACTGGAAATGTGCAAATGTGACCCCAATTCACAAAGGAGGATCAAAGGCTGACACAAGTAATTATAGACCTGTGAGCTTAACTTCTGTTCCAGGAAAATTAATGGAGGCACTGGTTAAAGAAGCACTGCAGGATCATTTAGACAAGACTTCAGTTATAGCTCAGACACAGCATGGTTTTGTTAAGGGGAAGTCTTGCCTGACCAACTTGATTGGATACTATGATGCAGTCACAAAAGAACTGGATGCAGGGAATAACTTTGATATTATATACTTGGATCTTAGAAAGGCTTTTGATACTGTTGCACATGGAAGACTGCTACACAAATTGGAGCAGTGTGGCATTGGAGGCAAATTGCTGCTATGGATAAAGGGGTGGTTGAGGGGGAGAAGACAGAGAGTGGTAATCGATGGACACTGCTCATTGTGGACTAATGTTATTAGTGGAGTCCCTCAGGGCTCAGTGTTGGGTCCATTATTGTTTTCTGTATTTATAAATGATATTGATGATGGTATATCAAGCTTTATGTCCAAGTTTGCAGACGATACAGAGGTTGGCAGGGTTGTCAAGGACACTACTGACACTATGCTGCTGCAACAGGATCTGGAAAGGTTGAGCAGATGGGCTGAGAGGTGGCAAATGAAGTTTAACATTGACAAATGTAAAGTACTACACATGGGAAACAGCAACCCCAGAGCAACGTATCAGCTCTGTGGTACTACACTGACAGTGGTAGAGAATGAAAGGGACTTGGGGGTGGTTGTGCAGGCAGATATGAAGTTCTCTGAGCAGTGCAGACGGGCTGCAAGAGTAGCTCATGGAGTATTGTCAATGATATACAGGAATTTTTCCAGCAGGGATAAGGAGGTGATTATTCCATTGTATAAGGCAATGGTCAGGCCACACCTAGAGTACTGTATACAGGTCTGGAGGCCTCATTTCAAGAAGGATGTAGAGCTGCTGGAACGAGTACAGAGAAGGGCAACAAGATTAGTGAATGGAACAAAGGGGTGCTCTTACGAAGAAAGGCTTAAGTTTTGCAAATTACAGTGTCTGGAGACTAGGCACCAGCGAGGTGATCTGATAGAGGTGTATAAAGCCTTGAATGGTTTAAGCATGCTCAATGCTGTTGGGATTCTTCCTCTAGCTCAGAAAAATCACCTGAGAGGGCATAAATTCAAATTGAGGAAAGACAGATGTAGGATAGACGTGCGGAAATTTGCCTTTAGCCAGCGGGTGGTTGGTTGGTGGAACAGACTGCCATCCCTTGTGGTGGAGGTTGATAGCCTAAATAAGTTTAAGGCTCAGCTGGACAGGTATTTTGAACGAACAGAGGGGTGAAGTGGAAGTGGTTTTTTTTTTTTTTTTTTTGGCTGATGCTGCATAAGCTTGCTTTCTTGCATCAAATGCCTCTACTAATGCTAATGCTAAATCCAAGTATGTGATATAAAAATTATTTTTTGCATCCAGTTCCTTTTGACCACATTATAGTAACCAATCAAATGGGTCAAACAAGATTTCCCCTTAATAAACCTACGTTGTGTTTGTGTTATAATTGCTGCCTTCTCTAGATAATCTTACACTGCTTCTTTTGTCAGTGACTCCATTATTTTTCCTGGAACAGAAGTTAAACTAACAGGGGCTGTAATTACTCATGTCAACCTTTTATCCCCCTTTGTGAATTGAGGATATTCACACATCTGTACTCCTCTGAATCCAAGGACGCTTTCTCATAATTATG
The DNA here is from genome assembly GCF_048544385.1 of Mastigoproctus giganteus. NCBI lineage: Eukaryota > Metazoa > Arthropoda > Arachnida > Uropygi > Thelyphonidae > Mastigoproctus > Mastigoproctus giganteus. Next base: position 221,650,106 of record NC_143578.1, on the reverse strand, counting down.
GGTTAGGGTTTCCTTACTTACTGGATCTGTGTGTCTAGAAAACAGGAGCCAACTGGAGTTGTGAACATTAAAATTACCAAGGAAAATTTCCTCGCTGTTAGGAAAGCGGGACTAGAGAAAGTCAAGTTGCAAAAGAAGTCAAAGTGTTCCGAGTGATTAGTGGAGTTGGGAGAACAATAGAGGCAACAGATGAATTTGACAAAATGTGGTAGAGAGATTTGAAGCCAGAGAAAATCTCAAATAAGAGATTTCAGATTACTATGTCTCTGACAGAGAATATCAGAATGGACATATGCACAAGTACTACCTTTGAAACGAAAGGAATCATACGGCAAATAATTTGGACAACTGAGAGGAGCAGTGGTTGAATCATCTGATAACTGGGATTCTGTCAGAAAAAGTATATGGGGTTTGGCACAGTGTGACTGGAAATTGACATCATTGAGATTAGAACTGAGTCCACATATATTTGTGAAATGAATGAGGAAGTGTTTGGGAGGTTTGATCTTTTCACAGATAAGTTTGTTCTATTGGTTTGACAATTCATGGTGTATTTAGTTGTAAGAAAAGTTTTGGGGAGTGACATGCTGTATGAAGTAATGAAATTTTTGGATATGGTGCACACATGGTAAGAATATACCCAGCTCCTTAACATAACATGGCCTCGAACAATGCCCCCTGAATACACATTACTCGGACTTCTTCCAGTCACTATCAGGCAGAGTAGAGGAAATGAGATTATACACTAGCTTATCCGGAAACTTCCTAGAGAGTTACCAATAGGTTCGGTCTGGTGGACTATCTAGCAGCCGACCTGCAAACACCATTTTGGAGCTGTACCCTTGAAATTCCATGATGTCCATCATAACCTCAGACATTAATCATATTGCACCATGGAAGAGATGGGGGTAGTCTTTATCAGAGCTTTGCTCTGGAGACTAAACATGGGATGCACCAATTCAAGCCTCGAATAAGCAAAGTGGTGATATTACACTGGTTGATGAGAGTCACCTACTATCCAGGATAACATACCAACTGTGTGGTACCACACTCAAAGTAATGAAGAAAGAAAAAGACCTGGGATAATTGTACAGGACAATATGAAGTTCTCTCAACAGTGTAAACAAGCTTCTTGAACAGCTCACGGGTTTCTATCAATGAGTACATGAATTTTGTTAATGAGAAGAAAGAGATGATTATACTTGTTGTATAAGGTAATAGTTAGGCTGCACCTTGAGTACTACATACAGATCTGGAAACCTTATTTAGGAAAGATATGGATCTGTTGGAATGGGAACAGAGAAGAGCAAAGATTATTCATGGACACAAAAAGATACCTTTACCAAGAAAGACTTCTGCAGATTACAGTGCCTGAAAACTAGGAACCTGCAAGGAGACCTGATTGAAGTGTGTAAGGTCTTAAACTGATTTGGATAAATTAAATGTGGACAGCATTGTAACTCTTGTTCTGATGATATATATATGGGGAGGACATAAAATTAAATTGAGGAAGGGTGGATGTAGGATATGTTTTTTGGAAATTTTCTTTCAGCCAGAGAGCAATTGATTGTTGGACAAATTTCCATCTGGTGTCATGGAGATAGGCATATTATGTGGGTAGTATTTTCTTTTATTTATTTATTTCTTTTTCACTTTTTTTTTGGAAACATGAAGATGCAAGGAAGCAAGTATAATCTTGCTTCCTTGCATCTTGTACCAGTATTAGTACTAATGCTGAATGCTTTTTTAAAACATTCACATATACCAACTGATATTCATACATTAAGTAATTGCAATAATGCTTTTCAAGTTGGGGCTTGAAAACTTTGGGAATCATCATGGAACACGTAAATACATGGATTTTGTTAGCGCAGGGGTCGGCAACATTTTTTGAGTGAAGAGCCATTTTTGATCTAATTAAAAAAAAAAAGTCAATCCGAAGAACTGCACATCAGCTCAAGGAGGGAGAGAGGGGGAGTTTTTTAATAAATGGAATAGAGCGGGAAGGTGTTTTATTAAAAAAATATGTATTTTTAAATATTATTTAGTAATACTGAAAAAACATAACAAACATCCAATTAGGTACGAATTAGCATTAGCATTAGCATTAGCAGAGGCATATGATGCAAGAAAGCAAGCTTATTCAGCATCAGCCAAAAAAAAAAAAAAAAAAAAAAAAAACCACTCCCATTTCACCCCTCCGTTCGTTCGGAATACCTGTCCAGTTGAGCTTTAAATTTGTTTAGGCTATCAACTTCAACAACAAGTGATGGAAGTCGGTTCCACCAACCAACCACCCGCTGGCCAAAGGCAAATTTCCGCACATCTATCCGACATCCGTCCTTCCTCAATTTGAATTTATGCCCTCTGAGGTGATTATTCTGAGAAAGATGAAGAATCCCATTGGCATTGAGCATGCTCAAACCATTCAAAGCCTTATACACCTCTATCAGATCACCTCGCCGGTGCCTAGTCTCCAAACTCTGTAATTTGCAAAACTTAAGCCTTTCTTCGTAAGAGCAACCCTTTGTTCCATTTACTAATCTTGTTGCCCTTCTCTGTACCCGTTCCAGCAGCTCTACATCCTTCTTGAAATGAGGCCTCCAGACCTGTATACAGTACTCAAGATGTGGTCTTACCATTGCCTTATACAAGGGAATAATCACCTCCTTATCCCTGCTAGAAAAATTCCTGTATATCATTGACAAGACACCATGAGCTACTCTTGCAGCTCGTCTGCACTGCTCAGAGAACTTCATATCTGCCTGCACAATTACCCCCAGGTCCTTTTCATTCTCCACCACTGTCAGTGTAGTACCGCAGAGTTGATACGTTGCTCTGGGGTTACTGTTTCCCATATGCAGCACTTTACATTTGTCGATGTTAAACCTCATTTGCCACCTCTCAGCCCATCTGTTCAACCTTTCCAGATCCTGTTGCAGCAGCATAGCGTCAGTATTGTCCTTAACGACCCTGCCAACCTTTGTATCATCTGCAAACTTGGGCATTAAACTTGATATCCCATCATCAATATCATTCATAAACACCGAAAACAACAACGGACCCAACACTGAACCTTGAGGAACTCCACTAATAACATTAGTCCACGTTGAGCAGTGTCCATTGATTACCACTCTCTGTCTTCTGCCACTCAACCATCCCCTTATCCATAGCAGCAATTTGCCTCCAATGCCACACTGCTCCAATTTGTGCAGCAGTCTTCCATGTGCAACAGTATCAAAAGCCTTTCTAAGATCCAAATATATAATATCAAAGTTATTCCCTGCATCCAGTTCTTTTGTGACTACATCATAGTATCCAATCAAATTGGTCAGGCAAGACCTGCCCTTAACAAAACCATGCTGCGTCTGAGCTATAACTGAATTCTTGTCTAGATGATCCTGCAGTGCTTCTTTAACCAGTGCCTCCATTAATTTACCTGGAACAGAAGTTAAACTAACAGGTCTATAATTACTTGTGTCAGCCTTTGATCCTCCTTTGTGAATTGGGGTTACATTTGCACATCTCCAGTCTATGGGCACCTCCCCGAGTCCAAAGAAGCTCTCATAATTATGGCTAGGGGTTTGCATACTTCCTTTGCTGCCTCCTTTAATATAACTGGATAGATCCCATCCACCCCAGGTGCCTTTTTTATGTTTATCCTCAACAATCTCTCCTCCACTTTCCTCTCAGTTATTACAAAATCATCCAGCTCACTGCCAATGTTTACTTTACCTACATCATTCTCCTTCCTGAATAACTCCTCATGCGTGAATGTAGATGCAAAATACTCGTTTAGATTGTTAGCCACCTGAGCAGGATCCTCAACTGTTGAACCATCAATATCCAGTGGACCAATCTGATTCATCCCTTTCCTTTTCGAGTTCAAGTATGTAAAGAACTCTTTTCTGTTTTTCTTTGCATCCTTTGCCAAGGATTTTTCATAGTCTGCCTTTGCCTGCCTAATCTCCTTTGTGACTTGGTTACAGACCAACTTATATCTATCATAGGCTTCCATGTCACCCATTAATTTGTATGTATCCCATGCATTTTTCTTCTCTGCCACATGTCTCATTAGTTCATCTGACAACCATTTAGGCCTAAACCTTGAACAATATTTCTTAGTTGGTATGTAAAGCCTGGTAGCCTCCAAGATTAGTTCCTTGAATGCTTCCCATTTTGAGTTTGCTGTTGGTAACATCATCAGTTGGTCCCACTGTATAGAATTTAAATACTGTCTCAGACCATCATAGTCGCCTTTACGAAAACAAAAACCCTTCCCTTTACCTCTGATGGTAGTTACCTCCTTGAGTAAATCCCACTTCAACACACTGTGATCACTGCCACCTAGTGGTTCATTTATCTGCAGATTCTTAATGCATGAAGAATCACTACTGATAATCAGATCAAGAGTATTGCTCCCTCTTGTTGCCTCACGAACATGCTGATGTAGAAAACAATCATCCAATAAATCCACAAAAGCCTTGCTAGTGTGCGAATGACCAACCCACAAATTCCAGTCAATATCTGGGAAATTAAAGTCCCCCATTATAAGACTCTCTGATTTACTGGCCCACTCTATTTCCCTGTACAATATCTTATTATACTCATCAGAGTCATTAGGCCTATAGCACACTCCTACTCTCAATTTTGATTTCCCTATGCTTATGTCACACCAAACTGACTCGACACTGCCCTGTCCATCGATGTCGACTGGCTTCACTTCCTTGGACTTTATGTGTTTCTTAATTAATAGCATAACCCCTCCTCCCCTCCTGTCCTGTCTATCCTTTCTATACACATTGTATTCCCCAAATTCCAGTTCCGCATTACTTATATCTGTGTGACACCACGTCTCTGATATCCCAACAATATCTGCCTTTGATGTTTTGAGCAATACCTCAAATTCATCAAATTTATTTACCAAACTCCTAGCATTGGTGTACACGCAGGTATACATGCACCTGTTTCTATTCTTAGCTACCCTAACACAACCCATGTGTTTACTTGTACCGCAATGACTACCAGCAGTCTCTGAAATATCCTGCATCTTGTTTTTCAGACTTCTGCTCATTTCAATAGAAGCAGTGCAAGAATCACTTCCACCTCTGCCACTGGCTACTGTTAATCTATTAGTCCTTGTATCCCCCCCCAACTAGCAGTTTTCCGACCCACCTAACACTGCCTCGACAGCATCAGCAAAAATTCTTGCACCCTTTCTATTTAAGTGTATCCCATCCCTGTAGAAGCAATCTCTCCTGTTAACAAGTACAGTCCAGGCTGAAAAAAATTCTACCCCTTGAGCCTTGCACAATCCCTCCAGGGCCGAATTGATCGACAAGGCTCTCATCATATACTCCCTCCTATCGTGTCTGGGCAGAATTGCAGACACTTTCAAGTTCAACCCTAATTCACGGCTTTTTTTCAACAGTGACCTGTACTTGCTAAGTAATTCCGCCGGTCTCCTACTCTTAATATCATTAGTGCCAACGTGTACAACTATATCACCTTTTGTGCCCTTAAAAGATGATATCCGCTCTACAACGTCATCAACCTTTGCCCCTGGCAGACATACCCTGGTCCTATTCCACCTATCCTTTTTACAAAGTATGTTCCCCGTTTCCCTGACAATAGAGTCACCAACAACTACTAGTTCCTGTGGGACCAGCGCATTCTGCCTAGGGGGCTGCTTCTGTGTTGCCTGATGACCAAGTGCAAGCTCTGGCGTTGATGTGGGCAGCTGAGAGCTTGATGGGCCCCTCAATTTATTTCCTTCGAGGGCATCCACCCTGTCTTTCAAGCTCTCATAAAGGCCCATAACAACGCTGAGTTGTCGCCTGATTTCCTTGCACTCCTTACATCGTGCACACACAAAGACATCCCCCCTTGGCAGTATCATGTCCCGTACCCGACTGCTCCGCAAACATCAAGCAAACAGTCCATTTTAATAGACTGTGATTCAGAGGGCAACTGCCCCCCTCAGTTCTCCCCTGAACCACAGCACTCCCATTAGCATGAGCCTTTTGCTTTGCTGCTCTGGTCAGAGTCATGATTCCGATTTAATTCAATAAAATTCAAAACAAAAATTAAATCCTTAAGTTATATCCCAAAACAGTTATGTTATATATATATTTTTTTCGGTATCTAGTGTTTTCTACGAGTTCCCTTTATACAACTTCCGTATCACGTGTACCACTGTAGTTATGTATTAATTATTTGTTACGATTAAGTCGTTATATATATATATATATATATAGAGTTAAAAGTACAATTTAATTGACAATAAAGTTTATCAAGATTAATAGATTTACTGATTAATTGACAATATTATATTATGCACTATACGACACTAAGCTTATGCTATCGTGTAAAAATGGCGGGAATTCACGAACGGTATTTCTACGGACTCGTAAGTATTGATTAGCTTCCAAATCTCGCTATCTCAATTTAGAATAAACTAAGGATCCTGACTAGGTCTATAATCTACTTATAGAAGATAATTTGATATAACAGTTGGTTTATAAATCGACTAAATTTGGTTAAAAAAAAAATTTGGTTTGTGACACGTGGATTTGATACCGTTACCGATACTAAGTAATATCTACAAAATCTCTGTCTAAGTAAAACTTTAAACTAAGTATCGTAACTAGGAATATAAAGCTACTCTAGAAAATAAGTTAATATGACAATTTAAACTAATAAAGCAGAAAATAAATCAGGAAAAACTTCTCTGTTTGAAGAGCTTTAAGGAGCAATGTCCGATTAATGTGACTTTTGCTGCTGAACTCCTTGGGCGAGTCTCTCAACATCAGGCAAGTATGCCGTAATTTTCATCTTTAAACATGGTTAGAGATTCGCATTGTTCAGACAGTTTCTTGATTTAATTTTAATATAGTTCATGTTAGAAAATATTTGCCCGCAGAAATTCATCAAACCAAAAACTGAGAGAAGTCCAAACACAAATATTTTCAAATTTATATACAGGTGACCCCTGCTTAATGCTGATAATTTGTTCCGGAAAAACAGAGCGCTAAGTGAATCCATGCTAAGCGAGCTCCGCATTCCCATAAGGTAACATATGTATTTGTAAGTTGCGGTCGATGCCATAGGATATTTTCTAATCAATAATAAACGGTAGTGAAAAGATGCACAAATGTCAGTCAAAATATTTAATATTTAAATATTTGTACATATAAAATATTCTGCATTACATACGTATATAATTATGTGGTAACTATTTACGTATCAAAATTAAACTTAAAATTCCAATTAAAATCATGAATTTAATTGATCTAAATTGATTTTGATTGATTTAATTTAATTGATGGATTTAATCATATAAAATGTGTCGATTTTGGGTTGAACTTTGGCCCTCTTCTAAATAAACTAAAAGGGGTATTAATTTTAAATCCCCCGCAGCGTTACCACCCAATAATAAAGTCACGCAATCCTTCGCCGCTTTGAAACGTGGCATGTTTTTTGCTTCTTTCAATATGAAACTTCTTTTAGGCATTCGTTTCCGCAAAAGTCCTGCTTCCTCTATGTTATAAACTTGTTGAGAAGTACAATACATAATATCCCTCTTCAATAATTTTAACAAGTTCTTTTTTGAAAGTTTCGGCTCCTTGATCAGCACTTGCGGCTTCTCCCTAGATTTTAAATCTGTTTAACCAGCCCTTACCAGTTTTAAATGGTTCCACATTTTTTTTTTTTTTTTTTTAGGTGAGTTTTCTTCAGATCATCATATTGGCTAATCTCTCTCTCTCTCTCTTTCTTTTTTTTTTTTTTTTTTTTTTATAATATTTAACTTAACTGAATTCTGCATTGGACATTATCTTCAATAAAATTAGTTGAAGTCTTTTCCATTTCAATCCTAATAGCCGGCCTAGTCCTAGTTGCTTGCCGTGGAACGGCTATCTTTCCCGCTGCTAAAATTAATTCATTATGTTTTTATAATTGTTCTTACAGTTAAACTTGCAAGTCCTAAATTATGGCACACATCCGCTTGCCGTTGACGGGAATCGATTCGCTTCAAAACGTCTAATTTAATTTTCAAATTCAGTCTTTTTCTTACATTTATAGTCTTCGTACTGCACTCAGATGTTGCTTTTTCATTCTTATCGGTCATATTAACTCTTCTAAAATGTAACTGCGTTAGTTGCATTAATTACGATACAATGTTCAAGTAAACTGTCCGTTACGCACAATGTCTAATACTGTATTGAGTGATGACTAGACTTTGGATAAATGCATATAACACAAATATTACAAGCAATATACTTAATCATTTTTTTAAAATGTTGATCTCGGAACTACATAACAAGTTACTCTACTGCAATTAAATTAGTGTGTGAGAAAATTTCACTGAGCATGGGAAAATTTCTCAAGTTGGCGTGGGAAACACTTTAATGCTGTTTTGCTATTCATTTTCAAGCTATCAACTCCATCAAATAAAACGATTTCATTAAATATGCCAAAAATGCAAACTGTAAAAGAGCGTTATAGTGATCTGTGACAGCATTGTAGTCAGATACGGGTTATAATATAAGAACAGCGTTATAGCGAATCAGCATAAAAGCAAACCTCGTTATAACAGGGGCCTGCTGTACATGTCCGATAAGCTGCTTCACCATTCAAAGACAATTTGGTCTTCCCTTTTCAACTCATCTATCGCTGTCCATTTGTGTAGAATTTGTAAGGGCAGCCCTTTATATCTCCAAATCCCCAAATTCAGTTTTAAGGCATTTTAGTCTTGCACTTCAAATTTCCTTGATTTTTAAGTCCTCTAACTCCATTTCAAATTGTGCTTCATATAAGTTAAAAAGTTAAAGAGCCGCAGTTAAATTCTCAAAGAGACACAGGTTGCTGACCCCTGTGTTAGAGTAATTAAGAGTAAGAACGTGTGCATATATACTTGCATGTACACCAATGCTAGGAGTATAGTAAATAAATTTGATGAATTTGAAGTGCTGGTCAAGATATCAAAGGCAGATATTGTTGAGATATCAGAAATGTGGTGTTACACAGATATAAGGAATGCACAATTGGAAGAGTACAATGTGTTCAGACAGGATAGGAAGGGAGGAGGGGTTATGCTGTTAATTAAGAAATGCATAAAATCTAAGACAATGCATCCAGTTGACATAGATGGACAGTACAATGTTGAGTCAGTTTGTTGTGACATTAGCATTGGGAAAGCAAAAATGAGAGTAGGAGTGTGTTATAGGTCTGATGAGTATAACAAACAGCTGTACAGAGAAATTGAGTGGGCCAGTAAATCAGAACGTCTTATAATGGGGGATTATATCTTCCCAGATATTGACTGGAACTTGTGATTGGTCGCTCGCACACTAGAACGACTTTTGTAGATTTATTGGATAATTGTTTTCTACAGCAGCATGTTCAAGGGGCATGATTGATTGAGGTTATTATGAACACCATGACGAGATCCAAACATTCTTACATTTTAGGGTACAGCTCTAAAACAGTGTTTTCAGGACGGCAACTAGATAGTACACTGAACTGAACCTATTAGTAACTCTCTAGGAGGCTTCTGGATCAGCTAGTGTATAATCTTAACTCTGCCAGATAGAGACTGGAGGGAGTCTGAGTAGTGTGTATGTGGGGGGGCATTTTTAAGGCCACATTATGTCAAGGATCTGGGTATATTCTTACCATGTGTACACCATATCCAAAAATTTCATTACTTCATACAGCATCCCCCCCCCCACTTTTTTTTTAATATTGAATACACCATGAATCATCAAACTAATAGAGCAAACTTATCTGCAAAAGATCTAAACCTCCCAAACACTTCCTAGCTCATTTCAAAAATATGCATGGTCCCAGTTCTAATCTCAGCGATGTCCATTTCCACTTGCAATCTGCCACTTGCATTCTGCCAATGGTCGAATCAACCGATAACTGACAGAATCTCAGTTATCGGTTGATTCGACCATTGCTCATCTCAGTTGCCCAAATTATTCGCTGTATGATTATTTTCACCTCAAAGGTGTTACTTGTGGATATGTCCGATCCAGTATTCCCTGTCAGTGACTTCGTAATTTGGAATCTCCTCTTTTCAATCATCTCTATGTTAAAATCTCTCTACCTCATTCTGTCAAATTCATCTGTTGTCTCTACCATTCTTCCACTTCCACTAATCACTTGTAACTCTTTGACTTCCTCTCTTTGCAACTTGACTTTCTCCAGTCCAACTTTCCTAACAGTGAGATAATTTTCCTTGGTGATTTTAATGTTCACAACTCCATCTGGCTTCCATTTCTAGTCACACAAACCCAGCAGGTTTGAGATGTTGAGGGTTTGCAATTACTAATGACCTCACACAGATTGTTCATTTACCTACCAGAATACCGGACAATCCTAACCATACATTAACACGCTTGATCTTTTTCTCACAAACAACCATTCTAAGTACATGGTCGAAGTGAGTATTCCTCTAGGCACCTTAGATCGCAACTTGGTGATTGTCTCTTCTCCAATGGAGCCTTTATCTCATGGCTATTCCCAACCTCGTATTGTTTGGCATTACAAAATGCAAAATGGGTTGACCCATGAGATTTCTTTTCTTCTTTTCCTTGGTCGGATTACTGTTTCAAAACTTTCGATGTCAGTGTTTGCCAGACCGTGTCAGTGAAATTATTCTTGTAGGAATGGAATCCTTTATTCCACATTCCACCTTAAAATCTCATTCTTTATTTAAACCTTGGTTTTCCAATAAATATGCTAAGGCTGTTCAAAAGAAGAAAGAGTAAGAAAGAAAGAAAGAAAGAAGAAAGAAAAACTATAGACAACAGATGAATTTGACACAATAAGATAGAGAGATTTTAAGCCGGAGAAAAATCGAAAAGAGGAGATTCCAAATTACCAGGTCTCTGACAGGGAATATCGGAACGGACATATGCACAAGTACCACCTTTGAATCAAAAGGAATCATACAGCGAATAATTTGGGCAACTGAGATGAGCAGTAGTTGAATCAACTGTTAACTGAGATTCTGTCAGAAAAAGTAAATGGGGTTTGGCAGACAGACTGCAAGTGGGAATGGACATTGTTGAGATTAGAATTGAGACCACGTATATTTGTGAAATGAATTAGGAAGTGTTTGCAACATCATTTTGACATTCCAATCACCTATCTTGCCATCTAGTGTTAAAGTTGGCTATCTCAACTGCTGAGTACGACTTTATATTCCGAATCCTATAAGAAGCTACAAGTGCCAAAAATTTGGTTACTCGCAAATGGCTTTTAGAGGAGATCCAGTCTCTCCAAACTGTGATTAAAAAAACATTTTCAAACAGATTATGAGGTTAAAATATCGCCCTGTCTTAAATCCAAAGGCGCATATCCAGCCTATTCAAAATCATGAGATCTCTGGAAGAGAGGGAAAAAAATACAGAAGTACAGGGTAGAACGAAAAGTTTCATACCAAGAGGCTAAAAAACAAATTATGCTCAATGCACCTAAAAACGGCAATGCAAAAATATCAATCAATTGCATCACAAACTGAAGTATCACCTCCCTAAACCATATATATTGCAGATTGGGCCCAATCTATACTGTCATCGTCGATGAAACCGACTCCTAAGGAGAAAAAGTAGTAGACAGAGCCAACAACATCCCAGTCACAGTTCCACCAGCCACACCACATAGATAGTGATAGTAATAGAAACATGTGATGCAAGGAAACAAGAATATGAGCTTATGTAGCATCAGCCAAAAAAAAAAATTCACACAACCATTCCCTCTAAAAGTTTGTCCAGTTGCTCCTTGAATTTATTTAAGCTATCAACTTCCACAACAACAGATGGAAGTTTGTTCCAGCAATTAACCACCCCCTGACTAAAGGAAAATTTCCTCACATCTATTCTATAACTGTTTTTCCTCAATTTGAATTTATACTCCCTTAGGTTCGTAATCTGAGCAAGTGGAAAAATCCCATCAGAATCCAGCATGCTCAACCAATTCAAGGCCTTATACACCTTAGTCAGATCACCTCACAGGTGCCTAGTCTCCAGAAGCTGCAATTTGCTGAACTTAAGCCTCTCTTGGTAAGAGGATCCCTTCATTCCGCTCACAAATCTTGTTGCCTTTCTCTGTACACGCGCAAGCAAATCTACACCCTTCCTAAAAATGAGGCCTCCAGACCTGTACACAGTACTCAAGGTGTGGCCTGACCATTGCCTTATACAAATGGATAATCAACTCCTTTTCCTTGCTTGCAAAATTCCTGTCTTTCATTGACAAAACCCCATGACCTGCTCTTACAGCCTATCTGCATTGCTCAGAAAACTTAATATCTGGGTGCACAAATACTCCCAAGTCTTTTTCATTTTCTGCCAACCTAAGTGTAATACCACACAGTTGGTACGATCCTGTGGGGTTACTTTCACCCATATGCAGTACTTTGCATTTGACAATGTTAAACTTCAGTTGCCACTTCTCAGCCCATCTACCAAAATTTTGTAGATCCTGTTGCAGTAGCACACTGTCATTAACAATCCTGCTAACCTTTGTATCATCTTTATATGATCTGTGCTTGTTAAAAAGAGAGACTGTTTCTACAGGGATAGGATACACTTAAATAGAAAGGGTGAAAGAATATTTGCTGATGCTATCGAGGCAGTGTTAGGTGGATGAGAAAACTACTATCTTGGGGGGGGGGGGGGGGGGGCAGAATACACAAACTAATAGATTAACAGTAGCTGCTGACAGGTGAAAGTGATTCTTGCACTTCTTCTATTGGAATGGGCAGCAGCCTGGAAAACAAGATACATGGGATTTCAGAGACTGCTGGGAGTCATTGCGGTACAAGTAAACACATGGGCTGTGTTAGGGAAGCTAAGAATAGGAACAGGTGCATGTATACTTGCGTGTAAACCAATGCTAGGAGTTTGGTAAATAAATTTGATGAATTTGAGGTGTTGGTCAAAGCATCAAAGGCAGATACTGTTGGGATATCAGAGGTGGTGTCACACAGATATAAGGAATGCTTTATCTGTGATTATCACCCTGTATAAGGCAATGGTCAGGCCACACATTGAGTACTGTATACAGGTCTGGAGGCCTCATTTTAGAAAGCATGTAGAGCTGCTGAAATGAGTGTAGAGAAGGGCAACAAGATTAATGAATGGAACAAAGGGTTCCTCTTATGAAGAAAGGCTTAAGTTTTCCAAATTACAGTGTCTGGAGACTATGCTTTTAGTTATATTTTGCCATTTTATTGAATTAATTGTTATATCAAATTATTTTCTATAAGCAGTTTATAGTCCTAGTCAAGCCTCTTGGTTTATTTGGAATTTAGATAGCGATTTTGAAAGTAATACTTAGTGTCTGTAGATTTTATGTTCATAACTTGCCGCCTTGCAGATAAAGTAACCTCTAGGTGACAATGATCACACTGTACTGATGTCGGATTTACTTAAAGATGTAACTACCATCAAGAGTAACGGGAAGGATTTTGTTTTTGTAAACGTGACTACAGTGGTCTCAGACATTTTTAAAATTTTATACAGTGTAATCAACTAATGATCTTAAAAATAGTGAATTCTAAATGGGAAGCCTTCAAGGAATTAATCTTGGAAGCTACTAGTCTTTTCATACCAATTAAAAAATACTGTTCAATATTTAGGCCTAAATGAATCTGAGATGAATGAATGAGGGTTGTGGCAGAGAAGAAAAATGTGGGTGATGCATATAAATAACCAGGTGACACAGAAACCTATGGCAGATATAAGCTAGTTTGTAATCAAGTCACAAAGGAGGTTAGGCAAGCGAAGACTGATTATGAGAAATCCTTGGCATAGGGAGAAAAGACTGTAAACGCTAGAAGGAAGGGGATAAATCAGATTGATCCTATTGATGTTGGTGGTTCAACTGTTGATGATCCTGCTTAAGTAGCTGATAAACTGAATGAGTATTTTGCATCTCTACATTCACACGTGAGGAATTATTCAAGGAGGACAATCCCACAAGTTTATCAAACTCTCACAGAAGAATTAAGTGATTTTGTAATAACTGAGAGCAAAATGGAGGAGAAATTGTTGAAGTTAAACCTAAAAAAGGCACCTGGGGCAGATGGAATCTATCCAGTTATATTGAAGGAGGCAGCAAGGGAATAAGCAAACCCTTAGCCATAATTATGGGAGTATTCTTAGATTCAGGGGATGTCCCCATGAACTAAAGATGTGCAAATGTATCCCCAATTCATAAAGGGGGTGCAAAGGGTGACCTGTTAGTTTAACTTCTGTTTAGGGAAAATAAGGAGTCACTGGATAAAGAGGTGATACAGGATCACCTAGAAAAGACTGCAATAATAGTTCAGACACAGCAAGGGTTTGTTAAGGGGGAAGTATCGTCTGACCAATTTGATTGGATACTACAATTTAGTCACAAATGAACTGGATGCAAAAAAATAATTTTGATATCATATACTTGGATTTCAGAAAAACCTTTGATACTGTTTCACATGGAAGACTGCTTTACAAATTGGAGTGTTATGGCATTAAGGGCAAGTTGCTGCAATGGATAAAGGGATGGTTGAATGGAGACAGCAGTGAGTGGTAATAAATTGACACGGCTCTACATGTACTAATGTTATTACTGGAGTATCCCAGGGTTCAGTGCTGAACCTGTTGTTGTTTTGCGTAATTATCAGTGATATCGATGAAGGTATATCAAGGTTAATGTCCAAATTTGCCGATGATACAAAGGTTGGCAGGGTTGTTAGTGACAGTAAAGATAGTATGCTACTGCAACAGGATCTACAAAAGATAGGCAGATGGGCTGAGAAGTGGCAACTGAAGTTTAACTTTGACAAATGCAAAGTATTGCACATGGATAGCAGTAATCCAAGAGAAATGTACCAACTGTGTCGTACTACATTCAGACAGGTGGAGATTGAAAAAGACGTACGGGTAATTGTGCAGTCAGATATGAAGTTCTCTGAGCAGTGCAGACTGGCTGCCAGAGCAGGTCATTGTGTTTTGTCAATGATATATAGGAATTTTTCTGGCAGAGACAAGGAGGTGAGTATCCCTTTGTATAAGGCGAAGTTCAGGCCATGGTTTGAGTACTATATACTGGTCTGGAGACCTCATTTTAGGAAGGATATATTGTTGCTAGAACAAGTACACAGAAGGGCAACAAGATTGGTCAGAGGAACAGAGAGATGCACTTACGAAGAAAGGTTTACAATTTGGATGTTGCAGCGTCTGGAAACTAGGCACCTGCGAGGTGATCTGATTGAGGTGTATAAGGCCTTGATTGGTGTAAACAGGCTAACGGGATATTTCCGCTTGCTGAGATTACCATTAGCATTAGCATTAGTAGAGGCATATGATGCAAGAAAGCAAGCTTATGCAGCATCAGCCAAAAAAAAAAAAAAAAAACCACTTCCATTTCACCCCTCCATTAAAATACCTGTCCAACTGAGCCTTAAATTTATTTAGGCTATCAACTTCCACAACAAGGGATGGAAGTCTGCTCAAACCAACCAACTACCCGCTGGCTAAAGGCAAATTTCCGCACATTTATCCTACATCTGTCTTTTTTCAATCTGAATTTATGCCCTCTCAGGTGATTATTCTGAGCAAGAGGAAGAATCCCATCGGCATTGAGCATGCTCAAGCCATTCAAAGCCTTATACACCTCTATCAGATCACCTCGCCGATGCCTAGTCTCCAGGCTCTGTAATTTGCAAAACTTAAGCCTTTCTTCGTAAGAGCAACCCTTTGTTCCATTCACTAATCTTGTTGCCCTTCTCTGTATTCGTTCCAGCAGCTCTACATCCTTCTTGAAATGAGGCCTCCAGACCTGTATACAGTACTCAAGGTGTGGCCTGACCAATGCCTTATACAAGGGAATAATCACATCCCTGTCCCTGCTAGAAAAATTCCTGTATATCATTGACAAGACACCATGAGCTACTCTTGCAGCTCGTCTGCACTGCTCAGAGAACTTCATATCTGCCTGCACAATTACCCCCAGGTCCTTTTCATTCTCTATCACTGTCAGTGTAGTACCACAGATTTGATACGTTGCTCTGGGGGTTGCTGTTTCCCATATGTAGTACTTTACATTTGTCAATGTTAAACTTCATTTGCCACCTCTCAGCATAGCATCAGTAGTGTTCTTAACAACCCTGCCAACCTTTGTAGTGACTGCAAACTTGGACATTAAGCTTGATATACCATCAGTATCATTTATAAATACAGAAAACAATAATGGACCCAACACTGAACCCTGAGGAACTCCACTAATAACATTAGTCCACGTTGAGCAGTGTCCATTGATTACCACTCTCTGTCTTCTTCCCCTCAAGCACCCCTTTATCCATAGCAGGAATTTGCCTCCAATGCCACACTGCTCCAATTTGTGCAGCAATCTTCCATGTGCAACAGTATCAAAAGCCTTTCTAAGATCCAAATATATAATATCAAAGTTATTCCCTGCATCCAGTTCTTTTGGGACTGTATCATAGTATCCAATCAAATTGGTCAAGCAAGACTTTCCCTTAACAAAACCGTGCTGTGCCCGAGCTATAACTGAAGTCTTGTCTAGATGATCCTGCAGTGCTTCTTTAACCAGTGTCTCCATTAATATTCCTGGAATAGAAGTTAAACTCACAGGTCTATAATTACTTGTGTCAGCCTTTGATCCTCCTTTGTGAATTGGATTCACATTTGCATATCTCCAGTCTATGGGTACCTCTCCTGAGTCCAAAGAAGCTTTCATAATTATGGCTAAGTGTTTGCTTATTTCTTTTGCTGTCTCCTTTAATATAACTGGATAGATCCCATCCACCCCAGATGCCTTTTTTATATTTATCCTCAACAATTTCCCCTCCACTTTCCTCTGAGTTATTACAAAATCATCTAGCTCACTGCCAGGGTTTACTTCACCTCTGGTATTCCCCTTCCCAAATAACTGCTCATGTGTGAATGTAGATGCAAAATACTCGTTTAGTTTGTTAGCCACTTGAGCAGGATCCTCAACTGTTGAACTGTCACTATCCAGTGGACCAATCTGATTCATCCCTTTCCTTCTAGAGTTTACATAGGTAAAGAACTCTTCTATTTTTCTTTGCATCCTTTGCAAAGAATTTCTCATAATCTGCCTTTGCCTGCTTAATCTCCTTTGTGACTTGGTTACAGACCAGCTTATATCTATCAGAGGCTTCCATGTCACCTTTAATTTATATGTATCCCATGCATTTTTCTTCTCTGCCATATGTCTCATTAGTTCATCTGACATCCATTTAGGCCTAAACCTTGAAAAATATTTCTTAGTTGGTATGTAAAGCTTAGTAGCTTTCAAGATAAGTTCTTTGAATGCTTCCCATTTTCAATTTGCTGATGGTAACATCATCAGTTGGTCCCACTTTATAGAATTTAAATACTGTCTATACCATCGTAGTCGCCTTTACGAAAGCAAAAACACTTTCCTTTACCCCTGATGGTAGTTACCTCTTTGAGTAAATCCCACTTCAGCACACTGTGATCATTGCCACCTAGTGGGTCCTTTATCTGCAGATTCTTAACGCATGAAGAATCACTACTGATAATCAGATCAAGAGTATTACTCCCTCTAGTTTCCTCCTGAACATGCTGATGTAGAAAGCAATCATCCAATAAATCCACAAAAGCCTTGCCAGTGTGTGAGTGACCAACACACAAATTCCAGTCAATATCTGGGAAATTAAAATCCCCCATTATAAGACTTTCTGATTTACTGGCCCACTCTATTTCCCTGTACAATTTCTTATTATACTCAATAGAGTCATTAGGCCTATAGCACACTCCTACTCTCAATTTTGATCTCCCAATGCTTATGTCACTTTGAGCCCGTCACCACCAAATTCAGAGGATGAGGAAAGGTCAGGGAATGACCACCGTATATTCTCGGAGTAATATGGCCTTAGTTGCTAATGCTCCTAAAAACCAAATAACAAACAAACAAACAAAAGCTTATGTCACACCAAACTGACTCGACACTGCACTGTCCAGCGATGTCACCTGGCTTCACTTCCTCGCATTTTACGTGTTTCTTAACTAATAGCATAACCCCTCCTTCATTCCTATCCTGTCTATCCTTTCTGTACACATTGTACTCCCCAAATTCTAGTTCTGCATTCCTTATATCTGTATGACACCACGTCTCTGATATCCCAGAATATTTGCCTTTGATGTTTTGAGCAATACCTCAAATTCATCAAATTTATTTACCAAACTCCTAGCATTGGTGTACATGCAAGTATACATGCACCTGTTCCTATTCTTAGCTACCCTAACACAACCCATGTGTTTACTTGTACCCAATGACTCCCAGCACTCTCTGAAATATCCTGCATCTTGTTTTTCAGACTTCTGCTCATTTCAATAGAAGCAGTGCAAGAATCACTTTCACCTCTGCCAGTGGCTACTGTTAACTTATTAGTCCCTATAACCCCCCAAGCTAGCAGTTTTCCGACCCACTTAACACTGCCTGCCTCTATAGCATCAGCCAATATTCTTTCACCCTTTCTATTTAAGTGTATACCATCCCTGTAGAAGCAGTCTCTCCTGTTAACAAGTACAGACCAGGCTTAAAAAAATTCCATCCCCTAGAGCCTTGCC
Organism: Mastigoproctus giganteus; assembly: GCF_048544385.1. Taxonomy (NCBI): domain Eukaryota; kingdom Metazoa; phylum Arthropoda; class Arachnida; order Uropygi; family Thelyphonidae; genus Mastigoproctus; species Mastigoproctus giganteus. The sequence goes on along the minus strand of NC_143578.1, from coordinate 221,631,471 downwards.
CAGTCTTTCCAGGGCCGAATTGATCGACAAGGCTCCCATTATATACTCCTTCCTATAGTGTCTAGGCAGAATTGCAGAAACTTTCAAATTCAACTCTAATTCACGGCTTTTTTTCAACAGTGACCTGTACTTGTTAAGTAATTCTACCTACCCTTCGGTCTCCTACTCTTAATATCATTAGTTCCAACGTGTACAACTGTATCACCTTTTCTGCCCTTAAAAGATGATATCCGCTCTACAACCTCATCATCTTTTGCCCCTGGCAGACATAACCTGCTCTTGTTCCACCTATCCTTTTCACAAAGCATGTTCCCCATTTCCCTGACAATAGAGTCACCAACAAGTACTAGTTCCTGTGGGACCAGCACAGTCTGCCTTGGAGGTTGCCGCTGTGTTGCGTGATGACCAAGTGCAAACTGTGGCGCTGATGTGGGCAGCTGAGAGCTGGATTGGCCCCTTAATTTAGATCCTTCGAGGACATCCACCCTGTCCTTCAAGCTCTCATATAGGCCCATAACAACGCTGAGTTGTCACCTGATTTCCTTACACTCCTTACATCGCGTGCACACACAAACACATCCCCCATGGCAATATCATGTCCCATACCCGATTGCTCCACAAACATCATGCAAGCAGTGCATTTTAAAAGGCTGTGATTCAGAGGGCAACTGCCCCTCTCAGTTGTCCTCTGAGCCACAGCACTCCCACTAGCTTGAGCTTGAGCCTTTTGCTTTGCTTCTCTGGTCTGAGTCATGATTTCGATTTAATTTCAATTTCTGTACAAAATTATAACCCTAAACTTGTATCCGAAGACAGTTATAACGCTATATATATTTTTCAGTATCGAGTATTATCTACGAGTTCCGTTTATATAACTTCCATATCAAGTTATGTATTAATTAATTATGTTATGTTTGTAATCTAAGTCGTTATATGTATTTAGTTAAAAAGTACAATTTAATTGACAATGAAGTTTAACAAGATTAATATATTTTACAGAATGATTGACAATATATATTATATACTATTCTATACTAAGCTTACGCTTTCTAGTTGGGGATATAACATTGTGTCGTATAACAAAGGCAGCAAGTTATGAATGGGAAATCTACGTACACTTAAGTATTAATTAACTTCCAAATCTTGCTGTCCCAATTCAGAATAAACTAAAGATCCTGACTAGGTCTATAAGCTACTTATAGAAAATAATTTGATATAACAATTGGTCAATAAAGCGGCTAAATATGGCTAAAAAACTTCTTGTTTTCGGATCTGCAACTTGTAACACGTGAATTTGATACTCTTACCAATACTAAGTAATACCTACAAAATCTCTATCTAAGTTAAACTTTAAACTAAGTATCGTAACTAGGAATATAAAGCCGCTCTAGAAAATAAGTTAATATGCCAATTTAAGCTAATAAAACAGAAAAAACTTCTCTATTCCAGGAGCAGTAAAAAACTTCACCTGCACAAGGATACTCTCATATGCCTGAGGTGCATAGATTCAAATTGAGGAAAGACAGTTGTAGAATAGATGTGCAGAAATTTGATTTTAGTCAGTGGGTAGGTGATTCCTGGAACAGACTTCCATCTGTTGTTGTGGAAGTTGATAGCTTAAATAAATTTAAGGCTGAACTAAATAAACATTTGGAGTGACAGCCTCAACTAATGCTAAAGCTGCAAGAGTAGCTCATAGTGTCTTGTCAATGATATACAGGAATTTTGCTAGTATGGATAAGGAGGTAATTATCCCCTTGTATAAGGCAATTGTCAGGCCACACCTTGAGTACTGCATACAAGTCTGGAGGCCTCATTTTAGGAAGGATGTAGAGCTGTTATAACGAGTACAGAGAAAGGCAACAAGATTGGTGACTGGAACAAAGGTTGCTGTTAACAAGATAGGCTTAAGTTCTGGAAATTGCAGTGTCTGGCGAACAGGCACTGCGAGGTGATCTGATTGAGGTGTGCATAAGGTCTTGAATTGTTTGAGCAAGCTCAATGCTGATATATTCTTCCTCTTGCTCAGTTATTACTCATCTGAGGGCATATGAATTCAATTTGAGGAAAGATAATTGTAGAATGTACGGAAATTTGCCTTTATCAGTGGGTGATTGATAGTTGGAAAAAACTTCCATCTGTTGTAATAGAGGTCAACGACTTAAATAAGTTCAAGGCAGAACTAGACAAACATTTGGAGTGAATGGATGGGGGAAATTGGAAGAGTTATTTTTTATTTTTTTTATTATTTCTCTGAAGCTATATAAGCTGTCTTTCTTGCATCATTTGCCTCTACTAATGCTAATAACACTCATCTCATTTTTGCTTTCCCAGTGTGTATATTGCCCCAAATTGATTCAACATTGCACCATCCGCCCATGTTACCTGGATAATGCCTTAGATTTTATGAATTTCTTAACTAAGAGGGTAACCCCCTCCCCACTCCTCCTATCCTGTCTGGCCTTTCTGTATGCATTTTACTCCCCATATTCAAATTCTGCATCCCTTACATCTGATATCCCTGCAATGTCTGCATTTTAGGACTTGATCAGCACTTCAGATTCGTCAAATTTATTTTATATGCTCCTTGCATTTGTATACATGCAAATATACATGTACCTGTTTTTACTCTTAGTTACCTGAACAGAGACCAGGTATTTACATGTTTCATGATGACTCACAGTAGGCCGTGAAATTCCCTGCACCTGGCTTTTGAGGCTGCTGCATGTTCCAGCAGAAACAGTGCAAGAATTGTTTGCACCTCTGCCTGTGGTTATTGTTAATCTATTAGCCTGTAACCCCCCCCCCCCAAACTAGCAGTATTACTATTACTAGCCATATAGTGCAAGGAATCCTGAGGCTTATACTGCACCAGCTAAAAAAAAATTTCTGAATTAACCGGGGGGGGGAAGAGAGAAGTAGAAGGGGAATCACCAAGAAAGAGAAGAATGATGATATCCAGATACCCTGGGTGTGCCAAGCCCATACTCACCAGATATGAGCCACTGGGGTTACATTTTTTCACACCTTCCTAATGCTGCCTTATTTTGAAATATCCATCAGCAATTTATTCTTGCACCCTTGCTATTTAAGTGTATCCCATCCCTGTAGCTGCAGTCTCTCCTGTTAACAAGCACAGCCCACTCTGAGAAAAATTATTCCCCATGAACCTTGCACAATCTTACTAGGACCAAATTGATTAAAAGGTTTTCATCACATCACATGCTTTCTCCTATTGTGTGTTTGTAGAATTGCAGTCACTTTGAAATTCAACCCTAACTTGTGATTTTCCTCAACATCACCCTGTAAGTAAACAGAAGTAAGTAGATCTCACACTCTTAATGTCATTAGTTCAATTGTATACAACAGTATTACCTTTTGTGCCCTTAAAAGATGAAATATCTTTCTACAACATCAGCTTTTGCCCCTGCCAGACATACCCTAGTTCTTTTCCACCTATCCTTGCACAGTATAATTCCTGTTTCCATGACAATAGAGTCACCAACAATAGCTACCTACTGTGGGACCAGTGCATTCTGCCTTGGGGGTTGCCACTGTACTGCCTGATGCTCAAGCGTGAGTTGTGGCATTGAATTAGGCAAATGAGAGCTTGAAGTGCCCCCATTTTAATACCTTTGAAAGTATCCACCCTACTCCTCAAGGTCTCATAAAGGCCCATCACAACACTGAGTTGGTGCCTCATTTTTTTTTTTCGGCTCTCTGCACCCAGCACTGAAAGATATCTCCTTTGCTTTATTTTGTCCTATTCCAGAAAGGCTTGAAAACATACAAAAATGGCACATTACTTCAGGCTATGATTTGTAGGAGAATCACCTGATTTATTCCACCCTAGCCCACGCTCCCATTGCTTTGCTGCTCTACTCTGGGGTGTGATTTCTGTTTAAATTCAATATAATTGAGAATGCTACACTAAACTAATATACTGAAATGCAATACTAACACTATTTTAATTCACCAGTTATGCACCAATAATACATACTTACCTATCATATTTACTTTATATATATTATGCTGTCAAGTTTACATTATATGTACTATGCTGTACCATAACATTCATAGAGTTGTAAGTTAATTATAACAGATAATAAAGTTATCCAACTCTAACCTACATGATTTGAACTATCAATATACCTATTTTTCACAAATAAAAACACTAGAATTTCCTTACAATGCACCACATAATAAGTTACAAGATACAATATTCACACCAAATCTCTGATACAAAGATTTTATGCATATTAAGTCCTAACTTACAAAATCTCTAGTTAAATTTAAAAATAAACTAACAAACATGACTAAGACTCATAAACTATTTATTGAATGCCATTTAAAATGTTAATGTTAAGTCAAAAAGATGCTAAAATTTTTGAGCTCCCAGTACTTATTGTTACTGGAAGCTCAAAAATCTTCTTTGCAGTTGTATGGGATGAGCATGGGGGAAAGGTTATTGATAGAGTTAAATTTGCAAATTATATCACACTGCTGTTTGATTTAAGGAAGGGTTTCAGAAATTGGTTTATAATCTAAAGGAAAGTTATGATAGGTTTTAATGAGAAGCAATACCAAGAACACGAAGGTTGTGAGAGTGAGAGAAGTAAGGTTTGAGTTAAATATTTAAATAGGAAGAGTAATATTAAAATAGGGGAGCAAGTTTAGGAAAGCCTTGTGGTGGAACTAGCAAATATCAGCAGAGAAATAAAAATAACAATGTGTAAAAAAAAAAGCACTTTTGAGAAGCAAAGAAGAATATTATGTAGAAAATTAGATTGTTTTAAATAAAAGTTTGGTATGGTGTCTGATATGGAATGAGTTACTTTATGGAGCAGAGACATGGACATTGAGAATGGAAGATATTAGTAGATCGGAAAGCTTTGAAATATGGGTATGGAGGAGGTTGGAAAAAATAAGATAGATTGATAAAGTGAGAAGATGGAAGTGAAATTGGATTGGACCTGTGTTGTAAGCTGAAGGATTGATAAAGAATGTGATGGAGGTAAAAATCGATGGGAAGAGGCCTAGAGGGAGATTGGGAAAATCTATGATAGATCATTTGAGTGGGAATAGTGAATATGGGGAGAAGAAGAGAAGGGCTGAAGACAGGAAATTATGGAGAAGTTGTTGAGTTATATTTGTATCTGCTCTTGGCAGAACACTGATGATAATGAGCATCTCTTATTTTGAAATATCCAAATTGTTCCTGTGATGTGGCACAACAGTTCTGTTTATATATAATATTGAATAAAAAAAAGGCTAAATTTTGTCGAAATTTCACTTATCCTTGACACACCCTCTTTCAGATTTTTTGCATGCCTTTTTAATTGCAGGCAGTTAGAAGAAAAGAAATTGAAGAACTAAGAAGACAAGCTTTAAAAGAAGCAGAAGCTGCAGCTGAAGCTGAGGCAAGTGATATACAATCAGATGAGACTACTTCTGGAGAAGAAACATCTGAAACAGGTATATGTTAAATTATAGTTTATGACTATTATCATTATCAGTATTCTACTGATAATGATAATATAAAATTTTGCTCTGATTTGCTTATAATTCAAAAACACGGATGAAACTACTATGAAATGATTTAAAATACAGTGATTCAAAAACATAGGGTTGAATCTCCTATTGAAATAATTGAAGTTTCCAGATACAGTTTACAGTCAATGAGGATTAGGGGTTTCTGGTTGTTTGAACATTACCTTCATAGGTGCGTATACCATACAATGAGATGTGGTAATTGGAAGTTAAATTTCTTAGTTACACCAGTGCATACACTATACTTATTTCTTTTTGCTTAATTTTAAAATACTTCTTTTCGTGTTTATTTCATACCACATAAAACTTATCACTAATTATACATTTATATCATAAATTGTTGAAATCGTAACATATTAATTCCATAATTAATATGTTACGATTTTCACTTTTTTCTAGATATTCTAGAAACTAGATATTCTTCTAATATCTAGTTTCTATTTTAAGGCTAATATAACACATTTACACCTTTTGCCAAAAACTTTTTGATCTTTTTTGGATACCATAATAAATGAATGGGTAACAGATATGATAATATCCGTTATCCATTAAGGGCTATAAGACAATATAAACACATTTACTCAAGTACACAATACTTTAATAGCAGCAGCTGGGTAAAGAAGGACATATTTCAGTGCCTCTAGCAGTCACTTTTGTTGTGATGTAAACAGTAAATACAGCATTTTCCAACTTTCTAAAATATTTTTTTAAATTAATTTTAATATAACTTGTCTTCTGCTTACCGATGCTACCAGACCCTGATATGCACACCTGGTAGCATTGGCAAACAGGAGTCTATCAACAGCATGGTCTGATGATGAGTATTGGTAAGATGCCCGAAATATCACCTTAAATATATCACCTTAATTAATTTCATATGGTATTATAGTGGTTATTAAATATAGCAATTAATCATCATAAATTGTCTTATTAAACTTTACTGCTTTTTTTTCATGTTTAAATAATTCTCAATTTATCTGTGTAGTCAGGTAATACAGCTGTCCTGTTTTTTTTTTTTTTAATGTATTATTTTTCAAATGGGTCAGTTTCATGAGCTTTCTGGATGGATTTTGGATAGTGGGACTTTTATTGCTTTTAGAAAAAACAACTAATTGTTGTCACTGATTATTCCATCTGTCATCTACAAGTAATGTTGTTCTTTTGAGACCATAAAGTGTTCCCTGTTGAAAGAATTTCCAGTCCCAAGGCAAAGGAGAACAGATTGTATTGTATTGTACAATGCTGTGAAGACAGTTACACTGATATCATTATTTTTATTACTGTTATTTATAAATCCACAAATTTCTGTACAACAGAGGTTCATTGCACCCTGTGATGAATCTCTGCTGGCTGGTAAATCTCAGCACTCAAAATTACATAATGCTCTGCTAGTCATCTTTATATGGTAATATATGATATGCTATAATTTATGAGCTCACACAGGCTATACAGCCAAACATGTCACACAACTAACTGACATCATAATCTATTATGCAGATATATGGCATAGAAAAATGCCTTATTTTTAATACTGGGCTCCAAGTGAACTCCTGTCGAGCCCTCCTTGCACTTAGCAGTAGAATTTTTGTTTAAAGTTTGAGATAAAAGGTGTATAAAATTTAAGTGGTAAATAAAATGGTGAATAATTTTTGTCTGATATTTTGTATTAAGCCCAAGAAGAAATTGAAATTCCATTTGAATTTGAGGAGGAAGAAGAGGAGGAGGAGGAAGAATTACTAGAAGATGAAAAGTCACCAGGCATTCTTTGCTTTTCCAAGTCCACTGAAATTGGAAAACTGTGGTTATCACTGGTAATTGAATTCATGATAAATTTTAATGAACTTTATCAGCATTATATATTAATTTTCTACCATGGTATTCTCATATTATACTAATCAAACTTTGTTTTTTTGTCCTATTTTTAAGTTTTCAAGCTCCAAGAAATAAATTTTTAGCATTAAAAGCATGATCTAATGCTACTTAGGGTAATACACATCTACCCTAAATACAAACTTTCATGTTGATAGTAATTTGGTTGATGTCATATAAAATTGCTCCTTTGCATCACTTTGCTACTACTAATTCTAATAATGATGAGTACAACTAACAATTGTGCAGAGAAAGAGTGGGCCAATAAATCAAAATGTCTTGTAATGGAGGATTTTCACTTTACAGATATTAACTAGAACTTGTGGGTTGGTCACTCGCATGCTAACAAGACTTTTGGGGATTTATTGGAGGATTGTTTTCTACAACAACACATTCGAGAAGCAACCAAAGGGAGTAATACTCCTGATGTGATTATCAATAGTGATTATTCATGCATTAAGAATTTTCAGATAAAGTAACCACTAGGAGACAGCGATAACAGTGTACTGATGTGGGATTTACTTAAAGATGTAACTATCATCAAAGGTAAAGGGAAGGGTTTTGTTTTCGTAAAGGTGACTACAGTGATCTCAGACAGTTTTTAAATTCTGTATAGTGCGATCAACTGATGATGTTTAAAACAGCGAATTCTAAATGGGAAGCCTTCAGGAAATTAATCTTGGCAGCTACTAGGCTTTTCATACCAACTAAGAAATAATGTTCAAGATTTAGACCTAAATGGAAGTCAGATGAGCTAATGAGGCTCATGGCAGAGGGAAAATGTGTGGGATGCATATAAATTATCAAGTGACACAGAAGCCTACGTCAGATATAAGCTAGTCTGTAATCAAGTCACAAAAGAGGTTAGGCAAGCAAAGGCTGAGTACGAGAAATCCTTGGCAAAGGATCCAAAGAAAAACAACAAATACTTCTTTACTTATGTAAACTCTAGAAGGAAGGGGATGAACGAGATTGGTCCAATTGATGTTGGTGGTTCGATGTTGATGATCCTGCTCAAATAGCTGACAAACTGAATGAGTATCTTGCATCTACATTCACACATGAGGAATTCTGTAAGGAAGAGGAAGACAGAAGTTTACTAAACTCTAACAGGGAGCTAAATGATTTTGAACTAATGGAGAGCAAAATGGAGGAGAAATTGTTGAAGTTAAACATAAAAAAAAACACATGGGCTAGATGGAATCTATCCAGTTATATTGAAGGATGCAGCGAGGCAAGTTAGCAAACCCTTAGCCATAATTATGAGAGCATCCTTAGATTCACGGGAGGTCCTCATGGACTGGAGATGTGCAAATGTATCCCCAATTCACAAAGGGAAGGGGGTTCAAAGGGTGAACAAATAATTATAGACCTGTTAGTCTAACTTCTGTTCGGGGGAAAATAATGAAGTCACTGGTTAAAGAAGTGATGCCGGATCACCTAGACAAGCCTGCAGTAATAGTTCAGATACAGCATGGGTTTCTTAAGGGGAAGTCTTGTCTGACCAATTTCTGCAATGTGATCACAAAGGAACTGGATCCAAAAAATTATTTTGGTATCATATACCTGGATATCAGGAAAGCTTTTGATACTGTTGCACATATAAGGCTGCTTTACATATTGGAGCAGTATGGCATTAATTGCAAGTTGCTGCAATGGATAAAGAGATGGTTGAGTGGGAGATGGCAGAGAGTGGTAATAAATGGACACTGTTCTATGTGCACTAATGTTATTAGTGGAGTCTCTAGAATTCAGTGCTGGGCCCATTGTTGTTTTTTTGTATTTATCAATGATGTCAATGAAGGTATATCAGGCTTAATGTCAGGTTTGCAGATGATATAAAGATTATTAGTGACAGTAAAGACAGTATGTTACTGCAGCAGGATCTAGATAAGTTAGGCAGATGGACTCAGAAGTGGCAACTAAAGTTTAACATTGACAAACGCAAAGTACCCCCATACAACACGGTACTTCTACAACACAGTTTTGCTCTAACACAATTGATAAATTGCGGCAATCCTTGCCCAGCATGGTACTTAATAACCCAGTTTTGCTCTAACATAGTTTGATAATTTCGGTAAATCTCACATAACAGGGAGGCGCCTCCTTAGCCAGGTGGGAAGGAGCAGCAGTGCGTAGCACACACACTTCTTGTTAGACCGGGGTTCGAGCCCGTCACCACCAAATATGGAGGATGCGGAAAGGTCAGGGAATGACCACCGCATATCCCGGAGCAATATGGCCTTAGTTGCTAATGCTCCTAAAAACCAAATAACAAACATAACAGGGTATTTTTGAGTTTTTGTGTGGGGAAAACCCTTCTATTATGTTGGATGTAATTTTTTAACATTTCCACTCTTTCTGAATCCCCGCTGTTGACTTGATAGTCAAAAAAAATTATTGAAAAATCCATGTGAAATCCCAGTGATACATTCTGTGCTATTGAACTTGTGGAAAAATCTAGATTTCAAAGTTTTATTACTATTGGATAGCACACCAGGCAATCCAAAAGATTTAAGTCACCCAAACATTGAAGTTATGTTCCTACCACCACAGATTTACTAGTTTAATACAACTTCTTTCATTCAGCCATTAGATCAAGGCATTATATCCACCATTAAAACTCATTATATCGAAAATTGTTATAATGGATTTTGGAAAAAATTGATTCCAAATCTATTGAAGTAATGGAGGCATGGAAACATTTCTCAATTGTATACAAAGGGTACTAGGAAAGTTTTGCAATATGACGCAACAATGAATCACAGGAAGCTGCTTGTTGCTGCATGTTGAGACATGTTCATACGTGCATAGTAGCCGCCGCGCCAAGTCGATGGGCTCAGTTATTCATTAGTAGTGAGAGTGTAAAGTGCTTGCGATGGCATCGTGGTCACGAAATGAGATAAGGACAGTTTTGTGGTATAATTTCGTGCGTGGTTTAACCATAGACCAGTGCTTAGAAGAAATGACTCTTGCACTAGATGATGATTGTCCACATCATACAACAATATTCAGGTGGTATAGAGAATTCCAAAGGGGAAATTTCACTCTGGAGGATTCTGAGAGGCCGGGAAGGCCACGAACGTCAGTTACGGAGGAAAACGTTACTGCTGTGAGGAAAATGCTTGACGAAAACAGGCGAGTGACCTACCAACAGATAGAGGATACTTTGGGCCTAAATGCACCACCAATTCGTTCGATTCTGCAAGATCATTTTCACGTGAAGAAACTTTGTTCTCTCTGGGTGCCGCATCAACTGACTGAAGAGCAAATGACACGACGTGTGACTTGGTGCTGGGAGATGTTAAAAAAGTTTGATAAGGGACAATCTCGGTATGTGAACAACGTCGTGACAGGTGACGAGACTTGGCTGTACTATTACGATCTGCCGACCAAGGCTCAAAACAAAGTTTGGGTCTTTGATGATGACGACACACCCGTAATTGTCAGAAAATCCCAATCTGTAAAGAAGAAAATGATAGCTGTATTTTTCAAATCGAGTGGAATTGTGGAAAGTGTCGTTTTGGACACGCAGAAGACAGTCACAGCTAAGTGGTATACTGAACAATGCCTGCCTAAAGTCATTGGATCTATGAAGAACCTGCGGCCAAAGTCAAGAATGGACACCTGGTACCTCCATCACGATAATCCTCCAGCTCACCGCACCAAAGCCTGCACTGAATATTTGACCACGACAGGACTGAAACTTCTCGAGCACCCTCCCTACAGGCCGGACCTTGCTCCCTGCGACTTTGCACTGTTCCCGCATGTGAAAATGAAGCTAAAAGGGAGGCGGTTTTCCAGTGATGAGGACCTTCTACGGGCTTGGGACAACGAGTGTGCTTTACTCCCTAGTGAAACTTGGCAGAACTGGTTTAAAGATTTGTTTCGGAGGATGGAGAGGTGTATTGAATGTAGAGGAAATTACTTTGAAAAAATTAAATAAACAAAGCTGTATTGCAAAACTTTCCTAGTACCCTTTGTATGTATTAGAATCATAGCTTTATCACTCCAAGAAATAAAACTGCTAACAGGTGCATGTTAGAAAATGTATGATCAGAGTCAGTTCATTCAGGAAATATGGTTGAACCGAAAGAAAATGGAATCAGTGGGATAGTAGAATTTGCTAAGTCGGTAGGAGGGGAAGATTTTGATGATATGGCTATTGAAGCCCCCGTGGGTAGCACAGTTGATAGAATCACCCTCCTCCCCACACCAGGTTTTCAAAAGACCTGAGTTCAAATCCCACTGATAATGGGAGGAATTTTTATGGATCTTTTTAACATGGCTGAGTTAATTGGGCGATGGTAGCATGGTTTTTTGTCCTGGAAGCTCAGGTTTTTCGTTCAGCAAAACAGAAAATTGACCTCAGGACACACCCAATATATAGACAATATACACAGATAACATAGCCTTAGTCGCCAATGCTCCTAAAAAATAAAAAAGATATGGTTACTGTACACATTCAAGAATTACTGGTAGAAAAACAGGCTGCCGAATGGATTTATTTGTGGAAATAGCATCGGAGGTAAAACCAACTCAATTCAGAGGATGAAAACCCAGATTAAAATTCTAAATTTCGAAAGTTTACTAAAAAAGCATACAGGAAGGCATAAAGTTAGCCGAGAAATTGGAATCTTCTTTTCTGAATGCAGATCCATGAATAAAAGGAGCCCAAACTTCAAAAGGGAGTTTCAAAAATGCTTAGTTCCATAGGATGAAATTTACAAAGATTTATCAACAAAAGCAAAGAAACCCAGATTACTAATTTTTAAAGAAAGCAGAAGATACATGAAATCTAGAATTGTTCATTTTGTTAGATTTTGGAACGTAACCCCGCTTTTTGTACTTGTTCTGAGTCTCATATAACACAGTTTCGCACAACACAACATTTTATAGGAACCTAACTACAATGTTATAGGAGGGTTACCTGTACTGCATATTGGTAGCAGTAAGCCAAGAGAAACTTACCAACTGTGTGGCACTACACTCGGGGAGGTGGAGAATGAAAAAGACCAGGGGGGGTTATTGTGAAATCAGATATGAAGTTCTCTGGGTAGTGCAGACGGGCTGCCACACAGGTCATGTAGTTTTGTCAATGATATATCGGAATTTTGCTAGCAGAGACAAGGCGGTTATTATGCCATTGCACTAGTCAGGCTTTGAGTTATGCGTGCAGGTCTTGTGGCCTCATTTTAGGAATCATGTAGATTTGCTAGAAAATGTACAGAGAAGGGCATCAAGATTGATGAGAGGAACAAGGGGTGCTCTTACCAAGAGAGAGAGAGGGTTAAGTTCTGCTAGTTTCAGCATTTGGAGACTAGGCTCCTGCGAGGTGATCTGACTGAGGTGTATAAGGCCTTCAATAGTTTAAGCAAGCTCAATGCTGATGGGATACTTCCACTTGCTCAGATTAAGAACCTGAGGGGACATAGATTCAAATTGAGGAAAGACAGTTGTAGAATGTGCGGAAGTTTGCCTCTAGCCATCGAGTAGTTGATTGCTGGAACAGACTTCCATCTGTTGTTGTGGAAGTTGATAGCTTAAATTTAAGGCTGAACTAGAGAAACATTTGGAGTGAACAGATCGGTGAAATGAGAAGGTTTTGACATTAAAAACGTATTTACTAGTGTTATTTGGAAAAAAGCATTACATTACCTAGAAATCGACACCTAAACCTGATGCACATGCATTGTACTTGTTGCTGCAGTGACACTACAAGTACAGTGATAAAACAAGTACAATGCATGTGCCCAAGAAAACTCGATTGTATGCAACAAGTGCAGTGACACAACAAGTACAATTGAGCAGTGATGCGCTACATTATACCGTTATATCAGCATAATGATTAATATGCAAATGACTGTGCCAAAATCTAAGCCCAGCGTTCAAAGGAATATCATGAAAGAAAGAAAGAAAGGGAAGTTAGACAGAAATGTGAATCCAGATGAAATTCAACAAGAGTGTTTCGTTATGCCTGGGAGTTCTCAAACTGCACCTAAAAAAAACTCGAGCTGAAATGATTAAGGCATATTGTGAATGGAAGAAAAGGAAATTAGAAATTCAAACTATTCCGAATTATAATGAAATTCAACCACAGAGTTCTGCTATGCCCGATACTCATCAGGAATCTAAAGCTCCAGCAGAATGAATGAAGGAATATCATGCATGAAAAAAACCAAAATTAGAAATGGCTAATAATGAGATTCCTGATTACATCCCTATAGTCTACACGAGCTGACAGTGAGTTTGAAAAACTAGTGTACAAAAACCCATTTGTATTTAGTTGTAATGTTTGTGATCATTTATGGTTTCAGTTAGATTTGAAACCATTTCCAACCACTTCATATGAATTACTTGAAAATGAATTTCATTTACAAGAAGTGAGTACTTTCATGAAGTGTAATACATCTCATACTTCATTAAAAGAGGGATGGATACACACTATGGCCACGCCAAATGGATTTATATATCCCACATATCCTACTCCACTGGATGTTGTAACTGAGCATTTGATATCACCACGATAACCCTTTATGCAAATTCGTCATTTATGTTATGAACATGGACAATATGGGATCATTGGACAAGTAATAAATGTACCAATTAATGTAAATATGATGGTTCATCAATTACCTAGAGAATTAGATGACGATTATGCCATTAATGTACATATAAAATGAAGACTCATACGTAATTCATCATATCTACAAGGATGTGTGCAAAAAAACTAATGAAAATATGGTTACGATATTTGATAAATTCATTTTTTGTATATATTTTACGGCATAAAAGTGAGTGACTATTTCTTGGGGACAAATGATGATAGTGAACAGGAACATTCAGATGAAATTGTGGAACCTGTCAACAGTGATGATGAACTATTGTTAATTCAACAACAAACATAATTATGGTCTGAAGATAAATATTTATGTATTGCATCGGATCAAAAATCATCTCCAACAAGTTTCATATTTTATATACATGCAGAAGAACTCTCTTTTCCAGATATATATTTGGGGCACGCACGAAAATTTAAGTGAAATTCGAGTGAAATTCGTAGATCTGATTATCATGGAGTAACTCCCCAACATTTGCTATATGTGGCAATGAAAATTATGTGAATGCATACCGCAGAATATTTGCAAATTGCATTTAAATCAGTAGGAATAACAGCTAACATTATTTATTCTATATTGGAATCGAAAGAATTCACTACAATTTCATGAATTAGTACAAGTTGTTCGATAGTCCGATAGTACATTTTCTAAAATTCTTACAAAAATAGGCGATGGAAAAGCGTTATTACCAGATGAACTTAAAATTATAGAATCAAGATTTGTTACCAAAGAAGATGGTACTTATGTTTGCAAGGGATTCAAAATAAAATTCATAAAATGCCAGTGATTGAAACTGCTCGTTTCCATACATTCTACCATTATTGAAAGGAAAACTGTACATGATTACTAAAAATATAGATGTGGTCGGTGGATTGGTAAACAGTGCAATTGGTACTTTAGTATATTTCGAATTTGAGGACGACAAAACAGTAAAACGAGTATGGATGAAATGTCCTGAGTCAAAAATAGGACATAACCTTCAGTCTCATTATAAACAATATATGTCTGCCAGGGGCAAAGACTGATGACGTCGTAGAGCAGATATCATCTTTTAAGGACACAAAGGGTGATTAAGACTAGGAGGCCGGTAGAATTACTTAACAAGTACAGATCACTATTGAAAAAAAAAAGCCGAGAATTAGGGTTGAATTTGAAAGTGTCTGTACTTCTGCCCAGACACGACAGGAGGGAGTATATAATGAGAGCCTTGTCGATCAGTTCAGCCCTGGAAAGATTGTGCAAGGCTCAAGGGGTAGAATTTTTTTCAGCCTGGTCTGTACTCGTTAACAGGAGAGATTGCTTCTACAGGGATGGGATACACCTAAATAGAAAGGGTACAAGAATATTTGCTGATGCTATCGAGGCAGTGTTAGGTAGATCGGAAAACTGCTAGCTTGGGGGGATACAAGGACTAATAGATTAGCAGTAGCCACTGGCAGAGGTGAAAGTGAGTCTTGCACTGCTTCTATTGGAATGAGCAGCAGCCAGGAAAACAAGATGCAAGATATTTCAGAGACTGCTGGGAGTCATTGTGGTACAAGTAAACACATGGGTTCTATTAGGATAGCTAAGAATAGAAACAGGTGCATGTATACTTGCGTGTACACCAATGCAAATATTTTGGTAAATAAATTTGATGAATTAGTGGTATTGCTTAGAACATCAAAGACAGATATTGTTGGGATATCAGAGATGTGGTGTCACACAGATATAAGGAATGCAGAACTGGAATTTGGAGAGAACAATGTGTACAGAAAGGATAGACAGGATAGGAACGGAGGAGGGGTTATGCTATCATTTAAGAAACACATAAAATCCAAGGAAGTGAAGCCAGTCGACATCGCTGGACAGTACAGTGTCGAGTCAGTTTGGTGTCACATAAACATTGGGAGATCAAAATTGAGAGTAGGAGTGTGCTATCGGCCTAATGGCTCTGATGAGTATAATAAGAAACTGTAGAGGGAAATAGAGTAGGCCAGTAAATCAGAGAGTCTTATAATGGGAGATTTTAATTTCCCAGATATTGACTGGAATTTGTGGGTTGGTCACTCACACACTAGCAAGGCTTTTGTGGATTTATTGGGTGATTGTTTTCTACAACAGCATGTTCGGAAGGCAACTAGAGGGAGTAATACTCTTGATCTGATTATCAGTAGTGATTCTTCATGCATTAAGAATCTGCAGATAAAGGAACCACTAGGTGGCAGTGATCAATCACTGTGTGCTGAAGTGGGATTTACTCAAAGAATAACTACCATCAGGGGTAAAGGAAAGGGTTTTTGCTTTCGTAAAGGTGACTGGGATGGTCTGAAACAGTATTTAAATTCTATATGGTCGGACCAACTGATGATGTTACCAACAGCAAATTCAAAATGGGAAGCATTCAAAGAATTTATCTTGGAAGCTACTAGGCTTTTCATACCAACTAAGAAATATTATTGAAGGTTTGGCCTAAATGGATGTCAGATAAAATAATGAGCCATCTGGCAGAGAAGAAAAATGCATGGGATACATATAAATTAATCTATGATAGATATAAGCTGGTCTGTAACCAAGTCACAAAGGAGATTAGGCAGGCAAAGGTAGATTACGAGAAATCCTTGGCAAAGGATGCAAAGAAAAACAGCAAAGAGTTCTTTACTTATGTAAACTCTAGAAGGAAGGGGATAAATCAGATTGGTCCACTTGATATCGATGGTTCAACTGTTGATGATCCTGCTCAGATAGCTAATAAACTAAATGAGTATTTTGCATTTACATTCACATGAGCTATTCAGGGAGAGGAATGCCAGAGGTGAATTAAACTCTGGCAGTGAACTAGATGATTTTGTAATAACTGAGAGCAAAGTGGAGAAGAAATTGTTGAAGATAAACATAACAAAGGCACCTAGGGTGTTTGGGATCTATCCAGTTATATTAAAGGAGGCAGCAAAGGAAAGCAAAGCCTTAGGCATAATTATGAGAGCTTCCTTAGACCCAGAGTTGGTACCCATGGACTGGAGATGTGCAAATGTGACCCCAATTCACAGAGGATGATCAAAGGGCAACACAAGTAATTATGGACCTGTTAGTTTAACTTCTGTTCCAGGAAAATTAATGGAGACATTGGTTAAAGAAGCACCGCGGGATCGTCTAGACAAGACTTCAGTTAAGCTCGGACACAGCATGGGTATGTTAAGAGGAAGTCTTGTCTGACCAATTTCATTGGTTACTATGATGTGATCACAAAAGAACTGGCTGCAGGGAATAACTTTGATATCACATATTTGAATCTTAGAAAGGCTTTTGATACTGTTGCACATGGAAGACTGCTGCACAAATTGGAGCAGTATGGCATTGGAGGCAATTAGCTGCTATTGATAAAGGGATGGTTGAGTGGGAGAAGACAGAGAGTGGTAATCAGTGGACATTGCTCTTCGTAGACAAATGTTATTAGTGGAGTCCCCCAGGTTTAGTTTTGAGTCCATTGTTGTTCTTTATTTATTAATGATATTGATGATGGTATATCAGGCTTAATGTCCAAGTTTGCAGACGATACAAAGGTTGGCAGGGTTGTTAATGACACCAATGACAGTACACTGCTGCAACAGGATCTAGAAAAGTTGATCAGATCGGCTGATAGGTAGCAGCTGAAGTTTAACATTGACAAATGGAAAGTACTACATATGGAAAGCAGTAACCCCAGAGTAATGTATGAACTGTGTGGTACTACACCGACAGTGGTAGAGAATGAAAAGGACCTGGGTGTAATTGTGAAGTCAGATATGCAGTTTTCTGAGCAATGCCGGTGGTCTGCAAGAGCAGCTCATGGTGTCTTGTCAATGATATACAGGAATATTTCTAGCAGGAACGAGGAGGTGATTATCCCCTTGTATAAGGCAATGGTCAGGCCACACCTTGAGTACTGTATAGAGGTCTGGAGGCCTCATTTTAAGAAGTATGTAGAGCTGTTGGAACGAGTACAGAGAAGGACAATAAGATTAGTGAATGGAACAAAGGGTTGCTCTTACCTATAAAGACTTAAGTTTTGCAAATAACAGTGTTTGGAGACCATGCACCTGTGAGGTGATCTGATTGAGGTGTATAAAGCATTGAATGGTTTGACCATGCTCAATGCTGATGGGATTCTTCCTCTTGCTCAGAATAATCACCTGAGAGGGCATAAATTGAAATTTAGGGAAGACAATTGTATGATAGATGTGTGGAAGTTCGTCTTTAGCCAGTGTGTGGTTGATTGCTGGAACAAACTCTTCCGTCTTTCGTTGTAAAAATTGATAACTTAAATCAGTGGTCTCAAACTGGCGGCCCGCGGGCTGCATCCAGCGCCCGAAGTAATTATACATGGCCCGCGAATACATTTCAATTATATATTTGTTGTAAATACCGTGCTTATTGTTTTAGAGACATAGAGATATGGACTGAGCTTATGTGCACAACTGCTATTGAAGGAAAAAGATAGAATGAATAGGTTGGGGCTTTGTCTTTGTCACTGTATGCTTGTATGCCAAGCCACATGACTGCGGTAAGGTGGGAGATTCTACATTATATCAATATAATGTAGAATCTACATTATATTGATATAATGTAGATTCTACATTACATCAGTACCTATCGTTTAGAATTGTGCATAACGTTTGAGTGTTGCTTTCATACGAAAATTCATCTTGTTAAATTAAAATTTTAAATAAAATTATAATAGTGATTTTAATTAAGAGATTAAACTGCAAGCCATGTCTTTAACAAAGGGTAAAAGAAAAATGGACGAAGAAGGACATGTTTTTCAAGATAAATGGAAAATTATTTACTTTTGTGGTGTTGTGCACAATAAAATTGTATGTTTTATTTGTAATAAGGGAATATCAGTTCCAAAAGAATACAATTTACATCACCATTACGAGACGAATCATAAAGAAAAATTTGAAATGTTGGATGGCAAATTGAGGAAAGAAAAGTTAGTTTCTGAAATCTGGCTTACAACGACGACAATTTTTTTACTGAAGCAAATAAATCCAGTGAAGCAGCAGTTCACGCAAGTTTTGCTCTAACGCACATCATTACAAAACAATCAAAACCATTTACTGATGGCGAATTCCATAAAGATTGTTTGATTAAGTCTGCTGAACTTTTGTCCTGACAAACAACAATTATTTAAAAATATTAGTTTGTCAGCCAACACGGTAGTGGAACATATTAACAAAATCGCTAGTGATTTACGATGTCAGTTAAAAGAAAAAAGTATAGATTTTGCAGCATTCTCCATAGCAGTTGATGAGAGTACTGACATTACAGATAGAGCACAACTTGCCATTTTTGTACGAGGTGTTACTGATAAATTTGAAGTAATTGAGGAGTTATTGGAAATAATTCCTATGAAAGGAAAAACTGGTGCACAGGATATTTTTTCTGAAATAAAAACTGTAATAGATAAATATAAATTAAGTTGGGATAAAATGGTTGGATTTGCAAGTGATGGTGCAGCTGCTATGGTTGGTAAAAAAAAATGGAGTAGCGGTAAAATTAAGAAATAAGTGAAAGAAGAAAAATTTCAGAATAATTTTTGCACTATACATTTCATTATTCATCAAGAAGCACTTTGTGCCAAAAGTTTGTAGATGGATAATGTTATGGAAACAGTAACTAAAACAGTAAACTTTATCCGTGAATGAGCTCTGAATCATCGAGAATTTGTTGCATTGCTTGAAGAAATTGAAAGTGAGTACGGAGAAATGATTTATTATAAAGAGGTGAGGTGGTTAAGTCGAGGAGTTGTATTAAAACAGTTTTTTGATTTAATAAATGAAATCAAAATTTTCATGACACAAAAAAATAAAACCATCGACAAGCTACATAACGATACATGGATAACAGATTTAGCATTTCTTGTTGACTTAACCGGCCATTTAAATATTCTCAATAAAGAACTGCAAGGAAAGAATAAACTTATCATTGACTGTATGCTTGTATTAATGCTTTTAAAGTTAAATTGCAATTATGGGAAACACAACTGGAATCAAAAAATTTCATACATTTCCTCCATCTTAAATTTCCTCCATGCAAAAATTGTGATGCTGTCTACGTAGGATCCACCATGGGAGTGGCACAGCTTCGAGCAAAACAACACGAAGCTTCAGTGCGGGCGGGTTGTTCAAATGCATCGGAACGTTCGTTCCACGCCATAAATGAACGACATACATTCGGCTTTAATGAAACTAAAATTATAAATATTCAACACAACTACTACAAACTACTTATTGCAGAAACCTTAGAGATGAAACTACATGCAACTTCAATCAATATCCGTAGGCCATTCCTACTGTCCGACGATTGGTCACTTATACGCATGCGTGAAGAACAAACACTACAACATAAGACAAAAGTTTCGGATTAATTGTGAGTAGCTCTCTTCCTGTGAACATGACACCCCGAAAAGTTCTAGTCCAACTTAAGGAATGTAGAGAATAACCCCCACCCCCACCTCCACCCCATATCCAATTATTAGACCCCTAAATTTAACTCAAAATTCCTGCCACAGCACCAAAAAGAAAAAATCGATCCTTAATTATTAGCCAGTTTAGACCTCCAAAATCTAACTTTATGACAATGTCTTGCAAAATTGATATCGCCTTCCCCATGAATTATTAGCAAGTTGGACAAGGAGAGTTGGAAAAGAAGCTTCCTATATTAAAAATAAAGGTAAGCCCTGTTGATTCATAATATAATTATTTACATCCAAAATATGTATTTTTTCTGTATGTGTTGAAGAAAAATTTAATAAATAAAAGAAAGAGAATAGGTTGAGAAAGAGAAAGAATTTCCAAACTTATTATAAACTTACACACAACACATCACACACACGCGCGTCATGTGTAACACCAGGTTATAAAGGGGTGGTATCTATATATATATATATATTCACTCT
Organism: Mastigoproctus giganteus; assembly: GCF_048544385.1. Lineage (NCBI taxonomy): Eukaryota > Metazoa > Arthropoda > Arachnida > Uropygi > Thelyphonidae > Mastigoproctus > Mastigoproctus giganteus. The sequence continues at coordinate 221,610,513 of NC_143578.1, read as the reverse complement.
CATTTTGTTAAAAAAAAATTCCAGCCCGTCAGCTGCCTTCAGATCGTGCATTCAGCCCGCATGTAATTTGAGTTTGAGACCACTGACTTAAATTAATTCAAGGCAGAGCTAGACAAATATTTGGAGCCAGAGTGGATGGGTGAAATGAGAAGGGTTTTTTTTTTTTTTTTTTGTCTGATGCTATGTAAGCTTGCTTTTTTGCATCATATGCCTTTTCTAATGCTAATGCTAAAAGTAGCCAGACTGCCCATAGATGTCTTTAACAGTACCTTTAATTTGCTGGTAAACCAAATTACCATCAAAGACAAAATTATTCAAGATACAAAGATTAACCAAATTATTCCAATATGTGTATCCTTCTGATATATTTCCTGAAGTACTGTTTTTAAATTAGACAGGTTTATACTGGTGAAAAGGCTATGAAAGTTAAATGTTCGAATACCTTGAAATGTTACAGGTCTCCAAAACAGGTCAATTGTTAAGAATAATTTTTATTGTTAGGCAAAATATCCATTATGGGTTTAAGTGGTTTCTCCTCCAGAGTTTTTCGAGGTAAATTGCATAACTGTTTTTGCAAGAAGTAATGAACCTGAAGCTAACTGGTGTTTTATGGAATTTTGGAATACGATACATAAAAGGAAATTTAATTCAATATTAATTTCATATTAATGGCCAATAATGTTTTGGTAATAATACTAAGAGGGAGGAAAGAACAGGTTGTAGGTATCACTCAATTGATGTTCTTTTGTTAAAGTATCTGCATAAAAGTCTTTGCAAATGAAAGCATAGCTGTTAGAAGCTTTTATCAACCTGGATAATAACCAAATGTTCCTGTAGTTCTTGTAATTGAATTTAGTAAGGTTATAGTGCTTAACAGATTTATGATATGGAGATTTAAAATAAACTTTAGGAAAAATTATCTAAGAGATCTCAAAAGACAGTATTAATCCACATTAGGAAAGCTTCGACTGGAGTGTTGTTTTTATAAGCCAGGAATATACAAAATCCTAAAAAATCTTGAGAGTGATGTTATACATGAAAGGTATTAGAACTTATAGTACTTAACGAGAGGTATTAGAACCTATAGTATTTAGTATCATGCATGGGTTGAAGGTTAAGAAGATAAAAGAAGATACTTATTGACATTATATTTGAATTTCTGTAGATTTTAATTTTCAGGAAATACTTATGAAGGAAGATTGTTCCAGAAAATGGAAGTTGAATTAATAAATAAGGAAGAAGAAAAGTTGGTGCTGTGAGTTTGAAGTTGGACAGTAAAAGAATGTTGACTGGTTGTGGCACATATGTTCACACTGCTTTGGAAGAGAGAGTGGGAATTATGGAAGCCAATTCAGAAGAACAGTGCCTTGGAAATATCTATATAAAAGGCTTGCAGCAGAAACAAAATGTCTATGAGACAGAGAGTGGAGAGATCCTGTTAGAGATGAGTCATTAATGAACCTAATGAGCCTCATTTTAGAAAGGATGTAGATTTGCTTGAGCATGTACAGAGAAGGGCAACAAGATTGGTGAGGGGAATGAAGGGATCCTCTTACCAAGAGAGGCTTAAGTTCTGCAAATTGCAGTGGCTGGAGACTAAGCACCTGCGCAGTGATCTGATTGAGATGTATAAGGCCTTGAATGGGTTGAGCACACTGAATTCTGATGGGATACTTCCAATTGTTCAGATTATGAACCTAAGGGGGCATAAATTCAAATTAAGAAAAGATAGATGTAGAATAGATGTGTGGAAATGCCTTTAGCCAGCGGGTGATTAATTGCTGGAACAAACTACCATCTGTCATTGTGGAAATTGATAGGTTGAATAAATTTAAGGAGAAACTTGACAGGCATTTGGAGGGAATGGTGTGATTTTTTTTTTTTTTTTCTTTTGGCTGATGCTGCATATGCTCATACACTTGCTTTCTTGCATCACATGCCACTACTATTACTAACTGTCCTCCTTTGAATGAAATCTAGAAGCTTGACATAGGTTTTGGGGTACCACCCCGGATGTGGGAACGATATTCCCTACCATGGAATATTGTTCCCACATCGGGCGGATTTGTGATTTGACAGATTAAACAGCTGTTGGAAGAAAAGTAACACCAAGAGCAAAAGAGAAAACCCAGTTTTTTTATATGCAGAGGAAGCAATATTTGTAATGTGCTTATGCCATAAGAGATTAGAAGTCAGGGTAATCCCTAAGAAGGATTAAAATCAACTAATCAACTAATTATCTTCAGGTAATTCTCCTGCTGGAGAATTACCTGAAGATCAGCATTTAAGGAATTGATAGTGGAAATTTGAGAATTTGAAGCTGTTTGTGCAGGAAGGTAAAATGTAATTTGCTATCCATAGCAAAACTATGGATAGGATTTCAGGTCAATGGGAGAAGGTCATTAATATTCAAGAGGAAAAGAGTTAGAGAAAGAATTGCACTTTGGAAAACACCAGCATTAGTGGAGAAGTAGGAAGACAGAGAGCCATCTACCATTACCTGCAGTGAGCGGTCTAAGAGAAAACTGGATATCCAATTGCAAAAAAACAGTTGGCAAACCATAAGATGTAAGCTTATTTTGATCTTTATGCCAAACACAAGGTGTGTGTGTGTGTGTGTGTGTGTGTGTGTGTGTGTGTGTGTGTGTGTGTGTGTGTGTGTGTGTGTGTGTGTGTGTGTGTGTGTGTGTGTGTGTGTGTGTGTGTGTGTGTGTGTGTCAAGATGTATTTGTTTCATTGCGGTCTCCAGGATTTCTTCTATACAGGGTGGCTCAAAAATATTGGTACAAACGTTTAGGGGAGGTAGGTAACATCTAAAGGAATATGAATCGCATAGGAACCCATAACCAGAAACGTCACGTGAAAGTAGTAGCAGGGGCACAAGAAGCAGAAATGACACAAGGCAGTAATTAGTGGCAAACATTTATTCGACATAATATTAACAATGGAGTACGAGATGGATGCTTCATGTTATTACAACAGATGCTAGAAGGTTCCACCAAGAGATGCGATGCATGCGTGACACCGACGCTGCATGGATTGGCGGACACGGTCGAACACACCTGGAGTTTCTTTGACAGTAGCAACAGTGCAGACGAGTCTCGCCACGAGATCCATTTCCGTCTCCACAGGCGATTCATACACAATAGATTTGAGGGTCCCGCACAGAAAGAAATCAAGGCTCGATAAATCAAGTGAGTGCGGGGGCCAGGCAATGGGTCCACCACGGCCAATCCATCAACGCCAAAAATGCCTGTTCAAATGGTCACGAACACACCTTCCATAATGGGCAGGTGCCCCCATCATGTTGAAACCAAATGTTTATTTGCTGGAACATCGTCAAGTAACCCTTGTAGAATTTGTTCAAGAAAGATCCGATATTTGGCGGAGTTCATGCGGGATGGTAATAGGTATGGGCCGACTAAGCAGTCACTGACCATACCTGCCCACACATTTATTGCGAAGCGATGTTGTGCCGTATGGGAGCGCACACCATGTTGGTTGTCGTGAGCCCACACATGAGCATTGTACTGATTGAATAAGCCTTCCCGAGTGAAATAAGCCTCATCCGTGAACAAAACATAGGCTGGAAAATTCAAGTCTCGAACACTTTCTTGGAGAAACCGCTGCACAAAAGCCACACGTGCAGGATGATCTTGGGGAGCAGTAACTGAACAACCCTTTGGAGGTGAAAGGGGTGTAAAGAATTGTCGTGCCAGACATGCTGTACACTGCAACGAGACACTCCTAAGGCAGAGGCAATGGCACGTGTGCTGGTAGTAGGATTATTCTGAATGGCATTCAATCAACTTTCTTCCATGGCGGGAGTTCACGTCGAACATGGTCTGCCCACACTACTCCTGTTACCTCTAAATGACCCATAATCGCACAAATTTTGATGGACACGTGCAACCAAACAGATATTACATTATATTACATATCCAGTACATGTCTATCTGGGAAGCGTTCTCCATAAATTCGTTGAGAGGCTCGTCCATTGCCCTCTGCTCATCCATACACTAGGTGCATGTCTGCCAGCTCACAGTTTGTATATCGATGCATGCTCTTTGTGCGGCGACTACTGCTTGAATGAGTAAACCAGAAATTTTCCCTCTCGCGAACTGATAAACAGTGCCGTCTACCTACTTACGGTGACGTTTCCGGTTATGAGTTCCTATGTGATTTACATTCCTTTAGATGTTACCTACCTCCCCCAAAAGTTTGTACCAATATTTTTGAGACACCCTGTATACAGTGGTGAGCTGTGAATATTTTAACAATGGGCTCGCAATTTTGCCAACTTTTTGATGTGCAACATCCTTTTGGAGGGGGGGTAACTACCGAGTAAATCTGATCGCGTCACTTCTGTGACCGATCAGATTTACTCGGTTGGTACCCCCCCCTCCAAAAGGATGTTTCACATAAAACCATCTACTGCTCGTGCTCGACAGACGCACGACGTTTTTATTCTTTTTTTACAACTAGGGAAATATACTGGATACATTTTTTTCATGATAAAATTTTAATATTGCAAATAAAAAATAACAAAAATATTTCCCATTTTACAAATAACGAATTATCACAAAACATTCTAGAATATAAAAACAAATATTACATAAAAAACAAACTGTTCTAGAAAAGGTACACAAAAATTACAGATTACATGAAAAAAATACTGCACAAATATTCAAGAAAATTTTCCTTTAAAAATTGCCATATGAAATATACTTCTTTATTAATATTAACTTAACGATCCAGATCAAATTGAAGCAATGGTTTTCCATTTAGATGTATGGTCATCATAATCTGCAATGTGTTTAATTTTCAACATTATTCATTCATTCACATGATATTATTCGTTATGCTGAAAGCTCGCTCAGTTTAAGCACTGCTAATCGAAATGGTTTTAAAGATATTTCTGGCTTTCTTAATTGTAGAGGGAATTTCACTCGATTTTATAGATAAACTATCTTTGACAAAATCTCTAAAATCATTAATTTTTATTTCATATTTTGTCAGAAAAAAAATTTCTTATTCGGTTTTTATAGTCTTGCCACCGAGACGAAATTTCTTCCACGATTTCCACTAGAATATGTTTAAATTTTTTTTCAATGGTATGATTATTTTCTTTATTTAATTTAAAATCACCCTGTTGCATTAATAACTTATCCTGGATAAAACAATTCATTTAATAACTTGTCACGAGATAATTTTACTGTTCTTATTTTCGATTTCGATTCCTTCAAATTCTTTCCACTTCAATATGCTCTTAATTTTAGCTTCATATTTTCCTTAAGAATTTTTCAAATTAGCAATAGCATTGATAGTTCGAATAATTAATTTATCTGTTTTTGCCATAGTGAATCTGTAAAGCTTCTGAAATGTAAGAGAGCTCCTGCAGGATGTCGATCATTAGTGCTAAATGGTTAAGAAATTCCAGATTTAAAAGTCGCTTTAACAATCCCAAATAAAAATAAATTTTCTGTTTATACTCCAGGGCAACCATGGTCAGAGGAGTTCACAAGGTAGAGAGAATACAAGAAACAGCATCATATTCAGCAGTCACGGTGCTTGAACCCAGGTCACTGAAGGCACGTATATTTATGCACTCACGTGCCTGACCACTGGGCTACGGTGGCCTCTGATTCAAAATGTTTGCACAATGCAGGATAATTTCCTTTACTTGCAATTACCATTCACAAGCTACAAGCTGCTCTTCGTAGCCCGAACACACGACCAATCTTTGTAGTTTCCACATCAAGTTCTTTAGCAATCATCCTTAATTCGCGCTAGTTTTTGGCGATTGGTAATAGTTTTTTTTTAAAATTATTGCCTGTATGCCATTATATTTTAGAACATTTTCTACGCAGTGAAAGGCTCGACAAAGTTTCAAAACCTCAATATTTCATCTTCATAAAGTTTATATAATATCTTAGTTTCCTCAATCCACCCCCCGCCCATACGTTGCTACTGTCACTAGTTCTTTGAATACTGCAAAATATCGGAATCACTCAGATATTTTGCTACTGTGACCATGTAAACATAGACAGGAGAAATTTACTGGAAGGCATGGATCACTCACTTCTCCGAAAAACACACGCCCGTTTGTCGGAGTAAAGGGGAACCACAACACAGGTTGACCAGGGGCTATTATCCATGTCAGGAATCTTCTTAATCCTCTGACTGGCTATGGAAAGCATATTGACTAGCGCGACTTCTCGAAATGTGGCTGCATAAGTTTTATGGACACCACTAACGTTGTGGAATGGTAATCCTTTCACCCTTAATTCGCTCTTTCTAATTACGTACCTAAAGGCCAGAGGTGAGAACAATGCATACAAAGTTGTCTCTCCTAATCTGTTCGTTACATGGAAATAATTTTCTTTCTACGGAAACTACTGTATTTTAAACGTAATTATTAAGGGGAATTTTAAAAAATTCGGTATAAAGAAGTCGGTTAAACAGAGGTCCGACAGTAATTAAATCAAAAATGAAGCAATTTTAAAATACATAACCGATCGATTGTGCCATTAAAATGCTGGGAATGGGGCCCCGTTCACCCCACCGCAGTTTCGGCTCTGGATACTCAATAATTACGCATTTAGGATTTCATTCGTAAAATAAATGATCGTCTCAACAATGAGCTTGCAAATTTAAAAAAATAATAACAATGGGCTCTCGTGAGCCCACTATAGCTCACCACTGCCTGTATACCACTGTAGCATTTGAAAAGGCAAAAGGCCAAGGCCAGCAAGTGTGTTTATGTAGGTGTGTATGTATGTGTGTTGTTATGTTGAGTGACGGCACGTGGTGACTTCACAGCCAGGGGACACCATATCTCCTGTCCCCTGACTCCCAACCTTGGCCATGAGGGGGCACGCCAGGGTACACTTACCACCTTATCCTTATCTTCAGGTATTAATCTTTTCTAAAATCTTTAACACAGTTGTCTCCCACATGGTTGTTTTATCTCCTACAGCCACCAAGGAATAAACCTGATTCAATCTAACTTTACCTGAAAAAATTTCTTCCATGCCACATATTTCTTTCTAGAAATCATCTGATTATAATTCTTGTTCAACATTATGTATTGATTTCTTATATACATGATGAGATCCCCATCATCATCACTTCTTTTATTCCTTTCATAATCCCTTCTGGACTTCCATAACTTTTTATTCTGACTGTCAACTCATGGTAATGATCAAAATTCAGTCCAGGATTTTTCACTTCTTTGGTGAAGGGAAACTCTTGAACTACTTGCCCATTTAAAAATCATAAACAGACAGCTTTAACATTTAAAACAGATTATCAAAACACATATATAAAACAGATGAAAGAAAAAAAATTACTAAACTTTACCAAAAATGATCCACTTAGATAAGCACAAAAACGTGTACAGGTAACCCTCATGTGACACAGTTATTAAGTTTCTATAAAATGTTGTGTTGTGCGAAACTGTATTATACGGGACTAAGAAAAAGTACAAAAGGGCGGGTTGCATTCCAAAAGCTAACAAAAATACACTATTTCATTAACAAAATCTTAACAAAAATACACCATTCTAGATTTCATGTATCTTCTGCTCTCTTTAAAAAAATCAGTAATCTGGGTTTCTTTGCTTTTTCTTGATAAATCTTTGTGAATTTCATCGTATGGAACTAAGCATTTTTGAAGCTCCCTTTTGAACTTTAGACTCCTTTCATTCAAGAATCTGCACTCAAAAAATAAGATTCTAATTGCTCACCTAACTTTATGCCTTCCTGTATGCTTTTTAGTGTAAGATTTGGAAGTTTAGAATTTTCATCTGTGCTATCATCATCTGAATTGATTTGATTTTACCTCTGATGCCACTTGCACCAAATCCACTCCGCCAGCCTCTTTTTTTAACAGTAATTCTTGAAAGTCTTCAGTAATCATATCTTTTTTATTAATTTTTTAGGAGCATCGGCAACTAAGGCCATGTTACTCTGTGTATATTGTCTATAAATTGTGTGTCCTGAGGTCGATTTTCTGTTTTGCTGGACGAAAAACCCGAGATTCCTGGAGAAAAAAACCATGCTACCCTCGCCCAAGCCCAACTAACTCAGCCAAGTTGTGAAAAAAGACCCATAAAAATTCCTCCCTTCATCGACAGGATTCGAACTCAGGTCTTTTCCAGCCGATGTGGGGAAGAGGGCGATTTTATCAACTGTGCTACTCATGAGGGCTTCAGTAGTGACATCATCAAAACCTTCCCCTCCCACTGACTTAGCAAGTTCTACTATTGCACCGATTCTGTTTTCTACCGGTTCAACCATATTTCCTGAATGAACTGACTCTGGCCATACATTTTTACACACACATTTAACCTTTTGTTTCAACAATAAAGCAATGATTCTGATACAGTCCACAATTCAGAAATGTTTCCATGCCTCCATTACTTATATCTTTACTTATATAAACTCTAAAAGGAAGGAGATGAATCTTATTGGTCCACTTGACATCGATGGTTCGACCGTTGATGATCCTGCTCAGATAGCAAACAAACTGAATGAGTATTTTGCATCTACATTCATGAGGAATTATTAAGGTTTGAAAATGGCAGAAGGTTATCAAATTGTAGCAGGATACTTAATGATTTTCTAATAACTGAAAGCAAAGTGGAGGAGAAATTGTTGAAGTTAAACATAAGAAAAGCACCTGGGGTGGGTGGGATCTATCCAGTTATATTAAAGGAGGCAGCAAAGCAACTAAGCAAACCCTTAGCCATAATTATGAGAGCATCCTTGGATTCAGGGGAGGTCCCCACGGACTGGAGACGTGCAAATCTATCCCCAATTCACAAAGGGGATCGAAGGGTGACACGAGTAATTACAGACCAGTTAGTTTAACTTCTGTTCCGGGTAAAATAATGGAGTCACTGGTTAAAGATGCATTGCAGGATCATCTAGACAAGACTGCAGCAATAATTCAGACACAGCATGGGTTTGTTAAGGGAAAGTCTTGTCTGACAAATTTGATAGGATATTATGACGTAGTTACAAAGGAATTGGATGCAAAAAATAATTTTGATATCATATATTTGGATTTCAGGAAAGAAGACAGAGGGTGGTAATCAATGGGTGCTGCTCTTCGTGGACTAATGTTATTAGTGGAGTCCCACAGGGTTCGGTGTTAGGTCCACTGTTGTTTTGCATATTTATCAATGATATTGATGAAGGTATATCAGGCTTAATGTCGAAGTTTGCAGATGATACAAAGGTTGGCAGGGTTGTTAATGACAGTAATGGCAGTGTGCTACTGCAACAGGATCTAGATAATTTGGGCAGATGGGCTAAGAAGTGGCAACCAAAGTTTAACCTTGACAAATGCAAAGTGTAGAAGTAACCCCAGAGAAATGTACCAACTGTATGGTACTACACTTAAGGTGGTAGAAAATGAAAAAGACCTGGGAGTAATTGTGCAGTCAGATATGAAATTTTCTGAGCAATGCAGACAGGCTGCCAGGGTAGGTCATGGGGTTTTGTCAATGATATATAGGAATTTTGATAGCAGGGAGAAGGAGGTGATTGTCCCTCTGTATAAGGCAATGGTCAGGCTGTTTGTTGTTTGTTTGTTATTTGGTTTTTAGGAGCATTAGCAACTAAGGCCATATTGCTTCGGGAATATGCGGTGGTCATTCCCTTCACCTTTCCGCATCCTCCGTATTTGGTGGTGACAGGCTCGAACCCCGGTCTAATCAAGAAGCGTGTGCTACGCACTGCTGCTCCTTCCCACCTGGCTATGGAGGCAGCCAATGGTCAGGCCACGCCTTGAGTACTGCATACAGGTCTGGAGGCCTCATTTTAGGAAGGATGTAGATTTACTTGAGCGTGTACAGAGAAGGGCAACAAGATTGGTGAGGGGAATGAAGGGATCCTCTTACCAAGAGAGGCTTAAGTTCTGCAAATTGCAGTGGCTGGAGACTAGGTACCTGCGCGGTGATCTGATTGAGGTATATAAGGCCTTGAATGGGTTGAGCACACTGAATTCTGATGGGATCCTTCCACTTGTTCAGATTACGAACCTAAGGGGGCATAAATTCAAATTAAGAAAAGACGTAGAATAGATGTGCGGAAATTTGCCTTTAGCCAGCGGGTTGTTAATTGTTGGAACAAACTTCCATCTGTCGTTGTGGAAGTTGACAGGTTAAATAAATTTAAGGAGGAACTGGACAGGCATTTGGAGGGAATGGTGTGATTTTTTTTTTTTTTTGGCTGATGCTGCATAAGCTCATACACTTGCTTTCTTGCATCACATGCCACTACTACTTCAATAGATTCAGAATAAATTTTTTTCCAAAATCAATTGTAATGATTTTCTGATGTAATGAGTTTTAAAGGTGGATATAATTCCTTTATCTAATGGCTGAATGAAAGAAGTTGTGTTAACCCAGTACAGCTGTGACAGTAGGAACATAACTTCGACGTTTGGATGACTTAAATATTTTGAATGGCCTGATGTGCTATCCAATAGTAATAAAACTTTGAAATCTAGATTTTTCAAAATGTACATGTTCAATAGCACAGAATGTAACACGGGAATTTCCCCACAAAATAAAATACAGGAATTTCTCAATAATTTTTTTTGGACTAGCAAGTCAACAGCAAGGATTCAAAAAGAGTGGAAACGTTGAAAAATGACACCCAACATAATAGCAGGGTTTTCTCCACACAAAAGCTCAAAAATACCCTGTTATGTGAGGTTTACTGAATTTCTCTAACTGTGTTAGAGCGAAACCATGTTATATAATTACCATGTTGTTCGACGATTGCCACAATTTATCAGTCATGTTAGAGAAAAACTGTTTTGTAGAAGTACCATGTTATACGGAGGTTGCCTCTATTGTTATATATTAAACAGGCAGAATTGTTGAGCCATGTTTGTCACATCCACTGCGGTCCCTCTTTTTTCTGATTGCCCTTACCTCCTCTCCTTCTAATCTATAAGTGAAAATGCCTTTCTCCATGTTTTAATATTTTTATAGTTAATTTTAAATTTTGTTTTAACCTATTTTTAACACTGAAGGTGATCCTGTGACAGTTGGTTATGAATTCTAAATTCTTTAATTTACTTATTGACTAAGGACATAGATATTTTAATTTGTTATTAAAATAAAAATAACAGATAAAATTAAATACATAAAATAAATAAAAAAAAACAGCATTATATATAGTCCTCTAGTAATTTATCATAAAAATGTATATTTTTTTAGGCTGGGAATGATGCTGGCCATTTATATGAATTTTCATTAGAAACAGAAGCCAAAGGAGAAGATATCACCCAGATAGTGAATTTAGTGCCACTAAAAATTATAAAATTTTTGGCATCAGAGCGAACACCTGTTCATGTAATTCAGTTCAGGTAAGATATCTGAATTTTAATTATATGCATAAATATCAAATGTCTTGAAATAGTATGGGTGGTTCCAAAAATAATTCACATTATGCCATTGTTTGCATAATAAATTTTTATTTTCTTCTGTAATATAATTCCTCTACCTTTCAATTATTGCTTGCTTGCAGAAGCTTTTGAATATCATCTTCAAGCCATTTTGGTTGAGCTCTCAGATCATTTTGGATCACTGCTTGTGAAGTTCCATACGAGACAGAAACTGAATTCTGTGGGCGGGGGTTCCTTTCAGTGATAAGACAGCTGAACTTGATTCTAAAAAAGAGAAAAATCTTGAGGATAACAGGATTTCTCAATAACTTGAAAGTAATTTCAAGTGTATTGCTTATACCCTAACTAGAAGCTGCAAACATGTTACACGCTACAATTTTTTAAAAGTCAAGATCAATTCTGCTCTGTGTGCTTCATCTACAACACTACAAAACTAAAGGCATCATTCACTAGAGCCAATTTGGAAGGTAGAGTACCTAGACTTCTCTAACCTTTTATTCAAGCTGTAAATGAAGAGGAGTTGTTTTTTCTGAAAAGTGTACTTTTTTTTGATTCATTATGTTGTATTGTTGATTGTTTCCCTTATTGTAATACTAAACATATACTCAGAAACAACACAATAGATTTCAAAGTTATATTCTACAGCAATCTGAAATCATAGCTCTAAATTAGTCTATTTTTCCCACCCATGCAGCCTAGAACCTGTATCTTTTTTTATTCAACTTTTCTGTCTCTGGAAATTTTAAAAAATTAATAAGAGAAAGAAAAAACAATTACTGCATTTTCTACAATGTATGTATACTGAAAGGACAGAATTCATGGGATACCTGGTTCCTGGGCAACACAACACTGTCACCCCTCTCGCTAGTGGATAAACCCACCACTTGCAAGTATATAGGTACACTGCATTTGTGTAGACAGTAATTTGATGTCATTATGGATAAATATCGTGAGTTAACCGACTTTGAAAGAGGGATGATAGTGGGTGCCCGATGCATGAGTCACTCTATTGCCCTAGTGGTACAGAAATTGCACTTGCACTATCCCTGTTCAACAGTATCAAGAGTGTATTGGGAATACAGCATTTCCGGAATAACATCTCATCATGGACAACACTGTAGGTGGAGAAAGGTGATAGATGAACGGGGCTGTCATTGTCTGTCTCACATTGTTTCAGCCAACCAGAGAGTGACAGTGGCACAAATCATGGCCAACTTCAACGAGGGAGGTGCCTGAAACATCTCCACCAAGACCATCAGGCAATCATTAGCCGCAATAGGTTATGGGAGCCACCGACCCACCACAGTCCTATTGCTAACACTACAACACTACACCTTACAAGACTCTACACCTTAACTGGGCAAAAGAACATCAACACTGGACCTTGGATGACTGGAGATGGGTCTCCTGGTCTGATGAGTCCTGAGTCCTGTTTCCAGTTATTTCGAGCAGACAGGAGGGTGAGTGTCTGGCAGAAACTGCACAAAGCTTTGACTCCATCATGTCAACAAGGAACAATTCAGGCAGGTGGACAGTCGATAATGATTAGTAGAGGCATTTGATGCAAGAAAGCAAGCTTACAATGCTGCATAAGCTTGCTTTCTTGCATCAAATGCCTCTACTAATGCTAATGCTAATGCTAATGCTAACGAGAGTGGTAGAGAATGAAAGGGACGTGGGAGTGGTTGTGCAGGCAGATATAAAGTTCTCTGAGCAGTGCAGACGGGCTGCAAGAGTAGCTCATGGTGTATTGTTGATGATATATAGGAATTTTTCTAGCAGAGATAAGGAGATGATTATTCCCTTGTATAAGGCAATGGTCAGGCCACACCTAGATTACTGTATACAGGTTGGAGGCCTCATTTCAAGAAGGATGTAGAGATGCTGGAAAGAGTACAGAGAAGGGCAACAAGATTAATGAATGGAACAAAGGGTTGCTCTTACGAAGAAAGGCTTAAGTTTTGCAAATTACAGTGTCTAGAGAATAGGCACCTGCGAGGTGATCTGATTGAGGTGTATCCAGGAGCTCACATCTGGTGAGTTTGGGCTTGGCATACCTAGGATCCTGAGCTGGATATCATCATCCTTCTCTTTCTTGGTGATTCCTTTCTACTTCTCCTCTCTCTCTCTCTCTCTCTCTCTCTCTCTCTCTCTCTCTCTCTCTCTCTCTCTCTCTCTCTCTCTCTCTCTCTCTCTCTCTCTCTAAGTGTAACTCAGAAATTTTTTTTGGCTGGTGTAGCATAAACCTCAGGCTTCCTTGCACCATATAGCTACTACTACTACTTATAATAATAATAATAAAGCCTTGAATGGTTTGAGCATGCTCAATGCTGATGGGATTCTTCCTCTTGCTCAGAATAATCACCTGAGAGGGCATAAATTCAAATTGAGGAAAGACAGATGCAGGATAGATGTGTGGAAGTTTGCCTTTAGCCAGCAAGTAGTTGGTTGGTGGAACAGACTTCCATCCCTTGTTGTGGAAGTTGATAGCCTAAATAAATTTAAGGCTGAGCTGGCCAGGTATTTGGAACAAACAGAGGAGTGAAATGGGTGCATTTTTTTTTTTTTTTTTTGATTGATGCTGCATGTTTGCTTTCTTGCATAATATGCCTCTACTAATGCTAATGCTAATCAGGATTGCTACTTCAAAAGAATCTAAATAAATTAAGAACATGGTCTGTAAAATAGTAATTATGGTTTAACAGTGATAAATGTTTTATTTTTTTATTTATTTATTATTTTTTTTTTTGGCTGATGCTGCATAAGCTTGCTTTCTTGCATCAAATGCCTCTACTAATGCTAATGATCTAAGACGTATTCAATTGGCACATGTTGGGACTCTGGTACGTCTAGATGCAAATAGTGGACTCAGTGCCTTGCCATGTGACTGCCCTTATCTGGGCAAAAGGTGGGCCTACCCATTACTAGGTAGGTATCCCATGATTTCTGTCCACTCAATGTACTACAATGTAACTACATTGTAGACAAAAATGCAAGGGTTAATGGGGAAAGGAAACAAGAAAGTAATCTGTACTGCCTTCAACACAGTTTACTTTTGATAACTGAGTTAGACATATATATATGTCAGTAACTCTGTGTCATAAATATTCAAACTATCATCAATACATATTGCCATACAGCTAAATAAAGTTTTAAAAACCACTATCCATAATAATGATTACACTAATCTCATTGGTCTTCTTTGGGAAAAAAACCAATTAACCTGGTCCAACAGATTTATATCCTTCCTAAAATTAGAGTTCCAGACCTGTATATAGTACTCAAGATGTGGATTAACTGTTGCTTTATGCAATAAGATAATCATTTCTTTATCCCTACTGGCAAAATCCTGTATATCATTGACAAAGCCCCATGATCTGTCCTAGCAGGCTATCTACATTACCCAGAGAACATTATGTCTAGTAGCACAATCACTGCTGTCTTTTTTTGTTCTCCACTAACTTAAGCTTGTTACCACACAGTTATTATTCTGGAGTTATTGTTATGCATATGCAGTACCTTGCATTTGTCAATTTTAAACTTCAGTTGCCACTTCTCAGCCCACTGCAACCTTCATATCATCTGCAAACTTAGACACCGAGACTGATTATCAACAGGGTTTGATGAACATGTATTACAGTTATTTATTAATAATAAATAACTTGATTCCAAAAATAATGTACACCACACCACTATAATTACGAGATGCAACATTCTTCTCTTGAACAGCCGTAGCACATTTATTGGAAAACCGAGGTTTAGATAAAGGATGAGGTTTTAAAGTGGAATGTGGGATAAAGGATTGCTAATCGTTATGCAAAAAAAGAAAAAATTATTTGATACATCCGTTTTAGGTTCTGTGCTATTGAACTTGTGCTTGTTGAAAAATCTATATTTTAAAGTGTTATTACTATTGGATAACGTGCCAGGCCATCCAAAAATTTAAGTCATCCAAATGTTGAAGTAACGTTCCTACCACCTAGTACAACTTCTTTAATTATATCAAGGCATTATATCTACCTTTGAAACTCATTACATCAGAAAATCGTTACAATGGATTTTGGAAAACATTGAGTCCAAATAGAACTGATGGAAAACTGAAGTGATGAAGTCATGGAAACATTTTTCAGTTGTGGACTGTATCGGAATCGTAGTTTATTGCCCAAAGAAGTAATACTGTCAACATTAAATGCCTATTGGTAAAATGTACCAGAGTCAGTTCATTCAGGAAATGTGGTTTAACCAACACAAAACAGAATCCATGCAGTAATAGAAGTTGCTAAGTCAGTAGGAGGGGAAGGTTTTGATGATATGACTACTGAAGCCCTCGTGGATCGTCATGAAACCACCCAGGTGGAAAAGACCAATATTCGAATCCCGTCGATAATGGGAGGGATTTTTATAAGGGTTTATGGGTATTTTTTACAACATGGCTGAGTTAGTTGGTCTCAGGCGAGGGTAGCATGGTTTTTTCCTCCCAAAAGCTCTGGTTTTTCATCCAGAAAAATAGAAAATCAATCTCAGAACGCACACAATTTGAACACACAGAGCAACATAGCCTTAGTCACCGATGCTCCTTGAAAAAAAAATAAAAGTGAATGAATACTGAAGACAATCAAGAATTACTGGTAGAAAAAGAGGCTGGCAAAGCAGATTTAGTGGAAATGGCATCGGAGACAAATTAAATCAATTCAGAGGATGATAGCACAGATTAAAATTCTGAACTTCCAAATTTTACACTAAAAAGTATACGGAAAGGCATAAAGTTAGCCAAGCAATTAGAATCTTATTTTTGAATTCAAATTCTTTGACTGAAAGGAGCCCAAAGTTCAAAAGGGAGCTTCAAAAGTGCTTAGTTATCAAGTGTTATCAAGCAAAAGCAAGCAAACCAAAATTAATGATTTTTTAAAGAGAGCAGAAGATACACGAAATGTAGAATGGTGTATTTTTGTCAGTTTTTGTTAACGAAATGGTGTATTTTTGTTAGCTTTTGGAACATCCCCACCCCCTTTTTGTACTTGTTCTTAGTCCCATATAACACGGTTTTGCACTACACAAGATTTTGTAGGAACCTAACTACCATGTTATACGAAGGGTACCTGTACTACCAAAATTCCTGTATACTATAGCTAAAATACCATGCACTGTTCTGGCAGTGCTTATGAGAGAATTTTGGGTCGGATTGCACAATTACCCCTAAATCTTTTTCATTGTCAAAAAATAAATGTTTAAAACTTCAATCCCTTAACTTTCTTGCTTCTCAAATAATAAAATAATCTCTTCTTAAAATGAGATTTCCAAACTTTTATAGGGTATTCCTGATGTTGTCTAACCATTAATTTATACAATTGGATGATCACCTCTTTCTCCCTGTTGGCAAAGTTTCTATATGTTATTTAAAGAAAACCCCATGAGCTGTTCTAGCATATTTCTTGAACTGCTCATAGAATATTATGATGTCCTGTACCTCTTGGTCTTTTTCACTTATTGCTATTAAACCCCAGTTGCCATTTTCCAGCCCATCTGCTGCTTTGTTTATGTAGTTTCACTTGAAATAGCAAATCCTGATTACTGTCATTAATCACTGCACCCACCTTTATATCATCAGAAAATTTAGACATCATACTTGATATGCCACCATCAATATCTTTAGTAAATATTACAAAAAGTAAGGGCCCAATACTGAAATCTAAGTATGCAATGTTAAAATTATTCTTTGCATGCAGTGCCTTTGTAAAAAATTCATAGTAGCTAATCAGACTAGTGAGGCATGGTCTCTCTTTAACACATGATGTGATTGCCTTCTGGCTCCACTAATATCAAAATGATCTTACATTACTTTATTCAACTATTGACTCCATTATTTTTCCCCCAGCACAGAAGAACTTATAGGTCTGTAGTTACCCTCTTCATGCTCTGATTCCCACCTTTGTGAATAAGAAATTCATTTACACATCTCCAATCTTCAGGTACTTTATCTAAACCTTGGTTTTCCAATAAATGTGCTAAGGGTGTTCAAGAGAAGAATGTTGCATATCATAATTGGCTTGTTTCTAATTCTTCATTTTCATTTTCTGCCTACACCAAAGCTCGCAACAATTGTAAAGCAGTTATTAATCAGTCCAAACTAGAGTTTGAACAGGCTAAGAGTAGAAAACTTGCTTCCTGCCCTAATGGAAGCCGAGCATTCTAGTCTCTTGCCAAAGCTATTGGCCGCAACTTTTGGCCATCTCTGCTCCCACCTCTGTCCAAACCAGATGGTTCTGTTGTCACTTCAGCCAAGGATAAAGCTGACCTGCTAGCATCCCATTTTTCTTCCAGCTCATGTATTAATGATCTTGGAAAAACACCTCCCACCATTCCCAACACGCTCCATTCAATGCCTCCTGTGGTCTTCCGTCAAAAGGATATCAGAAAGATTTTGATGAACCTTGATGCTAAGAAAGCTTCAGATCCTAATGGTATTTCTCCACTTGTTCTCAAAACCTGTGCTCCTGAACTTACTCCTATTCTTTGCCGCCTTTTTTTCACTTTCTTATTCCAAAGGTGTTTTTCCTTCTGCTTGGAAATTTGCTCATATCCAACCAGTTCCTAAAAAGGGTGACAAATCCCTCCCATCCAATTATCGCCCCATTGCAATTACTTCTACTCTTTCTAAAGTAATAGAGAAATCAATTAACCGCCAACTCTTAAACTACCTAGAAACCTTCTGTCTGATCAACGATCGCCAGTATGGATTCCGTCAGTGTTGATCCACTGGTGATATTCTGGCTTATATTACCCATTTATGGACTAATTCAATGGAAAGATTCAGTGAAACACAAGTATGATAACTGATAGTTGCTCTTGACATCTCAAAGGCTTTTGATCGTGTTTGGCATAAAGGTCTTCTAAACAAGCTTCCATCTTATGGTTTGCCAACTGTTTTTAGCAATTGGTTATCCAGTTTTCTCTCTGATCGCTCACAGAGGGTGTTGTAGATGGCTCTCTGTCTTCTAACTTCTCCTCTAATGCCGGTGTCCCCCAAGGTTCAGTTCTTTCTCCCCATTCTTTTCCTCTTGTATATTAATGACCTTCTTCCATTGACTGAAAATCCTATCCATAGTTTTGCCGATCATATCACATTGCATTCAACTTTCCATTTTGAGAAACCTTGTCCTGCTCAATCAGCTTCAACTTCTCGAAAATCTGCTACCAATTCCTTAAATGCTGATCTTCAGGTAATTCTCCTGTGGGGCAAAGACAACTTAGTTGATTTCAACCCTTCTAAAACTCAGTCTTGTCTTATATCTCACAAAAAGGATTCTTCTGCTCCTATGCTTATCTTTAGTAACACTCTGATTTCTAGACAAAATGATATATCTCTTTTGGGGATTACCCTAACTTCTAATCTCTCTCTTGGCAAAAGCACATTACAAATATTGCTTCCTCTGCATCTAAAAAACTTGGTTTTCTCTTTCGCTCTCAGCATTACTTTTCTTCCAAACAGCTGCTCACTCTGTATAAATCGCAAATCCGCCCTGCCATGGAATATTGTTCCCACATCTGGGGTGGTGCCCCCAAAACCTCTCTCAGGCTTCTTGATTCCATTCAGAAGAGGGCAGTTAGGTTAATTAATGATTCATCTCTAACAGAGTCTCTCCACTCGCTTTCTCATAGACATACTGTTTCTGCTGCATGCCTCTTCTACAGATACTTCCATGGGCACTGTTCTTCTGAATTGGCTTCTATAATTACCACTCTCTCTTTCAAAACAGTCTGAACATGTGCCGCCACCAGCCAACATCCATTTACTGTCCAACTTCAAACCCACAGAGCCAACTTTTCATCTTCCTCATTTATTCAATCAACTGCCGTTTTCTGGAACAACCTTCCTTCATACGTATTTCCTGAAAATTGCAATCTATAGAAGTTCCAGTCTAATGTCAACAAATATCTTCTTTCGACTTCTCAACCTCCAACCCAAGCACGGTACTAAGTACTATAGGTTCTAATACCTCTCGTGTTTGGGGTTCACATAAAAAAAAAAAAAAAACTCCTGAATTTAAGTATGCCATCATTAATATGATTAAAGATTTATTTACCTCTTTTGCAGTTTCTTTTAATATAATTGAATAGATTCCATCAGCCTCTAAGGAGCTTTGTTCACTTTTTTTTTTTTAGCTGTAGAAATTTCTTTTTCATCTAAATTTCTCAGTTATCATAAAATCATTTAACTCCCAATCAGTATTAGATGGACTAATCCCTACCTATCTCTAAAAACTTCTTCATGCATGAATGTAGATCCAAAATATTTATTCAGTTTAGCAGTTAATATTCTAACTAATGATGATCTGTACAGGATTATCATAAGTTAGACCACCATTAGGCTAGTGTAAGTCATCCCTTCTGCCAATTCTTCTTTCAGGAAGTGAGCTGCCAATTCATGAATTGCATTCAATATTTGGAAAGTTACAACACCTAGTGATAAGACAATCTGATTTGCTTCTTCAGTCTGTTTGTAGAGTTATTCATTTTCACACCAGACTGACTGGTGCTAGTTTTTCATCTGGCTACTGGTTGCTCTGTTTTCGAGTCTGTGTTTAACCTGAAGCATCACTCCTCAGTCACCTCCCCTCTGCTGCTATCATCTATGTCCTTTCTGTACATGTTATAATCACCATATTCAAATTTTGCATGTCAAATATCAAACACCATGTTCTTTCTGTAATACATAATAATGTCAGAATTTGATGACTTAAAAAATGCTTCAAGCTCATCATATTTATTTATTATTCTCCTAGCATTGGTGTATAAGTAAGTAAATGTGGGCATGTTGGTGTTTTTAGTCCATGTCATGTTTTAGCCCATATCTTCTACTCCTGTGTGGACCATCATCATGCTCTGTAATCCTCCACTCCTACTTTTCAGAATACTGCATGTGACAAAAACTTCAATTCAAGAATAAATTCCAGCTCTGCTTATTGCCATCATTAAACTATTAGTGCATGTTAGTTCTATTAGACACCGACCACAATGTATAAGAATACATTTATTCACTGGTATAAATACAAAACTGTAGGAAACAAATACATAAGTTGTAGATACTATACAATTAAAACTCTATAATTAATTAAATAAAAGATTAATAAATGCTCTTTTACCACATGGATAATACAAAATTAATTTATTAATTACATGCTTTTGACCTAATTCCTAAACTTATTACAAAGGTGACATTTCAGATCCTTGCCAGATCCCATCATCAAATCATATGAGGCTGTTAACAGCCTCTCACACCTTGGCTTGTCTAACTAAGATTGCTCTGAATAAAAGATATTTATAATTAAAGCATTCAAATCTAAGTTAAAATGTAAGGAAACTTTCTTTCTAGAATGAATATTGTCTTCTTCAGCCAATAACTTGATGTCTACAAATGTTTAAATAATAGTATTTATTACTTTATCAATGCATTCTTCAGATCTGCCAACTAGTGGTTTAATGATATTAATATTGGCTATAAATTTGGATAGATTATGTGCAGGAAATCCAATGCAGAAAATAATTGAATCAATATCATAAAAATGCTAGATGGCAAATTCAAAGAACCCATCAGTTTAAGTATGTAATTTATCCAATATATTAGGGAACTGAAAATTTGTGAGATGTGAATACTGGTATCGTGTGATGTGGTGTTTTTATATACTTGTATTCCACCAATTACCCCCAGGGGTTCACATCTGGTGAGTGTGGGCTTGGCACACTCAGGATCCTGAGCTGGATATCATCATTCTTTTCTTTCTTAGTGATTCCCTTCTACTTCTCTCTCTCTCTCTCTCTCTCTCTCTCTCTCTCTCTCTCTCTCTCTCTCTCTCTCTCTCTCTCTCTCTCTCTCTCTCTCTCTCTCTAAGGGTAACTCAGAAATTTTTTTTTTTTTGGCTAGTGCAGCATAAACCTCAGGCTTCCTTGCACTGTGTAGCTAGTAATAATAATAATACAGTGGATTCCGATTATTTGGGCCACTGCTTAATCGGGGCAGCCGTTTATTTGGGACAAATCTTAAAAAAAAGAACCCAGTTGAGAAAATAGCAAGGGTTTACTTCACTTAATTGGGACAACGTGCCATTTAATCGGGGCAGGAGACTCCATCACTGGAGATTACCCTATGATTGTCTCAACCATACCACATAGTTTGGTCAGATTTCTGGAGGTCACAACCATAAAACAATAAAAACAGTAAGCAGTCACCTGTTTATTTGGCTTTTCTGTTAGTGCAATCTATCATAAATGGAGAGTAAACATGATCTTATTGAAAATGCAATAATACCGACAGCTGGAATTCTGTGGGTTATTATGGTGAAATGTGTTTACACTTCCATGGAATCTTCAACCATATAAAATAATTAATTTTTAGAATCTTCTCTTCATTCCTGTTTTTAAAGCTGCCTAACTTGTTACTCCGTTCTCATTTGTGTCTAACGCGTTACTTGCAATTTGTCTCTGCCATGTTCTTTGTTTTTGATTGCTTATCTTTTTACTGTTTTAAATTTTAACCCCCACCCACAAATGTCAGTTAACAGAAATGTTAACTAGTTAGTATGTACATATTACAGTACGTATTAATTATTCTGATTATCAAGCATATTCTTCCGATTTTCACGTATCATTTAATTTTTTAATTAGTAAGGTAATAAAAGGTAAATTTGTACTCTTAATATATCTTTACTTTTATAGCCTGTGGATAATATTCTTCCTATTTTCGCTAATTAGAATTGCTGTTTAATAGAATTAAAATTCAATTCACAAAAGTGATCACAATGACCTGCACTTATTACACACATCGTACAGTGAATGGTACTTTACTTTTTTTTTTTCTTTTCTTTTTTATGTGAACCCAAACACGAGAGGTATTAGAACCAATAGTACTTAGTACCGTGCTTGGGTTTGAGGTTAAGAAGACGAAAGAAGATATTTGTTGACGTTGGACTTGAACTTCTGTAGATTGTAATTTTCAGGAAATACGTATGAAGGAAGGTTGTTCCAGAAAACGGCAGTTGAATGAATAAATGAGGAAGATGAAAAGTTGGTTCTGTGGGTTTGAAGTTGGACAGTAAATGGATGTTGGCTAGTGGCGGCACGTGTTCGGACTGTTTTGAAAGAGAGAGCAGGAATTATAGAAGCCAATTCAGAAGAACAGTGCCCATGGAAGTATCTGTAGAAGAGGCATGCAGCAGAAACAGTGCATCTATGAGAAAGTGAGTGGAGAGACTCTGTTAGAGATGAATCATTAATTAACCTAACTGCCCTCTTTTGAATGGAATCAAGAAGCCTGAGAGAGGTTTTGGGGGCACCACCCCAGATGTGGGAACAATTCCATGGCAGGGTGCATTTGCGATTTATACAGAGTGAGCAGCTGTTTGGAAGAAAAGTAATGCCGAGAGGGAAAGAGAAAACCAAGTTTTTTAGATGCAGAGGAAGCAATATTTGTAATGTGCTTGTGCCAAGAGAGATTAGAAATCAGGGTAATTCCCAAAAGAGATATATCATTTTGCCTAGAAATCGGAGTGTCACTAAAGATAAGCATAGGAGCAGAAGAATCCTTTTTGCAAGATATAAGACAAGACTGAGTTTTAGAAGGGTTGAAATCAACTAAGTTGTCTTTGCCCCACTGGAAAATTATCTGAAGATCGGCATTTAAGGAATTGGTAGCAGATTTTCGAGAAGTTGAAGCTGATTGAGCAGGACAAGGTTTCTCAAAATGGAAAGTTGAATGCAATGTGCTATCATTGGCAAAACTATGGATAGGATTTCCAGTCAATGGAAGAAGGTCATTGATATACAAGAGGAAAAGAGTGGGGGAAAGAACTGTACCTTGGGGGACACCGGCAGTAGTGGAGAAGTTAGAAGACAGAGAGCCACATACAACACCCTCAGTGAGCGATCAGAGAGAAAAATGGATAACCAATTACTAAAAACAGTTGGCAAACCATAAGATGGAAGCTTGTTTAGAAGACCTTTATGCCAAACACGATCAAAAGCCTTTGAGATGTCAAGAGCAACTACTTGTGTTTCACTGAACCTTTCCATTGAATTAGTCCATAAATGGGTAACATAAGCCAGAATATCTCCAGTGGATCGACACTGACGGAATCCATACTGGTGATCGTTGATCAGACGGAGGGTTTCTAGGTAGTTTAAGAGTTGGCGGTTAATTGATTTCTCCATTACTTTAGAAAGAGTAGAAGTAATTGCAATGGGACGATAATTGGATGGGAGGGATTTGTCACCCTTTTTAGGAACTGGCTGGATATGAGCAAATTTCCAAGCAGAAGGAAAAACACCTTTGGAATAAGAAAGTGAAAAGAAGGCGGCAAAGAATAGGAGTAAATTCAGGAGCACAGGTTTTGAGAACACGTGGAGAAATACCATCAGGACTTGGAGCTTTCTTAGCATCAAGATTCATCAAAATCCTTCTGATATCCTTTTGACGGAAGACCACAGGAGGCATTGAATGGAGCGTGTTGGGAATGGTGGGAGGTGTTTTACCAAGATCATTAATACATGAGCTGGAAGAAAAATGGGATGCTAGCAAGTCAGCTTTATCCTTGGCTGAAGTGGCAACAGAACCATCTGGTTTGGACAGAGGTGGGAGCAAAGATGGGCAAAAGTTGCGGCCAATAGCTTTGGCAAGAGACCAGAATACTCGGCTACCATTAGGGCAAAAAGCAAGTTTTCTACTCTTAGCCTGTTCAAACTCTAGTTTGGACTGATTAATAACTGCTTTACAACTGTTGCGAGCTTTGGTGTAGGCAGAAAATGAAACTGAAGAATTAGAAACAAGCCAATTACGATATGCAACATTCTTCTCTTGGACAGCCTTAGCACATTTATTGGAAAACCAAGATTTAGATAAAGGACGAGATTTTAAAGTGGAGTGTAGGGTAAAAGATTCCATTCCTGCAAGAATAATTTCACTGACACGATCTGAGCAAACGTTGACTTCAGAAGTTTTGAAACAGTAATCGGACCAGGGAAAAGAAGTCTTGCAGTTCATTCCATTTTGCATTCTTGTAATGCCAAACAACACGTGGTTGGGAATAGCCATGAGATAAAGGTTCCATTGGAGAAGAGACAATCATCAAGTTGTGATCTGAGGTGCCTAAAGGATCTCTCACTTTGACCGTGTACTTAGAAGGGTTGTTTGTGAGAAAAAGATCAAGCGTATTGGCTGTATGATTAGGATTGTCCGGTATTCTTGTAGGTAAATGAACAATCTGTGCTAGGTCGTTAGTAATTGCAAAAGCCTCAGCATCTCTACCTGCTGGGTCAGTGTGACTAGAAAACGGAAGCCAGCTGGAGTTGTGAACATTAAAATCACCAAGGAAAATTACCTCAATGTTAGGAAAGTTGGACTGGAGAAAGTCAAGTTGCTAAGAGAGGAAGTCAAAGAGCTCCAAGTGATTAGTGGAGTTGGGAGAACAGTAGAGAAAACAGATGAATTTGACACAATGAGGTAGAGAGATTTTAAGCCAGAGAAGATCAAAGAGAGGAGATTCCAAATTGCCAAGTCTCTGACAGGGAATATCAGAACGAACATATGCACAAGTACCACCTTTGAGGCAAAAGGAATCATACAGCGAATAATTTGGTCATCTGAGATGAACAGTAGATGAATCAACCGATAACTGAGATTCTGTCAGAAAAAGTACATGGGGTTTGGCAGACTGCAAGTGGAAATGGACATCGTTGAGATTAGAATTGAGACCACGTATATTTGTGAAATGAATTAGGAAGTCCTTGGGAGGTTTAGATCTTTTCGCAGATAAGCTTGCTCTATTAGTTTGACAATTCATGGTGTATTCAATAGTAATAAAAAGTAGGTGGGACATGCTGTATGAAGTAATGAAATTTTTGGATATGGCGTACATGTGGTAAGAATATACCCAGATCCTTGACATAACGTGGCCTCGACAATGCTCCCCACATACACACTACTCGGACTCCCTCCAGTCACTATCTGGCAGAGTAGAGGTAGCAAGATTATACACCAGCTGATCCGGAAGCTTCCTAGAGAGTTACCAATAGGTTCAGTCCAGTGTACTAACTAGCGGCCGGCCTGCGAACACCGTTTTAGAGCTGTACCCTCGAAATGTAAGGAATATTGGATCTCGCCACGATATTCATCATAACCTCAAAAGTCATCAATCATACTGCATGATGGAAGAGATAGGGAAGGGTTGACCGGAACTTAGCTCTAGAGACTAAACATGGGTTCCACCACTTCAAGCCTCCAATAAGCAAAGTGGTGGTATTTCACCGGTTTATGAGAGTCATCTACCACCTAGTACTGCCTGGTAACATAGAGGGGCGGCGTTCCTCCATGTGGTGTGGGCGCTACACCTCGACCCCTGCTTACGTTGGTTCACACCTGGGTGGTCACCCACCAGTACTTGTGCATGGAGGTTATACCCAGGATTACTAACAGTCCCACCATCGTGAAGGTGCAAGCAGAGGATTTGGCTGTCACAGACCGTCCGGACTTCGCCGAAATTGGGTCCACTTGACTTGAGTGTCACCCGAATATCAGTTCCATCAGCGTTTTAGACTCCCAGGTAGCAAGTACAGCTTGTCTGGCATATCTGAGAGAATGTCTATGACGACCTCAAGGACCACCGAACTTACTATGTTGAGTTCGTCGTAATGTGATTTGATTGTACACTGAACCAATTGTAAAGCAGGGGTCCATTGTATTTTTAACTTTTTTAATGTTAAACTTCGGATGATTGGGGCAGCTGCTTAATCGGGCCAAAATGCACTAGTCCCGATGTGTCCCAAATAGCCAGATTGAGTGTACTTGCTATGCACTGTGTAAATGTGGCATTGAGAAAAAGCAAGGACATTGAATGCCATAAGAGAAAAACTAAAATATTACTGACATTTGTGAAGCCATAAATTTATGTCTTAATGCTCACTGTGATTTTTAAGAATACAATGCATAAACAAATGTGCAAGTTGGTCATGGGTTCACTGGTTAATTTCCACTTAGCTGATTTAGTTATGGAAGAGTTAGAGGAAAGAATGCAGATTCAAAGTTGGGTCAGACCATATTTGAGCATGAAGATGCTATACTGATGACTTATTTTCCCCAAAGAACAGAAAGGCATCTTAAACTATTTATACCATCTCTCCACCTACATAAAATTCACTATAGAAATAAGAGCAACTGAAACCTGCCATTTGTAGACATCTTGATATACTTGATGGATAATCATACTATGTATACCACTGAATTTCATAAAAAAAATCAATGTGCACAAGCCAGTTTACAGACTATTTCACCTGCCATGCACCAAACCACAAGAATAGTGCAGTCTGAGCATTAATGAATAGAGCTTTGTTGCATTATACTGGAGGGGAGGAGAAGATAGGCAACAAGAAATTAATTTTTTTTTTGGTAGTTGTTGACGCATCGGCTTCTGGGGCCATAGTGCACCTCTCAAGGTTTTTGCAGTACTTTGATCCAAGCCCGAGGCGGGATTCGAACCCGCGACCTTTGGGTTGCCAGGCAGGCACTTTACTCACCTGGCTAGCCCGGTCGGCCAAGAAATTAATAAGGTGCCCACAAGTTTGTAAGCACACTCCCGAATGAGGCTCAGACAGATATGAAATTATGGCTAGTCATGACCATGAATATAGAGAACATCCTTCAAATGCATGTATAGCATGCATCCCAGTTTTACCGAGGGATGCCTCAGAAAATCATCAGGGTACTTAAACAATATAACAGTCAATGTAGATACCTGGTAGGAAATTACAAACAATCCTCCCCCAATTAAATCCCCCACATCTGAAATGGGATGCTTTATAAAATCTCATGTTTTGAGTGCAATGCAAGCTACATCAGTGAGGCCAAAAGATGTCTCAAAAATCACTTGAGTAACTGCATAAATGCTACTCATAATGATGTGAACTTTTGTTCAGCTATTGCCAATCATGTATGGCAACAAGTGCAATAACTAACAAGTTGAAGCACATATGAAAAAGATCAACAATGTTTGACCTTAGTTAGAGGCTATATATATTAAATGCAAGAGAAAATTAATTAACTGAGACAATAATACTCACATTCACCTGATCTATGAATTGCTGTTGCTTCAATGTGACAACATCCAATGGAAAGGTAGGGATGAAAGAGAAAGTGGTGAACAAAGGAGTAGAATGCTTGAATATGGTAATGAGGGCTTTACATCAAAACATGGTATGCATACCCCACATGATTTTGCACTGATAATGTAACAATACTTGTTTAAACACATTTCAGAAGGCAATATTCATTGTTCAAAAGCTTCTATATATTTATTTTAACTTAAATTTAATATTTAAATTTAAAATATATTTTATTTTATTTTATTTATATAGTTTGAATTTTACACTATCTACAACTTTAGTATTTATTTCTACTGTTTTATATTTGTATCTATGCCAATGAATAAATGCATTCTTATTCATATTAACATTCTAACAGAACTAACATGTATTGGACCTTGGAGTATTCTTCTAGTAAATTATTAATCTGTGTATCTCCAAACTAATAATTCTTTGTCTGTTTTTTGTTTGTTTGTTTTTGACAAGTTTCTCAAGTTTGGGTCTGCATTCTTTGTTAATTTTTGCATAGATACCTTGGTCATCAAAAAGTTAAAAATTTCATTATTGTAGATGTCTCCTGATAACTGCAGTATTAGCTCCTTTGTCCACTTTAGGAAAGATTATGCTTCTGTTCTATCTGAAAGATTTAGTCTTGAATCTCTGTATGGGTCAAGTGGTTGTGTTTGCATTTGATGGTTTTCTAGTTAATCTTTTTCAAAATGCAGATAAATCGTAAATTAAAGCATCGCTAACCATAGGATTATTAATTTTAGCATCTCTAACCATAGGATTATTAATTTTAGAAGTGGTAGTACCTATCTGTGTTAGTAAATCTAACAACAAAAACTGACTGCTAGGAAAGAAAAATTTTGCTCTTTTTCAAGAAATTGATGTTTGTTAGATTAGGAACCTTGGAATAGAGCATAGGCCTGAATTTTGTTACCCACTATGGTAGATGGGGAGGTAATAGTTCTTGTGGGATGAAGGTGAAAAAATGGGGATTCTCACTGTTCTATAAACCAGTATTAGTCTGCTGGCTGTGGAAATAAGTGGATTGTTGTTGAGGTCTATTAAATTTTCATCAAGCTTATTTTCTAGGCATTCTTTAGGTCTATTAATTAACTTTATAATTTGAGAAATTTTCTTAAAATATTCCCTGCTCAGGATATTTCTAATATATTCTAATAACTCAGTATATCTGCAGTTAAGGTAAAATTACTTAAGTTTAGCTGGCTTAATTTCTTGACTGATGGATCTGACCTTTTAATGCTGAATGAAGCTGATTAAGAACAGATGATCAAGAAGATAGGCCTTTCACA
Organism: Mastigoproctus giganteus; assembly: GCF_048544385.1. Taxonomy (NCBI): domain Eukaryota; kingdom Metazoa; phylum Arthropoda; class Arachnida; order Uropygi; family Thelyphonidae; genus Mastigoproctus; species Mastigoproctus giganteus. The sequence continues at coordinate 221,581,645 of NC_143578.1, read as the reverse complement.
ATGAGTTGGAATATTGCATTTTATGAGAAATCTAAATCATTTAATGTCCTATTTGGATTTCTCATCAAATACAGATTATATCTTTAAAGCTTTGATACCCATGGCTTCCACTTCTTCATCAGATGGGCACTTTTGCATCTATAAATAATGATAATACATACATGATTTGTGTGAGATTATGCAAGTAAAAAATACATGAATTATTAAGAAGGCACCAAATACTGAGCTTTACTTATATTAACCCTCTTGTTAAAATAGTAATGCATAGTCCATATAATCCCTTAATTTAGTACAACTGGTACAAATATTTTGGCTGTTTTTTAACAAACTTTTGACTAATGGGAATATACATCTAAAGTCAATGACATCTGTAAAGAAAATGCCTATCTTTTTCTTCTTTCCCTTTTTCTTGTCGACTGAGATAAGTTTTGATGTCTGGGAACTAGGCTACAGGATGGCTCATCCATCTGTCCTGTTCAAAAGGGTGTTGAGAACTTACTGGAAAAGAATGATATTGTGATATAACTATTACTTCTTGTATGTGGGGGATAGTTTGATATTAAAATATTCTGACTTTGTACTATATATCCTCTTCTTGGGTTTTTCAAAATTCTCTTGGTTATCTGATTCTTGGAAATGTCGCTCACTTAAGTTTTGATGTTGATTGGTTCATGCAATCCCTCACCATTTGCTAATGGGAAGAGATCGTATGAAAAGCATTTCCTTAAACTCTGTGCAATTGCTGATTTGTTCACATAGAGTGTATGAGGTTCTTCCAATTTGAAGCTCCTGGAATGATTGTATATTTTGGAGCCAGCGAGACATTTAAGCCTGATTCATTTTCAGTATTCTTCTTTCCTTTTCTTCCATTTTCTCTAGGTCTACTAAAAATATATCATCACACACTCACTCTACTTGGTGTACTGGACCTCTGACAGTGTTGGTATCCTAGTTGTGGAAGATGAAAATGGTTGCTTCAGCATGGCTTAAGAAACAAAACTAAGTATATCAATGTGCCTTACATACTAGAATATCAGTAAAATAGGATTGCGAGAAAATATAAGTTATGTACCTATTAGACAAGGAATATCATGAAAAATAAAATAAAATTACTTTTGACTGTTTTTTTTTTCTTTACTTTTATTTATTAGAAGGCTACTAAACGTGCCACTTTCCAAAATAAGAGAGAGAGAGAGAGAGAGAGAGAGAGAGAGAGAGAGAGAGAGAGAGATTTAGAATTATTACTGATATTTTTTTAAAAATAAACTTTGTTAATTCAGTTTATTAATTATTTTTTTTAAAATTTAATATCAGTATTTGATTATAGCCTATGTCAGAAATACCTGTTTGTTGGACAAGGAGATGGAGCACTAACTGTATATTGGCTTCAAGAAAACGGTGATATTTCCACTATGTTTGAATATTGGAAATTTGGATGGCATGATTCACATCTTGGCGCTATTCAGTATATTGGTATGAGTAAAGATGGAAGGTAAGAATTCATACTCAGTATTCTTTACTTGTTACAACCTTTTGCAGTTTAAATGATAGGTAATAATACTATTATGTTGACATTTAACATTATACAATAACGTTAAACAAAAGTGTCCTGAAATCTAAGGTGTATATGCTTCCTCATCTTTAAGACTACACTTCTGATGATCCTTTTTTACACCTTGTTTATTAAAACATGACCAGTTAACTAACAGCGAAGCTCAAACTGAGTTTCACCTTTTTTCGAACACAGCCATAGAATAAAACTCTGTATTTAATTAAAGCTGAGCAGTGTATAATTCATAAAACTTGGTTCACATTAAACAATAACAAAACTTTAAATTAGTAAATGTAGAATTGTCATGATCTTCTATGCAATGTAGATATCAGAATATCAGCTACTATAAGTATCAGTATTCTTAATACGCATCCTCCACCTTAGATTGGATAACTAAAGTCTTGATTGAATAGGCCTTTAGAAATTCCTAGATTCATTAGCAGGACTGAAACCCAGGCCTCTCCAAATCATTTGAAACCACTATACTGTCATGGAAGATACTCAATATGTGGCCTAGCCATTACCTTATATGGCGGGATTCTGCACACATAATAAGTGTCTTGCTATCCTTAGATTAAAAGCTTCAGCCTGTTTTTACAGCATCTCCTTTCTTCAACTTTGACCTTCCTCTTATGGAGTGTAAGTAGTAATTTTTACAAAATAATGCAGGTGGGGTATTGGTAGGGAGGTTAGCCAAAAAAGGAAAAAGGAACACAGTGTGACATGTTTGAACAAATTATGCATGCTCAGTTGCTGAAAATAAAGTTCTGAATAACATACAATAGAACACCCTGCATCTCTGTCTTGCTGTGACTGTGAGTAAAGAGGCTTTTTAAGAAATTTCTCCAGTTGTTGGTTGCAGGATTTGAGTCTAGATTTCAAAGAAAGGGTAGGTGAAATATAGCAGGGTCTCAAAGATTCCACTGCATTTCTTTTGTCCTCCTTTTGTACATGGCATTAAAGGCAACCCCCGTATAACACGATACGTCTGGTTTTGCCCTAACACAATTCATAAATTGCAGCAATCCTCACACAAAATGGTACTTATATAATATGGTTTCGTTCTAACATGGTTAGAGAATTTTGGAAAACATCACATGGCACAGTATTTTTGAGCTGTTGTGCAGGGAAAACCCTGATATGTTGGATGTAATTTTCAACATTTCCATTCTTTTTGTGATCCCCGCTGTTGACTCACTAGTGGATATGCAAAAAAAAAAAATAAAAAAATTATTGGGAATCCCCTTATTTTATTTTGTTGGGAATCCCCTTATTTTATTTTGTTGGGAATCCCCTTGTTAGGTTGTGCTTGTTTGAGACCATAAAAAATTGTGACTTCAAAGCATGCAGTTTGTGACTTTTAAGGTTTTTGTAAGGTTATCTTTGTTTTTATTTGATTGTTTATAAATTTTTCTGCATATGTATCACTAATCTTTATTCTTAAGAACTGTATTGGAATAATTTCTTTGTTATGAATTAAATTCCAGCCCTAAATTATGCTGGCGCATTATAGCCTTAGTAGCTAATGCGCCAATAAAACCAAAGCAAAACCAAAAAACAAACCAAGCCCTAAATTATGCCTAAAAAAAGACATTTTTCAGTTGTGGACTATATCAGAATCAGCTTTATCACTCAAATAAGTAAAACCATCAGCATTAAATGAGTGTTGGAAAAATGTATGGCCAGAGTCAGTTCACTCTGGCCATACATTGTGGATTTATTGGATGATTGTTTTCTGCAGCAGCATGTTCGAGAGGCAACCAGAGAAAGTAATACTCTTGATCTGGTTATCAGCAGTGATCATTCGTGTATTAAGAATTTGCAGATAAAGGAACCACTAGGTGGCAGTGATCACAGTGTGCTGAAGTGGGATTTACTCAAAGAGGTAACTACCGTCAGGGGTAAAGGAAAGGGTTTTTGCTTCCGTAAAGGGGAGTACAGTGGTCTCAGACAGTTTTTAAATTCTGTACAGTGGGATCGACTGACGATGTTACAAACAGTAAATTCTAAGTGGGAAGCATTCAAGGAATTAATCGTGGAAGCTACTAGACTTTTCATACCGATGAAGAAATATTGTTCAAGGTTTAGGCCTAAATGGTTATCAAATGAACTAATGAGACTCGTGACAGAGAAGAAAAATGCATGGGATGCATATAAATTATCAGGCGACGCAGAAGCCTGTAGCAGATATAAGCTAGTCTGTAATCAGGTCACAAAGGAGGTTCGGCAGGCAAAGGCGGATTACGAGAAATCTTTGGCAAAAGATGCTAAGAAAAACAGCAAGGATTTCTTTACTTATATAAACTCTAAAAGGAAGGGGCTGAATATGATTGGTCCACTTGACATCGATGGTTCGACTGTTGATGATCCTGCTCAGATAGCAAACAAACTGAATGAGTATTTTGCATCTACATTCACACGTGAGGAATCATTACAGTTTGAAAATGGAAGAAGGTTATCAAATTGTAGCAGTGTGCTTAATGATTTTGTAATAACTGAGAGCAAAGTGGAGGAGAAATTGTTGAAGTTAAACATAAGAAAGGCACCTGGGGCGGATGGGATCTATCCAGTTATATTAAAGGAGGTGGCAAAGCAACTAAGCAAACCCTTAGCCATAATTATGAGAGCATCCTTGGATTCAGGGGAGGTTCCCACGGACTGGAGATGTGCAAATGTATCCCCAATTCACAAAGGAGGTTCGAAGGGTGACACGAATAATTACAGACCAGTTAGTTTAACTTCTGTTCCGGGTAAAATAATGGAGTCACTGGTTAAAGATGCATTGCAGGATCATCTAGACAAGACTGCAGCAATAATTCAGACACAGCATGGGTTTGTTAAGGGAAAGTCTTGTCTGACAAATTTGATTGGTTATTATGATGTGGTCACAAAGGAACTGGATGCAAAAAATAATTTTGATATCATATACTTGAATTTCAGGAAAGCTTTTGACACTGTTGCGCATGGAAGACTACTGTACAAATTGGAGCAGAATGGTATTAAGGGTAAGTTGCTACAATGGATAAAAGGATGGTTAAGTGGGAGAAGACAGAGGGTGGTAATCAATGGGTGCTGCTCTTCGTGGACTAATGTTATTAGTGGAGTCCCACAGGGTTCGGTGTTGGGTCCACTGTTGTTTTGTATATTTATCAATGATATTGATGAAGGTATATCAGGCTTAATGTCGAAGTTTGCAGATGACACGAAGGTTGGCAGGGTTGTTAATGACAGTAATGGCAGTGTGCTACTGCAACAGGATCTAGATAATTTGGGCAGATGGGCTAAGAAGTGGCAACTGAAGTTTAACCTTGACAAATGCAAAGTACTGCATATGGGTAGAAGTAACCCCAGAGAAACATACCAACTGTGTGGTACTACACTTAAGGTGGTAGAAAATGAAAAAGACCTGGGAGTAATTGTGCAGTCAGATATGAAGTTTTCTGAGCAATGTAGACAGGCTGCTAGGGCAGGTCATGGGGTTTTGTCAATGATATATAGGAATTTTGCTAGCAGGGAAAAGGAGGTGATTGTCCCTCTGTATAAGGCAATGGTCAGGCCACGCCTTGAATACTGCGTACAGGTCTGGAGGCCTCATTTTAGGAAGGATGTAGATTTGCTTGAGCGTGTACAGAGAAGAGCAACACGATTGGTGAGGGGAATGAAGGGATCCTCTTACCAAGAGAGGCTTAAGTTCTGCAAATTGCAGTGGCTGGAGACTAGGCACCTGCGCGGTGATCTGATTGAGGTCTATAAGGCCTTGAATGGGTTGAGCACGCTGAATTCTGATGGGATCCTCCCACTTGTTCAGAATACGAACCTACGGGGACATAAGTTCAAATTAAGAAAGGACAGATGTAGAATAGATGTGCGGAAATTTGCCTTTAGCCAGCGGGTGGTTAATTGCTGGAACAAACTTCCATCTGTCGTTGTGGAAGTTGATAGGTTAAATAAATTTAAGGAGGAACTGGACAGGCATTTGGAGGGTATGGTGTGATTTTTTTTTTTTTTTTTTTTTGGCTGATGCTGCATAAGCTCCTACACTTGCTTTCTTGCATCAAGTGCCACTACTACTACTACTACACTCAGGAAATATGGTCAAACCAGCAGAAAATGGAATCAGTGCTATAGTAGAACTTGCTAAGTCAATAGGAGGGGAAGGTTTTGATGATATGACTACTGAAGACATTCAAGAATTACTGGTAGGAAAAAAGGATGGCGAAGAAGATTTGGTGGAAACGCAATTGGAGGTAAAACAGATCAATTCAGAGGATGATTGCACAGATGAAAATTCTGAAGTTCCAAATTTTACACTAAAAAGCATACTGGAAGGTATAAACTTAGCCGAGCAATTAGAATCTTATTTTTTGAATGCAGATCCTTCAACTGAAAGGAGAACAAAGTTCAAAAGGGAGCTTCAAGCATACTTAGCTCCATACCAAGAAATTTATAAAAATCTATCAAGCAAAAGGAAACAAACCCAGTTTACTGATTTTTTAAAGAGCAGAAGATACACAAAATGTAGATGCTGCAGAAGAAAGTTCAGAAGGTGAATATATTCTGCAACAGAGAAAACGTTTTCATTTGATTATGCTTATCAGCAATGAAGAGGAAGAAAATTAAATGAACATACATTATCTGACATATGTATCGTAGTTTGTATGACGTTTGCTCAGTTATTACTATTTTTGATAAAAATTAAGTTTCCGATAATTATAAAAATATGGTGTATTTTTGTTAGATTTTGGAACGTAACTCACCTTTTTCTACTGATTCTTAGTCCCATATAACATGGTTTTGCACTACCTGAGAGTTATATAATACACTACATGAGAGTTACATAATAGGAATGTGTTACATGAGGGTTACCTGTATATGTGTATATAAACTTTATTTCTATAGTATGAACCAGAGCTGTAATGCTCAATACGTTCTACGTTGATATCAATATTTGTAAAATAATAAGAGAAGTTTACCTGAATATAGTACGTAGAACACTTCCGTATGATTGGTTTTTTTATTTGTTTTTTTTTTTTTTAGGAGCATTAGCATTGCGCCGGGGATATGCAGTGGTCATTCCCTGACCTTTCCGCACTCTCCATATTTGGTGGTCATGGGCTCGAACCCTGGTCTAATCAAGAAGCGTGTGCTACGTACTGCTGCTCCTGCTCACCTGCTATGGAGGTACCTACTTCCGTATGATACTCTCCAGAAATTAAAATGAAAAACTTACATTAAAGTAAAAAATAATTTAAAAAATAATTAAAATGTGTTAAATTGATTTTTATCAATTTAACACAAAAAAAAACTCAATTTAACACAATTAAAAATCAATTTAACACAATACAATAAAACGTTAACAACATATCGAAAAAACGACTACATTACTATGGCTCAGTAAAAGGAATTGAAGGCCAGAACATACAATATTCCTGCACTTTTCGGTCAGGTAAAATTACACAAGACTGAATTTTCTATTTGGCCTATTGTTTCCTACAGAAACTCGACATTTTCATCCTTAGCCACACACGTATATAGCATTATAAAACCCTTTAGACAGGCAATACAATTTGGGATTAAGAACTACAATACATTATTTAATAACCTAAAGGATTGTAGACTTGGCGAAAATGACAATTTATTCTCATTAGATGTTACCTCATTATATACGAATGTAAACATTGAATACACATTAGATATTATTTGGGATATGTTAAATAATAACTCAATACTGATTAATTATACAAAGTTTCCTATTCCAGAAATTTTTCATTTAATTAAACTGTTAGTTGAGGCCAACTATATCACCTTTCGAGACAAAGTGTAAAAACAAATTTTTGGTTTGCCAATGGGATTGAGTCTGAGCGGCTTAATATCAGAGATCTATCTCTCAACGATTGAGCATATACATTTGATGCCTTTTCGACCCTGTATCACATACTATGGGAGGTATTTAGACGATGTTCTAGTTATTACTGATAGTAGTATTATCCAAGACATTTTACATTCGTTTATTAATATTCATTCTAGGCTCAAATTTACATTGGAAAGGCAGGATACTGATACTAAGTCATTAAATTTTCTAAATTTCATGCTTACTCGGGACTCGCATAAAATCCAATTTAACATCTATCGAAAACCTAAAAGCACCGGTATGCTTCTACATTATAGCAGTTATCACCCTTTCACATACAAAATATCGATTATCTTTAATCAATTTCTAAATGCCTACAAATATTCAATGATGGAACCTGCTTTGGGCTCAGAAATACAAATATTAACCAGCAGATTTTTAAATGGGGGGGTTATCCCCTTGCTACAATAAACCGAATTAGGGTACAAGCTAAGGATAGGATACAAAATACTACACCAACCAACAATAGTACAGTGGTGCCTCACAATTCGACAATAATCCGTTGCCGAATTAGAGTCGAATTGCGGGTCAATATTTTCCATATAAGTTTATGGAAAATTGATTAATTCGTTGTCGGAGAGAAATACACAGTATTATTGACTTGACTTTATTCTACCATATAACAAACGAAATTACAAAATACATAATGAGTATACATTTCATTGAGCCTTAGATGTTGGAAGGATGTTTTATTTATCTTGTTCTACCCTTTCTCTTCTCCTCTTGGCTTGAATGGGGATGAGGAATTGATCAAGGGCGGACTGTCTCTCCCTCTTTTTCAAAATAGCCTTGAAGTGATGCATAGTAGTGTTGTTAAACAAGTCTGTCATTCTAGTTACAACAGCAGTGTTGGGGTGCCATTTTAAACAAGCAGACTGCACCTTCTCCCAATGGAATAAAATTTCTTTAATGGCAGCTGTTGGCATCGGCCCTTTTTCCCTGTCTTCTTCTTCAAGTGAAATTTCCTTTTCTCTCTCTTTTGCTTCCTGTTCGCTGAGTGTTTTGAGTTCTTCCACGGTTGGTTCATCATCGTGATCCTCCACAAGCTCTTCCACATCAGCCTCATCACCTTCTCCTATGTCAAGGTTCTCCGCCGTCAAAGTGATTTCTCGCATGGCCGCAGTTGCTTCTGATTCTTCAGCGGCTTGGACTGCATTGTTGTCATCCCGAAAAAAGGAAGGAATGAGTTTCTTCCATGATGCACAAAGGGTCCTCTGTGTCACTCCCTCCCAGGCAGTTTTAATAAAGGAAATGGCATGAAGAATATTGAACTCAGTCTTCCAGAACTCCTTCAGTGTCTTATCAGAAGAATGAGTCACGTCAAAAAGCTGTGAAAGCAAAGCCTTGGTGTAAAGTTTTTTAAAACAGGCAATTACTTCTTGATCCATGGGTTGGATCAGTGATGTGGTGTTTGGAGGCAAAAACTGGACTTTGATGAAATCAAAGTCAATTTCAAGAATGTTTGCCAAGTCTTGGGGGTGGGCACTAGCATTGTCAAGAATCAGCAGTGCTTTCAAAGGTAAATTGTTGTCAATGAGGAATTTTTTTATGCTCGGGGCAAACTCCTCAAAAATCCAATCTTTGAAGACTTTCTGGTCTACCCAGGCTTTTGCATTGGATCTCCACATCACTGGCAGTTTGGACTTGATGATTTTCTTCCCAAAGCAGTGAGGATTTTTAGAGTGGTAAACGAGAAGTGGCTTTACTTTAAAGTCTCCGCTTGCATTTGCTGCCAATAACAAGGTAAGCCTATCTTTCATAGGCTTATGTCCTGGGAGCGTCACTTCTTCTTGCGTGATGTATTCGATTTGGTAAGCGCCTCCAAAATAACCCAGTTTGATCCCCGTTAAAAATTTGCTGCAGCAAGTAGCCTTCCTTCATGATTAAATCTTCAAATTTTTTCACAAACTCTTCTGCAGCCTTTTTATCTGCACTAGCTGCTTCCCCATGTCTGAGAACACTATGGATACTTGTTCTACCTTTGAATCTGTGAAACCACCCACGACTTTCCTTGAATTCATCAGTTTGATCTGAGATACGTCCTGGAATTTTCTTCTGCAATTCTTCAAAAATTAACCTAGCCTTCTCACAGATCATTGCCTGAGTTACTGGATCTCCTTTCATCTGTCTTTCTCTAATCCAGGTAAGAAGCAGCTTTTCCATTTCTTCATTGATTAAAGATCTGTTTCTGTCAGAAATTTTCATTGCTCCAGCGAACACCCTAGCACCTATAATCTTGTCTCTTTGTTGCCAAAAAGTTGCCACAGTTGACCTAGAGACGCCATACTCTTGAGCTACATCTATAATTGTTCTACCTTTCTGCACTTTTTCTATAATTTCTTTCTTCTTTTCTATGCTCAACCAAGTGTTTCTTTCCTGAATTATTCCACTGTTCACTTCTCTTTGGACCCATTATCAAATTTCACTCAAAAAATAAATAACTGCCAAAGCACAAAATTGTTTATTTTATGAGAAATGCAGAATTATAAATTAGCACAAACAACTAGAGCAAACGTGAACTCAGACTACGATTATTAACGAGATAATGTTGTATCATAACTGAGGAAGAACTGACGGCATACCTGTAGCTATCTTTGAGGGTGGCTAACGTAGCTGAATGATTGAGGGATCTATTCCCGCTTTATCTATCATTGGTTAAATGTTACTCTCGCTCTTTAATACCATTGGTTAAAATGTATGAAGCAGCCATCACTATTTAGTGCTATTTAGTAACGTTAAATGCAGTTACGTAGTCCAGCAAAGAATTCTATCTTGCAATATCATGTAGCGTTTTCGCTGGCCCGCGAAATCCGACTGTCGAATTGCGAGACTGTCGAATTGCAGTACGTCGAATTGCGAGGCACCACCTGTAATATCAAAAAATACTCAATTTTTGTCCCATAGGTTGAACAGTGGCACAAACAGCTTAACAGATTCTTTAAAGATACCGAATTTAAAATTGTGGCCAGACCAATATGAAAATTACACACTATACTGAACAATCGCTCAGTCCTTTCCTCGTTCGCAACACAAATTAATGTCCTGGTGTACAACATTTCTTGTGGTGATTGTGACTCGTCTTACCAGGGTTCGACGCATTTTCTTTGAATATTCGTATTAATCAACATGCAGCCTCAGTTCGTGCTTCTCGTTTAGCAGCGTCAGAATTAGCCTTTCGCTCCATTAACGAAAATCATGGGCTTTTACAAAGTGCATGCGTGAAGACAAATAATCCCTATTTAAGTTTCATACTCACCCCTATTCGGTAATTTTCATTCCTGCGATCACGACATATGGTCGAAAAGCGTTGTCAGCTTCAGGAAGGAAAATCATTTTGCAATTTTTTTCGTTAAATTCTTTTAATTAATTTTCTTTTTTTTAATTGTGTTAAATTGATTTTTAATTATTTTTTAAATTATTTGTTACACTAATGTAAGTTTTTCATTTTAATTTCTGGAGAGTATCATATGGAAATGTTCTACGTACTATATTGAGGTAAACTTCTCTTATTATTTTACAAACTTTATTTCTGTAAATTGAATATACATAAATCTTAAATAAAGTACAATCAAGCTGACCCCATCTTCCTCATAAGGCATGTGCCTTTAGGAGAAGCCATGTTTAGGCTAAAGACATACATTACATACGTATTAATCCATACAGTGTTATCTAGTTCAATTATGGAATTCTTACTCATCTGAACGAAAAGCTGATACTGCACACTCACTATGACATCAATCCTTCCCTTTCCAATCCCATCCTTCCCCTTGCATACATCACCAAATGCTATCATAAATGAACAAGCTATAGCTATAACTATGTGTCACAAACATAAATATGAATTAGGGGATCAGTCATGTATGGGCAGGGTTGTAGAGACCCTGCTGTACTTAATTTTTAATATTACTAGCAGGATCTTAATGGACAGTGAGGTCTGAGTTGTTTTATTGAGTTAGCATTATTAGTGCCAAATGATACAAGAAAATAAGCTTAGACAGCATTAATAAAAAAAAAATCCATCAATCCATCTGTACAGTTGGCCTGATCTTCTAACAGTTGGCCTGATCTTTCCTTAAATTAATTCAAATTACTCGCTTCCACAATGCTGGTTGGAAGTTTTTTTCTAACAATCAATTACTGTCTGGCTGAAAGCAAATTTTCTCACATCTATCCTACAACCATCTTTTTTCAATTTAAATTTATGTCCCTTTATGTGTATTGTCTGAGAAAGAGTAAAGATGCCATCAGCATTTAGTTTACTCAATCTATTTAAAGAATTAAACACTTCAATCAGGTTTCCTTGTAGGAGCCTAGTTTCTGCAGTTTGCAGAACTGAAATCATTCCTGTTATAGAAACCTTTTTTTTTTTTTTTGTTCCTGACTAACCTTGTTGCTCTTCTCTGCACCCATTCCAACAAATCTAACGATCTTTAAATGAGGTTCCAGACATGCAATAATCATGATGCAGCCTAACCATTGCCTTGTACAATGGGATAATCCCTTCCTGCTACTAGCGAAGCTCCTGTATATCACTGACAAAACTCCATGAGCTGTCTTGGGAGCCTGTCTGCAATGCTCAGAGAACTTCATATCTCACCGAAAAATTACCCCAGGTCTTTTTATTTTCCACTATCCTTAGTGTAGTACCACATTGGCATGTTAATCTGGGATTATGCTACCCATATGCAGTACCTTGCATTTGTCAATGTTCAACCTCAATTGTGACTTCTCTTTCCATCTGCCAAATGTGTCATTAACCACCCTGCCAACCTTTGTATCATTTGCAAACTTAGACATTAAAGTTGCTGATGATATAAAACTTGTATCAAATAAAAATGCATTAAAACTTCATCAATGTTATTAATAATTTAATTTCTACCTCAACAGTTTCTCTTACACTTAATTATCACAAAATCATTTAGCTTCCAGTTAGAATTAGGTATTCTTCTAGTATTCCATCCCTAAAAACTTTAGATGTGAATGTAGAAGCTAAATATTTATTCAGTTTGTCTGCATCCTGAACAGGATTATCAATAGTTATACCATTCATATCTGGTGGACCAATGTGGTTCGTCATTTCCATCTAACGTTAAAATAAGCAAAGAATTATTTTGCTACTTTTCTTTGCATTCTTAGCCAAAGACTTCCTGTAATCTGCCTTAGCAGATTATTTCATTGACAGTTAGTAGACAACTTGATTTCATTGACAGTTAGTAGGTTATGTTAACTGTATGTTTCTGTGTCTTCTAATAATTTATCATCATCAAATGCATTTTATTTTCTACCATAGTCTCATCACAGTTCACCTGACATCCATTTAGTTCTAAACCTTGAATCTTATTAGTAGCTTCTGTGATTATTTCCCTGAATACTTCACATTTAGAATTTGTCATTGTTAACAGCATCAGTTGAATCTACCGAAAAGAATTCAGAAACTATCTAAGACCATTGTAGTTATCTTTGCAAAAGCAAAATCTCTTTCCTTTATTCTTGATATTGAAAAAAAAATTAATCACTTGTGGTATTTAGGCCATATAACAGATTGAATTATGTGTACTAAAATTAGAGTATAACGTTAACTGTTTTCTCTTTTAACAGGTATATCAGCTCTGACTAAGTTTTCACCTCGAAAAATGGGGAGCAGAAAAGATGCTAATGGGTGGCAAAAAAAGGAGTAGTAGTAGTGGTGGCATGTGATGCAAGAAAGCAAGTGTATGGGCTTATGCAGCATCAGCCAAAAAAAAAAAAAAAAAATCACACCATTCCCTCCAAATGCCTGTCCAGTTCCTCCTTAAATTTATTTAACCTATCAACTTCCACGACGACAGATCGAAGTTTGTTCCAGCAATTAACCACCTGCTGGCTAAAGGCAAATTTCCGCACATCTATTCTACATCTGTCTTTTCTTAATTTGAATTTATGTCCCCTTAGGTTCATAATCTGAATAAGTGGAAGGATCCCATCAGAATTCAGCGTGCTGAACCCATTCAAGGCCTTATACACCTCAATCAGATCACCACGCAGGTGCCTTGTCTCCAGCCACTGCAATTTGCAGTACTTAAGCCTCTCTTGGTAAGAGGATCCCTTCATTCCCCTCACCAATCTTGTTGCCCTTCTCTGTACACGCTCAAGCAAATCTATATCCTTCTTAAAATGAGGCCTCCAGACCTGTATGCAGTACTCAAGGCATGGCCTGATCATTGCCTTATACAGAGGGACAATCACCTCCTTTTCCCTGCTAGCAAAATTCCTATATATCATTGTCAAAACCCCATGACCAGCCCTGGCACCCTGTCTGCATTGCTCAGAAAACTTCATATCTGACTGCACATTTACTCCCAGGTCCTTTTCATTTTCTACCACCTTAAGTGTAATACCACACAGTTGGTACGTTTCTCTGGGGTTACTTCTACCCATATGCAGTACTTTGCATTTGTCAAGGTTAAACTTCAGTTGCCACTTCTTAGCCCATCCGCCCAAATTATCTAGATCCTGTTGCAGTAGCACACTGCCATTGCTGTCATTAACAACCCTGCCAACCTTTGTATCATCTGTAAACTTTGACATTAAGCCTGATATATCTTCATCAATATCATTGATAAATATACGAAACAACAGTGGACCCAACACCGAACCCTGTGGGACTCCACTAATAACATTAGTCCACGAAGAGCAGCACCCATTGATTACCACCCTCTGTCTTCTCCCATTTAACCATCCTTTTATCCATTGTAGCAACTTACCCTTAATACCATTCTGCTCCAATTTGTACAATAGTCTTCCATGCACAACAGTGTCAAAAGCTTTCCTAAAATCCAAATATATGATATCAAAATTATTTTTTGCGTCCAGTTCCTTTGTAACCACATCATAATATCCTATCAAATTTGTCAGATAAGACTTTCCCTTAACAAACCCATGCTGTGTCTGAATTATTGCTGCAGTCTTGTCTAGATGATCCTGCAATGCATCTTTAACCAGTGACTCCATTATTTTACCTGGAAGAAGTTAAACTAACTGGTCTGTAATTACTCATGTCCCCCTTCGATCCCCCCCTTTGTGAATTGGGAATACATTTGCACATCTCCAGTCCGTGGGAACCTCCCCTGAGTCCAAGGATGCTCTCATAATTATGGCTAAAGGTTTGCTTAGTTGCTTTGCCGCCTCCTTTAATATAACTGGATAGATCCCATCCACCCAGGTGCTTTTCTTATGTTTAATTTCAACAATTTCTTCTCCACTTTGCTCTTAGTTATTACAAAATCATTAAGTATCCTGCTACAATTTGATAACTTACCCATTTTCAAACCTTAATAACTCCTCATGTGTGAATGTAGATGCAAAATACTCATTCAGTTTGTTTGCTGTCTCAGCAGGTTCATCAACAGTCGAACCATCGATGTCAAGTAGACCAATCGGATTCATCCCCTTCCTTTTAGAGTTTATATAAGTAAAGAAATCCTTGCTGGTTTTCTTAGCATCTTTTGCCAAGGATTTCTCATAATCTGCCTTTGCCTGCCTAACCTCCTTTGTGACCTGATTACAGACTAGCTTATATATGCCATAGGCTTCTGAGTCGCTTGATAATTTATATGCATTCCATGCATTTTTCTTCTCTGTTACGAGTCTCATTAATTCATTTGATAACCATTTAGGCCTAAACCTTGAACGATATTTCTTAATAGGTATGAAACGTTTAGTAGTATCCACGAGTGAGGTCTTAAGGTCTTAAGGATTGCAGGTCTTAAGGACTTACTGTGAAAAATTGCAGGTCTTAAGGACGTACTGTGAAAAAAAGTAGTTGAATTTTTTGGCATTTCAGAAAGAACAGTAATAAGAGTTTTTAAGGAATGCTGTAAGTCAAAATTAACCAGAAAACAGTGGCAGAACTGTGGCTGAAGTTTTATGCGAATTTTTATAAGTTTTATGATTGTGATCAGCAATGAATATTGTATCTGGTCAACAGAAAATGATTTCAAACAGACAAAATCTGTTGCAATCATTTACCCAAAGACCTCATCAGCTGATTTCTAAGAGAACACTGGGATGTTTACAAAATATGGATATCTAGGTTCCCTTTAAAATAAACTAGTGTTAGCAGCTATGTATAAAATGTCTGGGAGTATAGCTAAAACTGGATTTTTAATGAATTGAAAGGAGTGATATTGTGTGATGAATTTTTACTATTATTATTATTAGTAGTAGTAGTAGTAGTAGCATATCGCATAAGAAAACAAGCTTATAAAGCATCATCCAAAAAAAAAAAAAATAACCTGTCCATCCGCTCCAATATTTTTTCTAGTTCTTCCTTGAATTTATTCAAATACCCATTTGCACAACAACAGATGGAACTTTGTTCTAATAAGCAACCACCCACTGACTGAAGGCAAACCTCCACACATGTATCCTGCAGCCATCCTTCCTCAACTTGAATTTATGCCACCCATGTGTGTCGTCTCAGAAAGAGGAATAATTCAAAGCAGATAGTTAAACCAAGAGATATACACAATCGCGAACACAGCCAGGATAGGAGAAAAAAAACATTGGCCACTCGCAACTGCTTTCTGATGGTGATGGCCAGATTCCTAGCATGAGACCACATTTTAGGGATAAACAAGAAAATATTACCCCAATAGACACCGCTCCCTTTCCCCAGAAGCTGGTTGTCAGCAGCTTCATCCATGGAACTGCTGGTAATTCAATTCTAAAATCTGTACCTCGGCTAGCAAAAGTCTTTGTTACTAGGCTTGACCCTTCAACTGTCCCCACAACTGCTCAAGCCATGATCAGGGACCAACTCGGTTTAAAAACCAACATAAGAAAAATGAAAATGAAACACCCCCATATGCACCTTTTCAGATAACATGCAGAGTGCAATATCTCCCTGCTATTCTCAGCCCAAATATATGGCCTTGAGGATCGAAAGTGAGCGAGTTCCTAACGAAAGAAAGTCCAACATAGATGATCAACCAGGCATGACAGATCAACAGCCACAAGTCATTATCTCTCCTGCTATATCCAGAATGTGAAGAATATATCTAACTAACAAACTCCGCACCCTACAAACCCTGCTCTTCCATGCTGAATTCACCTTCATTTGCCTCTCTAAGACCTGGCTCAGTAGCACAAAATAGCTCGACCTACTCATTTGGTCTTCCACTTCAGCAATGATAGGGCAAATAGATGTGGTGGCAGAGTGATCCTCTTCTACTCCAATTGCTGTCAACAACTAAGAGTCACATCGAGTTTATCGGAGAACTTTGAAGCTCTTTGTAGTTCCTTTAAAGTTGACAACTGTTACATCCAAGTCTGCTTGATATATCTTCCTCCAGAATGAAGATGCAAGAATAGAACTCTTAGTTTCAATTGCACATCATCTACGCTGGCCCTTCCTACCATTGTTGTGGGCGACTTTAAAATGCCTCAACCACAGCATGCAGAAGCCAAAAAAGAAACCTTGACTCGTCCCTAATGTCTTTTGTGCTTATGCAAGAGACTACACCCCCCACAACAGAGGATCTCAAGCCCTCAATCTTATCTATCACAATCTATCAAGTATGGTTCCCATCCCACAAAATTTCAAACTTAGATCTGATCATCAGCCTCTTTCATTTGAATTCTCTGCTAATGGCTTATGTTCGCCGACTCATACCACAGAGTCTAAAATGGTCTACTCAACAAGATTTATTAAAACAGAGGTTTTATCCATTATCCTCTTTATCTATCCATCATTCTCATTATCCATTATAAAAGAGGTTTTATACATTATCCAGCACTTCGGGATGACTGATTGGCAGAGTATGTTCTGCTTATCAGTTGAGGATGCAACACTAGCACTCTCAAAAGAGCTATCTCAAATTGCACTTTCTGGTTCTTCCAAATATGTGCTTATCACCCTGAGGACTAGTCCCTGGTTCTCCAGAGACTTGAAACTGCCTTCATTAGGAAGCAAAAAGCCTTCAGAAAATGGAGAAAAACTGAAACAAAGGCAGATCACATCATCTTTAAGAAGGAGAGAGCCCACTTCGTCAGACTGAAGGGGCAAACTCACTCTCATATGATTTTCAGTCGTCTTCACATGCCAAGTAGGTCTTTTCCAAACATTCTAGTACTATTCTTGATGAGCATATCTTCTCTACCATATATTCAACCCTCTAATAGACCTGCCCTATCAGCAGTTGCTATCTCGAGAGATCATCTCATCGTAGTAATTAACAAGACCCCCAATAAAGCGGCAGTGAGCCCAGATTGATTTCCCATATTCATAATCAAGTTATGTAGCACCTACATAATTGATACTCTCTTACACATTTTTCAGAAAATTCTCAAAACTGCTGCGATCCCTAGAATCTGGAACAGCTACTTTGTTAAGCCAATCCCAAAAATTAAAACTCCAAAGGGTCCAAAAGATTTTTGGTCCACTCAATAGGATGCTCACTACTTAAAATATTTGAAAAAATTATCCACACAGCAATAATCGAACACTGCTTTTACCATAGACCTCCCTATCTACATTCAGTGATTAGTGGACGATCTACTACCACCAACCTCCTAGACACCCTTTGCAGGATACAAAGGGCTTTCTACTGCGTCGCAACTTGACATTTTGTTTCTTGATATAAAGGCAGTATATGATCAGATATCCATCCCCGCCCTCCAGCACATTCTGGAACCTTATTTCAATATTACTGGCAATCTCTTGAAAGTCCTGGCATCAGTCCTTCAATCTAGACATCTACTTGTCGCACATCAGTACTTCAACAGAAGTTTCACCATTTCGAGGGGTGTTCCACAAGGGGGTGTGTCCTCTGTCCTCTCCTCAACACTATTTGTGGCTGCACTGGAACCCTTTCTGTTGGTTAAAATCAGGATAGGACAGAAGTCCTATGGTGATGATTTGGAACTATTCATCACTTTAGGAGATCCAAACTCCACCCATTCAATCTCTGATGAACTAGGCACCTCCATAGCCAGATGGGAAGGAGCAGCAGTGCATAGCATATGCTTCTTGATTAGACCGGGGTTCAAGCCCATCACCACCAAATACGGAGGATGCGGAAAGGTCAGGGAATGACCACCGCATATCCCGGAGCAATATGGCCTTAGTTGCTAATGCTCCTAAAAACCAAACAACAGCACTCTGATGAACTAACAGGGAAACTTGCACTCCTTGAAGAGTATCTACATTCCATTGGTTTACAAATGAATTTAGACAAATCAGTGCAAGTCACTTTCACTAAAAAGAAAATGAAGAACCACATTCCTGTTAAGGGTTCTGAAATCAGGAAAGTTTCTCATTACAAAGATCTCGAGTTAAAGTGGGACCAAAACCTCACTTTGCTCCCTCACTTCATGGACTCTAGAAGCAAATATTTCTCTGCCATGTGGACCATTCGGCAGGAGCTCACTGGTTTTTGTAATTCAAGTCTAATCATTCAGTATATTCAGAGATATATCGTCTCAGTAATGTATGCATCAGTAATTTGGTCATCTGCCCCACCCTCCTACCTGAAACATCATCTTGGATTAGAATACTGGTGCCTGCAGTGGTTGAACTGGGCCACAAGGAAGTCTTTCACAATCTCCAAGTCAATACTATTTACAAACCTGAACATCACACCGTGGAAACACCTCATTGTTACACGAAATATTATAACCCTTAGAAGAAGAAGAAGAGACCAAAATTGCAACTTTACTATCTACAGAAACACACTTCAAAGCCTAACATGTATTTCATGCATGTTCCCCTCAAATACCATCAATTTCTGCAATGTCCTTGAAATAGACGTAAGTAAAATATGTTTTTAAAAGAAATACAGAAAACAAATTCTGGCTGAAACCTTCTCCATGGGTCTATTCTGATGCAGCACGAGTGATTCCACAAACTGGTCTGATTAGCTGTACAAATCAGACAACCCCACATCGGTGGCTGACAGGGCCAATTCGGTATGTGCTGTTTTCAGCCTGGGATTTGCCAATGGTCACGTTTTTACAATCAAGTTCAAAATAGACCTCATATTTTTTCCTACTAATTGCATTGATCAGTTCATTTTTATAAATTTAATGTGATCTAATTTACTCTTGTTGTAATACATTTATTTTTATTTTATTTATTCCATAAATTCATAAATCTCCTATTTTAGTATTGTTGTACACTAATTATTTATCTCTTGAGTTAAAATCATTATTGTAATTACTGATTTGTAGCTAATGTATCCCCTCTAGCACCGTGCTGTCCAGGGGTGAGATTATAATCTCCAACTGAATAAATAAATATAAAATTATAAAATATAAATATAAAATTATAAATATAAATTATAAAATATAAAATAACATTTGATATGATGGAAAATAATTATTCCAATTATTTTCTCTGGATGTGCATCAATATCCTTTTAAGAATGAAGAATGTTCAGTTGAGTAATGAATTCTTGTAAACACTTGCAAGAATTCATTATTTCTTTTAATTGAAAGGCATTGATACCTTTTAATCTGATGATGATAATATAGATGAAATACTAACAAAATATCTGAACTCTGTTACACTATTTGATAAGTCTCCTTGTATTATTTGTCTGAAAACAAATGCAATAATCATATTGATTAGGAACATGATTATGGATTTTGATTATTAAACAGTATCAGAATTGTTGTGCAAGAAATGTGTACCTATGCACTGAAATTAGAAATTATACTTGATCATGCTATAAGTCATGCATTCACTATCACATTAACTTCTTTCTGTATATCCACCCATGGATGGTTATATATTGCTTGCATTAGAATACATGCTGCTGAAGATACAAAAGTGAAATTGCTAATTACAAATAGGCAGTATCAATTTGCAAACCATGAAAGATTCTATTGAAAGAATATAGTTTAAAATTAAGTTTTATATTAAAACATTTTTAACACTGAATCTTTTGTTGCTACAGCCACTAGTCAAATATGATTTTTGAAAGAATATGAAAGATTTCATTTTAAGGTTTGAAGTATCTGGACAGCTTAATACTTCTGTTAATGGATTATATACATATGTATGTCTGATTAATTTATATTTCAATTTATAGAAACAAGTAAAAAAATAATTCATGATGGTTTCCTGCATCACTCTTGCAGACTGTTTTCTTTTTCTCTAGGTTGCTGGTAACTTCTGGAAAGGATAGAAACATTCTAGTGTACAAATTTAATGCTCCAGAATATAAACGTACAGCATCTCCATTTTCAGCATCTAATATTCCTTTTACTATGCTTGTAAGTTAAAGTATATGATGTTTATTTTATTGAAAGTTTGAAAATATTCATGCATGCCTGCAAGATAAAATAACTCAACAAAGGTTACATTCCCCTTCATAGACAAAATCCCATGTGCTGTCCTGGCAGCATGTCTGCACTGCTGAGCGAACTTCATATCTGGCTATGCAATTACTCCCAAGTCTTTTTCATTGTCCACCACCCTGAATGTAATACCACACAGTTGGTACGTTACTCTTGAGGTTACTGCTACCCATATGCACTACTTTACATTTGTGAAGATTAAACTTCAGTTGCCATTTCTCGGTCCATCTGCCCATTTTTCTAGATCCTGTTGCACTAGCATACCGCCATTGTGCGAACCTTTGTATCATATGCAAACTTAGATATTAAGTCTGATATGCCTTCATCAATATCATTAATAAATTTAAAAAAAACAGCTTTGGGTCCAGCTCCAAAAGCCTGGGGAACTTCACTAATAACATTAGTCCACAAAGAGCAGACAGAGGTTGGTTATCCATTGATAATCACCCTCTCTCTTCTCCCACTCAACCATCCTTTTATCCATAACAAAAACTTTCCCTTAAATGCCACACTGTTCCAATTTGCACACCAGTCTTTTATGTGCAATAGTGTCAAATGCTTTCCTGAAATTCAAGTATATAATATCAGTATTATTTTTACATCCAGTTCCATTGTGACTGCATTGTAATTTTCAGTCAAATTGGTCAGACAAGATTTCCACTTAACAAATCTGAGCTGTCTCTGAAATATAATTGCAGTCCTGTCTAGATGGTCCTGCACTTCTTCTTTAACCAGTGACTCCATTATTTTCCTTGGAATGGAACAGAAGTTAAGCCAGCAGCTCTGTAATTACGCATGTCATCCTTTGATCCCCCTTTGTTAATTGGGGATACATTTGCACATCTCCAGTCCATGAGAATTTCTCTTGAATCCAAAGATGTTCTCAAAATTGTGGCTAAGGGTTTGCCTACCCCTTTTGCTGCCTTGCTGAATATAATTGGATAGATCCCATCCACCCCAGGTGCCTGGGGTGGATGGGATCTATCCAATTCCCCTCAATAAAGAACTCCTTATGCATGAATGTAGATACAAAATACCTATTCAGTTTGTCAGCAACCTTTGTAGGATCATCAATAGTTAAACTGACATCATTAAGTGGGCCAATGTGATTGAACTCCCCCTTCCTCTTACCATTAATATAAGTACAGAAGGTTTTGCTACATTTTTCGGTATTCTTTACCAGCAATCTTGTAATCTTCCTTACCTTGCCTAACCTCCTTTGTAACTTGAATGCAGGCTGGTTTATATCTGTGACCCTGTTTGCTGATGTTATTTAATATCTCTCTTTACCTCTGTTCTTCTACCCACTTCACTTGGTGACTTTGTTAAGCCCAGCAAGTGAAATATCCAAGCACATGAAAAGTGACAGGAAATTATTTCTGCCTTGATATGTTCTTTGATATTCTATTTCAATGTAACAAAAGTCCTCTTTTCCCCAACATTTGGCACTTTTTCAGCTTAAGTTAAAGGGATTGCCACAAATGTTTAATACTGTTCTTCTGTAATGGTGCACATTTCCGGTCATACTGCCAGTAGCCCTTTATAGAAACTGTTATAATTTAATTGTAATGTTACTAATATCCTTTTATTAGTAGTATTTATTGGTAATTAATTATGTCCTTTCCTTTCCAATCATATATGATACCTTTTACACAGAATAATTACAGGAGTATCATTTTCAAAATTTAAGCAACAAAAATCACAATAGCAGGAGTTTTATTTACTCAAAAAAACATTCACATCTTCACAGTAATGTCTCTAAACAATCAGTGAAACAGAAATTGCAAAAAAATGTAAAGAGGAAACAAACCTGTGAAAACTGAATATGGAAGCTGTAGAAAACACCTTGAAACATTGCAAAAATACTCAGAAGGAGAGATATTGTAAGTGAATATAGAAACTTCACTCCAGCTCCACATATTATTTTGATAATATTTTTGATAATTGTTGATAATGCTAATATACGAATCACATCATTCTTTTGATTAATTATTTTAATGGATGCCATCCCAATAGATGATTATTTCAAAGAGTTAGATGATACTGGGGTTACTGCTACTCATATGTAAAGAATGCATGTTATTCCATGCATTCTTTACTGGGGATTCAAATCCAAGGAAGTGAAATGCCAATTTCTCAGTTCTGTTATCCTAAATAAATTATTGAGAGGAATCGTTGTCTTTTTTTCCCTTTTGGTGGAGGGGGGTGGCAGATTGACTATTTTGATCATATTATGCTGGTTATTATGATATTATCAAAACTTTTCATGGTGTATTATGTCTGTATGTGTATATTCATAGGCCGCATGTTTTGCAGGCTAAATAAATCTGGAATAACTTAGGGTTAAACCATTCTCTCTCTCCTCCCCCACACCCACACACAGAATTGATTAATTAAATTCCTTCCTAACTGAAGAGGCCTCTTTAAGAATCCCTCCAACTTCCAATGTAATTTGAACCAAGATCGCTCTAAATGAAGTGACATGGCGAAATCCCTATACCCAAAAAAGGATTTAGTTTGGGGGAGGGGATACTTGAAGAAGTATCATTATGATCCATTAAAATAAAATAGTTTCTTCTTGTATCTTGAAATAATTGAACACAAGGAACTTCTCCTCTTGGTGTCTCTTTGTTTCCAGTGATGATAACCAAGTGCTGCCAAGGCTGCACTTTGAAATCTGAACTACTGATGTAGGGGTTTGTCTGAATATTAGTGATTAAAATTGTCTAATCATAAAATAAGTCTGAATAAGGTGTATACATATTAATTGTAAAATTTCAAAATGCCATTGTAATTTTAATATTTGGTTCTTTCTCTGAAGGTTTTTAAGTAAATTTAGATTTTTTTTTTGTTTGTTTATTTTATTATAAATAAATGAAACAGTACAGTACAGTGCATTTCCTTTTGAGCACTTCTCTCTTTATAGTTTATTTCCATTTCATTCCTCCTTTACATAGGCTTCTGAGGTACCTGACATCATCGGAGAAGAGACACCTAGTATTGAACAAGCATTCCAGAAAGCAAAAGCCGAAGAAAACCTTAAACTATTAGAACAGCAACGTGAAGTTTTAAATCTCGAAATTTTATCTTTAAGAAATGAATTAAAAATGTGCATTGAGGAAAATAACAGTCTTCCCAGTCATATAAGCATAGATTTTGAGGTGAGTTTTTCTTGAGTTTTATCGTATAAATATCAGAAATATTGCAGCTAAGGTCCAAAATATCTTTAGATAGCCCTCTTCTAGGAAGTGTCAATCAAAATGTTAGAAGTTTAAATTTGAAATCTCTCTCTCTCTCTCTCTCTCTCTCTCTCTCTCTCTCTCTCTCTCTCTCTCAATAGAGGTGCAACAAGTATCTGATATGGCTACATACAGTAACATCAGATTTTACATAGCCATAAGTTTGTGTAAAAACAGCATCATTATACATCTCATACTGTGAATCCTTTCACATTGAGTTTGCCCTACTCATGTACTTCAAATCAGTAGCTCTTTCCATTTAAAGAAGCATATTGTTACTTATTCTTATTGAGTTCATCTACCTAAAAGTATGATAGTTATATAACTTTTTCACAACTTAAAGCATTTTCTATAAAACTGCTTGAAATTTAAACTTCTTGCACCATTTGGCATCTCTCATATTGCACAATCAAATCACATTTGTGTTGGCAGTTCCTATACTCAGAGTGCCTACCTGCCCACCATGAGTGGTTGCTAAACAGATGAGATAAACAAATTTTTGCATCAATATTTACATGAGCAATCTCATAATAGGAATTAGGCAACTGTGTGAAAATAGATTGTAAGAGAAGTTATCTCTCTCTTAAATGTCAGAAATTCCCAAGGAACTAATGGGATTTATCTAATTCAGTAAATTGCCAGATTTGGGCTCAGGCAAGGTCCTGACAGAATGGAGATGTACCATCTCTCTCTCTCTCTCTCTCTCTCTCTCTCATAAAGGTAATTTTACAAGTGAAAATGGTAACTGCAGACCTGAAAGTTAACTTCTTTGGCAGGAAAAAGTATGGAGCAACAGACATCAGACATTCCAACATTTGGAACATCAGCAAACTTTGATATTAACTTGTTAAACTTTTATCACATCTGGCTATAGAGATATACTGTGTGTGTGTGTGTGTGTGTGTGTGTGTGTGTGTGTGTGTGTGTGTGTGTGTGTGTGTGTGTGTGTGTGTGTGTGTGTGTGTGAAATGTGGCCTGATCCTTCTGAATAGTCAATCACTCTCACCCAGATAGCTGGATATAAGACTCTCTCTACCTTATGTGACACCAGGAGGGTTGGGGTCATATTCTTCAACAAAAATATTCTTATTCTAATACATCCTAGTACAGTATTTATTAGTATTAGTATTTAGTATTAGTATTAGTAACGGCCGTATGGTGCAAGAAAGCCTATGGCTTATGCTGCACCAGCCAAAAAAAAAAAAAAAAATCCGAACAAAACAATGATAAAAACAAAAATTAAATAAATAAATAAATAATAATAATTAATAAATAAATAAAAATAATAAAATGAAATTAAAAATTAAATAAAAAGGAAATTAATCCTATCATCCTATGCGCTTCCCTTACCCGAAAGTACTATCCAGATGACCTTTGAATTTCCCCAAACTGTCGGCCTCTACCACCCATGAAGGCAACTTATTCCAGTAATTTATAACTCGCTGGCTAAAATAAAACTTCCTGCAGTCCAATCTAAACATTTCCCCGCGTAACTTGAATTTATGTCCCCTAGTTCTAGCATCATTTATATTCAGCATGGCTATTCTATGGCTATTCAGCATGGCAATATTCAGCATGGCTATTCTATACATTCCTCCAGTCCCTAATCAGACTATTATCAAACAGCACATTGGATAATTAATAACATGCTGACCTCTGCTGAGCATTTTACTGATGGTGACTTCAGTCTGCCATCCTGTTTCTCTTGTACTTACTACTACAAATGCTATTCCTGAGTATTTCTGTTAATTATTGAAACCCATTAAAGGTTGCAATAATTAACAGTGTTCAAGAGGGCAGCACCATCTTGACCTTATTCTTCTTCACTGCCCACACCTTGCTTATTCAGGATTGTGAACCTGAAATACGCTTCAATTCTAATTACAGGCCAATCATACCTGGTCATAAGTTTCCTTCTTCTTAATCACAATCTTGAATGCTGTCCAAAAAATCACATCTCCAAATTTATTAGTTAGTTCAGAGAGTAAAAATCACTTCTTTAAGTTTATTATATATCAATGGGTATCTCTTCACTGGGTCTATCTTTCCTTGGGACCGCTCCAATACTGCAATCTGACCTAGCAGTTGCCCTAATGACATACCGGCCCAATTCTGTAGCTACCTTTGTTGCAGCTAAAACTACAGATTCCTGAAAGAACAGATAGTATGATGGACTCCATCTCTCACTGCTAGCATCAACCACAAACAGAATCTCCCACAAGATATAGAAAACAACTGGGACCAGAGCTGAATTCAATATAATTAAGGCCTATGCAGTTAAAAATAAACTTCAACAGCCTCTTAAGAAGAAAACAGTCATACAAAAACAAATCAAACCAGTCCTCCCCTTATTTAAATCCCACAAAATGGCTTGATCTGATTATGTTTATGAACCTGTAAACATGACATTGACAACTTTCAATCACCATTAAATGTCTCAGCAGACATCACAATCTCCAAGAAAAAACAGCTGATTTAAGCTATTATTGTACTCCTAGTTACTACTACTTCTAGAGTTAATGGGGTTCTACAATTTATAATTAAGGGTGCCTCCGTAGCCAGGTGGGTAGGAGCAGCAGCAGTGCATAGCGTGTTTGTTTGTTATTTGGTTTTTAGGAGCATTAGCAACTAAGGCCATATTGCTCCGGGGATAAGATCGAACCCCGGTCTAATCAAGAAACGTGTGCTTCTGCTGCTCCTGCCCACCTGGCTACGGAGGTGCCGCAGTGCACAGCACACGCTTCTTGATTAGACCGGGGGTTGAGCCCGTGACCACCAAATACGGAAGATGTGGAAAGGTCAGGGAATGACCACCGCATATCCCCGGAGCAATATGGCCTTAGTTGCTAATGCTCCTAAAAAAACCAAATAACAACAATAACAATTTATAATTAAATGCCTGAGTCTATCTGAGAACCCTTACTTGAGAATCTTGGATGCAGTCCTCTTCCAAAACTTCTTCCCCAATAATGGAAGGTGTATAATGTGAAACCCATAGCTGAGATTCAGTCTCCATCACAAGTCAGCCACCACTGGCCCACTCCTTGCACCTCAAGCTTGCTTAAGATTTTAGAGAAAATCCCCACTCTGAATAGTTTCCACCAGAGCTGCCGCTCCAAATCCATTATGCAGTAGAAAATCATTCTACTATGACTACTCTAACCCAAGCACGGTTCTAAGTACTATAGGTTCTAATACCTCTCGTGTTTGGGGTTCACATAAAAAAAAAAAAAAAAAAAAAAAAAACCTTCTCTCAGTTATGACTACAATTCTCAGTGCATTCCAAGACAGTGCCAAATTTGCTGCTATATCAAGATAACAGCAAATTTCCTTTTAACTCTGTTGATATATCAGCTCTCCTACTATGTCAGAAACATTTCTACATTTCTGGAAATATGCCCTTATTCTTGCAATCTTTATTCTATAAATGTATGCTCCTTCTAAATGAGAAAAATCAGTCCTTCTCCTGCCATATTTGCACAACTGATCCACAAGGAAACATGATATAATTTGCTATGCAGATGATATAAAATTAATTACATATATTAGCTTTGAAAATAACATAAATTATATCAGTGCCAGGTTTTTTTTTTTTTTTGCCAAACTAAATGATTTTTCGGCATACCATGCCAATTTGAGCTGTCTCAATTTTTAAAAAAATTAGCCCAACTGATTTTCTTTTTCCTCAAACCAGCCATCTGTTTTTCCATTGCTACATAATGACACTCAGTTCCCTTAATATGTTGTTCACATTGATCTTGGAATCATTTCAGCTCTGAGCTTAGCTTTCACAATAATTTAACTGCTCTGCACCTCAAAATGGCAAATTTAGATAGCAAGCTAAGCAGAACTTTCTTTATTTCTGGAATATTAGCATTATGAGGAAGCACACTGCAACAGTTATCTATTCAACAGCCCTGTATGGAGCAGAAACATGAGCTTCTACAACCCCCACAACCCTCAAACAGTTTTATACCTTCAGAATATTGGCTGCTCAAGTGAGTGGTTCATGAACATGGTTTGTCTCCTGTCTATGCCACAGCCTTGGTGTAATCCTAAAAATTTCAAGATTTCATAGTTCAAGGTAAGTTTGCTTTCATAGAAAGCAAACTTACCACTGCTGTCAGTGTGTGTGTGCACAGGACATATTCAGCTTCTAATCTTGTGTGTGATGGGTCATGAACATAGTTTGTCTCCTGTCTATGCCACAGCCTTGGCGTAATCCTAAAAATTTCAAGATTTCATAGTTCAGAACCTGAAAGCAAACTTACCACTGCTGCCAGTGTGTGTGTGTGCACAGGACATATTCAGCTTCTGATCCCATGAGAAAATGTTCACTGGAGAACCCCAGTTTGTGCCCTTCAGATAGCTCCTTCTCTGGTCACTAAAAGAAATAAAAGAAACGGTACTGAAGGTTGCCCGTTCACTTGACGTTGACCTTTATAAATTCACTACCACTAAAAAGTATCTTAGAATGTGGTGTCAGTCCACTCACATCCCATGTGTGTGTGTGTGTGCGTGTGCGCATGCGTAGTTATTCATCCAAGCAACGTAGTACTGTATTTCCTCTCTACATTGCATGGGTTTTGTCAAGTTCCATGTTGTACAGTTCATCTGGTACAATTCTATGCTTATTGTGATTATTCAGAACTGCTGCTTAATGCTGCCCTAATGATGCTACAATACAAACTGCAGAGCTTTGTTCTATAAATTTGATTAAATTCTAACACATACACTGTAAATGATCCCTGTAAACTTTATTAAAATGGCATTCTCTGTTATTGCAGAGCCTATATAAAAAATCTGTATATAGAATATCTGATGTATTCAGTACTTTAAATTATATTGATTTTGATGGCTTCATCAGGAATAATTTGTTCCCCAGTATTTAAGTAGGTTTTGTCATTGCCTCAGTTATTGAATTTGCATTAACAATTGAGAATGGTTATTGCATTAAATGAAGTTTTTTTTTAGCCAAATTTAGCCGCTTATTGAATATCTTTTACATCAAATTATATTTTGTAAGTAGCTTATAGACCTAGTAAGGATCGTTGGTTTATTCTGAATTGGGACAGCGAGATTTGAAAGTTAATTAATACTTAAGTGTCCATAGATTACCGTTCGTAACTTCCGCCTTTGTCTTTGTCATACGATCGTTATATATCGAACCTAGATAGCGTTAGTATAGTATACGTTATAATATTTTCAGCGATCGATAAAATCTATTAAACTTGTTCAACTTCGTTGGCATTTAAATTGCACTTTTAACTAAATACATATACCCACTTAGATTACAAACGTAACATAATTAATTAATACATAACTGATACGGAAGTATATAAAGGGAACTCGGAGATAATTAATACTTGACTGATTGATTAATACTTGACGCTAAAAAATATATATCC
Source organism: Mastigoproctus giganteus (assembly GCF_048544385.1). Classification (NCBI taxonomy): domain Eukaryota; kingdom Metazoa; phylum Arthropoda; class Arachnida; order Uropygi; family Thelyphonidae; genus Mastigoproctus; species Mastigoproctus giganteus. The sequence continues at coordinate 221,552,197 of NC_143578.1, read as the reverse complement.
CGTTATAGCTGTGTTGGGAGATAAGTTAGGGTTATAAACTGAAATTTTATTTAAATTAAAAGTAATCATGACTCAGACCAGAGCAGCAAAACAAAAGGCTCAAGCTAATAGAAGTGCTGTGGCTCAGAGGAGAACTGAGGGGGGCAGTTGCCTTCTGAGTCACAGCCTTCTAAAATGCACAGCTTGCATGATGTTTGTGGAGCATTCAGGTACGGGACATGATATTGCCATGGGGGAGGTCTTAGTGTGTGCACGATGCAAGGAGTGTATCGAAATCAGGCAACAACTCAGCGTTCTTATGGGCCTATATGAGAGCTTGAAGGACAGGGTGGATGCCCTCGAAGGAACTAAATTGAGGGGCCCATCAAGCTCTCAGCTGCCCACATCAACGCCAGAGCTTGCACTTGGTCATCGTGAAACACAGCGGCAACCCCCAAGGCAGAATGCGCTGGTCCCAAAGGAACTAGTAGTTGTTGGTGACTCTATTGTCAGGGAAACGGGGAACATGCTTTGTAAAAAGGATAGGTGGAACAGGACCAGGGTATGTCTGCCAGGTGCAAAGGTTGATGACGTTGTAGAGCAAATATCATCTTTTAAGGGCACAAAAGGTGATATAGTTGTACACGTGGTCACTAACGATATCAAGAGTAGGAGACCGGCAGAATTGCTTAACAAGTACAGGTCACTGTTGAAAAAAAGCCGTGAAGTAGGGTTGAATTTGAAACTGTCTGCAATTCTGCCCAGACACGATAGGAGGGAGTATATGATGAGAGACCTGTCGATCAATTCGGCCCTGGAAAGATTGTGCAAGGCTCAAGGGGTAGAATTTTTTTCAGCCTGGACTGTACTTGTTAACAGGAGGGATTGCTTCTACAGGGATGGGATACACTTAAATAGAAAGGGTGCAAGAATATTTGCTGATGCTATCGAGGCAGTGTTAGGTGGGTCGGAAAACTGCCAGCTTGGGGGGATACAAAGACAAATAGATTAACAGTAGCCACTGGCAGAGGTGAAAGAGATTCTTGCACTGCTTCTATTGGAATGAGCAGAAGCCTGAAAAACAAGATTCAGGATATTTCAGAGACTGCTGGGAGTCATTGCGGTACAAGTAAACACATGGGTTGTGTTAGGGTAGCTAAGAATAGAAATAGGTGCATGTATGCTTGCGTGTACACCAATGCTAGGAGTTTAGTAAATAAATTTGATGAATTTGAGGTATTGCTCAAAATATCAAAGGCAGATATTGTTGGGATATCAGAGACTTGGTGTCACACAGATATAAGGAATGCAGAACTGGAATTTGGGGAGTACAACGTCTACAGAAAAGATAGACTGGATAGGAAGGGAGGAGGGGTTATGCTATTAGTTAAGAAATACATAAAATCCAAGGAAGTGAAGCCAGTGGACATCGCTGGACAGTGCAGTGTCGAGTCAATTTGGTGTGACATAAGCATTGGGAGATCAAAATTGAGAGTAGGAGTGTGCTATAGGCCTAATGACTCTGATGAGTATAATAAGAAACTGTACAGGGAAATAGAGTCGGCCAGTAAATCTGAGAGTCTTATAATGGGAGATTTTAATTTCCCAGATATTGACTGGAATTTGTGGGCTGGTCACTCACACACTAGCAAGGCTTTTGTGGATTTATTGGATGATTGTTTTCTACATCAGCATGTTCGGGAGGCAACTAGAGGGAGGAATACTCTTGATTTGATTATCAGCAGTGATACTTCATGCATTAAGAATCTGCAGATAAATGAACCACTAGGTGGCAGTGATCACAGTGTGCTGAAGTGGGATTTACTCAAAGAGGTAACTACCATTAGGGGTAAAGGGAAGGGTTATTGCTTTCGTAAAGGCGACTACGATGGACTGAGACAGTATTTAAATTCTATACAGTGGGACCAACTGATGATGTTACCAACAGTAAATGCAAAATGGGAAGCATTCAAAGAACTTATCTTGGAAGCTACTAGACTTTACATACCAACTAAGAAATATTGTTCAAGGTTTAGGCCTAAATGGATGTCAGATGAACTGATGAGGCATATGGCAGAGAAGAAACATGCATGGGATACATACAAATTAACACATGACACAGAAGCCTATGATAGATACAAGTTGATCTGTAACCAAGTTACAAAGGAGGTTAGGCAGGCGAAGGCAGATTACGAGAAATCTTTGGCAAGGGATGCAAAAAAAACAGCAAAGAGTTCTTTACTTATGTAAACTCTAGAAGGAAGGGGATGAATCAGATTGGTCCACTTGATATCGATGGGTCAACTGTTGATGATCCTGCTCAGGTAGCTAACAAACTAAATGAATATTTTGCATCGACATTCACACATGAGGAGTTATTTAGTGAGGGGAAAGCCAGAGGTGTATTCAACTCTAGCAGTAAGCTAGAGAATCTTGTAATAACTGAGAGTAAAGTGGAGGAGAAATTGTTGAAGATAAACACAAGAAATGCACCTGGGGTGGATGGGATCTATCCAGTTATATTAAAGGAGGCAGCAAAGGAAGTAAGCAAACCCTTAGCCATAATTATGAGAGCTTCCTTGGACTCAGGGGAGGTACCCATAGACTGGAGATGTGCAAATGTGACCCCAATTCACAAAGGAGGATCAAAAGCTGACACAAGCAATTATAGACCTGTGAGTTTAACTTCTGTTCCAGGAAAATTAATGGAGGCACTAGTTAAAGAAGCACTGCAGGATCATTTAGACAAGACTTCAGTTATAGCTCGGACACAGCATGGTTTTGTTAAGGGGAAGTCTTGCCTGACCAATTTGATTGGATACTATGATGCAGTCACAAAGGAACTGGATGCAGGGAATAACTTTGATATTATATACTTGGATCTTAGAAAGGCTTTTGATACTGTTGCACATGGAAGACTGCTGCACAAATTGGAGCAGTATAACATTGGAGGCAAATTGCTGCTGTGGGTAAAGGGGTGGCTGAGGGGGAGAAGACAGAGAGTGGTAATCAATGGACACTGCTCGTCGTGGACTAATGTTATTAGTGGAGTCCCTCAGGGCTCAGTGTTGGGTCCATTATTGTTTTCTGTATTCATAAATGATATTGATGATGGTATATCAAGCTTAATGTCCAAGTTTGCAGACGATACAAAGGTAGGTAGGGTTGTCAAGGACACTACTGACACTATGCTGCTGCAACAGGATCTGGAAAGGTTGAGCAGATGGGCTGAGAGGTGGCAAATGAAGTTTAACATTGACAAATGTAAAGTACTACACATGGGAAACAGCAACCCCAGAACAACGTATCAACTCTGTGGTATTACACTGACAGTGGTAGAGAATGAAAGGGACCTGGGGGTGGTTGTGCAGGCAGATATGAAGTCCTCTGAGCAGTGCAGACGGGCTGCAAGAGTAGCTCATGGTGTATTGTCAATGATATATAGGAATTTTTCTAGCAGGGATAAGGAGGTGATTATTCCCTTGTATAAGGCAATGGTCAGGCCACACCTAGAGTACTGTATACAGGCCTGGAGGCCTCATTTCAAGAAGGATGTAGAGCTGCTGGAACGAGTACAGAGAAGGGCAACAAGATTAGTGAATGGAACAAAGGGGTGCTCTTACGAAGAAAGGCTTAAGATTTGCAAATTACAGTGTCTGGAGACTAGGCACCAGCGAGGTGATCTGATAGAGGTGTATAAAGCATTGAATGGTTTGAGCATGCTCAATGCTGGTGGGATTCTTCCTCTCGCTCAGAATAATCACCTGAGAGGGCATAAATTCAAATTGAGGAAAGACAGATGTAGGATAGACGTGCGGAAATTTGCCTTTAGCCAGCGAGTGGTTGGTTGGTGGAACAGACTTCCATCCCTTGTCGTGGTTGGTGGAACAGACTTCCATCCCTTGTCGTGGAAGTTGATAGCCTAAATAAGTTTAAGGCTCAGCTGGACAGGTATTTTGAACGAACAGAGGGGTGAAGTGGGAGTGGGTTTTTTTTTTTTTTTTTTTTTTGGCTGATGCTGCATAAGCTTGCTTTCTTGCATCAAATGCCTCTACTAATGCTAATGCTAATATTCATATTTTTGATATTCATTTCCATTCATTATTGTTTTCACTTTCCTAACACATAGCTAACATGTTCAGATGTCTCGTAATATAAAATATACTCAATGTACTAACCTGTGGTGGGTGGAGGAGTCCTGGATATCTCCATGTCAGCTTCTTCCCTGCAGTAATTTATGTATCATATTAATAATACATAAATAACTGGCAGGAATTTTGCTTATGTGTACTTCACTGTATGTGTATCTTTGGTAATAAAGATTTATTTATTGCCAATTATGAAACACAATAAGGGGCCCAGTACTGAACTCTGTTAAACTCTCTTGTGACTCCAGTTCATTAAGAGCAGTAAAAAATTATAACTGTTGTCTTTTACCATTTTCCTAACCTTTTATTTGCTATCTAGTGGCATTATTCCAATTTATAAAATAGGCATTCTTGTGGGACTGTATCAGAAATTTTACTAAAGCCTAAATATGTGCTTTGTCCAAATTACTCTTTTGTGACAACCTTATAAGAGCCTTATTGTCAGATTACCTAGTCATGATTTTCCTTTAACAAACTCATGCCATGTTTCTATAATTCTTTTCTTTTCTTATAATCATTAATATATTATTTTGGGTGAACATCTTAGAAATATAAGAAGCAAAGAAATACTTGATCATTAACTGAGAAAAAATATTCGAAAATTAATTCAAATAATTTCTGATGCCTATTGAAATGTAGTATTAAACAAAATTAGAAAATTATTACTCAGTTATTATTGATTGAACCTCAGTAAAAATTAGCAAATTCAGTAAGTAATTATTATATGAATAATTGCTGAATTTGCTCAGCAGTTATTCATATTGTGAGTATTTCATCTGGGTTCATTGGTATAATTCTAAGTGTTACTGATACAACTGATGGATATTGGACTACAAACATAAAAGTAAGTTTTGAATGAAAATGGTGCAGACCTTCACTTGTAGCTGCAATAAAATAGGATAAATAGTAATATTAGGAGGGTTTCGGATATCAACAGCTGAGAATTCTGTTTATATTTCTGATAAAGAAATCATATATTCATTTGTGATATAACTTGGTTGTCAACAATGCATTATCATTATTTATCATTCTGTAATAACTTTGTGCCTTCCATTCAGAACCTGATATCTTTGGGATATCCTTAAAATGTTTTTGAAAAATTAAAAATTACTTGACAATACAGATGTTGCTTGGTTTCACAATAACTCTTGCCAAGTTTTTAATAAAATTTCCTGATTGAAACCTTCACTTTTACAAGGACAGAACTACAAAACTGTGTTTCTGGTCTAGTAGAAGGAAGGGTTAACTCTCTTTTAACATAAGGTTCTGTTATTATTATTATTATTATTTTAGTGTCTTAATTTAGGATAATACTGAAGTATATTACATTGTAATGAAAGCATTATCAGTAAATTTTTAGTTACAGTTATATGTATACCAATTCAGAAACCAATCAAAAATGGTCAAAAAATGAACATTCTGTAAACTGTTATTTATTTTAATTTGAAAAAATACGAATTAGTATTAGTAGTGACATGTGATGCAAGAAAGCAAGCTTATTCAGCATTAGTAAAAAAAAAAAGAAAAAAGATGCTTCCCATATATCACCTGTACATTCCCACTAATAGTTTGTTTAGTAATTCCATGAATTTATTCAAACTACCCACTTCCACAACACCACATGGAAATCTGTTCCAACAATCAACCACTGGCCGGAGGCAAATTTCCAAACATCCATTCTGTAACAATCTTTCCTCATTTCAAATTTATGCCTTCTCATATGTGTAGTCTGAGAAAGAGTAGTAGTAGTGGTGGTGGCATGTGATGCAAGAAAGCAAATGTATGAGCTTATGCAGCATCAATCAAAAGAAAAAAAAAAAAAAAAAAAAAAACACACCATTCCCTCCAAATGCGTGTCCAGTTCCTCCTTAAATTTTTTCTTCCACAACGACAGATGGAAGTTTGTTCCAGCAATTAACCACCCGCTGGCTAAAGGCAAATTTCCGCACATCTATTCTACATCTGTCCTTTCTTAATTTGAATTTATGCCCCCTTAGGTTCGTAATCTGAACAAGTGGAAGGATCCCATCAGAATTCAGCGTACTCAACCCATTCAAGGCCTTATACACCTCAATCAGATCACCGCGCAGGTGCCTAGTCTCCAGCCACTGCAATTTGCAGAACTTAAGCCTCTCTTGGTAAGAGGATTCCTTCATTCTCCTCGCCAATCTTGTTGCCCTTCTCTGTACACGCTCAAGCAAATCTACATCCTTCCTAAAATGAGGCCTCCAGACATGTACGCAGTACTCAAAGCAGGCCTGACCATTGCCTTATACAGAGGGACAATCACCTCCTTTTCCCTGCTAGCAAAATTCCTATATATCATTGACAAAACCCCATGACCTGCCCTTGCAGCCTGTCTGCATTGCTCAGAAAACTTCATATATGACTGCACAATTACTCCCAGGTCTTTTTCATTTTCTACCACCTCAAGTGTAGTACCACACAGTTGGTACATTTCTCTGGGGTTACTTCTACCCATATGCAGTACTTTGCATTTGTCAAGGTTAAACTTCAGTTGCCACATCTTAGCCCATCTGCCCAAATTATCTAGATCCTTTTGCAATAGCACACTGCCATTACTGTCATTAACAACCCTGCCAATCTTTGTATCATCTGAAAACTTCGACATTAAGCCTGATATACCTTCATCAATATCATTGATAAATATATAAAACAGCAGTGGACCCAACACCAAACCCTGTGGGACTCCACTAATAACATTAGTCCAAAGAGCAGCACCCAGTGATTACCACCCTCTGTCTTCTCCCACTTATTCTAGCAATGGATGCTAATGCAAAATCACATTTAGCATTTTTTAGCATTAGTAGAGGCATTTGATGCAAGAAAGCAAGCTTATGCAGCATCAGCCAAAAAAAAAAAAAAAAAAAACCCACTCCCACTTCACCCCTCTGTTCGTTCAAAATACCTGTCCAGCTGAGCCTTAAACTTATTTAGGCTATCAACCTCCACCACAAGGGATGGAAGTCTGTTCCACCAACCAACCACCCGCTGGCTAAAGGCAAATTTCCGCACGTCTATCCTACATCTGTCTTTCCTCAATTTGAATTTATGCCCTCTCAGGTGATTTTTCTGAGCTAGAGGAAGACTCCCATCAGCATTGAGCATGCTTAAACCATTCAAGGCTTTATACACCTCTATCAGATCACCTCGCTGGTGCCTAGTCTCCAGACACTGTAATTTGGAAAACTTAAGCCTTTCTTCGTAAGAGCACCCCTTTGTTCCATTCACTAATCTTGATGCCCTTCTCTGTACTCGTTCCAGCAGCTCTACATCCTTCTTGAAATGAGGCCTCCAGACCTGTATACAGTATTCTAGGTGTGGCCTGACCATTGCCTTATACAATGGAATAATCACCTCCTTATCCCTGCTGGAAAAATTCCTGTATATCATTGACAATACTCCATGAGCTACTCTTGCAGCCCGTCTGCACTGCTCAGAGAACTTCATATCTGCCTGCACAACCACCCCCAAGTCACATTTTATTCTCTACCACTGTCAGTGTAGTACCACAGAGTTGATACGTTGCTCTGGGGTTGCTGTTTCCCATGTGTAGTACTTTACATTTGTCAATGTTAAACTTCATTTGCCACCTCTCAGCCCATCTGCTCAACCTTTCCAGATCCTGTTGCAGCAGCATAGTGTCAGTACTGTCCTTCACAACCCTGCCAACGTTTGTATCATCTGCAAACTTGGACATTAAGCTTGATATACCATCATCAATATCATTTATAAATACAGAAAACAATAATGGACCCAACACTGAGCCCTGAGGGACTCCACTAATAACATTAGTCCACGATGAGCAGTGTCCATTGATTACCACTCTCTGTCTTCTCCCCCCTCAACCACCCCTTTATCCATAGCAGCAATTTGCCTCCAGTGTCACACTGCTCCAATTTGTGTAGCAGTCTTCCATGTGCAACAGTATCAAAAGCCTTTCTAAGATCCAAGTATATAATATCAAAGTTATTCCCTGCATCCAGTTCTTTTGTGACTGCATTATAGTATCCAATCAAGTTGGTCAGTCAAGACTTCCCCTTAACAAAACCATGCTGTGTCTGAGCTATAACTGAAGTCTTGTCTAAATGATCCTGCAGTGCTTATTTAACCAGTGCCTCCATTAATTTTCCTGGAACAGAAGTTAAGCTCACAGGTCTATAATTACTTGTGTCAACCTTTGATCCTCCTTTGTGAATTGGGGTCACATTTGCACATTTCCAGTCTATGGGTACCTCCCCTGAGTCCAAGGAAGCTCTCATAATAATGGCTAAGGGTTTGCTTACTTCCTTTGCTGCCTCCTTTAATATAACTGGATAGATCCCATCCACCCCGGGTGCCTTTCTTGTGTTTATCTTCAAACGTTTCTCCTCCACTTTACTCCCAGTTATTTCAAGATTCTGTAGCTTACTGCTAGAGTTGAATACACCTCTGGCATTCCCCTCGCTGAATAACTCCTCATGTGTGAATGTCGATGCAAAATATTCATTTAGTTTGTTAGCTACCTGAGCAGGATCATCAACACTTGACCCATCAATATCAAGTGGACCAATCTGATTCATCCCCTTCCTTCTAGAGTTTACATAAGTAAAGAACTCTTTGCTGTTTTTCTTTGCATCCCTTGCCAAGGATTTCTCGTAATCTGCCTTCGCCTGCCTAACCTCCTTTGTAACTTGGTTGCATATCAATTTGTATCTATCATAGGCTTCTGTGTCATGTGTTAATTTCTAAGTATCCCATGCATTTTTCTTCTCTGCCATATGCCTCATTAGTTCATCTGACATCCATTTAGGCCTAAACCTTGAACAATATTTCTTAGTTGGTACGTAAAGCCTAGTAGCTTCCAAGATAAGTTCTTTGAATGCTTCCCATTTTGAATTTGCTGTTGGTAACATCATCAGTTGGTCCCACTGTATAGAATTTAAATACTGTCTCGGTCCATCGTAGTCGCCTTTACGGAAGCAATAACCCTTCCCTTTACCCCTAATGGTAGTTACCTCTTTGAGTAAATCCCACTTCAGCACACTGTGATCACTGCCACCTAGTGGTTCATTTATCTGCAGATTCTTAATGCATGAAGAATCACTGCTGATAATCAAATCAAGAGTATTACTCCCTCTAGTTGCCTCCCGAACATGCTGATGTAGAAAACAATCATCCAATAAATCCACAAAAGCTCTGCTAGTGTGTGAGTAACCAGCCCCCAAATTCCAGTCAATATCTGGGAAATTAAAATCTCCCATTATAAGACTCTCTGATTTACTGGCCCACTCTATTTCTCTGTACAGTTTCTTATTATACTCATCAGAGACATTAGCCCTATAGCACACTCCTACTCTCAATTTTGATCTCCCAATGCTTATGTCACACTAAACTGACTCAACACTGCACTGTCCGGCGATGTCGACTGGCTTCACTTCCTTGGTTTTTATGTGTTTCTTAACTAATAGCATAACCCCTCCTCCCTTCCTATCCTGTCTATCCTTTCTGTAGACGTTGTACTCCCCAAATTGCAGTTCTGCATTCCTTATATCTGTGTGACACCACGTCTCTGATATCCCAACAATATCTGCCTTTGATTTGAGCAATACCTCAGATTCATCAAATTTATTTACTAAACTCCTAGCATTGGTGTAGACGCAAGTATACCTGCACCTGTGTCTATTCTTAGCTACCCTAACACAACCCATGTGTGTACTTGTACCACAATGGCTCCCAGCAGTCTCTGAAATACCATGCATCTTGTTTTTCAGGCTTCTGCTCATTCTAATAGAAGCAGTGGAAGAATCTCTTTCACCTCTGCCAGTGGCTACTGTCAATCTCTTGGTCTTTGTCTCCCCCCAGGCTAGCAGTTTTCCGACCCACCTAACACTGCCTCGATAGCATCAGCAAATATTCTTGCACCCTTTCTATTTAAGTGTATCCCATCCCTATAGAAGCAGTCTCTCCTGTTAACAAGTACAGTCCAGGCTGAAAAAAATTTTACCCCTTGGGCCTTGCACAATCTTTCCAGGGCCGAATTGATTGACAAGGCTCTCATCATATACTTCCTCCTATCGTGTCTGGGCAGAAATGCAGACACTTTCAAATTCAACCCTAATTCTCGGCTTTTGTTCAACAGTGACCTGTACTTGTTAAGTAATTCTGCCGGTCTCCTACTCTTAATATTATTAGTGCCAATGTGTACAACTATATCACCTTTTGTGCCCTTAAAAGATGATATTCGCTCTACAACGTCATCAACCTTTGACCCTGGCAGACATACCCTGGTCCTGTTCCACCTATCTTTTTTACAAAGCATGTTTCCCATTTCCCTGACAATAGAGTCACCAACAACTACTAGTTCCTTCGGGACCAGCGCATTCTGCGTTGGGGGTTGTCTCTGTGTCACGCGATGCCCAAGTGCAAGCTCTGGCGTTGATGTGGGCAGCTGAGAGCTTGATGGGCCCCTCAATTTAGTTTCTTCGAGGGCATCCACCCTGTCCTTCAAGCTCTCATATAGGCCCACAAGAACGCCGAGTTGTTGCCTGATATCGATACACTCCTTGCATCGCGCACACACAAAGACATCCCCCATGGCAGTATCATGTCCCGTACCCGATTGCTCTGCAAACATGAAGCAAACAGTGCATTTTATAAGGCTGTGAGTCAGGGGACAACTGCCCCCCTCAGTTCTGCTCTGAGCCACAGCACTTCCATTAGCTTGAGCCTTTTGCTTTGCTGCTCTGGTCTGAGTCATGATTCTATTAATTTATTAATTAATCATAATTAATTATGTTATGTTATTGATTATGTTAAATATAATTAATTATATTACGTTTGTAATCTAAGTCGTTATATGTATTTATTTAAACGTACAATTTAACTGCTAACGAAGTTCAACTAACGCTATCTAGTACGGTATATAACTATCGTATCACAAAGGCGGGAAAATTACGAACGGTAGCGGAGTTGAAACACTTGGAAACCTTTATAGATACTTTTATGCAATTACAAGGCCGAGTAAAGAATAAATACACCAAATTAATCAGAAAATCACAAAATAATGTTATACTACTAAATTTAAATCAAAAGTTTTAGAAAAACAATAATTTCAAATCAATAAATAAGAAAAATCCACTTAGCGGCTTTGAACACGACCATCTCTAGCCATCCTTTTATCCATTTTAGCAACTTACCCTTAATACCATTCTGCTCCAATTTGTACAATAGTCTTCCATGCGCAACAGTGTCAAAAGCTTTCCTAAAATCCAAATCTCAAAATTATTTTTTGCATCCAGTTTCTTTGTAACCACATCATAATATCCTATCAAATTTGTCAGACAAGACAAATTTGTTAATTTCCCTTAACAAACCCATGCTGTGACTGAATTATTGCTGCAGTCTTGTCTAGATGATCCTGCAATGCATCTTTAACCAGTGACTCCATTATTTTACCCATAACAGAAGTTAAACTAACTGGTCTGTAATTACTCGTGTCACCCTTCGATCCCCCTTTGTGAATTGGGGACACATATGCACATCTCCAGTCCATGGGAACCTCCACAGAGTCCAAGGATGCTCTCATAATTAAGGTTTGGGTTTGCTTAGTTGCTTTGCCGCCTCCGTTAATATAACTGGATAGATCCCATCCACTCCAGGTGCTTTTCTTATGTTTAACTTCAACAATTTCTCCTCCACTTTGCTCTCAGTTATTACAAAATCATTAAGTATCCTGCTACAATTTGATAACCTTATGCCATTTTCAAACCTTAATAATTCCTCATGTGTGAATGTAGATGCAAAATACTCATTCAGTTTGTTTGCTATCTGAGCAGGATCATCAACAGTCGAACCATCGATGTCAAGTGGACCAATTACAGATTTTTTTTTTTTTTTTTTATGAGAACCCCAAACACGAGAGGTATTATAACCTATAGTACTTAGTACCGTGCTTGGGTTGGAGATTGAGAAGACGAAAGAAGATATTTGTTGACATTGGACTTGAACTTCTGTAGATTGTAATTTTCAGGAAATACGTATGAAGGAAGGTTGTTCCAGAAAATGGCAGTTGAATGAATAAATGAGGAAGATGAAAAGTTGGTTCTGTGGGTTTGAAGTTGGACAGTAAATGGATGTTGGCTGGTGGCGGCACGTGTTCGGACTGTTTTGAAAGAGAGAGAGAGAGAGAGAGAGAGAGAGCGGGAATTATAGAAGCCAATTCAGAAGAACAGTGCCCATGGAAGTATCTGTAGAAGAGGCATGCAGCAGAAACAGTGCGTCTATGAGACAGCGAGTGGAGAGACTCTGTTAGAGATGAATCATTAATTAACCTAACTGCCCTCTTCTGAATGGAATCAAGAAGCCTGAGAGAGATTTTGGGGGCACCACCCCAGATGTGGGAACAATATTCCATGGCAGGGCGGATTTGCGATTTATACAGAGTGAGCAGCTGTTTGGTAGAAAAGTAACGCCGAGAGCGAAAGAGAAAACCAAGTTTTTTAGATGCAGAGGAAGCAATATTTGTAATGTGCTTGTGCCAAGAGAGATTAGAAGTCAGGGTAATCCCCAAAAGAGATATATCATTTTGCCTAGAAATCGGAGTGTCACTAAAGATAAGCATAGGAGCAGAAGAATCCTTTTTGCGAGATATAAGACAAGATTGAGTTTTAGAAGGGTTGAAATCAACTAAGTTGTCTTTGCACCACTGGAGAATTACCTGAAGATCGGCATTTAAGGAATTGGCAGCAGATTTTCGAGAACTTGAAGCTGATTGAGCTGGACAAGGTTTCTCAAAATGGAAAGTTGAATGCAATGTGCTATCATCAGCAAAACTATGAATAGGATTTCCAGTCAATGGAAGAAGGTCATTGATATACAAGAGGAAAAGAGTGGGGGAAAGAACTGAACCTTGGGGGACACCGGCATTAGTGGAGAAGTTAGAAGACAGAGAGCCATCTACCATCACCCTCAGTGAGCGATTAGAGAGAAAACTGGATAACCAATTACTAAAAACAGTTGGCAAACCATAAGATGGAAGCTTGTTTAGAAGACCTTTATGCCAAACACGATCAAAAGCCTTTGAGATGTCAAGAGCAACTACTTGTGTTTCACCGAACCTTTCCATTGAATTAGTCCATAAATGGGTAACAGAAGCCAGAATATCACCAGTGGATCGACACTGACGGAATCCATACTGGCGATCGTTGATCAGACAGAAGGTTTCTAGGTAGTTTAAGAGTTGGCGGTTAATTGATTTCTCCATTACTTTAGAAAGAGTAGAAGTAATTGCAATGGGACGATAATTGGATGGGAGGGATTTGTCACCATTTTTAGGAACTGGCTGGATATGAGCAAATTTCCAAGCAGAAGGAAAAACACCTTTGGAATAAGAAAGTGAAAAAAGGCGGCAAAGAATAGGAATAAGTTCAGGAGCACAGGTTTTGAGAACAAGTGGAGAAATACCATCAGGACCTGGAGCTTTCTTAGCATCAAGATTCATCAAAATCCTTCTGATATCCTTTTGTCGGAAGACCACAGGAGGCATTGAATGGAGCGTGTTAGGAATGGTGGGAGGTGTTTTACCAAGATCATTAATACATGAGCTCAAAGAAAAATGGGATGCTAGCAAGTCAGCTTTATCCTTGGCTGAAGTGACAACAGAACCATCTGGTTTGGACAGAGGTGGGAGCAGAGATGGGCAAAAGTTGCGGCCAATAGCTTTGGCAAGAGACCAGAATGCTCGGCTAGCATTAGGGCAAGAAGCAAGTTTTCTACTCTTAGCCTGTTCAAACTCTAGTTTGGACTGATTAATAACTGCTTTACATTCGTTGCGAGCTTTGGTGTAGGCAGAAAATGAAACTAAAGAATTAGAAACAAGCCAATTACGATATGCAACGTTCATCTCTTGGACAGCCTTAGCACATTTATTGGAAAACCAAGGTTTAGATAAAGGACGAGATTTTAAAGTGGAGTGTGGGATAAAGGATTCCATTCTTGCAAGAATAATTTCACTGACACGATCTGAGCAAACGTTGACATCAGAAGTTTTGAAACAGTAATCAGACCAAGGAAAAGAAGTCTCGCAGGTCATCCCATTTTGCATTCTTGTAATACCAAACAATACGAGGTTGGGAATAGCCATGAGATAAAGGTTCCATTGGAGAAGAGGCAATCACCAAGTTGTGATCTGAAGTACCTAAAGGACCTCTCACTTCAACCTTGTACTTAGAAGGGTTGTTTGTGAGAAAAAGATCAAGCGGATTGGCTGTATGATTAGGATTGTCCGGTATTCTTGTAGGTAAATGACTTGAGCATCTCGAAATGAGCATCTCGACCTGCTGGGTCAGTGTGACTAGAAAACGGAAGCCAGCTGGAGTTGTGAACATTAAAATCACCAAGGAAAATTACCTCACTGTTAGGAAAGTTGGACTGGTGAAAGTCAAGTTGCAAAGAGAGGAAGTCAAAGAGCTCCAAGTGATTAGTGGAGTTGGGAGAATGGTAGAGACAACAGATGAATTTTACACAATGAGGTAGAGAGATTTTAAGCCAGAGAAGATCAAAGAGAGTAGATTCCAAATTGCCAAGTCTCTGACAGGGAATATCAGAACGGACATATGCACAAGTACCACCTTTGAGGCGAAAGGAATCATACAGCAAATAATTTGGACATCTGACATGAGCAGTAGTTGAATCAACTGATAACTGAGATTCAGTCAGAAAAAGTACATGGGGTTTGGAAGACTGCAAGTGGAAATGGACATCGTTGAGATCAGAATTGAGACCACGTATATTTGTGAAATGAATTAGGAAGTTCTTGGGAGGTTTAGATCTTTTCGCAGATAAGCTTGCTCTATTATTTTGACAATTCATGGTGTATTCAATAGTAAGAAAAAGTGGGTGGGACATGCTGTATGAAGTAATGAAATTTTTGGATATGGCGTACATGTGGTAAGAATATACCTAGATCCTTGACATAACGTGGCCTCGACAATGCTCCCCACATACACACTACTCGGACTCCCTCCAGTCACTATCTGGCAGAGTAGAGGTAGCAAGATTATACACTAGCTGATCCGGAAGCTTCCTAGAGAGTTACCAATAGGTTCAGTCCGGTATACTAACTAGCGGCCGGCCTGCGAACACCGTTTTAGAGCTGTACCCTCGAAATGTAAGGAATATTGGATCTCGCCACGACATTCATCATAACCTCAAAAATCATCAATCATACTGCATGATGGAAGAGTTGGCCTCAACTTAGCTCTAGAGACTAAACATGGTTCCACCACTTCAAGCCTCCAATAAGCAAAGTGGTGGTATTTCACCGGTTGATGAGAGTCATCTACCACCTAGTACTGCCTGGTAACATTGAGGGGCGGCGTTCCTCCATGTGGTGTGGGCGCCACACCTCGACCCCTGCTTACGTTGGTTCACACCTGGGTGGTCACCCACCATGTACTTGTGCATGAAGGTTATACCCAGGATTACTAACAGTCCCACCATCGTGAAGGTGCAAGCTTACATCTGCCATAGGCTTCTGAGTCGCTTGATAATTTATATGCATCCCATGCATTTTTCTTCTCTGTTACGAGTCTCATTAGTTCATTAGATAATCATTTAGGCCTAAACCTTGAACAGTATTTCTTAATAGGTACAAAACTTTTAGTAGCATCCACGATTAATTCCTTGAATGCTTCGCACTTAGAATTTACTGTTGGTAACATCGTCAGTTGATCCCACTGTACAGAATTTAAAAACTGTCTGAGACCACTGTACTCACCTTTACGGAAGCAAAAACCCTTTCCTTTACCCCTGATGGTAATTAAATCTTTAAGTAAATCCCACATCAGTACACTGTGATCACTGCCACCTAGTGGTTCCTTTATCTGCAAATTCTTAATACACAAATAATCACTGCTGATAACCAGATCAAGAGTATTACTCTCTCTCTCTGGTTGCCTGTCGAACATGCTGCTGCAGAAAACAATAAATCCACACAAGAAACCAATAAATCCACAAAAGTCTGACTAGTGTGTGAGTGACCATCCCACACACTAGTCACAAGAGGAAAGATACCATCAGCATTTAGCTTACTTACTCCCTACAAAACCTTAAGGCCGACTGGGGTAGCCGGGTGGGTAAAGTGCCCTGCCTGGCAACCCATAGTTTGCGGGTTCGATTCCTGCCTCGGGCTTGGATAAAAGTACTGCAAAAACTTTGGGAGGTGGTGCATTATGGCCACAGAAACCTATGCTCCAACAACTACCAAAAAAAAAAAAAAAAAAAACCTCAAACACCTCAGCCAGATCCCCCCCCCCCTTTCAGGTGCCTAGTTAACAGACACTGCAATTCACAGAACTAATGCCTTTCTTAGTAAGGGCACCCTTTTGTTCCCCTCAAAAATCCTGCTACTCCTCTCTGCAACCATTCCAACAGATTTACATCCTTTCTAAAATGAGGCCTCCAGACCAGAACACAGTACTCATGATGCAACCCAACCGTTGTCCTAAAATATAGGATAATCACATCCTTATTCCCACTGGCAAAATTCCTGTATATCATTGACATAACCCCATGAGTTGTCCCAGCAGCCTGTCTGCATTGCTCATAGAAGTTCATATCAGATTGCAGAACTATCCCTTGGTCACTTTTGTTTTCTACCACCTTGAGTGTGGTACTCACAGTTAATATGTTAATTTGGAATTTTTTTGCTATCTATATGCTATAACTTTCCTTTGTTTAATGTTTCAGTTGCAAATCCAAGTTACTTCATAATTTATATAAACCATGAAGTTTAT
This sequence comes from Mastigoproctus giganteus, assembly GCF_048544385.1. NCBI lineage: Eukaryota > Metazoa > Arthropoda > Arachnida > Uropygi > Thelyphonidae > Mastigoproctus > Mastigoproctus giganteus. Next base: position 221,535,273 of record NC_143578.1, on the reverse strand, counting down.
ATACGGTAATATATTGTATGTTACTTTATGTAAACTACAGTTGCCATTTCTCAGTCCATCTGGATAATTTTTCTAGGTCTTGTTGCAGTAGCTTACCTTGATTACTGTCATTATCCACTCTGCCTACCTTTTTGTTATCTGCAAACTTCCTTTCACATTAAACTTGAAAATACTTTCATTAATAAATATAGGAAGGAGCAGCAGTGCGTAGCACACGCTTCTTGATTAGACCGGGGTGCGAGCCCATCACTACCAAATACGGAGGATGCGGAAAGGTCAGGGAACGACTACCGCATATCCCCGGAGCAATATGGCCTTGCTAATGCTCCTAAAAACGAAAATAACAAACAAACAATAAATATAGAAAAAAACAGCAGGCTCCTCACTAAACCTTGGAGTACTCCAAAAATAGTAGTCCAAGAGCAGTGCCCATTGATAACCACTCCCACTCAACTATCCCTTTATCTATAGCAGTAACTCACTCTTAATGCAACACTGCTCCATTCCCTCACATGGAACAGTGTCAAAAGCCTTTCCAAAATGCATGTGTATGATATCAAAAATATTTTTTCCATCTAGTTCATTTGTTACTACATCATAGTATCCAATAAAATTTACCAGCCAGATCCCTCCTTAACAAATCTATGCAGAGCCATCTAGACAGGAATAACTATATTCCTGTCTTGATGGCCCTACATTTACTTCTTTAAGCAATGACTGTAATTTTTCCTGGAACAGAAGCCAAGCTAATTAGTCTGCAATTACTCATCCCACCCCTTGATCTCATTTTGTAAATTGGAAACATACTTGCACATCTCCAGTCCATAGGGATCTCCCCTGAATCTAACAATTCTCTCATTATTATGGCTAAAGGTTTGCTTACCTCTTTTGCCACCTCCCATCCATCTCATGTGCCTTATTTACATTTAGCTTCAACAGTTTCACCTTAACTTTCCTTTTAGTTATCACAACGTCATTTAACTCCCTGTTAGAATTTGAACACTTTTGGCATTCCCATCCCTAAAGAATTCCATGTATCCAGTTTCTCAGAAATCTAAACAGGATGTCAACAATGAAACCATTCATATCTAATGGACTAATGTGATCAACCCCTTCCTTCTGGTGTTTACATAAGTAAAGATGTCTTTGCTGCTTTTTTTTGCATTCTTCCAGAGACTTCTCATAATATGCCTTAGCTTGCCTAACATCTTTTGCTACTAGACTCCATACTAGTTTATATATATTAGGCTACAACCAATTCACAAAAGAGGTTATATTTAAAATTTTATAAAAAGTCCAAATTAAATATAGTGATGCATTTAAATGTTTTTTTTTTCTTTTTAAATGACTAGAAATGTGCAATGCATCCAAGAATTCGTGAAGATTTGATAAGAAAGGTTGAAGATGACATTATACTAACAAGGAAACGAAAAGCATGGGATTTGGAGTGGCAGTCTTTATCTTGGAAAAAGCTCTATGACAGGTATTAAATTTATTTTAGCATATATTTATCATTAAAACAAAAAAATGCAAAAAGGTTTTCCAACTATGTAGCTCTAAGTATATATCTTAATATTTTCCTATTAAAAGAAAATATGTATGTTAATTAAATTTAAAACTCTGGGTGTATGAAGTGTGAACCTTGTAAAATGTATCTATCCTCCTAGGGTCATACTTGGTCACTATTAGGATGGACACTATGGTCACAATTTTATAGATAATATTTAATATTTTTGGTGTTTTTTTTTTTGGTTTTTTTTTTTGTTTTTTTTTTTTTTTTTTGGATTCACTATTTTGTGACTTACTATAACAATTGTAAGAAATTAGTTATTAATAAACATTTTAAACAATGTATTGTCTAAAGGACATATATGTAGGATTTAGGACTGAAAAGCCTTAGACTGTGTCATGTAAGTTAGTGCATTAGCATCATTTCTATACACAGTAAACCAACCCAAGTTGTGCATTGTTATCATTACATAACACTTGATAAATTGCTAGAAATTATAGAAATCTTATAATACCGTGAGTATTAGACTAAAATATGGAATAGCAAGTGCTTAAAAAAAAAATAAATAACACTTGATATTGCAGATTCCTTCATGATTGCCTAGCTCATTATACCTTGAATAATAGCATTAGCATTAGCATTAGTAGAGGCATATGATGCAAGAAAGCAAGCTTATTCAGCATCAGCCAAAAAAAAAAAAAAACACACCACTCCCGTTTCACCCCTCCGTTCGTTCGAAATACCTGTCCAGCTGAGCCTTAAATTTATTTAGGCTATCAACTTCAACAATAAGTGATGGAAGTCGGTTCCACCAACCAACCACCCGCTGGCCAAAGGCAAATTTCCGCACATCATCCGACATCCGTCCTTCCTCAATTTGAATTTATGCCCTCTGAGGTGATTATTCTGAGCAAGATGAAGAATCCCATTGGCACTGAGCATGCTCAAACCATTCAAAGCGTTATACACCTCTATCAGATCACCTCGCCAATGAATAGTAATACTTCTCCAGCAGAAAACACTATTGTTACTTATTCTCGGTGGGCACCACCACCCATATGGCTATTTCAAGGCTATCTGGCCTCTCATCAATGAGTGGGTAGGTACTTACCCACTGATGGTATGACAGCTGATAACCCAGTTGTAAATTAATTTCACAATATGAGATGTGAAATCATATTGTGATGGGTATTAAATCATATTGTTTAAGTTTTAGGGCTAAAAAGCCACAGACTGCAGGAAGTTTGCTGTCATATAGATTAGTGCATTAGCATCATTTCTATACACCGTAAACCAACTGAAGGTGTGGTGAGGTCATTTACATCGTTGGTTTACTGTGCATGGAAATTATGCTAATGCACTGACTTATATGGTGTTTAAAAGGACTTGTTTAATTGATTCTGTGGTGGTGATGTCCCCAGTTGTAACAAAGATGGTAACAGAATCTGACAGAAGAAAACTGTCTTTTTAATGTCAAAAAAAAAAAAGTTAACAGAAATTTAGCAAAAACCTTTATATTTTACTCTTACCTTCTTATCTTCACTTAGTGGTGTGTGAAATGAGATGTTACTGTTGCGTGTGAATTTAATGGATCCAAAGCAGCAGTACTATATTGTACCTTGGGGTGAACAGAGGATGCCAATTACCTCATTAAATTCAAAGAAATTCCTTATAACATCCCATGTTTGTTGTCACCAGAACATTTTTGGGTTAGTAGTGCTGCATGCAGTTGGAATTAGTAAGTAAATGAAGTCTTCTTTTATTGATCCATTAGAATTTTTGCAAATAAAATTATAAATTACTCTGATGTTACAAATTATTTGTGAATTTTATACTTTGGAATGGACATACAGCCACTCCCTGGCTTACGTAATACTCTATTTACAGAAATTCGACTTTACGTAAGTTTTTGCTCGCCAGTGCAAACTTAAAAAATTTGTGGAAACATATTTTGCATCTCGTAGGAATAAATGGAGGTATCGTGAAAATATCGTAATGTGAACCCAATAACACACTATTTTTTTTTTTTTGGTAAATCGTTCCAAGACCTTGGAAGTTGAAATTTTCACTATATAACTAAGTTATATATCTCTCTAAAAGATAATTTTTATAATGGAAAATTGCATTATACTTTCATCATTATCATATGTTCCGTTATAAGAATCAGTTTTGAATGCCTTTGTGATATTTTTCTAAAACACGTTTCTAGAGGTCACGACCATAAAACAATAAAAAGAATTTGCACTTTCCAGTTTATTGGGCTTTTCTGTTAGCACAATCTATTATAAACAATAGATTTGCAAATGTATGCAAAGGAGATGTGCAAATGTATCTCCAATTCACAAAGGGCGATTGAAGGGTGACACGAGTAATTACCCGTGTAATTCTGTTTGTTTGTTAGTTTGTTATTTGGTTTTTAGGAGCATTAGCAACTAAGGCCATATTCGGGTGATATGGCCAACTAAGGTGATATGCGGTAGTCATTCCCTGACCTTTCCGCATCCTCCTGTCTAGTTCTGCCTTGAATCTATTTAAGCTATCGACTTCTACAACGACAGATGGAAGTTTGTCCCAGTAATCAACCACACACTGGCTAAGGCAAACTTCGGCACATCTATCCTACAACTGTCTTTCCTCAATTTGAATTTATGCCCTCTCAGGCAATTATACTGAGCAAGAGGAAGAATCCCATCAGCATTGAGCATGCTCAAACCATTCAGTGCTTTATACACCTCAATCAGATCACCTCGCAGGTGCCTAGTCTCCAGACACTGTAATTTGCAGAACTTAAGCTATTATAGGTAAGAGCAATCCTTTTTTCCATTCACTAACTTTGTTGCACTTCCTATACTCGTCCCAGTAGCTCTATGTCCTTCTTAAAATGAGGTGTCCGGACCTGTATACAATACTCAAGGTGTGGTCCAACCATTGCCTTATACAAGGGAATAATCAATTCCTTATCCCTGCTAGAAAAATTCCTGTATATCATTGACAAGACACCATGAGCTACTCTTGCCACTGTATGCACTGCTCAGGAAACTTCATATCTGCCTGCACAATAACCTACAGTTCCTTTTCATTCTCTACCACTGTCAGTGTAGTACCACACAGTTGATATGTTATTCTGGGGTTACTGCTTCCCATATGCAGTACTTTACATTTGTCAATGTTAAACTTCAGTTGCCACCTCAGCCTAAAAGATGAGCAGCCCATCTGCTCAACTTTTCTAGATCCTGTTGCAGCAGTGTACTGTCATTAGTGTCATTAACAACCTTGCCAACCTTCACATGTATACCAATGCTAGAAGTATAGTAAATAAATTTGATGAATTTGAAGTGTTGGTCAAGACATCAAAGGCGGATATTGTTGGGATAGCAGAGACGTGGTGTCACACACATATAAGGAATGCTGAATTGGAATTTTGGGAATATAATGTGTACAGAAAGGATAGACAGGATAGAAAGGGAGGAGGTGTTATGCTGTTAATTAAGAAAAACATAAAATCAAAAGAAGTGCATCCAGTTGATATAGATGGACAGTGCACTGTTGAATCAGTTTGGTGTGACATAAGCACTGTGAATATAGGCCTAATGACTTGAATGAGTACAATGAACAATTGTACAGAGAAACAGAGTGGGCTAGTAAATCAGAATGTCTTATAATCGGGGATTTTCACTTCCCAGATATTGACTGGAACCTTTTTGTTGGTCACTCACACACTAGTCAAAGTTTTGTGGATTTATTGGATGATTGTTTTCTGCAGCAGCAGCATGTTCGAGAGGCAACCAGAGAAAGTAATACTCTTGATCTGGTTATCAGCAGTGATCATTCGTGTATTAAGAATTTGCAGATAAAGGAACCACTAGGTGGCAGTGATCACAGTGTACTGATGTGGGATTTACTTAAAGATTTAATTACCATCATGGGTAAAGGAAAGGGTTTTTGCTTCCGTAAGGGTGAGTACAGTGGTCTCCGACAGTTTTTTTTAAATTCTGTACAGTGGGATCAACTGACGATGTTACCAACAGTAAATTCTAAGTGGGAAGCATTCAAGGAATTAATCGTGGAAGCTACTAAAAGTTTCATACCTATTAAGAAATATTGTTCAAGGTTTAGGCCAAAATGGTTATCTAATGAACTAATGAGACTGGTAACAGAGAAGAAAAATGCATGGGATGCATATAAATTATCAAGCGACTCAGAAGCCTATGGCAGATATAAGCTAGTCTGTAATCAGGTCGCAAAGGAGGTTAGGCAGGCAAAGGCTGCCTAACCTCCTTTGACTGTTGATGATCCTGCTCAGATAGCAAACAAACTGAATGAGTATTTTGCATCTACATTCACACATGAGGAATTATTAAGGTTTGAAAATGGCAGAAGGTTATCAAATTGTAGCAGGATACTTAATGATTTTATAATAACTGAGAGCAAAGTGGAGAAGAAATTGTTGAAGTTAAACATAAGAAAAGCACCTGGGGTGGATGGGATCTATCCAGTTATATTAAAGGAGACGGCAAAGCAACTAAGCAAACCCTTAGCCTTAATTATGAGAGCATCATTGGACTCAGGGGAGGTTCCCACAGACTGGAGATGTGCAAATGTATCCCCAATTCATAAAGGGGGGATCGAAGGGTGACACGAGTAATTACAGACCAGTTAGTTTAACTTCTGTTCCGGGTAAAATAATGGAGTCACTGGTTAAAGATGCATTGCAGGATCATCTAGACAAGACTGCATCAATAACACAGACACAGCATGGGTTTGTTGAGGGAAAGTCTTGTCTGACAAATTTGATAGGATATTAAGATGTGGTTACAAAGGAACTAGATGCAAAAAATAATTTTGATATCATATATTTGGATTTCAGGAAAGCTTTTGACACTGTTGCGCATGGAAGACTATTGCACAAATTGGAGCAGAATGGTATTAAGGGTAATTTGCTACAGTGGATAAAAGGATGGTTGAGTCAGAGAAGACAGAGGGTGGTAATTAATGGGTGCTGCTCTTCGTGGACTAATGTTATTAGTAGAGTCCCGCAGGTTTCAGTGTTGGGTCCTCTGTTGTTTTGTATATTTATCAATGATATTGATGAAGGTGTATCAGTCTTAGTGTTGAAGTTTGCAGATGATACACAGGTTAGCAGGGTTGTTAATGGCAGTGCTACTGCAACAGGATCTAGATAATTTGGGCAGATGGGCTAAGAAGTGGCAACTGAAGTTTAACCTTGACAAATGCAAAGTACTGCATATGGGTAGCAGTAACTCCAGAGTAACATACGAACTGCACGGTATTACACTCAGGTTCTTTTTCTTTCTTCACTATCCTGAGTGTAGTGCACGGTACTACACTCAGGATAGTGAAGAAAGAAAAAGAACCTAGGGGTAATTGTGCGGTCAGATATGAAATTTTCACTGCAATGCAGACAGGCGGCCAGAGCAGCTCATGAATCTTGTCAATGACAGGACTTTTGCTAGCAGGGATAAGGAGGTGATTATCCACATGTTTAAGGCAATCGTCAGGCTACAACTTGAACTGCATACAGGTCTGGAGGCCTCTTTTTAGGAAGGATGTAAAGCTGCTGGAATGAGTACAGAGAAGGGCAATGATATTGGTGAATGGAATAAAGGGTTGAACTTACCAGGAAAGGCTTAAGTTCTGTAAATTGCAGTTTCTGGAGACTAGGCCCTGTGAGGTGATCTGCTTGAAATTAATAAGGCTTTAAATGGTTTAAGCAAGCTCAATGCTGATGGGAATTTTTCCTCATGCTCAGATTACACACTTAAGGGGACATAAATTCAAATTCAAGAAAGAATGTGCAGAAATAATTTGCCTTTAGCCAGTGGGCGATTTATTGCTGGAACAGACTTCCATCTCTCATTGTGGAAGTAGATAGCTTAAATAGCCGACCGGGCCAGCCGGGTAGGTAAAGTGCCTGCCTACCAACCCAAAGGTCGCGGGTTCGAATCCCGCCTCGGGCTTGGGTCAAAGTACTGCAAAAACCTTGGGAGGTGCATTATGGCCACAGAAGCCGATGCGCCAACAACTACCAAATAAAAAAAAAATTTTTAAAAAAAATAGCTTAAATAAATTCAAAGAAGGTTTTTTTTTTTTTTTTGAATGATACTGTAGAAGCTTGCTTTCTTTAATCATAAAAAAAAAGGTAAACTGCAGCCGTTATCCACTGCAGGATGGAAACCTGATCAATTAATTTTGAGGGAAATACACCATAATCTGCCATGATGGTCCATTGCTGGTCAACAGATCGACTTTAGTATTTAGAAGTCAGGGGCTTGAACACCCAGTCTACTCAAACAGCATGTGCTAATGCACTCCCATTCCCGACCACTTGGCAATTGAAGCCGTCCTTGACTCATATGCCTCTGCTAATGGTAATGCTAAGTCTGCTGTTTTTCTTTGCATCCTTTCCCCAAGATTTCTTGTAATCTGTCTTTGCCTAATCTCCTTTGTGACTTGATTACAGACTGTCTTATATCTACCATAGGCTTCTGTGTCACCTGTTGATTTCTATGCATCCCATGAATTTTTCTTCTCTGCCACGAGTCTCATTAGTTCATCTGACATCCATTTAGGCCTAAATCTTGAACAGTATTTCTTAGTTAGAACAAAAAGTCTAGTTGCTTCCTTGAATGCTTCCCATTTTGAATTTGCTGTTGGTAACATCAGCAGTTGTTTCATTTCTACTGTATAGAATTTAAATACTGTCTGAGACCACTGTAGTCACTTTTACAAAAGCAAAAACCTTTCCCTTTACCCCTGATGATAGTTACATCTTTGAGTAACTCCCACATCAGTACACTGCTTGTTTGTTGTTTTTTGGTTTTTAGGAGCATTAGCAACTAAGGCCATATTGCTCCGGGGATATGCGGTGGTCATTCTCTGACCTTTTCGCATCCTCCGTATTCGGTGGTCACAGGCTCGAACTCCGGTCTAATCAAGAAGCGTGTGCTCCTGCCCACCTGGCTATGGAGGCGCCATGTGATCACTGCCATCTAGTGGTTCTTTTATCTGCAGATATTTAATGCATAAATAAGTTTGCCTCTTGAAGGTGCTGCTGTAGAAACACTGTTTCTCTGTACAAATGTTCATTGTCCTCGTCAGTCATTAGGCCAATAACACACTTTAACATCGTTTTTCCTTTCCCAGTGTTTATGCCACAGCAGACTAATTTAACTTTGCACTGTCCACCCATGTCAACTGGATGCACTTCCTTAGATTCTATAGGTTTCTTAACTAACAGCATAACTCTTCCTCCCTTCCTATCCTGTCTCTCCTTTCTGTTCACGTACTCCCCAAATTCCAATTTTGCATTCCTTATATCTGTATAACACCACGTCTCGGATATCACAACAATATCCGCCTTTGACGTCTTGGCCAGCACTTCAAATTCAGTGTACATGCAGGTATACACAGCCCGTGTATTTACTTGTTCCATGATGACTCCCAGCATTTCTTGAAATTCCCAACACCTTGATTTCCAGGCTGCTAGGCTGCTGCTCATTCCAACAGAAGTAGTATAAGAATCACTTTCACCTCTGCCTGTGGCTACTGTTAAACCATTACTCTGTGAATTCCCCCCCCCAAGCTAGCAGTTTTCCGACCAACCTAACACTGCCTTGATAGCATCAGCAAATATCGTTGCACCCTTTCTATTTAAGTGTATCCCATACATGTAGAAGCAGTCCATACTCTCAAAAAGCACGTGCCATTCTGAGAAAAATTCTATCACATGAGCCTTGTGCAATCTCTCCAGGGCTGAATTGATTGACAAAGATGTTATCATATAACATACTCCCTCCTACTGTGTCTGTGCCGAATTGCAGACACTTTCAAATTTAACCAGAACTCACGACTTTTTTCAACATTAACCTGTGCTTATTAAGTAATTATTGATTTTAGTTAAGTAATTATTAATTATTTATTTATTGATTGTATTAGAGATTCAGCTTATAACATTTCCTGTTAAAATATATTTTTTTTTTGATTTCTGTTATTACTCTGTTATTGTTAACAATATATGTATTCTTCTCAATTTAATAAATATATTAATTCTAATTAAAATATTTCTTTATAGTATTTCTAGACAGGCATTGGATTTTCCAAGCAAGGAATTGTGGGCCATGAATTGTCCATGCGATGAATTGTGGTGGTAATTTCCGACGATCGATTGTGGGCAATTAACTTACCAGATATGGAAGAAGACAGGGAGTTGTTATTAATGGACACTGCTCACTGTGGACCAATGGTATCAGTGGAGTTCCCCCAGGATTCAGTGGTCAGCCCATTATCGTTTTCTGTATTTATTAAGGATATTGATCAAAGTTTGCATCATCTGCAAATGTTGATGAAGTTTTCAGACAATGCAATGGGTGGTTAATGACATTAATGATGGTATGCTACTGCTACAAGATATAGAAAAATTAGGCAGTTGGACTGAGAAATGTCAACTGAGGTTTAACATTGACAAATGCAAAGTATTGCATATAAGTAGCAGTAATCCCAGATTAACATACTAACTGTGTGATACTACACTCAAGGTGGCAGACAATGAAAAGAAGTAGTGGTAATTGTACAGTCATATATGAAGTCCTCTGTGCAGTGCAGACAGGCTGCCAGGACAGTGCAGACAGGATTTTGTCAATGATATACAGAAATTTTGCTAACAGGGATAAGGTGGTGATTATTCCATTTTATAAGGCAATGGCCAGACTGCACCTTGAATAGTGCATAGAAGTCTGGAGGTATCATTTTAGGAAGGATATAGAGCTGCTAGAGTGGGTACAGAGAAGGGTAACGAGGTTGGTGACAGGAAAAAAGGGGTGCTCTTACTAAGAAAGGCTTCAGTTCTGCAAATTGCAGCATGTGAAAATGAGACACCTGCAAGGTGACCTGATTGATATGTTTAAGACTGAATGGTTTAAGCAAGTTCAATGCTGATGGGATTCTTCCTCTTGCTCAGATCATGCACATGAGGGGACATAAATTCAAATTGAGGAAGGACGATTGCAGAATAGATGTGTTCAAGTTTATCTTTAGGCATCAGGTTGCTACAACAAATACCAGTCTGATGTCGTGGAAGTGAATAGACTGAATAAATTCAAGGACAAACTAGACAAACTGTTGGAGAGGATAGATAAGTGAAATGGGAAGGGGTTTTTTTTTTTTTTGGCTGATGTATAAGCCTGGTTTCTTGCATTATTTACTGCTACTAATACTAAATTTCATGCAACATTTCAGGATTTTGAAGAACACTCCAAAAATATTTTACTTGTTTCAGGATTTATCAGTTTGAATTCATTGACATGCAGATTTGCAACTAAAATTTTCCATGATCTTAGAAGCACTTACATATGTGAGCAATTATTTTTACGGATGAAATTTGTAAAATCAAAATTTCCATGATGACTACTCTCATCGCTACTTATGCATATTTGTCTTCAACTTTACAACAGATATCTATTTCTTTCTTTGCTTCCAGAATTCAGCCACACCTTCTCAATTAAAGTGCAGTGTTGAGATTTTTGAGTAATTCAAGTGCAGGTTTCATTTTTTTTTTTATTTATTTATAAGCTGAATACATTTTAGCACTCTTAAACTATAGTACAAAAAAACAAAGTCATATTTATTTATACTATTTTTGTTATTATTGTGCTTTCATATACCTTACAGCAATATCCTGCTCATATAATTCAGTTGTTATTAGCGTTAACATTAGCATTAGCATTAGTAGAGGCATATGATGCAGGAAAGCAAGCTTATGCAGCATCAGCCAAAAAAAAAAAAAAAAAAAACCCTTCCCATTTCACACATCCATTCGCTCCAAAAGTTTATCCAGTTCTTTCTTGACTTATTTAAGCTATCAACAACAACAGATGGAAGTTTGTTTCAGCAATCAACTACAGACTGACTAAAGGCAAATCCCTGCATCTTTTCTGCAATAGTCTTTCTTCAATTTGAGTTTCTCTCCACAGTTTTGTAATCTGAGCAAGAAGAAGATACTCAAATATCTTCTTCTTGCTCTTCCTGATCTTGGCTACAGCAGACACATTACTGCACAACAAGTATTAACTAATTAATAAAGTAAAGAAAAATATGATATAAACTATCCCTTTAGTATTAGCATTGGCATACAATGCAAGAAAGCAAGCTTTTGCATCATCGGCCAAAAGAAAAAAAGAAAAAAAACCCCCATTTCTCCCCTCCATTCGTTCCAAATGCCTGTCCAGTTCAGCCTTAAATTTATTTAGGCTATCAACTTCCACAACAAAATATGGAAGTCTGTTCCACCAATTAACCACCCGCTGGCTAAAGGCAAATTTCCACACATCTATTCTGCAACTGTCTTTCCTCAGTTTGAATCTATGCCCCCCCTCAGGTTCTTAACCTGAGCAAGAGGACGAATCCCATCAGCATTCAGCTTGCTAAACCCATTCAAGGCCTTATGCACCTCAATCAGATCACCTCACAGGTGCTTACTCTCCAGGTGCTGCAATTTGCAGAAATTAAGCCTTTCTTGGTAAGAGCACCCCTTTGTTCCCCATCACCAATTTTGTTGCCGCCTTTGTACTTGTTCTAGAAACTGCAAATCCTTCCTAAAATGAGGCTTCCAGACCTGTACACAGTACTCTAGGTGTGGCCTGATCATTGCCTTGTACAACGGGATAATCGTCTCCCTGTTCCTGCTAGCAAAATTCCTATATATCACTGACAAGACTCCATGACCTGCCCTGGCAGCCCATCTACACTGCTCATCAAAATTCATATTTGACTGCACAATTCCCCCCATATATTTTTCACTTTCCACTTCCTTGAGTGTAGTGTCACACAGTTGGTACGTTTCTCTTGGGTTATTGCTACCCATATGCAGCACTTTGCTTTTGTCAATGTTAAGCTTCAGTTCCCACTTCTCAGCCCATTTGCCCAACTTGTTCAGATCCAGTTTGAGTAGAATACTGTCTTTACTGTCATTAACAACCCTGCCAATGTTTGTATCATCTGCAAACTTGGACATTAATCCTGATATACCTTCATCAATATCATTGATGAATACACAAAACAACAATGGGCCCAGCACTGAACCCTAGGGGAACTCCACTAATAGTGTTTGTCCAAGAAGAGCAGTGTCCATTGATTACCACTCTCTGTCGTCTCCCACTCAACCATCCCTTTTTCCATTGTAACAACTTACCCTTAATGCCTTACCTCTCCAATTTGTACAGCAGTCATCCATGTACAACAGTATAATTATAGCTACGGGTATTCTTACTTCCTTTGCTGCATCCTTTAATATAACTGGATAGATCCTGTCCACCCCAGGTGCCTTCCTTATGAACTTAAACAATTTCTCCTTCACTTTGCTCTCAATTATTACAAAATCATTTAGCTCCCTGCTAGAGTTTGATAAACTTCTTGCATTCCCTTCATTGAATAACTCCTCGTGTGGATGTTGATGCAAAATACTCATTCAGTTTATCAGCTACCCGAGCATGATCATCAATAGTCAACCCATCTACGTTAAGTGGTCCAATCGGATTCATTCCTTTCCTTGTAGAGTTTACATAAGTAAAGAACTCTTTGCAACCTTTGCCAAAGATTTCTCATAATCTGCCATAGGCTTCTGTGTCACCTGATAATTTATATGTATCCCATACATTTTTATTCTCTGCCATGAGCCTCATTAATTCATCTGACATGATACCTATCTCTTATAAGATAAGTATCCTTTATGATAAGTACAAATTCTTGTCATCCTGTTTATATCATTAATTATATAAAGAAAAATAAATACTCTATGTGATAAGTGCAGTTATGTCATCCAAGTTTCATAAATTAATATCGAAATGTTGAAAATAAATTTTTCAATATTTTTTCCAATTAGATTTAAAAAGCCAGTGCAACAAGAAAAAATAATAGTGGAGGCTTTTAAATCACAAGAAACTGTTTCAACGTATAGGCTTATGCATCTACCGCCTCAGTTAGAAATTGTCTCTCTCTCTGAAGAAGAAGTAGAGAAAAGCATATCAGAAAAAGATACAGAAGGTATTTCTGAAGAAGGTAATTATTTTTTACTGTTAGTTTGTAAAATATATTATTAGAGTTACATATTCAAAATTTGTAAATTTTAATGGAATTTCTAGAGTAAATGAATAAATAATTTTTTATTATAGAAAATTAAAATTATCATTATTATGGTTGTTATTATATTATTTCTTGATGGGGGTTCCACCCCACAAGGATGGTTGTTACATTAAGTGTTACTGCTGGTCGAGGAACTCTCTAACTGTCCTATATATGTTCAGGATTGTCTCTATAGTTCCTTGTAGGTGTTATTTGGTCTGAAAGACCTATTGCTGCTAGGTTTTTGTGTAGGATCTTTGGCACAATGATCTGAATGGTCCTTGCATGTTGCATATGCAACTTCTCTTTGATATCCTGTCTTAGGTCTCACTGTGTACTTCCTTATCTTTTCCTTGTGGGTTTTCTGGAGGTTTCCAATGTTGGGTGCTGCTATTAGCATTAGTGAAGGCACATGATGCAAGAAAGCAAGCTTATGGAGCATCAGCCGGAAAAAAAAAAAAACTCATTTTACCCATACACTCACTCCATATGTTTGTCTAGTTCTGCCTTAAATCTATTTAAGCTATCAACTTCTACAACAACTGTTGTGCGGGATGGAAGTGTGTTCCAGCAATCAACCATCCACTGGCTAAAGGCAAACTTCCGCACATCTATCCTACAACTGTCTTTCCTCAATTTGAATTTATGCCCTCTCAGATGATTATTCTGAGCAAGAGGAAGAATCCCATCAGCATTCAGCATGCTCAAACCATTCAAGGGATTATACACCTCAATAAGATCACCTCACAGGTGCATGGTCTCCAGACTGTTATTTGCAAAACTTAAGCCTTTATATGTAAGAGCAACCCTTTGTTCCATTCACTAATCTTGTTGTCCTTCTCTGTACTCGTTCCAGCAGCTCTACATCCTTCTTAAAATTAGGCCTCCAGACCGGTATGCAGTACTTAAGATGTTGACTGACCATTGCCTTATACAAGGGGATAATTACCTCCTTATCCCTGCTAGAAAAATTCCTGTATATCATTGACAAGACACCATGAGCTAGTCTTGCAGACCATCTGCAGTGCTCAGAAAACTTCATATCTGCCTGCATAATTATCCCCAGGTTCTTTTCATTCTCTACCATTGTCAGTGTAGTATCACGCGGTTGATACGTTACTTTGGGGTTACTGCTTCCCATATGCAGTACTTCACATTTGTCAATGTTAAATTTCAGTTTCCACCTCTCAGCCCATCTGATCAACTTTTCTAAATCCTGTTGCAGCAGCGTACTGTCATTGGTTTCATTAGCAACCCTGCCAACCTTTGTATCATCTGCAAACTTTGGACATTAAGCCTGAAAAATAACATTAGTCCACGTTGAGCAGTGTCCATTGATTACCACTCTCTGTCTTCTCCCACTCAACCATCCTTTTGTCTATAGCATCAACTTGCCCTTAATGCCATACTGCTCCAATTTGTACAGTAGTCCTACATGTACAACAGTAGTAAAAGCCTTTATAAGTTCCAAATATATGATATCTAAATTATTCTTTGCATACAGTTCCATTTCGACCACATCATAGAATCCAATGAAATTGGTCAGACAAGACTTCCCCTTAACAACCCATGTCCGATCCATAAATTAAGTCTTGTCTAGATTATCCTGCAGTGCTTCTTTAACCAGTGCCTTCATTAATTTCCCTGGAACAGAAGTCAAACTAACAGGTCTGTGATTACCTGTCTCCCTTTGATCCTCCTTTGTGGATTGGGGTTACATTTTCACATTTCCAGTCCATGGGTACCTCCCCTGAGTTCAAGGAAGTGCTCATAATTATGGCTAAGGATGTGCTTACTTCCTTTGCTGCCTCCTTTAATAAAACTGGATATATCCCATCCACCCCAAGTGCCTTCCTTATGTTTAACTTCAACAATTTATCCTCCACTTTGATCTCAGTTATTACAAAATCATCTAGCTTACTGCAAGAGTTTAATTCACCTCTGGCAATCCCCTCTCTGAATAACACCTCATGTGTGAATGTAGATGCAAAATACTCATTTAGTTTGTTAGCTACCTGAGCAGGATCATCAACAGTTGAACCATCGATATCAAGTGGGCCAATCTGATTCATTCAGTTTACATAAGTAAAGAACTCTTTGCTGTTTTTCTTTACATCCTTTGCCAAAGATTTCTCGTAATCTGCCTTTGCCTGCCTAACCTCCTTTGTGACTTCATTACAGACCAGCTTATATCTGTCATGGGCTTCCATGTCACCTGTTAATTTATACATATCCCATGGATTTTTCTTCTCTGCCACATGTCTTATTAGTTCATCAGACATCCATTTAGGCCCAAACCTTGAACAATATTTTTTAGTTGGGAGGAAAAGCCTAGTAGCTATGTCCATCAGATATGTAGCCTTTTCTTTCTTGTCGACCAGGGTTATGTCTAGTCTGTTGTGTGGGACTGTCTTGTCCATTATTATGGCATGGTCCCTATACAGCTTGTTGGTTGGAGTCTCTAATATGCCCTTGTGTTCGTACTTGTAATAAGGTACACTTTCTTTGATCAACTGGTATATCCTCACTAGCATCTGATGTATTATCCTGGCTACCTGTCTATGAGTTAAGTCCATCTGGGCGATCCCCCTGAATCCTGTGGTGATGGATTGTTCTGAGGCCAGGTGATATCACTGACATGTGTCATCTGTCACTCTGATCTCCTTGGCACCTTGTTTTCTATGGTTCCTGGTGTTGAATACTTGGTTTTGGATGGCAAGCATGAATTCTTCAGTCTCGAGGAAGAGTGTCTCACTCATGAACATCTTATGCATTGGAAGCCATTTTATCTATTTGGTCTTGATATAGGTCATTATAATGTCTGCCATGGAATGCAAGTCAATGTAGTGTCTGCCATGTTTGTTCTGTCTGCACGAGAGGGTCTCCTCACTTAGGTTGAGTGGGGTATGCCTCTTGACTATCTTCCTTATGGCCTGGTAGGGTGGAGTGGCACAGTGTTTTTCTGAAAGTAATTCTTTAGGTTTACTTTCACTTTTTTCTGTTGCTCAGTTATGTCTATCAAGCCTCCTTTCCATGCTGTGGTTATTATTATTTTTTTTTTCTAGGGAGATTTTTTCCACCCTTTGACAGGTACAGGTACCAATTGCATGGAGTGGTTGGTTGTGTCCAGTTACTATTATTATTATTATTGTTACTGTTGGTTGAGGAAAAATCGTTCTGTCCTACAGGTGTTCAGAATTGCAGCTTTCTGCAGTTCCATGTAATTTCTCTGGGAGGAATATTATTGCTAGATTCTTATGGAGGCTCTTTGGCACCATGCTGATGGTTGTCATGATGATTGGAATGGTCACTACTACTTGTTCCATAACCAAATATCTTTGACTTCCTGCCTTAGGTCTGAGTACTTCTTGATCTTTTCCTCATATGATTTCTGGCAGTTGCTGGTGTTGGGTATCGCTATCATCAGGTAGGTAGTCATTTCCTTCTTGGCAGGTTTATATCTGGTCCATTGTGTGGGATCATTTTGTCTGTTATGATGGCACAGCCCCAGTACAGTCTGTGAGTAGAGGTCTCTAGTATGACCTGAGACGTGTACTTGTAATACGTTACTTTCTTTGATCAGCTGGTATTTTTTTGCTAGCTTCTGATGTATTATCCTGGCCACCGGGTCATGTCTGTAAGTGTACTGTCTGGGTGATCACTCGGCATCCTGCATCGATATGCTGGATTGTTTCTGGGACCAGGTAGCATTGTCAGCCTGTCATCTGTTACTCCAGGGTCTTTGACAATATATTTCCTGTAGTTCCTGGTGTTGATTATATGGTATTCAATGGCAAGCATGAATCCTTCGGTCTCATGGAAGAGCCTACCATTTGTGAGCCACGCTTTGAAAGCCATCTTATCTATGCAGTCTTGATGGAGGTCATTGTAGTCTGCCATGGAGATAGCCCATATTTTCGTCTTTGTTAGCATTAGTAGCAGCATATGATGCAAGAAAGCAAGCTTATGCAGCATCAGCCAAAAAAAAAAAAAAAAAACCCACTTCCACTTCACCCCTCCATTCATTCAAAATACCTGTCCAGCTGAGCCTTAAATTTATTTAGGCTATCAACTTCCATGACAAGAGATGAAAGTCTGTTCCACCAACCAGCCACCCGCTGGCTAAAGGCAAATTTCATATGATGCAAGAAAGCAAGCTTATGCAGCATCAGCCAAAAAAAAAAAAAAAAAACCCACTTCCACTTCACCCCTCCATTCATTCAAAATACCTGTCCAGCTGAGCCTTAAATTTATTTAGGCTATCAACTTCCATGACAAGAGATGAAAGTCTGTTCCACCAACCAGCCACCCGCTGGCTAAAGGCAAATTTCTGCACATCTGTCCTACATCTGTCTTTCCTCAATTTGAATTTATGCCCTCTCAGGTGATTATTCTGAGCAAGAGGAAGAATCCCATCCGCATTGAGCATGTTCAAACCATTCAAGGCTTTATACACTTCTATCAGATCACCTCGCTGGTGCCTAGTCTCCAGACATAGTGTGCATAGTGTTAGGGTCGGGCGCCACCTGTGGTTTCCAACATCTGTGCCATATGTACACTGTGAAGAAATACAGAACACTGTAAATGCCAGAAAAAGTGTAGTGTGTTGAATGTGTAGTATTGTGTTGGGTTCTGTTGTGTGTCCTGGCATTTGGACCGCACACACTACTAGGAGGTAGCCAGGCTGCCCATTATTCTCTGGCAGGTCTCCGTCAGGGTCGCCTGAGCTTCCTGAATGGAGACCAATTAAAAAAATAATAATAAAAATAAATAAATAAATAAAATAAAGAAAAATAATAAAATAATAATAAAAAATAAATAAAAAAATAAAAATAAAATAAATAAAAATTTTTAAAAAAAATAATAATAAAAAAATAATAAAATAAAACAAAATAAATAAAAATAATAAAATAATAATAAAAAATAAATAAAATTTAAAAAAAAATAAAATAAATAAAATTTAAAAAAAAATAAAATAAATAAAATTTAAAAAATAATAATAATAAAATAAAATAAAATAAAAAAATAAATTTAAAAAATAAAAATAAATAATAAATAAAATAAAAAAATAAAATAAAATAAGTAAATAAATAAAAATAATAATAAAAATAAATAAGGTAGAGTGCGGCAGTACAGGGTGTACAGAAGAAGATGGGGGATGAAAGTAAGAGTAAGAGGATGTAGGTAAGGGCATCCCCTGAATTGACAGTGGAGCATATGCCCCACCAGGAGAAAAGGGGGAGGGGATAACTCCAGAAGGGTAGAAAAACCACTCAGTGAAATTGCTGAGTGTGACTTATATTTTGTGGTGGAGTGGTCAAGACCACTGGAGCCTACCCAACCATATGGAAAGTTAGCAGGTAATCCTACTCTGGATGTTCCAGGGTTAGCAAGTCGATGCTGGTAAAACAGTCAATTACAGATTTTTTATTTCTAGTTTGAGTAAGTCCTTTACAGGTTTCTATCCCTGGCTTGAGTTGGTTGTAGAGTCCTGCGCCTAGAAAAGAGGTTCTGTGCGTACTCCGTTAATGATTTGTAATATTGTTCTTCAGAAATTAGCAGGTGCTCCTGTCCTTGAGGTATGTGTTGGAGTCTGGTGTACAGTGTTCCTCGAAGATCGTTATAAATTGGGCAGTTATAAAGAAGATGGGCCCAATCTTCAATTTCTCCACATGTACAGTAGGGGTTATTGATGATTCCCAAGGTAGTCAACTTATGATTTATAGAGCCGTGTCCAGTTATAATATATGTACAGTAGAGGCCAGGAGAGAACCAAGGCGGCGACTTTGGATAAACTAGTTTGACATCCGGGATGAATTTCTTAGTTATCAGGCCCTTGTCCATCTCCTCCCATCTTGTCTGCCAGATTTGTAGTAGCATGGCAGCTAGTTTTTTCTTTTCTTGCTTACAGTCAGTGCAGGGTGTCGATGGTATGTCCAAAGATGGTAGCTGGGATTCCCCGCGACAGGCAGTAGTGCAATCCTCGACGGATAACCTCCAAGTCAAGGGGGAGGACACCTGCAAGAACCTGGAGGGCCGGAGAACTTACTGTGCAACAGGCCCTGGTAATGGCAAGCAGTATACTTCGCTGAATTGTTTCCAGTTTGCATTTATTGTGAACAATTATTGCTCTATGGTACCAAATCCCGGATCCGTATGTAATAACAGGGAGGAATATAGCGTTATACACGAGTTTGAGTGTTCTCCAGTTCAGACCCCAGTCACACCTGCTTACTCGGACGATTAAGGCTGCATAATTTCTGATTTTTTCTTGAAGGTATGAGAGGTGCGGGAAAAAGGAGAGCTTTGAATCCAGGATGATTCCCAGGTGTTTTAGGGAAGTTACCAGCTTGATGGTTTTTCCTTGTACCTTGATCTGAGGAGGCCTTGATATTTGTAGGGTGCCTTTGAGAAGTATGGATTGTGTCTTCTGTGGAGAAATCCGGAGCTTGTGTAGAGTCGCCCAGACCTGTAAGATCTGTAGTGCTTGATTTCCAGTGGCCTTGAGAGCTGCTCTGGTGTCTGCTGTGATGGAAATGGCAATATCATCTGTGAATGCTTGGATAGTAACAGGGCCCAGATCCAGACCAAGTAACTCATCAAGGACGATGTTCCAGAGGAACGGGCCGAGGACCGAACCCTGTGGGCAGCCTCTGTAGATAGATTTGGTGAGCTTCTGGTATGGTGAGGAGATGGTGATCTTCCTGTTGGAAAGGTAACTTTCTATACACCTGTATAAGTTGGCTGGTATGCATGCCAATCTTAGCCTGCGAAGAATGCTTGGCCACCAGAGCATGTCAAAGGCCCCGGCAAAGTCAATGGTTATGAGGAGAAAGTACTTGTAATTAGTGTTGGCTGCAGCTTGGGTTATTTGGTAGAGAGCATCCTCTGTGCAGCATCCTGGGCAAAATCCATACTGTGAATTGGATTGTAGGCCAGCTTCTGTGTAGTGTATTAGGAGTCTGGTATGGAGGAGGCGTTCAAGTAGTTTGCTCACTGTGGACAAGAGGGCAATGGGTCGGTATGAGTTAGGCTGTTCTGGAGGCTTCAATGGATTTTTCAGTATTACCTTTAATTCAGCTATTTTCCAGCTTTCTGGGAAGGATCCCTGGGTTAGGCATTTATTGAACAGTTTAAGCAGAAATTGGGGATTTACCTGGGCGACCTTTTTTAGTATTTCTGGTTCAATGCGATCTAGTCCTGAGGATTTTTTATCCTTCATTTTGCCAAGGGCTTACTGCAGTTCTTCAGTGTTAAATTCTTCCTCCACAGAGTCAATGTGGTAATTGCCATTATCTAGACAAATTTGCTGCTGTTGTGTTGTGAGATGATCGCCGTTGCTGATAAAGAGAGTATCCAAGATATTCATCATGGATTGCTCCCATGACGTTGTCATGATTCCTCGTGGTGTTATTGTGGAATGGACTACTTCTCCTCTTGGCAATTTGTTGGTAGTAACTCAGTACACCACTCCCCAAGGGTCCGAGTTACCAGGATGATACCCAGACGCTTCAGTGGTGGTAACCAGCCACTCCCATGTAGTTCTTTTTCACTGCCTGATCATGGAAGTGTATTGGTTCCTGGTCCTCTTGTAGTCTTCACGAAGGGCTTCCACATCAGTAGCTGGCCAAGAGGTGCGAGCTCTCTGAAAAGCTTTCCTCTCGTTATGAACAGTCCAGCGTAGACGTTCGAGTTCACGAGACCACCATGGTACAGCACTTGGAAGAGGTTTTTTCTTGGGCATAGATTGATTGCAGGAGAGGGTGATGTTAGTTACAAGCTTTTGATGCTGTCGGGATTCAGGGAGAGGATATCAGAAGGGTGATCCATGATTGTTGACTGGAGAGAAGTGGTGAACAGCTCCCAATTGGCTTTGCTGATGGCATAGCGGTTGATATCGTAGTGCGGAGTAGGAGTTGATTCTATATTTCTTGTGAGGCTGTATGTAATTGCTCTATGGTCGGAGGTGGTCCAGGCTTCATTTACCTGTCACCCCAACACTTTACCTGAGATTGATCTTGTAGCAATTGTTGTGTCTATTGTAGACTCCCACGTAGTACTGGAGAATGTTGGGAGGTTATTGGGCCTGTTTATTATATTAAATGGTGAGGTGGCTAGAAAGTCTTCCAAAAGCCGCCCATTATGGCAACCAGGTCGGTCAGCTGTGAGGCTGTGCCAAGCAGGAGAACGGCAGTTAACATCTGCCCCCAGAATGATTTTAGCATTAGGTAGAGTAGTGGTAACAGTTCTTAGGTAGTCAATAGTCTCCAGACACTGTGATTTGCTAAACTTAAGCCTTTCTTCGTAAGAGTTTGTTTGTTTGTTTGTTATTTGGTTTTTAGAAGCACTAGCAACTAAGGCCATATTGCTAAGGGGATATGCGGTGGTCATTCCCTGACATTTCCGCATCCTCCATATTTGGTGGTGATGGGCTCGAACCCCGGTTTAATCAAGAAGCATGTGTGCTACGCACTGCTGCTCCTTCCCACCTGGCTACAGAGGAGCCCCTTCATAAGAGTACCCCATTGTTCCATTCACTAATCTTGTTGCCCTTCTCTGTATACTCGTTTCAGCAGCTCTACATCCTTCTTGAAATGAGGCCTCCAGACCTGTACATAATTCAAGGTGTGGCCTGACCATTGCCTTATACAAGGGAATAATCACCTCCTTATCCCTGTTAGAAACCTTCCTGTATATCATTAGCATTAGCATTAGCATTAGTAGAGGCATTTGATGCAAGAAAGCAAGCTTATGCAGTATCAGCCAAAAAAAAAAAATAAATAAATAAATAAAAAAATAACCACTTCCAACTTCACCCATCCGTTCATTCGAAATACCTGTCCAGCTGAGCCTTAAACTTATTTAGGCTATCAACTTCCACGACAAGGGATGGAAGTCTGTTCCACCAACCAACCACCCGCTGGCTAAAGGCAAATTTCTGCACATTTATCCTACATCTGTCTTTCCTCAATTTGAATTTATGCCCTCTCAGGTGATTATTCTGAGCAAGAGGAAGAATCCCATCAGCATTGAGCATGCTCAAACCATTCAAGACTTTATACACCTCTATCAGATCACCTCGCTGGTGCCTAGTCTCCAGACACTGTAATTTGCAAAACTTAAGCCTTTCTTCGTAAGAGCACCCCTTTGTTCCATTCACTAATCTTGTTGCCCTTCTCTGTACTCGTTCCAGCAGTTCTACATCCTTCTTGAAATGAGGCCTCCAGGCCTGTATACAGTACTCTAGATGTGGTCTGACCATTGCCTTATACAAGGGAATAATCACCTCCTTATCCCTGCTAGAAAAATTCCTATATATCACTGACAATACACCATGAGCTACTCTTGCAGCCTGTCTGCAATGCTCAGAGAACTTCATCTCTGCCTGCACAACCACCCCCGGGTCCCTTTCATTCTCTACCACTGTCAGTGTAGTACCACAGAGTTGATACATTGCTCTGCGGTTGCTGTTTCCCATATGTAGTACTTTACATTTGTCAATGTTAAACTTCATTTGCCACCTCTCAGCCCATCTGCTCAACCTTTCCAGATCCTGTTGCAGCAGCATAGTGTCAGTAGTGTCCTTGACAACCCTGCCAACCTTCGTATCGTCTGCAAACTTGGACATTAAGCTTGATATACCATCATCAATATCATTTATAAATACAGAAAACAATAATGGACCCAATACTGAACCGTGAGGATCCACTAATAACATTAGTCCCCAATGAGCAGTGTCCATTGATTACCACTCTCTGTCTTCTCCCCCTCAACCACCCCTTTATCCATAGCAGCAATATGCCTCCAATGCTACACTGCTCCAATTTGTGCAGCAGTCTTCCATGTGCAACAGTATCAAAAGCCTTTCTAAGATGCAAGTATATAATATCAAAGTTATTCCCGGCATCCAGTTGTTTTGTGACTGCATCATAGTATCCAATCAAATTGGTCAGGCAAGACTTCCCCTTAACAAAACCATGCTGTGTCCGAGCAATAACTGAAGTCTTGTCTAGATGATCCTGCAGTGTTTCTTTAACCAGTGCCTCCATTAATTTTCTGGGAACAGAAGTTAAACTCACAGGTCTATAATTACGTGTGTCAGCCTTTGATCCTCCTTTGTGGTTTGGGGTCACATTTGCACATCTCCAGTCTATGGGTACCTCCCTGAGTCCAAGAAAGCTCTCATAATTATGGCTAAGGGTTTGCTTACTTCCTTTGCTGCCTCCTTTAATATAACTGGATAGATCCCATCCACCCCAGGTGCCTTTCTTGTGTTTATCTTCAACAATTTCTCCTCCACTTTACTCTCAGTTATTACAAGATTCTCTAGCTTACTGCCAGAGTTGAATACACCTCTGGCATTCCCCCGGCTGAATAACTCCTCATGTGTGAATGTCGATGCAAAATATTCATTTAGTTTGTTAGTTACCTGAGCAGGATCATCAACAGTTGACCCATCGATATCAAGTGACCAATCTGATTCATCCCCTTCCTTCTAGAGTTTACATAAATAAAGAACTCTTTGCTGTTTTTCTTTGCATCCCTTGCCAAAGATATCTCGTAATCTGCCTTCGCCTGCCTAACCTCCTTTGTATCTTGGTTTCAGATCAACTTGTATCTATCATAGGCTTCTGTGTCACGTGTTAATTTGTATGTATCCCATGCATTTTTCTTCTCTGCCATATGTATCATTAGTTCATCTGACAACTTAAAATGTTTTCATTATTATTTCTCTCTGATAAAAGACAAATTCATTTGTTGAATTATATTTTCTAGTAATGTATTCTAAGAAGAGCATTGAATTTATTATTTTTATTAAATGGAATATCTTTAAACTTGTTTGATTTAATCAAATCAAATCTTCAACTTGAGATTCATTTTTCCAGTACCAACCTTTAAATTTTCCAAAGCTCTTATTGTGCGTTTGATTAATTTTTGTGCTTTCTGAATGTTAGTTGATCTTAATTGAAGTGCAGTTGAAAGTAATGAAAATTCTTCAAGAATGTCTTATCATTAAAGCAAGGTCTTGCAAAAAATGAATGTTAGCTAATCTCTTTGCTAGACCAGAATAAGAACTTGAATAATGCATATATAACACAGGATATGCATGCCATCCAGCAGTAGCAGCTCGTAAACTACATGCCACCCATCATGGTACCAGTACTCGACCAATTTTAATAATTTCAATTTCAAGTTCTTTAGCTACAGTTTCCAGCTCGGTTTGATTTTTATTAGTGGTGATAAATAGAATAAATTTTATCTAAAAATATTTTTAAATGGTTAACTTGTTTTATTTAAGATATTGCATTGTGGAGTGATAATTGCAATCAATGATTTAAACAGTGCCAAATGAAAATTTTAAGAAAATTTCTAACAACTTAGTAGCTACTGGATTTTCCGGGTCACCATATACAAGCTTATCACCCAAATGCCACTAGCCATTGTGGATTGAAGTGCATATCATTCTACAGTTTGTAGTCATTGTCGGTTTAACAAACGGCTCGCAAAATTGTTGAAAATTTAACAATCAGATTGTGCGAGCTGGCTCCAGCACACCAATGTTGATATGCCTTCTTCATCACTGATATATATATATAGAAAACAAAAATGGGCCCTGGGAGACTTCACTAATAATATTAGTCCACAAAGAGCAATGTCCATTGATTACCACTCTCTTGTCTTCTCCCACTCAACCATCCCTTTATTCATAGAGCAACTTGCTCTTAACACCACACTGCTCCAATTTGTACAGCAGTCTTTTACGTGCAACAGTTGTTTGTGGATAGGAATATAAATTTTTTTGGAATGACTGGTTATGCTATTCTTTTTGAGGGAACGGTCACTACAGAAATATGCCTACCCTAACAGGAGGAAAAGGCTTTATATCAATAGTATGCAAGCTGTGGTCCATGCACCTACAGTCTGCAACAAGGCAGACTTTGCTCATTACATGCACCATGAATAAGTCAACAGCAAAAAAGATACAAGCTTCCTTGTCTTACTAATTCTGAAAGCTAATTTGCTGGAAACGTTTTTTTTTTAGCAAATCTGGAAGCCAAGCAATCATGTATTGAGCAGATGTACACAGAGTGGACAGAAATTATGGGATACTCACCTAGCAACAGGAAGGCCCACCTTTCGCCCAGATAAGGGCAGTCACGTAGCAAGGCATTGAGTCCACTAGTTCACGAAAGCGTTCCACAGGTATTTCAATCCATGCTTGCTGCACCACATTCCACAATGAGATGTTATTCCGGAAATAATGGCATATTCTCGATACACTCTCAATACTGTTGAATGGGGTATAGTGCAATTTCTGTATCACTTCCATGATAGAGTGACCCATGCATCAGGCACTCACTATCATCCCTCTTTCAAAGTCAGTTAACTCATGATGTTTATCCATACTGACATTGAATTATCGTCTACGTGAATGCAGTGATGCAGTGTACCTATATACCTGCCAAGCATTGGGTTCATCCACTAGCGAGAGGGGCGATAGCATTGAATTCCCCAGAAACCAGTTATCCCATGGATTCTGTTCTTTCAGTGTAAAGATATACAGACGATAGGCAGACAGATTAAATCTACCTGCTTTGAAATATGGAAGAGCAAATTTTAAGATATGTTAAAAATATTATTATTATTATTATTAGCCATATGGAGCAAGGAAGCCTGAGGCTTATGCTGAGTTACCCTGTGTGTGTGTGTGTGTGAGTGAGTGAGAGAGAGAGTGTCAAAAATAGAAGGGATTCACCAAGAAAGAGAAGAATGATGATATCCACTCAGGACCCTGGGTGTGCCAAGCCCATACTCACCAGATGTGAGCCCCCTGGGGTTATTTTGTGTTTAACATTCACAATGAAATTTGTATTGATATTTTAAAATAATTTTTTAAAGCTACAGATGAAAAGGTGTCCAATGCCAGAGAGGTCTACACTATTTTATGGAGGATAGTGTTCCAGCAGAATCTCTCACCACAAGTGAATTTCTCAACAAAAAATTCTCCAACAAATGGTTGCCATGGGCTCACTGACTGGCCTCCAAGGTCTTGCACATTTTTTTGGGGTTATTTGAAAGAAAAGACGTCTCTCATCCTGTATTTTTAGACCTTCTGAATTCATTCACAATTGAAGAATTTTTTTAAAATTATGTACTAATAACATGTGGATAATTTAAAAGTACCAATATTATTATTATTATTAGCCATATAGTGCAAGGAAGCCTGAGGCTTATGGTGCACCAGCTAAAAAAAAATTCGAATTACCCTGAGAGAGAGAGAGAGAGAGAGAGAGAGAGAGAGAGAGAGAGAGAGAAGGGAATCACCAAGAAAGAGAAGAATGGTGATATCCAGCTCAGGACCCTGGGTGTGCCAAGCCCATACTCACCAGATGTAATGCTGGATTATATTTGTGTGGTTAAAATTTTATTCTTGTTTTAGCAATGATATGTAAACCAGTTTTCACTTTATCTGGTTATACTAAAAAAACTGTTTTTTGAATGTCATGACACTATGAGCTACTCTTGCAGACCGTCTGCACCACTCAGAAAACTTCATATCTGCCCTCACAATTACCCCCAGGTCCTTTTCGTTCTCTACTACTGTCAGTATAGTACCACAGAGTTGATACGTCACTCTAGGGTTACTGCTTCCCATATGTAGTGCTTTACATTTGTCAATGTTAAACTTCATTTGCCACCTCTCAGCCCATCTGTTCAACTTTTCTAGATCCTGATGCAGCAGCATACTGTCATTAGTGTCCTTAACAACCCTGCCAACCTTCGTATTGTCTGCAAACTTGGACATTATGCTTGATATACCATCATCAGTATCATTTATAAATACAGAAAACAACAATGGACCCAGCACTGAACCCTGAGGGACTCCACTAATAACATTATTCCATGATGAGCAGTGTCCATTGATCACCACCCTCTGTCTTCTCCCACTCCACCATCTCTTTATCCATAGCAGCAATTTGCTTCCAATACCATACTGCTCCAATTTGTTCAGCAGTCTTCCATGTGCAACAGTATCAAAGGCCTTTCTAAGGTCCAAATATATGATATCAAAGTTATTCCCTGCATCCAGTTCCTTTGTGACCATATCATAGTATCCAATGAAATTGGTCTGGCAAAAATTTCCCTTAACAAAATCATGTTGTGTCCGAGCTATAACTGAAGTCTTGTCTAAATGATCCTGCAGTGCTTCTTTAACCAGTGCCTCCATTAATTTTCCTGGAACAGAAGTTAAACTAACAGGTCTATAATTACTTGTGTCACCTTTGATCTTTGAGATATGCAAAGGTGAATTCGGGTCACATTTGCATATCTCCAGACCATGGGTACCTCCCCTGAGTCCAAAGAAGCTCTCATAATTATAGCTAAGGGTTTGCTTACTTCCTTTGCTGCCTCCTTTAATATAACTGGATAGATCCCATCCACCCCAGATCCTTTTTTATATTTATCTTCAACAATTTCTCCTCCACTTTCCTCTCAGTTATTACAAGATCATCTAGCCCACTGCCAGAGTTTAACTCACCTCTGGCATTCCCCTCCCTGAATAACTCCTCGTGGGTGAACGTAGATGCAAAATACTCATTTAGTTTGTTAGGCACCTGAGCAGGATCATCAACAGTTGAACCATCAATATTCAGCGGACCAATCTGATTCATCCCTTTCCTTTTAGAGTTTATATAGGTAAAGAACTCTTTGTTGTTTTTCTTTGCACCCTTTGCCAAGGATTTCTCATAATCTGCCTCTGCCTGCGTAATGTCCTTTGTGACTTGGTTACAGACCAGCTTATATCTATCATAGGCTTCCATGTCACCCATTAATCTATATGTATCCCATGCATTTTTCTTCTGTCATATGTCTCATTAGTTTATCTGACATCCATTTAGGCCTAAAATTCGAACAATATTTCTTAGTTGGTATGTAAAGCCTAGTAGCTTCCAAGATAAATTCTTTGAATGCTTCCCATTTTGAATTTGCTGTTGGTAACAGCTGGTCCCACAGTATAGAATTTAAATACTGTCTCAGACCACCATAGTCACTTTATGAAGAAAAAATCCTTCCCTTTACC
Source organism: Mastigoproctus giganteus (assembly GCF_048544385.1). Classification (NCBI taxonomy): domain Eukaryota; kingdom Metazoa; phylum Arthropoda; class Arachnida; order Uropygi; family Thelyphonidae; genus Mastigoproctus; species Mastigoproctus giganteus. The sequence continues at coordinate 221,506,543 of NC_143578.1, read as the reverse complement.
TCTGATGGTAGTTACCTCTTTGAGTAAATCCCACTTCAGCATACTGTGATCACTGCCACCTAGTGGTTCCTTTATCTGCAGATTCTTAATGCATGAAGAATCAGATCAAGAGTATTACTCCCTCTACTTGCCTCACAAACATGCTGATGTAGAAAACAATCATACAATAAATCCACAAAAGCCTTGCTAGTGTGTGAGTGACCAGCCCCCAAATTCCAGTCAATATCTGGGAAATTAAAATCCCCCATTATAAGACTCTCTGCTTTACTAGCCCACTCTATTTCCCTGTACAGTTTCTTATTATACTCATCAGAGTCATTAGGCCTATAACACACTCCTACTCTCAATTTTGATCTCCCAATGCTTACATCACACCAAACTAACTGGACACTGCACTGTCCAGCGATGTCGACCGGCTTCACTTCCTTGAATTTTATGTGTTTCTTAACTAATAGCCTAACCCCATCCTCCCTTCCTTTCCTGTTCTATTCTTTCTGTACACATTGTACTCCCCAAATTCCAGTTCTGCATTCCTTATATCTGTGTGACACTACATCTCTGATATCCCAACAATATCTGTCTGATGTTTTGAGCAATACCTCAAATTCATCAAATTTATTTACCAAACTCCTAGCATTAGTGTACATGCAAGTATACATGCAGCTGTTCCTATTCTTAGCTACTCTAACACAACCCACGTGTTTACTTGTAATGCAATGACTCCCAGCAGGCTCTGAAATATCCTGCATTTTGTTTTCCAGGCTGCTGCTCATTCCAAAAAAAGCAGTGCAAGAATCACTTTCACCTCTGCCAGTGGCTACTGTTAATCTATTAGTCCTTGTATCCCCACCAAGCTAGCAGTTTTCCAACCCACCTAACACTGCCTCGATAGCATCAGCCAATATTCTTGCGCCCTTTCTATTTAATTGTATCCCATCCCTGGAGAAGCAGTCTCTCCTGTTAACAAGTACAGATCAGGCTGAAAAAAATTCTAAACCTTGAGACTTGCACAATCTTTCCAGGGCCGAATTGATCGACAAGGCTCTCATCATATATTCCCTCCTATCGTGTCTGGGCAGAATTGCAGACACTTTCAAATTTAACCCTAATTCATGGCTTTTTTTCAACAGTGACCTGTACTTGTTAAGTTATTCTGCCAGTCTTCTGTGCCAACATGTACAGTCTCTGCCAGTCTCCTGTGTCATTTGTGCCAATGTGTTCAACAATATTACCTTTTGTGCCCTTAAAAGATGATATCCGCTCTACAAAGTCATCAACCTTTGCCCCTGGCAGACATACCCTGGTCCTGTTCCACCTATCTTTTTTAAATTGTTTCTTCTGTTTGTGTGAGTGCGGTGTCCTTGCCGAGGTTCAGTATAGTGTGCTATTTGTCTGTCTTTCTTATGACTTGGTAGATTGGTGCTGTTTTTTTCCTGGAAGTAATGCTGCAGTTTCTTAATCACTTTCTTCTTCTTCTTCTTCTCTTGTTCACTGGGTTCAGCCAATCCCCTCCCTCCCTTTTTACATGCTTTGTTCAGTCTCTCAATTGCTGACTTCGGGTGGTGTTGGTGCATTCTTGGTCATCACTATCCTGGCCGTCGATTTCATAATCTCCTCCATTTCAGTGTTGGTCCCGTCTATGAATCTGAAGGATTATGTTAGTACTGGGATTGAAAAATGTTTATGGCTGTGACCATGTTCCCACCATTCAACTTTGATTTTAGCAGTCTCTGTTGGTATTTCTCAGTTAGGCAGGCCTTTATCTCCATGTGTTCTAACTGGTGGGTCTGTATCATCCCCAGATATTTGTGTGTCTCTCTCTCTATGTCATGGCTTCAATCTCTTCACCTGTCTTCAGCTTTGGATTCATCCAACTGAATGTCCTTTATGCAATCCATGGATTGCATTTGCTAGGCCCAATTGCATCCTGATGTCAGTGCTGAACTCTTTGGTGATCCAGAGTAGCTGTTGTAGTTGATTCTCTGTAGCAGCATAGAGTTTGATGTCATCCATGTACATCATGTGAGAGGGTGCACAGGTTCTTCCTCCCTTCTTTTAGGGTCCATACTTGCTGTTATTGAGTGGTGGACAGTGGGTTGAGTGCTAGACAGAGCCATAGTGGGCTCAGAGCACCTCCATGGACGATTCCTCTTCTGATGGGTATCGGTCTGGTCGTGCTATTCTCGACCTGGTGGCAGTTCTCCATTTTGCCATGGTTGCTTCTAGGATGTGTGTCAGTGTTAGGTTGACTCTTTAGATCTTCAGTGTCTCTATCAGCCATCTGTGGGGCATGGAGTCAAATGCCTTGCAGTAGTTGACATAGGCCATGTACAGGTTGCAGTGCTTCTTGTAGGCTTGCTCCATAACTGCAGTACCAATGGTCAATTGCTCCTTGCATTCTTTGCTCATCTTCTTACACCTCTTGTGCTGCTCAGCCATGATATTCTGGCTCTCCAAGTGGTCTGATATCTTCTTAGTTATGCAGATGGTCAGGATCTTGTACATTGTTGGAAGACAAGTGATTGATCTCTACTTTGCCAGACTTGTGGTGTCTTTGTACTTAGTCTTCAGATAGGTGATTTCTTCCGTCAAAGATTCTGTTATTGTGTCAGGTGCATTATTATCTGGGTGAACTGCTCCACTGTGTGCCTGTGTGTGCAGTTAAACTTCTTGTACCAATAGTTGTGGAAGTTATCTATTCCTGTGGTTCACCGGTTGTGGGACTTCCTGATCAATGGTTGTTCATCTTCCTCATGAATTTCCCATTCTGTAATCTCTTGTACGTTCATGGTTTTCTTCCTTTTTAGATTTTGTTCAGGGGCCACAGCCATTATGGCTAACTCCACTGCTTCAGAGGTTTTGCCAGAACTCCTCGAGTACCTTCTGTTTGGGGGTGGGGGAATCTGTAGCCTTCCTTCTCCTCTTGTCTGATTTTCCTGTAGAAGGCTCTCTGGTTTTCGTCAAATATCCTGTTGTCTGTTTTCCTCTGGGCACTCTTCCTGTAACAGCGAAATCAGAAGTTTCTGCTTGAAGGAGCCGAGGTATTCTTTGTTCCTCTGCTTATAGGTGTCATGTTCCTGTATGTTGTCTTTCTTGAGTATGGCCTTCACTTTTAAAAAAATAATAATAAATTTTTTGTTTATACTCCGGGACGACCAAAAGGTCAGAGGAGTTTACAAGATACACAGAATACAAGAAACAGCACCGTATTCAGCAGTCACGGGCTTGAACCCCGGTCACTCAAGGCACGTGTACTTATGCACCTGCGCGCCTGACCACTAGGCTACGGCAGCCTTCTGATCAGCTTCTTACTTCTGTTACCCAACTGACCCAATACCCAATTGGTATTGAGTCAGTTGGCCTATCTTCACTCTTTTCTCTTCTATTTCTGCTGTAACTTTCTTTCTCAGGCTGTGGTTCCTTGTCTTTATATTTTGTGTTATGTTGGTCTCTGGTTTCCTTTTCATTCATCCTAGTGGTTGCTGCAGTAGCACAGTAAATGGATTAATTCCATTTTTTCTGTGTAGGTGTTCTTGTCCAGGATAACGATGATATTTGGGGTTTTGCTTAGTCTTTGTAAATCCGAGAGTTGTTGTTTTTTTATGTTAGGGAGAGATGTGAGTTTAGAATTTATTATCCAGTTAGACTGGATAATAAACCACTTATCGGGATGTTGATCGAGTTTAGACTGGAGTTCGATTATACAATCTTTTATTGGATAGTGTTGTTCTTTAATGGCAAAATTGAAGCCAAATTCTAGGTCGGAGAGTTCGGAAGGGGTGAAGGATTTTGAAGAGAGGTTAACGGTGGAGATTTTGGGGAGGGGGTGGATGTGAGTGAGCTCCATTTTTTGGTGTGTTTTTGTGCTATGTGTTGGGGCATTGATATTTGTGCTATGTGTTGGATGGTGGCAATCATCATCCAAAAAGCTGACAAAGGAGACACAATCATTATCCTGGACAAGAACACCTACACAGAAAAAATGGAATTAATTTTAGCCAACCAAGATACATATACAAATGACAGCAACCACAACATTACAAAACTTAAAAATAAACTTGACACAATTCTCAGAAAACTCAGACAGAACAAAGAAATCAACCTATTTACATTACAACAGATAAGTATTCGCAACAACATTCTGCCCCACATGTTCGGAATAACTAAGTTACACAAACCTGGCCACCCACTAAGATCTATCGTTTCTTTTAGTAGATCAGCTTTTGCTAATTTATCCACTTTCCTTGTCAAAATTATATCCCCACTCACTCGATTCTCTACATTCAAAATTAATAATACCAACCAAGCATTCCAAACAATCAGCAACACCACCATATCCAATGAAAACGTATTAGCTTCTTTTCATGTCACATCCATATACACTAATATGCATATTCCTTTCACCCTACAAGCATTACGCGTACTTCTAACAGCTGATGACACTTTAACAAAACATACCCCTCTTTCAGTTGACCACATCCTTGAACTTACCACTCTTTTACTAGACGCTAGATATTTTAGATTTAATAATAAAATTTATCGACAAACATTCGGTTTACCAATGGATTTGGGCATTTCTGTCCCCCTTTCTGAAGTTTATCTCGCCACTATTGAAAACCAAATTTTACAACCTTTCCCTTCTGAAATTAAATTATACATATGCTACGCCGATGATATCCTAATAATAGGCAACAGAACAACCATAGACAGTCTTTTTTTAAAATTCAATACAATACATGACAGACTTAACCTTACCCTTGAAATCGCAATGGACAATCAGATTAATTTTCTTAATCTCACAATTTATACAGCAGACACAAATTTAAATACCAAGATTTTCAGAAAAAACACACACACCAGTAAATATCTACATTTCACTTCACATCATCCCCTTAGTACCAAAAAAGCCGTCCTACACAACCAAATCTACAACGCTATCAAATTCAGCTCTTCACAAAACGATCTAAACAATGAACTTCAATACCTTACTGATAAATTCATAGCCAGGAGCTACCCCCCCCTCAACTCATCCAACACACAATATCCACCATTTAAAATAGCATTAATAACCCCACCAGACACAGTAACAAGACAAATACTCACATAGTTCTCCCTTACCATAGTGAACTCGCAGCACAATTCCGACGTACATTCAAAGATACTGACATCTCCCTCACCTCTCTACTTACAATAAACTAGGTTCCCTATTTAATTCTTATAAAGATACACACAAATATCCCATCAATTATCTCAATAATATAATATATCTCATAAAATGCCAACCAAACTGTGACACCTGTTATATTGGCAGCATTACCACCAAATTTGGTTCCTCCACAACTTCCAATACCCACACATACTACCACTTCAACAGTTTCAGGACAAGTCAATCTTGCACTGAGTTAACAACCCATGCTCAAACCCACAACCCCCCCCCCTTGTTGACTCTGCCATCGCCATTATTAAACTTAGATCGAGCTTCAGAATTCTTCAATATGAAGCCCTCACCATCGAATGGTACCAACACCATTCCGATCTCAATATTATTAACGCTAAACTTCACTTCAACCTCTCACCAGCTTGGAACCTCTCGTGGCTAAAGTTCCCACGTGTCAAAAAGAGCATCACGAGAGTATAAATAAACTTTAAATACAACACGCACTCACTTCTCTCCCATTTGCCAACTGATGGTGGTTTATTCAACGAAAGTCCCTCGTAACAACTATTGGCACCCTGGTCTTCTCTTTTTTTCATTTTTTCATTCGCGTCCTTTAACCTCTTTATGACAACCAAGGAATCGAGATCTGCACTTCTACTTCCTTGCGCTCATTTTAAAATCTGTTTAAAATATTTTCACCCCATTCTCCGCCTTAGTTCTTTTTAATGCTTCTTCCAACCTAAATTTAGCCACCATCTACCAATAAATTTATTGCAGATTTATACAAAGTGAGTACTGTTTTTTAAGCATTTGCTATTCATTTTTAGTCAGCATTCAGGGAAATAATTATAGAAGGTATTAGACTTTTCCTACCAAGTAAGAAATACCATTTCAAGATTAGACCTAATGAACTGATGAGACTTGTGAAAGAGAATAAAAATGCATGGGATGCACATAAATTATCAGGTGATACAGAAGTCTGTCGTAGATAAAAACTAGAAAAGAATGTCAAGAAAAGCAGCAAAGACTCTACTTATATTAACAGAATAAAACTGGTGTTGAATCATGCTGGTTCACTTGATGCCAATGTTCCTGCTCAGGGTACTGGAAAACTAAATAGGTGTTTTGCATCTACATTTATGCATGAGGAGTTCTTTAGGGAGGGAATTCCTTAGCTACAAAGTTCATCAAAATCTAACAAGAGGCTAAATCATTTTGTGATAAAAGAGAGGAAAGTGGAAAAGAAATTAGTATTAGTAGTAGCATATGATGCAAGAAAGTAGGTTTATAACATCACAAAAAAAAAAAAAACACACTTCAGATTTCACTCATCCATTCCTTCCAGTAGTTTGTATAGTTCTCCCATAAGTTTATATTAGCTATCAACTTCCACAATAACAGATGGATGATGATTAAGTGTTAGCCAGTAAAATAATTTAATTACAAATAGATACTGTAGCTTTCGAGACAAATTGTGCCTCTTTTTCAACAGAAAAATTTAAACTTAATTATTCTAATGGACACAGTTATGTGTGCAGTGAGGCGTACGAGGGCACGAGGTAGGTCATTCGATCATTAAACTGGTGTTCACTGTTGCTGCACAGATGTGCACAGTTTTTCTCCAGTGCTTGTCTAGACATAAAACGGTTGTTTCTAAGATGGGGTGTAGTCTCATTCCTTTGCAGCGGTTCATGGCTCTCGAATTGCCCAATATATTGAGTGACTCTAACCAGAGGCGGTGGTGAAAGTGTTGGGAGTGGTCAATTATTTCATAGTAAAATAATTTGTAATTAAATTATTTTACTGGCTAACACTTAATCATCATTTACCATGGATCCCAGTACAACAGGCCCATTTTTCCTCAACAGATGGTATTGTTTCAGCAATCAACCACTCACTGGCTAAAGGCGAAGTTCTGCACATCTTTTCTGCAACTGTCCTTCCTCATTTTGAATTTATGCCTCCTCATGTGCGTAGTTTGACAGAGGGAGAATTCCATCAAAGCCTTAAACAACTCAATCAGATCACTTCCAATGGCCTTAGTCTCCAGATGCTGCAATTTGTAGAATTGAAGCCTTTCTTGGTAAGAGCACCTATTTGTTCCACTCACCAATCTTGTTGCCCTTCTCTGTATGTACCCATTCCAGCAGATATACATCCTTCCTAAAATGAGGCCTGACCATTGCCTTATACAATGGGATGATCACCTCTTTAACCCTGCTAGCAAAATTCCTGTATATCATTGACAAAACCTCATGACTGTTCTGGTATCCTGTCTATTCAGAGAACTTCATATCTGTCTGCACAGTTATTCCCACGTTTTTTTTTCACTATCAACTACCTTCATTTACTGCTACCCATATATGCAGTACTTTGCATTTATCAATGTTAAACTTCAGTTGCCATTTCTCAGCCCATCTGCCTAACTTTTCTAGATCCTATTGCAGTAGCATATTGCCATTACTGCCACTAACCACCCTGCCAACATTTGTATCATCTGAAAATGACAGTTAAGTTTAACACTGACAAAGGCAAGATACTGCTTACGGGTAGCAGTAACCCCAGATTAATATACCAACTGTGTGGTACTACACTCAGGGTAGTTGAAAATTAAAAATACCTGGGGGTAATTTGTGCAGTCAGATATTAAGTTCTCTGAGCAGTGCAGCAGGATGCCAGGACAGTTCGTATGGTTTTGTCTATAATATACATGAGCTTTGCTAGTAGGTACAAGGAAGTGATTATCGCATGGTATAAGGCAATGGTTAGGCCATCTGTTGAGTACTGCAAGAGGTTAGGAGGCATCATTTTAGGAAGGATGTAGATCTTCTGGAACAGGTGCAGAAAAGATTAGGTTGATTGGTGTAGGGAACAAAAGGGTGGTCGTACAAAGATAGGGTTCAGTTCTGCAAATTGCAGGTCTGGAGACTAGGCACCTTGAGGTGATCTGAGGAAGGTGTTTAAGGCTTTTAATGGATTGAGTAAGCTAAATACTGATGGAATTCTCTCTCTCTTGCTTAGACTACACACATGAGTGGACAAAAATTCAAATTGAGGCAGGATAGTTGCAGGAAAGATGTGCAGAGATTTGCCTTCAGCCAGCAGGTTGTTGATTGTTGGAACAAACTTCCATCTGGTATTGTGGCAGTGGGTAGTCGGAATAAATTCAAGGAAGAAATAGACAAATTACTGAAGGGGCAGACAAGTGATGTGGGAGGGTTATTTAGTTATTTATTTTTTTGATACTTTATAAGCTAACTTTCTTGTATCACATGCCCGCTAATACTAATATTATATGTTTCTCAAGACAGACCACACAAATTAAGTACTGACTCATTTTCAAAAGATGAACAAGAATGCTTGAAATTGAAGGTCAGGTATTTAATATGAGTATTAGTAAAGGAAATGATGCAGTGAGGCCTAGTTTAATTAGCATCACTCCTAAAAAAATTAAATAAATAAAATAAAAAACTGTCACCTTGTTTCATCCAGGTATATATCCAACCTTGAGGATAGAGCACTCTACAGCAACTAACTTTGAAATTAGTCGTGATTCTTTTTAGCTCCAATGACTTGTGAGTTTTTGCTGATTTTTCTTTTTTTTTTTTTTTGTTTTTTTTTTTTCACTGATCACATGAAAAAAAAATATGTATATATTTTTTCACAAAAATGAAGACACAATGTTGCTATTTTGCTTCCAATTCTGGCTATTGGCACCTGATGAGAGGCCGGTTTTGTAAGTTGTATGGCAACATCCTCATTTGATAAATTTTTTTGTAATTGTGTATTTTTATTATGCATATTTTATTAGTTATATATTAATTAATTATATAGTATGAATCAGAGCTGAACTACTCATACGGAAGTGTTCTATGCACTGTATTGAGGTAAACTCCTCTTATTATTTTACTACTATTATTAATTAATTATATATACCAAGTTATGTGGTTGGTATTGAGACAATAAGCTAATGCTGCAGCTCATGCGACCATCTGTAGCCTAATTTTTTCCATATATATTTTAATTTAACAGCGACTTGGTTAGGTTATTATAATAGATCTGGTCTATTATAATTTTTCACTGTATAAGGGCAACCATTATTCAAATCTATTGCATGTGCAGTCTGATCTGTGTATCAGTACAACGATGAATGGATTTGTCTAATGTTTCAAATGCAGTGATTCTCTGACCATTATTGGCCTTGTGGTTCTCTGTCAAGATGAAGCATAATGGTCAGTATACTTTATTTATTTATTTATTTTTATTCTGTTGGTCAAGTGTTGTAGTTCTTCATCTCCTTTTTAATGATATTTCAAACAGGTGCTATCTTCAGGGCACTGCTAAATTTTAACTAATTGGCATATTCTAAAATTTCAGTTATTTGGCATCGTATCTTTGGCTTTCTCTAAATTATTCTTGGAGCATTCCTTCTGCAATACACCGTGTCTTGATTTCATCCCTCCCGCCTTTTTTTCTGTTTTATTATGTATGGGTTTATTTTTTGCCCTATGGGTTTGCCATACTATTGGTAATTGTTTTATTTATTTTCAACAGCATTAGCATTAGTAGAGGCATTTGATGCAAGAAAGCAAGCTCATGCAGCATCAGCCAAAAAAAAAAATAAAATAAAGTAAAATAAATAAATAAAAAATAACCACTTCCACTTCACCCATCTGTTCGTTCGAAATACCCGTCCAGCTGAGCCTTAAACTTATTTAGGCTATCAACTTCCACTACAAGAGATGGAAGTCTGTTCCACCTACCAACCACCCGCTGGCTAAAGGCAAATTTCCGCACATCTATCCTACATCTGTCTTTCCTCAATTTGAATTTATGCCCTCTCAGGTGATTATTCTGAGCAAGAGGAAGAATCCCATCAGCATTGAGCATGCTCAAACCATTCAAGGCTTTGTACACCTCTATCAGATCACCTCGCTGGTGCCCAGTCTGTCTCTAGACACTGTAATTCGCAAAACTTAAGCCTTTCTTCATAAGAGCACCCCTTTGTTTCATTCACTAATCTTGTTGCCCTTCTCTGTACTCGTTCCAGCAGCTCTACATCCTGCTTGAAATGAGGCCTCCAGGCCTGTATACAGTATTCTAGGTGTGGCCTGACCATTGCCTTATACAAGGGAATAATCACCTCCTTATCCCTGCTAGAAACATTCCTATATATCATTGACAATACACCATGAGCTACTCTTGCAGCCCGTCTGCACTGCTCAGAGAACTTCATATCTGCCTGCGCAACCACCCCCAGGTCCCTTTTATTCTCTACCACTGTCAGTGTAGTACCACAGAGTTGATACGTTGCTCTGGGGTTGCTGTTTCCCATATGTAGTATTTTACATTTGTCAATGTTAAACTTCATTTACCACCTCTCAGCCCATCTGTTGTCCTTGACACCCCTGCCAACCTTCGTATCGTCTGCAAACTTGGACATTAAGCTTGATATACCATCATCAATATCATTTATAAATACAGAAAACAATAAAGGACCCAATACTGAACCCTGAGGGACTCCACTAATAACATTAGTCCACGATGAGCAGTGTCCATTAATTACCACTCTCTGTCTTCTCCCCCTCAACCACCCCTTTATCCATAGCAGCAATTTGCCTCCAATGCCACACTGCTCCAATTTGTGCAGCAGTCTTCCATGTGCAACAGTATCAAAAGCCTTTCTAAGATCCAAGTATATAATATCAAAGTTATTCCCTGCATCCAGTTCTTTTGTGACTGCATCATAGTATCCAATCAAATTGGTCAGGCAAGACTTCCCCTTAACAAAACCATGGTGTGTCCGAGCTATAGCTGAAGTCTTGTCTAGATGATCCTGCAGTGCTTCTTTAACCAGTGCCTCCATTAATTTTCCAGGAACAGAAGTTAAACTCACAGGTCTATAATTACTTGTGTCAGCCTTTGATCCTCCCTTGTGAATTGGGGTCACATTTGCACATTTCCAGTCCATGGGCACCTCCCCTGAGTCCAAGGAAGCTCTCATAATTATGGCTAAGGGTTTGCTTACTTCCTTTGCTGCCTCCTTTAATATAAATGGATAGATCCCATCCACCCCAGGTGCCTTTCTCGTGTTTATCTTCAACAATTTCTCCTCCACTTTACTCTCAGTAATTACAAGATTCTCTAGCTTACTGCTAGAGTTGAATACACCTCTGGCATTCCCCTCGCTAAATAACTCCTAATGTGTGAATATCGATGCAAAATATTCATTTAGTTTGTTAGCTAGCTGAGCAGGGTCATCAACAGTTGACCCATCGATATCAAGTGGACCATCTGATTCATCCCCTTCCTTCTAGAGTTTACATAAGTAAAGAACTCTTTGTTGTTTTTTTCACATCCCTTGCCAAGGATCTCTCGTAATCTGCCTTCGCCTGCCTAACCTCCTTTGTAACTTGGTTACAGATCAACTTGTATCTATCATAGGCTTCTGTGTCACGTGTTAATTTGTATGTATCCCATGCATTTTTCTTCTCTGCCATATGCCTCATTAGTTCATCTGACATCCATTTAGGCCTAAACCTTGAACAATATTTCTTAGTTGGTATGTAAAGCCTAGTAGCTTCCAAGATAAGTTCTTTGAATGCTTCCCATTTTGAATTTGCTGTTGGTAACATCATCAGTTGATCCCACTATATAGAATTTAAATACTGTCTCAGTCCATCGTAGTCACCTTTACGAAAGCAATAACCCTTCCCTTTACCCCTAATGGTAGTTACCTCTTTGAGTAACTCCCACTTCAGAACACTGTGATCACTGCCACCTAGTGGTTCATTTATCTGCAGATTCTTAATGCATGAAGAATCACTACTGATAATCAAATCAAGAGTATTACTCCCTCTATTTGCCTCCCGAACATGCTGATGTAGAAAACAATCATCCAATAAATCCACAAAAGCCTTGCTAGTGTGTTAGTGACCAGCCCCCAAATTCCAGTCAATATCTGGGAAATTAAAATCCCCCATTATAAGACTTTCTGATTTACTGGCCCACTCTATTTCTCTGTACAGTTTCTTATTATACTCATCAGAGTCATTAGGCCTATAGCACACTCCTACTCTCAATTTTGATCTCCCAATGCTTATGTCACACCAAACTGACTCAACACTGCACTGTCCAGCAATGTCGACTGGCTTCACTTCCTTGGATTTTATGCGTTTATTAACTAATAGCATAACCCCTCCTCCCTTCCTGTCTTGTCTGTCCTTTCTGTAGACATTGTACTCCCCAAATTCCAGTTCTGCATTCCTTATATCTGTCTGACACCACGTCTCTGAAATCCCAACAATATCTGCCTTTGATGTTTTGAGCAATACCTCAAATTCATCAAATTTATTTACTAAACTCCTAGCATTGGTGTACATGCAAGTATACATGCACCTGCTCTTCCTCTTAGCCACCCTAACACAACCCATGTGTTCACTTGTACCCCCATGATTCCCAGCAGTCTCTGAAATATCCTGCGTCTTATTTTCCAGGCTGCTGCTCATTCCAATAGAAGGAGTGCAAGAATCACTTTCTCCTCTGCCAGTGGCTACTGTTAATCTATTAGTCCTTATATCCCCCCAATCTAGCAGTTTTCCGACCCACCTAACACTGTCTCGATAGCATCAGCAAACATTCTTGCACCCTTTCTATTTAAGTGTATCCCATCCCTGTAGAAGCAGTCTCTCCTGTTAACAAGTACAGACCAGGCTGAAAAAAATTCTACCCCTTCAGCCCTGCACAATCTTTCCAGGGCCGAATTGATCGACAGGTTTCTCATCATATACTCCCTCCTATCGTGTCTGGGCAGAATTGCAGACACTTTCAAATTCAACCCTAATTCACGGCTTTTTTTCATCAGTGACCTGTACTTGTTAAGTAATTCCGCCGTTTAGTAGGTAGTGCATATTAAATGCTGCACTGATGTTTGCTGTATTAATTCTCTTTTTTTTTTTTTTTTTTTTTTTTCCCAATGAAAATGGAAGTATCTAATATGCAGGGTTTGGGGGGGGGGGGGAATAATGGAAACACCTGATATGAAAATGGTAGTTTTTGTAATGGCTGTATGACATATTTATGAAACTGCAGTGAAGATTTTTTTTTTTTTTTGTGATTTCTTGCATGTAGTACTGTGAAGGAAAGACAGTAAAAGCCAATGTTTATTTAGAGGTGATATAAAAGGGTCATGAAAAAATGAATAACTTGTCTGAATTCCAAAGAAGTCATATTGTTCGTGCACATTTAGTAGGGACATCAGTAATTAAACTGCTGATTTTTTTTTAATGTATCCAGAGCAGCTGTATCGAAAGTGATGGCTGCATTTATTATTGTTATTATTACTAGCTATATGGTGCAAGGAAGCCCGAGGCTTATGCTGCACCAGCCAAAAAAAAAAATTTGAGTACCCTGAGAGAGAGAGAGAGAGAGAGAGAGAGAGAGAGAGAGAGAGAATCACATGTGAGCCAAGAAAGAGACCCCGGATACCAAAACGAATTGTAGCCCAAGAAAACTATTGCCTTAAAAATAACTACAGAACTTAATGTGAGTCTTGGCATTCCAGTTTCTAGTAAAGCAGTTTGGCAAGAGCTTCATAAAACTGAAATTTATGGCAGAGCCACTATTGCCAAGCCACTTGTTACTGATAATAATGCTAGAAAGACTATGCATTGGTGTAAGGAGCACAAAACCTAGACACTTAATGATTGGAAATGTAATTTTTTTTTAGACGATACATCATTCACACTTTTTCTATTAGTGTGAGTTTATGTTTGGCAAATGCCAAAGAAAGCACATCATCCTGACTGTCTTGTGCCAACCATAAAATGTGGTGGAGGATATTGCTGTCCAAACAATGGTGTGGTTAGCAATATCTTGATATTCTTTAGGTGCTGTCATCATCCTGAACAGGCAAATTCCTGCCACTGATTACCTTGATATTCTGGGGTTTTTTGACTGATGCTATATAAGATTGCTTTCTTGCATCATTTGCCATTAATACTACTACATTATTTCCCACAAACAGTGCCATGTGCCAAAATGATAATGCTCTAATACACAAAGGCAGATGTGTCCAATCTTGGTTCGAAGAGCATGAAAATGAGGCAAAGAATCTCCCGTGGCTTGATCAATTACCATACTTAATTGTTATTGAGCCACTGTGGGCATATTTGGAGATGAGAATGAGAAGCAGATTTCCTCCACCTTCATCATCAAGGAGATAGAAACATTCCTGCATGAAGAATGTTCCAATAATCGTCTTAAGGCAGTTCAAGATTTATTTGATTCTGTTCCACATAGAAATATAAGCTGGTTTAAAAGCAAACGGTGTCCCAACACCACCACAGGCATGCACCAATTAGTGCATACCTGTAATGCTTATCACAGGTGTTTCCATTATTTGTCCATTCTCCTATATATATTTTTTTTTAATTTATAAATTATTTATTTATATAATAAGCAAAATTATTTATTAAAATTAAATTTAAAAAAATTACTTATTTATATAATATGTGCAGTAACATTTGAAATTGTGGTCATATTTCAGTTGTTTTTTAAACTGGAAAGTGGAAGAGACAGTTTTATTTATATTTTTATAATTTTTCTTTATATCTTTATAATGTGTTTTTTTTTTAATTTCAGCAGAATTAAGTTTTTTGTTGTTTTTTTTAAATAAAAGGTGAAAAAAACAGCATTTTTTCAAATATTTAATTTTTTTAATGAAACCTATAAAATTATATAAATAAGTAAAAAAAAGTATATAAAAAAAATCTGAAATACTAATATACTCCAAGCAATTTCAACAATTCAAATATATTAGTTATATGCAGTGCATTACATTTCAGGCAGTTAGCAAATAGTAATAATTCATAATTCATAAAAAAAAAAAAAAATGAGCAAAAAAGCAACAGTGTTTATGTGTGCAAACCAAGAACATTTCCTCTCAGCACATCCATCATCATTGTCCATTCATTCCTCCAACCAGCACATGAAAACAAATATAATATCCAATTCTTTAGCTATGATATACAGTATATGGATAGCCTGTGTGATATGTATGATAAAAATAAATAATAATTGTTGGATTTCTGTTTGTCTAATTTTAATGAAATTGCAGAAGTGGGTAGTTTGAATAAATTCAAAAAAGAACTAGACAAACTATCAGAAGCGATGGACAAGTGATATGGGAAGTGTGTTTGTTTTTTTGTTTTTTTTTGCCTGATGCTGTACAAGCTTGATTCCTTACATTGTTTCCAATACTAATACTAAATCATTCTAAAAGAGAAAAATATAGAACTTCATGAAAATTCATCTACTGAGAGTTGAATTAGTACATGCAAAAAAGAAAAAGAAATAATAATTGACAGAATTCTGTTGGTTCAGTTTTAATGAAATTTTGGAGTGGCTTGACAAATCTTATTAAAAGATGCAAATATAAAATTTCATGAAAATCCATCCACCACAGCATGATGGACAACATGCTGAAGACAATAGCCACATTATGCATATATGTTAACATGCCTGAAAAACCCAAAATGTTATTTTTTTTTCAGAAATTAAAAACAAAGAAAGTTGCCACCTGTCAGGTTCTGGACCACCAGCTTTTTAACAATTGGTTGCCACCACTGCAGGGTTAACCCTCTAGTTTCAACCAATTTGTTTTAAAAAATTAAGATGCCCAATAACTCAATACCAAATGAATACTTCTCAGTATTCAATATTCAGTTTATTTAACCTCTCTCTCTCTCTCTCTCTCTCTCTCTCTCTCTCTCTCTCTCTCTCTCTCTCTCTCTCTCTGTGTCTCACACACACACACTTCAGTTTGATTTTACGATACAGTTTATTCGTGAGGCCTATTTGTTGAACTATGGAGAACATAAGGGTGATTATGTTATGTGAATTTTAACATAAAATTTCAACAAACCCATTATATAAAAATCAGTTTTTATCATGCCATATTTAAAGTTGTCTTGATATTTTTTTTTTCCAGAACAAGAGGTTGTAACTAAGCCTACTGAAATGACTGTTTCACAAGATTTAGCATCTTTATCTGTAGAAAAAGAAGCAGTTCCTACTTCACCATTTATGTCAGAAATATCAAAAGCTCAACAAAAATATGAAGAGAAAAGAAAGCAAAAAGCTTCTAGAAAAGCAGAGGTATGGTTTCTTTGAGTGTTTGTTTTTTTATACATGAATGCAACTAAGGCTGTAAGGCTCAATGTATTGTGTCTGTAACTTGTATGTATTCTATTGTCAGTTTTCCTGTTTTGCTGGATGAAAATCTAAATTTCCAGTAAGAAAATCTGTACAAACCTAGCCCGAGACTGTCTCACTTGGCTACAGTGAAAAAAAAAAAAAAAAAAAACCATAAAAATTCCTTCCAACAAGACACGATTAATGGAATGATCGTGTGTGTTACTTATGTGGCAAATAAAGGAATATAATTTATATTTATTATCATATTTATAAAAACAGTAGTTACAAAAGAAGAAACTCTCAAAACAGTATTTTTCCTCTAACACATTCAGTATCATAATCAGGATTTTCCACTCATTTAAAGAAATCTAGGTTCACTTCCCATCAGTGACTGGAGGAATTTCTTGATTCCTCTTCAGTCAAGTTAGCTGATCTGAAGCAGAGGAAGTTGGATTTTTATTTATATATATATATATATATACAGTGCTTTTTTTTGTAAAAAAATAGGTGCCCGTACTCATTCTTTGCTATATAATGAAATTGAAAATTAAAAGGATATGAAAAGTACTCTAAAAATTTTTTTCCCAAATATTGTTACTTTCGTAGTAATACTTTTGGAATAAGAACAACAAATTTAGTATATTAACACAGTTTATTAAGTATAAATTAATTATTCAAGTGTATATAGAAAATAAGTAAAATGTGAATAAAATAAATAAATAAATCAGTCAACTACTGAGTGCCGGGCACTAAGGATGACACGAATAGTCGTTATCTCAAATAGAGAGCTTTATGGTAACTGAAAAAAGTTTC
This sequence comes from Mastigoproctus giganteus, assembly GCF_048544385.1. NCBI lineage: Eukaryota > Metazoa > Arthropoda > Arachnida > Uropygi > Thelyphonidae > Mastigoproctus > Mastigoproctus giganteus. The sequence continues at coordinate 221,489,376 of NC_143578.1, read as the reverse complement.
TTGTACCCCGGCTTGGCCTAAAACTTAGGAAATAACGAAAACGCTGTCTATTTGAGTCTTTCCAGTTATTGTTGTTGTTGTGAATGTCAAGGGTGGGAGAAGCGACTCCGACTTCTTCCTGGAGAAGCGATTAAAGTCTCGGAGGAGAAGTGACTGGCAGATGAGGGCCATTCAAGACTCTGTGCAGGCACCTCTCCACCACCACCACTGCCTCAACACTGGCTCTATGAGTACCTCCTTGCCGGGACAACTCCAGCTTTGAAAATTGTTAAAAAATACTTCTCGTCGCAAAATTTTAAATGACCTTTACAGAATTATTAACTAACTATTTAGCAACCTTTTTTGTCACTAAAAGAAGAGTTACTTAGTACAAAGAAGCGCGCTATCGAAGTGCAATAAAATTTTTTTTTTTTTTAAATTTTAACACATATAATTTATCATTTAATTATAAATGATAGATTTCAGTCGGAGTAGTTTTCCCTTGATAAGCATTGAATAATGCATAGCTAATGTGATTTTTAAATTTTTAGCTCCGTTAGCGACGGAAATAGAGAGGGGGACATGAAAATTACTCACATTTTCCTGTCTGGAGCCGCCATTTTTAATTTTAAAATTATATTTTAAACATACTCGTTGAGCTCTTTCCAACGGTGTAGGTATAGGTTGTCGACAACATTTTTATCCCCCCACATTTTAACCCCCCTCCATTTCTCAGACAAATTTTTATCAACAATGATCAATATGGTGTTATGTTGGCCCACTCGATGTGCAAACCCTTGCAAAATTTCTAGTCAATAGGTTGAGTGGTTCCAGAGATACAATGCTGTGACAGACGGATGGACAGACAGGCAGACAACCGAGTGACATTTTTAGAGTCCTTCGTTAGACTATGGCTCCTAAAAATAATAAGTAAAAATAAATAACATAAGTAAAAATAATTTTATAATAAAGTTTTTGTAGAATGTTCCAAATTTTTATTAAGTTTTCATCTGACACCCTATGCCAACTTGTTTTCTTCCTCTTTGTGTGTGTCGGTTGCTGAATGACATTTCCGAAGCAACCACAAATCGACATATTTTGCTGGATCGAAGTGGGTCAGCGGTGGGCATACAATTTTAAGAAACAGTAGTGAAGAAACTGTTTTTGTCATCGATGATGCTCTGGTTGGGCTGACAATCAGATTCATTTGTGAAAATCCTCGTTCACATTTAATCGATGAAATTGGTATTGTACTCAGAGTGTCCATCAAATTCTTCAATTCTTCCGAAACCATCTTTTCAACTAGGTACCCCCGAAATTCATGAATTGCATTTAACTGTAACCTAGTTGACAATTTTCTAACTTCATTTTCACCAAAATGCCAACAATTCATGTTTAGAAGGTTTAATACCTTCGTTGTCTTCGTTTTCCTTCTCTCGTCATCGGTATCGTCACTTTTTTCTTTTCTTTTTTTTTTTTTTTATTTTTGAAACTGTCCGAAATGTCAGTGTCATTCAGATATTCAGGTACTGTGACCATGTAAACAGAGATACGGAAAATTTATGGAAAAATGTGGATAATGCACTTCCGCGAAACAACAGATGATTATTTGTCAGGGTAAAAGAAAATCACTTTTCTAATTCTCGACCGGGGCGTGCTTACAGTTGATTCACGAAGGTGTCCAACCTACGGCCCGCCTGGAAAGTGAACTAAAACAGCATTTTAAATTTTGTTAATTATTAAAAAAAATCTCATTAAATGTTTTGTTCAGTAAATGTAATTGTGTATTGTACTAAGAGGGTAGTGTTAAAGCAATGTTCCTAAAATAATTTAGAAAATTAAGCCAATTAAAAGAAATTTAGCAGCGCCCCCCCCCCCCCCCCCGATGGCACCCATTTCCGAATTATGTGAAATCTCACTAAGGTGGAAACGTAGACTAACATTACATGATCAATTAAATTGAAAATAATAATTAATAAAATGAAATGAAATAATTTTTCTTATTTATTTTAATATATATTTTTATTAATTTCTATCTGTCTATTTAATTTTTGGATTAATTGGATTATATACAGGGTGTCTCAAAAATATCAGTACAAACATTGGTACAAACATTTTGATCTTCTCTTTATGTCTGTAAAACATAGGCTGGAAAATTCAAGTCTTGTTGAACACTTTCTTGGAGAAACCACTGCGCAAAAGCCACACGTGCAGGATGATCTTGGGGAAGCAGTAACTGAACCCTTTGGAGATGAAAGGGGTGTAAGGAATCGTCATGCCAGACACGCTGTACACTGCACCGAGACACTCCTAAGGCAGAGGCAACAGCACGTGTGCTGGTAGTAGGATTATTCTGGATGGCATTCAAGACACTTTCTTCCATGGCGGGAGTTTGCGTCAAACGTGGTCTGCCCGCACTACTCCTGTTACCTCTAAATGACCCATAATTGCACAAATTTTGATGCACACATGCAAACAAATGGTCGTCCAGTACATGTCTGTCTGGGAAGCGTTCTCGATAAATTTGTTGAGCGGCTCGTCCATTGCCCTCTGCTAATCCATACACTAGGTGCATGTCTGCCAGCTCACAGTTCATATATCGATGCATGCTCTTATTGCAGCGATTACTGCTTGAATGAGTAAACCAGAAATTTTCCCTCTCGTGAACTGATGAACAACTCTGTCTACTGACTTACGGTGATGTTTCCGGTTATGGGATTCATATGCGATTCATATTCCTTTAGATGTTACCTACCTCCCCTAAATGTTTGTACCAATATTTTTGAGACGCCCTGTATATATATAATTTTTTTTTATTTTTTTTTATTATATATATATATATATATATATTAGTAATATACAACTGTTAAGAAGCAAAACAAATAGAAAAAGGAAAATAACAAGAGTTATAGTAAGTCTAATGCTCCAAAACGTACAGTGCAGCAGTGAAGGAAGCAAAAGGATATAAATAAAGACTATTCCCAGACTATTTATCTATTTTACAAACCACGCATTATTTATATATATATATAGTAATGAAATAATGTAAAAATGTAGAGGCCTTCCTGTCATTTAAAATTGGTTAATATTATCATATAATATCCCTGTTCAATGCTTGAGTAATTATAGCATTAGTAAATATAACATCACAGTTCCACGCTTTAGTAATTTGATTCTACATATATATATTATAAATCAACAGGGATTACCTTTATTTTAGATATAGGAAGCTTCTTTTCCAACTCTCCTAGTCCAGCTCATTAATAATTCTTGAGGATGGCGATATCTATTTTGTAAAGTAGGCGGGACATCTTCCCCACTGTCAGAACCGTAGTGTTCAGACCGTGCAGTCTCAACAATGAGTGCTCATGGCTGCTGTCTACAAATGCCATACTTCTGGCAGCATGGAAACCATTACTTGGATTGGCTAAAATTAGATTTTGAGGTCTAAACTTATTGCCATCCTCAAGAATTATTAGTGAGTTGGACTAGGAGAGTTGGAAAAGAAGCTTCCTATATCTAAAATAAAGGTAATCCCTGTTGATTTATAATATAATAGAATATAGGAATTATTGAGCATTTCATAGCTCTCAATTAACAAATTTATCAAATATATATATATATATATATATATATATAAAACATGTTGCATAACAGTTAAAGAAATAGAGCAGAAGCATATAAATGAAGAACATAATTGTAAATTTAAACTTAACAGAACTGTATTCAATTTATTCAATTAATGTCATTGAATAAATGATTAAACATTACCTCAGACTGTGATATTAGAAATATAGAACATGGAAATATAGAATTATAGGCATTTTAGCCATAGCAGCTTATGCACCATTAAACCACCATAATCACAGAACTAATTTTGAAAGAAAAGGTATTTGTATGCCCTAAGCTATCAACAAAAGGGAAGCCTCAAACAAATAAAATAAAATATGAAATATTGCTAAAATAATTATAGCTCATTATCAAATAATGATACACTGAATGGTTAAAAAGGGCTAGCATCATTCAATACATGCAAATAATAATCAGCAAGAGCTAATCTGTTTCTGATTGCTATCTGCCAGTAATAATAGGACCTAATAATATACCAAAAGGCTTAAGTTAGAAAGATGCAATAAAAAAAAGTAATAATTTATCAAAATTTAGTAGCATACTGGGAGTTGAAATACTAGGACTCCACCATATGAGTCAGGCAGTTATACTCCAGGTACATCCAAATATCATTGCTATTTGCTTTGATCTTCTCTTTATGTCTGTATGCTATCCTGTTCTAAATTTTTATGCCCTGTGAATTATTAGAGTATTCAAGGCAGATTGGGTTATTGTTTCTATCCTATTTCGCCCCTCACTTCACTTTGTTAAGCTTCAACTTATTTCGTACCATCTGTTAGCTATCCCCCACCTCATTTTGTGTTTATATACAGTCAATTCTGGTTATTGGGACACATCATGACTAGTGCATTTTGGCCCGAATAAGCAGCTGCCCCAATTATGCAAAGTTTCACGTAAATAGTTAAAAATACAATGACCCCCCCCCACTTTATGATTGATTTTCTGTACGATCAAATCACGTTACGATGGACTCACCATAGTAAAGTAGCGTTCACTATACGATATGTAGTAAGCGCCGATCATTGTGATCACGTTTGTGAATTGAATTTTAATTCTATTAAACAGCAATTCTAATTAGCAAAAATAGGAAGAAAATTATCCACAGGCTATAAAATTAAAGATATATCAAGCACAAATTTACACTTTATTACCATACCAATCAAAAAATTAAATGATACGTGAAAATCAGAAGAATATTTTCCACAGGTTAGCAAAATAAAAATAAATTTATGCTTATGTGCATAGCTTAATTAATACGCACTGTAATGCGTACATACTAACTACTTGATATTTCTGTTCACTGACTTTTTTGATGGGGGAGATTAAAATTTAAAACAGTAAAACAGATAAGCAATCAATAACAAAGAACACGGCACACACACAAATCGCAAGAACACAATACTCACAAGTGAGAATGGAGTAACAAGTTACGAAGCTCAAAAAAATGGGAATGAAGAGATTCTGAAAATTTGTTTTTTATATGATTGAAGATTTCATGGAAGGGAAAACACATTTCACCATAACATGAAAATCCACAGAATTCCAGCTATCGGTATTATTGCAAATTCAATAAGGTTGAGAATACTATCCGTTTATAATAGATTGCACTAACAGAAAAACCCAATAAACAGAGGACTGCTAATTGTTTTTATTGTTTTATGGTTGTGACCTCCAGAAATCAAACTGAACCACGTGGTATGGTCATAGACAATCGTAGGGTAATCTCGAGTGCTGCAGTCTTATGTCCCGTTTAAACAGCATGTTGTCCAAATTAAGCGAAGTAAACCCTGGCTATTTTCTCAATTGGGTTCTGTTCTTTAAGATTTGTCCCAAATAAATGGCTGCCCCGATTAACCGGTGCCCCAAATAACCAGAATCCAGTGTATACTTGTTCAGTTTGCTAGCTGGTATTATGCGAGTATTCTCCTAAATTTTGATAAATTATTATTAGCATTAGCATTAGTAGAGGCATTTGATGCAAGAAAGCAAGCTTATGCAGCATCAGCCAAAAAAAAAAAAAAAAAACCCACTTCCACTTCACCCCTCTGTTCGTTCAAAATACCTGTCCAGCTGAGCCTTAAACTTATTTAGGCTATCAACCTCCACCACAAGGGATGGAAGTCTGTTCCACCAACCAACCACCCGCTGGCTAAAGGCAAATTTCCGCACGTCTATCCTACATCTGTCTTTCCTCAATTTGAATTTATGCCCTCTCAGGTGATTTTTCTGAGCTAGAGGAAGAATCCCATTATTTTTATTACATCTTTCTAACTCAGGCCTTTTGGCATATTATTAATTCCTACTATTACTGGCAGGTAGCCAGTAACAGTAGGAACTAATCACAAACAGACAGCTCTTCTTGATTATTAGTATTAGTAATGGCAAATGATGCAAGAAAGCAAACTTGCCACAAGAGTGGCAAGTGTAAGTAGTTTTCTTTTGTACAATATTATTGTGTTGAAAGCTAATGATATGAGTGTACGAAGTAGAACAAAAGTATCGATATTATTTTTACTTCTGTCTCATACGCTTATTCTGAAATGAAGAAATTCAAAATAATATCAGAAATAATATATATATAAATATAACATAATTGCCTTAGCATTGCACTCACACTGTTCCATTACCTTTCTTCCAAGCATAAAAACATTTCTGGGAGTCATTTTCTGTAATCCCTTTTAAACACTTCAATAATTTTTTCCTGAATGTCTTTACTGGACTGAAAATGGGTTCTCTTAATTACATTTTTCAGTTTAGGCAAGAGAAAAAGTCAAAGGGACTAGGTCTAATGAGTAGGGTGTGTTTTTTGGCCGGAAACTGATGAATGGAGAGTGCATTGTATGTTGGAGCATTATCTTGATGGAGCATCCAACCATCCTTCCACAGTTCAAGTCTCTTCCTTTGAATTTTTTCCTACAGCTTTGTCAGAACTTAAATGTAGTGTGTTTGAATTACAATCTGATTTGGTAAGGCATATTAAGCCATAATAATTTCTTTAAATATCAAAGAAAATAAGAAGCATGGTTTTCATTTTTGATTTTGACATTCTTACTGTTTTTTTGTCACGGAGACTGTTTTGTCTTCCATTGCATCGACTTTCTTTTAGTTTCTGGGTCTTAATGGAACAGCCAACTTTCATCGCAAGTAATTACAGTACTCAGAAAGTCTGGACCACCTCCTATGTTTTTCTCAAAACATCTTCATAAACTTGGAGTCTTTTCATTCTTTGATCATTCAAAATTTTTGGCACCATCTTGGCACACACTTTTCTCAGCTTAAATTTTCAGTTAAAATTTGTCTGTTTCTTTTTCAAACTGTTTCTTTGTCCATATTGAGTTCTGATGCTTAAATAACAATCACTTCTAATTAGTGTTTGGCCTTACCCAGTCCACATTTTCATTAGTTTTCATTGATACTGGATGTCCTGGTCATAAATCATCTTCCACATTTTCTCTTCCTTCTAAAAATCTTTTATGCTCTTCAAGCAAGCACACTCTTGACATAGTATCTTTCCCATAAACTTGATTTAACAATGCCTAATTTTCAAATACATATATATATACACAGTTATGCCCAGTTAATTTATTAAAGTACAAATAAAATAAAATATAAGTACAAATTCAGTAGCTTTCGGAACACGTGTCCCTTTATCAACTGACAAATTTGAATAGTTGCCTAATTTTCAGTTGGTGTTTATTTTAGTTTTGTTAAAAATTTGAGATTGATTCGTTGTTCATTTCTTTTGTCTGTAATTTTTCTGGCAAATTGTAAAAACACATGGTAATGAAAATCTGTCTCACTGCAAAGTGAATGAACATGTTGGAACATGACTTGGTAGACAACTAAAGAAAGGTTCAAGGTCAACTACTGTGTCTTTGGCTATTAAATAACAAGACTGTGTGCAGTCTTGTTATTTAATAGCTATACTGTGTATAATTAATATTTTAAATTAAAATATAAAATATTATATTTTGAGAAATATTGCCTGTCAGAGAGGGTTTTATATTTTATAAAGTGCTTTAGATGTTGTCTTTGTTTATATCCTTGAAGGATGTTTAGTTTTTTATAGAGTTAGTTTTTTTGCTTTTGTGTAATATTCAGTGTGCCTAAATTATTATTTTTTTAATATAGTGGGATGCACTTAATGCCAGAAAACCAGAAGCAGCCGAAGGTGAATCTGGAGAAGATGAAATCATAAAAGCTGCAAGAGAGCAAATGGGAGACTATAAATTAAAAACCAGTCCTGAATATATTGTTCCTAAACGGTTAAGAAAAAATGTGGCAACCAAAACAGAGCAAATATTGAAAATATATAAAAAGGTATAGAATTCCAAATATTTTATGTAGGTGCTAAAACATCTTTTACACTATTACTCAATTTTTCTTTTAATTGCAGAGTTAATAATAGTGGAATGAAATTATACTCTATCATACTTTTTAGCTGGTTGGGAGAAAGAAATATTAAGAGTGTGTACAGTTTGCCCTTATTGTCTTGTTTGTAATCTCTGAACCATAAACTATTATGAAATGAAAACAAATTTGATATAATTAATATATTGTGTGTATGTATGTACACACAATATATTATTAGGTATGCCACTTTATTAGGTACGCCCCTGCTGTGCACATTGGCTTGTCCCACAACGATGCAAGTCACATAACCACAATTTGGATATAAATGCAGCAGAACAACCTTTTTAGTATCAGTTAAGCATACAAACTGCAGCAAGAATGGGGAAAAGGAGTGATCTAATGGACTTCGAATGTGGCATGGTAGTAGGTGCAAGATGTGCTGGACAAAGCATCTCTGAGACTGCAGTTCTCCTGAACTTTTCACGCACTACAGTTTCAAGGGTATATCGAGAATGGTGCAAAGAACAGAATACATCCTCTCAACGGCACTCCTGTGGAGAAAATCGTTTGTTGATGAGAGAGGTCAGAGGAGGATGGTTAGAATTGTGCAAGCAAACAGATGGGCCACAATGTCGCACATCACGTCAGAATACAACCTTGGTGCGCAGAACAAAATATTGCAACAGACCACTAGTCGCATTTTGTTGCGAATGGGCTACAACAGCCGACGGCCACATCATGTACCTTTGCTATCAATGTAGAACAAGAGAGCACGCCTCTTGTGGCGCCTCCATAGCCAGGTGGGAAACAGCAGCAGTGCGTAGCACACGCTTCTTGATTAGACCAGGGTTCAAGCCTGTGACCACCAAATACGGAGGATGCAGAAAGGTCAGGGAATGACCACTGCATATTCCCGGAGCAATATGGCCTTAGTTGCTAATGCTCCTAAAAACCAAATAACAAACAAACACGACTCTTGTGAGCACAGCAACACCAGCACTGGACTATCGAGGATTGGAAAACAGTTGATTGGTCTGACAAGTTGAAGTTCCTGGTGCATCATGTTGATGGAAGGCACAGAATTTAGTGAAAACAACATGAATCCATGGACCCGTCATGTCTGACGACTACTGTGCAAGGTGGTGGGAGCAGTGTTATGGTGTGGGGAATATTTTCTTGGCACACGTTGGATCCATTGATACCCATAGATTCACATCTGAATGCCATGTCGTATCTAAACATCATTGCTGACCAAGTGTTCATGTTGACAGTTTGTCCTCAGTCAGATGGTTACTTCCAGCAGGATAATGCGCTTGTGCACAAATCCCCAATCACTATGGAATGGTTCCAGGAACATGACGATGACTTTTCTTTGGTGCAGTGGCCCGCTCAGTATGCGGACCTCAATCCTATTGAACATTTTTGGGATGAGCTGCAAAGGGCTGTTCACTGCAGGCCTACACCTCCGTTGAATCTCAAGGGACTTCGTGACACACTCATGTCTGCATGATACTCCATTCCTACACAACGTTTTCAGCATCTTGTTCAATCCACGCCTAGAAAAACTCAAGCTGTTTTGAAGGCTACAGGAGGCGCAACACGCTACTGAGTAGGTATATCTAATAAAATGGCAGCACAGTGTGTGTGTGTGTATATATATATATATATATATATATATATATTCATTAGTTAAGAAAAGGAGGAATTACCTCTATGATGTCTTGTAGAACACTTCAGTGCTGATACTCTCTGTTGTTGAATCAACTATACAAATAGTTTATATGCATTCCACACCATCGTAGACAAAATCAACGAACCAATGCACCACGGAATCAGAGGCCCGCAGACCCCAAGCCCAACAAAATACAAAATATTTATTTTGTATTTTAAATAAAATACAGACATATTGTATTCTCTCACTCAAAGATTAAGGTTGGTGATTCAATGTATCTTGGGGTCGGGCTTGGGGTCCGCAGGCCTCAGATTCCATGGTGCATTGTATCATTTATTTTGTCTATGAAGGTGTGGAATACATGTAAACTATTTGTATAGTTGATTCAATAACAGAGTATCAGCACTGATGTGTTCTACATGACATCATAGAGGTAATTCCTCCTTTTCTTAACTAATTGATATATAATGTAAAACATTATATATCAATTAGTTAAGCAGCTCTGTTATCTATTAATATATAAATTGAAAAATTAACTAATTGTAATATTAAGAAAATTAAATTAAAAAAGTAGGAATAGCATTAAATTTAACCGTGCTGCTTAAAATATGAAATAAAATAATTAATTTAATGCCAGTAGCATGGCAAATCTGACATTGAATTAATTATTTTATTTTGTATTTTAAGCAGCATACGGTGGTTCAGGTATTAATGCTGCCCTGATGTTTGCTATTCCTACTTTTTTAATTTGATTTTCTTAATATTACAGTTAGTTAATTTTTCAATTTATTTCACAAGGTAGTAGTGAGTCGGTTAGCTAATGCATGCTCATACTGCCCTCTATAATCTAATTTCTGTTATATATTTTGGTTCAACAGTTACTGTATCAGTCGTATGGTGTTGCCACATGAGTGCTGTTTTCTGTTCTGTTTTAATTTCTAAATTATAATTTGTTACGTGATATTGTAACTTTTGGCTTGTTCTAAATTATTTTAGGAAAATTTCCTTCTGCAGTACACTTTCTTCCCCCCCCCCTTTTTTTGTGTTATCTTATGATATATGGTTTATTTTATTTTCACTCATTTGGTTTGCCATGATACTGGCATTGAATTAATTATTTTATTTTACACACACACACACACACATATATATATGTATGTATGTATGTATGTATGTATATACTTTATTAGAAGTACCATTTTTAAGTTAGATTAATTTTAATTTAAGATCCACCACATGAAGAGCAGTTTTAATTCCAAAGTGATAATGTTGCAAGAAACCAAATGCAAAATTCTGGCTTTACAAGCAGAGATAGAAGAAAGTAAAAGAGAGGCAGGTGTGGTAGATTCAGACAAAGCTTTTCAGAAGTAAGCTGTGTTCATTACTCTTATTATATCTTTTAAAAAATATCAGGATGATTAGATCCTGTGTTACTCCTTAAATGTCATGAAATAATTATTATATATTTTTTTTTATTGGTTTTGTTATGTCCAAAAGCATAAAAAAATTATTAAAACCTATGGTATCGCAGTTCCATGTCTAAGATAGGGATTAAGAAAATAGAATAAATTTTTTGATATATGATACTTGAATTTTTGCAAATTATAATTTCCATGAAATAGATATGTGGGAAGTTTTCTATAAACAAAAGCAAATTGTTATACTCATTTGGAATCAAATTGTGAATTAAATGCCAACTGCTTTAAAAAAAGAGAAGTGCAATTACAGAAGCCAGTTCAAAAGAAGAGTGCCATTGAATTCCATTGAATGAAATATGAGATGCCCATTGAAAATTTCAAGAAACTTTTCAAGGTTTAGACTTAAATGGATGTCCGATGACCTGATGAGAGCAATGGCAGAAAATAAAAATGCATAAATGCTTACAAATTATCCAGAGATACAAAAACCTACAATAGGTGTAACCTACTATTCTGCAATCAAGCCACAAAGTAGATTAGGCAAACTAAGGGGGATGAGTCACTGGATATGAATGGTATATCAGTTGGTAATCCTGCTCAGATTTTGGAAAACAGAATAGATATGTTTTTTTATATTTACATGTGATATATTATTTAGGATTGGAAATGGTAGAAGTATATCAAATTACATGGAGCTAAATCATGTTGTGATCACTAAGAAGAAGTTGGAAGGGTAATTGTTGAAACTAATAGTAAATAAGGCATATGGGACCTACGTGATTATATTGAAGAAACAGGAAAAAGAGGACAGCAAACCTTTAACCATAATTATGAAAGCATTCTTGGATTCAGACAAGATCTCTATATCTGTCTGTACTTATTAAGAGAAGGCACTGTTTCTACAGGGATGGGATACACTTAAATAGAAAGGGTGCAAGAATATTTGCTGATGCTATCGAGGCAGTGTTAGGTGGGTCGGAAAACTGCTAGCTTGGAGGGATGCAAGGACTAATAGATTAACAGTAGCCACTGGCAGAGGTGAAAGTGATTCTTGCACTGCTTCTATTGGAATGAGCAGAAGCCTGAAAAACAAGATGCAGGATATTTCAGAGACTGCTGGGAGTCATTGCGGTACAAGTAAACACATGGGTAGTGTTAGGGTAGCTAAGAAAAAAAACAGGTGCATGAATACTTGCGTGTACACCAATGCTAGGAGTTTGGTAAATAAATTTGATGAATTTGACATATTGCTCAAAGCATCAAAGGCAGATATTGTTGGGATATAAGTGACGTGGTGTCACACAGATATAAGGAATGCAGAACTGGAATTTGGGCACAACGTCTACAGAAAGGATAGACAGGATAGGAAGGGAGGAGGGGTTATGCTATTAGTTAAGAAACACATAAAATCCAAGGAAGTGAAGCGAGTCATCATTGCTGGACAGTGCAGTGTTGAGTCAGTTTGGTGTGACATAAGCATTGGGAGATCAAAATTGAGAAAAGGAGTGTGCTATAGGCTTAATGACTCTGATGAGTATAATATGAAACTGTGCAGGGAAATAGAGTGGGCCAGTAAATCAGAGATTCTTATAATGGGGGATTTTAATTTCCCAGATATTGACTGGAATTTGTGGGTTGGTCACTCACACACTAGCAAGGCTTTTGTGGATTTATTGGATGATTGTTTTCTACATCAGCATGTTCGAGAGGCAATTAGAGGGAGTAATACTCTTGATTTGATTATCAGTAGTGATTCTTCATGCATTAAGAATCTGCAGATAGAGGAACCACTAGGTGGCAGTGATCACAGTGTGCTGAAATGGGATTTACTCAAAGAGGTAACTACCATCAGGGGTAAAGGGAAGGGTTATTGCTTTCGTAAAGGCAACTACGATGGTCTAAGACAGTATTTAAATTCTATACAGTGGGACCAACTGATGATGTTACCAACAGCAAATTCAAAATGGGAAGCATTCAAAGAACTTATCTTGGAAGCTACTAGGATTTACACACTAACTAAGAAATATTGTTCAAGGTTTAGGCCTAAATGGATGTCAGATGAACTAATGAGGCATATGGCAGAGAAGAAAAATGCATGGGATACATACAAATTAACACGTGACACAGAAGTCTATGATAGATACAAGTTGATCTGTAACCAAGTTACAAAGGAGGTTAGGCAGGCGAAGGCAGATTACGAGAGATCCTTGGCAAGGGATGTGAAAAAAACAACAAAGAGTTCTTTACTTATGTAAACTCTAGAAGGAAGGGGATGAATCAGATGGTCCACTTGATATCGATGGTTCAACTGTTGATGATCCTGCCCAGGTAGCTAACAAACTAAATGAAAATTTTGCATTGACATTCACACATGAGGGGAATGCCAGAGATGTATTCAACTCTGGCAGTAAGCTAGATAATCTTGTAATAACTGAGAGTAAAGTGGAGGAGAAATTGTTGAAGATAAACACCAAGAAAGGCATCCAGTTATATTAAAGGAGGGAGCAAAGGAAGTAAGCAAACCCTTAGCCATAATTATGAGAGCTCCCTTGGACTCAGGGGAGGTACCCGTAGATTGGAGATGTGAAAATGTGACCCCAATTCACAAAGGAGGATCAAAGGCTAACGCAAGTAATTGTAGACCAGTGAGTTTAACTTCTGTTCCTGGAAAATTAATGGAGGCACTGGTTAAAGAAGCACTGCAGGATCATCTAGACAAGACTTCACTTATAGCTCGGACACAGCATGGTTTTGTTAAGGGAAAGTCTTGCAGACCAATTTGATTGGATACTACGATGCAGTCACAAAAGAACTGGATGCAGGGAATAACTTTTATATTATATACTTGGATCTTAGAAAGGCTTTTGATACTATTGCACATGGAAGACTGCTGCACAAATTGGATTGGAGGCAAATTGCTGCTATGGATAAAGGGGTGGTTGAGGGGGAGAAGACAGAGAGTGGTATTCAATGGACACTGCTCTTGCTGGACTAATGTTATTAGTGGAGTGTCTCAGGGTTCAGTGTTGGGGCCATTATTGTTTTCTGTATTTATAAATAATATTGATGATGGTATATCAAGCTTAACATGCAAGTTTGCAGACGATACAACGGTTGGCAGGGTTGTTAAGGGCACTACTGACGCTATGCTGCTGCAACAGGATCTCGAAAGGTTGAGCAGATGGGCTGAGAGGTGGAAAATGAAGTTTAACACAAATGTAAAGTAATACATATGGGAAACAGCAACCCCAGAGCAACGTATCAACTCTGTGGTACTACACTGACAATGGTAGAGAATGAAAAGGACCTGGGGGTAATTGTGCAGGCAGATATGAAGTTCTCTGAGCAGTGCAGACGGGCTGCAAGAGTAGCTCATGGTGTCATATCATTGATATACAGGAATTTTTCTAGCAGGCATAAGGTTTGTTTGTTTGTTATTTGGTTTTTAGGAGCATTAGCAACTAAGGCCATATTGCTCCGGGAATATGCGGTGGTCATTCCCTGACCTTTCCGCATCCTCCGTATTTGTGGTGACGGGCTCGAACCCCGGTCTAATCAAGAAGAGTGTGCTACGCACTGCTGCTCCTTCCCACCTGGCTACGGAGGCGGCTCACAGGAATAAGGAGATGATTATTCCCTTGTATAAGGCAATGGTCAGGCCACACCTTGAGTACTGTATACAGGTATGGAGGCCTCATTTCAAGAAGGATGTAGAACTGCTGGAACAAGTACAGAGAAGGGCAACAAGATTAGTGAATGGAACAAAGGGGTACTCTTGCAAAGAAAGGCTTAAGTTTTGCAAATTACAGTGTCTGGAGACTAGGTACCGGCGAGGTGATCTGATTGAGGTGTATAAAGCCTTGAATGGTTTGAGCATGCTCAATGCTGATGGGATACTGCCTCTTGCTCAGAATAATCACCTGATCACCTGAGTGGGCATATAAATTTAAGGCTCAGCTGGACAGGTATTTCGAATGAATGGAGGGGTAAAGTGGAAGTTTTTTTTTTTTTTTTGGCTGAAGCTGCATAAGCTTGCTTTCTTCCATCATATACCTCTACTAATGCTAATATACCCTAGATGTGTGAAATTATCCCCCAGTTCGCTAAGGGGAGATCATCAAGCTCTCAGCTGCTGAATTCATTTCCAGAGCTAATTCTTGTGCATCAGGAAACACAGCAATAACCTTCAAGGCAGAATATGCTGATCCCACAGGAGCTAGTTTTTGTTGGTAACAATAACTAGCTCCTGTGGGATCCGTGCTGGGGATCGAGGTTGAAAAGATGAGAGAAGATATTTGTTGACATTAGACTTGAACTTCTGTAGATTGTAATTTTCAGGAAAGACATACGAAGGAAGATTGTTTCAGAAAACGGGCAGTTGAATAAATAAACGATGAAGATGAAAAATTGAATCTGCAAGTTTGAAGTTGGACAGTAAATGGATGTTGACGACACGTGTTTGGACTATTTTGAAAGAGAGATTGGGAATTATAGAAGCCAATTCAGAAAAATAGTGCCCATATAAGTATCTCTAGAAAAGGCATGCAGTAGAAACAGTACGTCTATGAGACAGAGAGTGGAAAGACTCTGTTAAAGATGAGTCATTAATTAACCTAACTGCCCTCTTCTGAATGGAATCTATAAGCCTGAGAGAGAGGTTTTGGGGGCACCACCCCAGATGTAAGAACAATTTTCCATGGTAGGTCGGATTTGTGTTTTGTACAGAGTGAACAGCTGTTTGGAAGAAAAGTAACGCCGAGAGCGAAAGAGAAAACCAAGTTTTTTAGATGCAAAGGAAGCAATATTTGTAACATACTTTTGCCAAGAGAGATTAGAAGTCAGGGTAATCCCCAAAAAAAAAAAGATATAGCAACTTGCCTAGAAATCGGAGTATCTATCACCAAAGATAAGCATAGAAGCAAAAGAATCGGCATTTAAGGAATTGGTAACGAATATTTGAGAAGTTGAAGCTGATTGAGCAGGACTAGGTTTCTCAAAATGGAAAGTGGAATGCCATATGCTATCATCGGCAAAACTATGGATAGGATTTCCAGTCAATGGAAGAAGGTCATTAATACACAAGAGGAAAAGAGTGGGGGGGAAAGAACTGAACCTTGGGGGACACCGCATTAGTGGAGAAGTCAAAAAACAGAGAGCCATCTACCATCACCCTCAGTGCGTGATCAGAGAGAAAACTGGATAACCAATTACAAAAAACAGTTAGCAAATCATAAGATGGAAGCTTGTTTATAAGACCTTTATGCCAAACACGATCGAAAGCCTTTGAGAAGTCAAGAGCAACTGCTTGTGTTTCACTAAACTTTTCCATTGAATTTGTTGATAAATGGATAACATAAGCCAGAATGTCACCAGTGGATCGACACTGATGGAATCCATACTGGTGATCATTGATCAGATGGAAGGTTTCTAGGTAGTTTAAGAGTTGGCTGTTAATTGATTTCTCCATTACTTTAGAAAGAGTAGAAGTAATTGCAATGAGAGTTATTTGTCACCCTTTTTAGGAACTGGCTGGATATGAGCAAATTTCCAAGCAGAAGGAAAAACACCTTTGGAACAAGAAAGTGAAAAAAAGGCGGCAAAGAACTGGAGTAAGTTCAGGAGCACAGGTTTTGAGAACAAATGGAGAAATACCATCAGGACCTGGTGCTTTCTTAGCATCAAGATTCGTCAAAATCCTTTTGACATCCTTTTCACAGAAGACCACAGGAGGCATTGAATGGAGTGTGTTGTGAATGCTGGGAGGTGTTTTACCAAGATCATTAATACATGATTGGAAGAAAAATGGGATGCTAGCAGGTCAGCTTTATCCTTGGCCGAAGTGACAACAGAACCATCTGGTTTGGACAGAGGTGGGAGCAGAGACGTGCAAAAGTTGCGGCCAATAGCTTTATCTCTTGAGAAAACAAGAGACCAGAATGGTCTCTTGTTTTCTCAAGAAGAAAGTTTTCTACTCTTTGCCTGTTAAAAATCCATTTTAGACTGATTAATAACTGCTTTACAATTGTTGTGAGCTTTGCTGTAGTCAGAAAACGAAACTAAAGAATTGGAAACAAGCCAATTACAATATGCAATATTCTTCTCCTGAGCGGCCTTAGCACATTTATTGGAAAACAAAGGTTTAGATAAAGGACGATATTTTAAAGTGGAGTGTAGAATAAAGGATTCCATTCCTACAAGAATAATTTCACTGACATGATCTGAGCAAGTGCTGACATCAGAAGTTTTGAAACAGTAGTCCGACCACGGAAAAGAAGAAAATAAATCTTGCAGGTCATCCCATTATGCATTCTTGTAATGCCAAACAACATGAGGTTGGGAATAGCCATGAGATAAAGGCTCAATTGGAGAAGAAACAATCACGAAATTGTGATCTGAAGTGCCTAAAGGACCTCTCACTTCAACCGTGTACTTAGAAGGGTTGTTTGTGAGAAAAACAGCAATCGTGTTGGCTGTATGGTTAGGATTGTCCGGTATTCTTGTACGTAAATGAACAATCTGTGCAAGGTCATTAGTAATTGCAAAAACCACAGCATCTCAACCAATTGGGCCAGTGTGACTAGAAAACGGAAACCAGCTAGAGTTGTTAACATTAAAATCACCAAGGAAAATTATCTCAATGTTAGGAAAGTTGGACTGGAGAAAGTCAAGTTGCAAAGAAAGGAAGTCAAAGAGCTTCAAGTGATTAGTGGAGTTGGGAGAATGGTAGAGACAACAGATGAATTTGACACAATGAGGTAGAGAGATTTTAAGCCAGAGAAGATCAAAGAGAGGAGATTCCATATTACCAAGTCTCTGACAGGGAATATCAGAACGGACATATGCACAAGTACCACCTTTTCGGCAAAAGGAATCATACAGCGAATAATTTGGGCATCTGAGATATGCATTAGTTGAATCAACCGATAACTGAGATTCTGTCAGAAAAAGTACATGGGGTTTGGCAGACTGCAAGTGGAAATGGACATTATTGAGACCACGTATATTTGGAAAAGAACTAGGAAGTGTTTGGGAGGTTTAGATTTTTTTGCAGATAAGCTTACTTTCGCAGATAAGCTCAATAGTAAGAAAAATTGGGGGGGAGACATTTTGTATGAAGTAATGAAATTTTTGGATATGGCGTACACGTGGTAAGAATATACCCAGATCCTTGACATAACGTGGCCTCGACAATGCTCCCCGCATACACAATACTCGGACCCTCTCCAGTCACTATCTGGCAGAGTAGAGGTAGCAAGATTATACACTAGCTGATCCGGAAGCCTCCTAGAGAGTTACCAATAGGTTCGGTCCGGTGTACTAACTAGCGGCCGGCCTGCGAACACCGTTTTAGAGCTGTACCCGCGAAATGTAAGGAATATTGGATCTCGCCACGAGGTTCATCATAACCTCAAAAGTCATCACTCATACTGCATGATGGAAGAGATAGGGAAGGGTTGACTGGAACTTAGCTCTAGAGACTAAACATGGGTTCCACCACTTCAAGTCTCCAATAAGCAAAGTGGTGGTATTTCACCGGTTGATGAGAGTCATCTACCACCTAGTACTGCGCCGACCAGGCTAGCTGGGTGGATAAAGTGCCTGCCTGGCAACCCAAAGGTCGCGGGTTCGAATCCCGCCTTGGTCTTGGATCAAAGTACTGCAAAAACCTTGGGAGGTGCATTATGGCCACAGAAGCCGATGCAACAACTACAAAAAAAAAAAAAAAAAAACCTAGTACTGCCTGGTAACATAGAGGGGCGGCGTTCCTCCATGTGGTGTGGGCGCCACACCTCAACCCCTGCTTACGTTGGTTCCCACTCAAGTACCCACCATGTACTTGAGCATGGAGGTTATACCCAGGATTACTAACAGTCCCACCATCGTGAAGGTGCAAGCAGAGGATTTGGCTGTCACAGACCATCCGGACTTCGCCGAAATTGGGTCCACTTGACTTGAGTGTCACCCGAATACCAGACAAGCTGTAGTAAGTACAGGTTGTCTGGCATATCTGAGAGAATGTCTGTGACAACCTCAAGGACCAAAGTGGGAGAAGACAGAGAGTGGTAATCAATGGACACTGCTCTTGCTGGAGTAATGTTATTAGTGGAGTCTCTCAGGGTTCATTGTTGGGTCCAGTGTTGTTTTCTGTATTTATAAATGATATTGATGATGGTATATCAGGCTTAATGTCCAAGTTTGCAGATGATACGTTGGCAGGGTTGTTAATGACACTAATGACAGTACACTGCTTCAACAGGATCTAGAAAAGTTGAACAGATGGGCTGAGAGGTGGCAAATGAAGTTTAACATTGACAAATGTAAAGTACTACATATGGGAAGCAGTAATCCCAGAGTAACGTATCAACTCTGTGGTACCACACTGACAGTTGTAGAGAATGAAAAGGACCTGGGGGTGGTTGTGCAGGGAGATATGAAGTTTTCTGAGCGGTGCAGATGGTCTGCAAGAGTAGCTCATGGTGTCTTGTCAATGATATATAGGAATTTTTCTTGCAAGGATAAGGAGGTGATTATCCCCTTGTATAAGGCAATGGTCAGGCCACACCTTGAATACTATATACAGGTCTGGAGACTTCATTTTAAGAAGGATGTAGAGCTGCTGGAACAAGTACAGAGTAGGGCAATAAGATTAGTGAATGGAACAAAGGGTTGCTCTTACGAAGAAAGACTTAAGTTTTGCAAATTACAGTGTCTGAAGTCTAGGCACCTGCGAGGTGATCTGATTGAGGTGTATAAAGCCTTGAATGGTTTGAGCATGCTTAATGTGGATGGGATTCTTACTCTTGCTCAGAATAATCGCCTGAAAGGGCATAAATTCAAGTTGAAGAAAGACGGTTGTAGGATAGATGTGCGGAAGTTTGCCTTTAGCCAGTGGGTTGTTGATTCCTGGAACAAACTCCCATCTGTCGTTGTAGAAGTTGATATCTTAAATATATTCAAGGCAGAACTTGACAAACATTTGGAGCGAGTGGATGGGTGAAATAAGGGCTTTTTTTTTTTTTTTTTTTTTTTTTTTTTTTGGCTGATGCTATATAGGCTTGCTTTCTTGCATCATGTGCCTTTGCTAATGCTAATGCCGTTTTCCTTCATTGTGAAAGAAAAAGGCAAATATCAATCCAGTGTCCAGTTTTATCCTTATATTCTGGAATGTAATGATAAAACTGGGTACTGGAAGAAAATCTGTCGTTGATGCGAATAGCAAACAGCTTTTAGCTATGATAGAAATGGTGCTTCTTTTTTTTTTTTTTTTTTTTTTTGTGAACATCAAAATATTAGCCTTCATATTAATTGTAATGATGGGCCTATTAACAGTGAACATCAGAGTGCAGAGGGTAATTTTGGTGATGCAACTAATGAAATGGGAAGTGGAATTTTCTGGGAATTATACAGTTATCAAACCAGATCGAGTTACAAAGAAAATACACAAAATGACAACTGGAGATGAAACTTTAAATGCTAATAAATGCCATATTCGCAAAAAAAATATAAAGAACAATATTAGAGAGTGCTACAGAACTATTAGTTTCAGAATGCCTGTTCCAGCATACAAATTTGAATATGGCGAGTGTGTACAGAAAGGACTTGGTGTATAGTATTACAGATCTTGTGGCACCAGGGGTTTCTCCCAACTCCACAATGTAATGTTTGTGATGCAATACATATTCTGTAAAAGCCAGTAAAAGTGTGAATTATTGTGTGGTTTGCATTGTGTAGTGTCAGTTATGTTTGTCTGTTTTTCATCTGTCCTCTTAGTCTATGGGCCCATGGAACACCACGGACCTCTAGTTGACATCCAGTACTACAAGTAGGTGGGCTAGGAGGTATGATGATGTAAGGTCTCTGCCAGGGTGAACACTGCCATTCCCTGAGCTTCTCAGGGAGAGTCCAAAAGAAAAAAGTAGGAAGTTTTTTTGGAAATGAGCAGTATTGAGTCTGGCAGCTGAGGGGGATTTTCCCCAACTCCATGTATATGACTTTTGTGTCGTAGGCACAGTCTGTATAAATTTCAGAGTGTGTGTGTGTTTAGTGTTTGTGTGAGTTAGTGAAAGGGTGTACCGGTGTGTTGTTCCTCTGGCTACTGGGCTGTTGAGCCCTTGGAAAACCAGGGTCTCCCCATCACTTATCCATTGCCATATGGATGTGACCAGGCAATAGGGCATCGATCTCTGGCTGAGCATCCACCACTTTTTTTTTTTTTTTCACTTATATATATATATATATCAAGAAATGATTGAGTGGAGTACAGAGCAAAAGACAGTAGAAATGCAGGTAAAGGAGGGGTTGAAGAAAAACAGCATCTCCCTGCAGAAGAAGAAGATGGGAAGCCAACTGTTTGCTATGCTATGTAAAAAAAAATGACAAAAATTTCAACCAACTGCTCCTTCATACAAAAGTAAGATGGTGGTCAAAAGGTAACAGTTTGCAAAGGCTTGTAGAACTTTATAACTCAGTGGTGGAATTTCTGTCCAAGCATGATCAATCATTTGCTGATAAATTTTAAAAACCACCTCTTTTACCTTGCTGATATATTTTCAAAATTCAATGAAGCACAAAAAAAAACTGCAAGGTAAAGGCATTACAATTATACAGAGTCGTACAATTATTTTGGGATTTCAAGAAAAGTTAATGCTCTTCAAACCTTCACTGGGTTGTAGAAATTTTCACTTCTTTCCAAATATGTCATCTTTAGAACAAGAAGCTGAAGGAAATTTTTCAGATGCTAACATATTTATTTATGTAGCTCACCTTGAACCCTGAAAAGAAGATTTTAAAAATAGATTCAAGGATCTCGAAGATATGAAAGTTCCAGAATGGATTATGTCCCATTTCATGCAGAGGGTGATAAGGATGATCTGGATTTGCAAGAGGAAATTATTCAAATGAAGATGGACCTAGAAGCTAAATCACTGCACTCAAAAGAAAGTTTCAGGGGATTTTAGACAAGTAAAAATATTATTGAAAACTACCTCAAACTGTATAAAACTGTATATTACTGACCTTTCCAAGTTCATAGATGGTAGAAGCCGGATTTAGCCACGCTAACAGTATTTTAACTAAGCAGAGAAATCGACTAGATCTCGAAAATAACAGAGATCTAAGATTAAAACCAACAAATCATGAATCCAATATTTCCTCTCTTCTAAAAGCACATCAACCACATCCTTCACATTAGACATGTGGTAAGTGTTAGTGTTCATTAAATTTTTTTTAATATTTATTGCAAATTGCAAATCCTAATAGGATACATTTTCTAAAAAAATTGTTTATAAAATATATTAACTTGAAGCTTATTGCTCTTGGGGATCTTTGTTATTACTGAATTTTTACTTAGGGGAGTCTCTGACCAAAAAGTTTGGGAACCCCTGACCTAAACTCTTCTTACAAAAATACCAACATCTCTTGGACTTTAGGAGTGTATTTGTCTTGTTATAAGGTAGCTATGTGCAGTAATTACCGACAACAATAGTGGCCACCATATTGAATTTTGCCAGTAACAAATGAAAGTTTACTTAGACATAGAAAACCAAAGGGAATAATGAAATCCAATTATATGTACTGAACAGAAAATTGACTATTCTATATCCTACCATATTTATTTGCAAGAGTATTTATGAAGAAACAAACAAAACTGCTTGGTTCTTGACCTCACCACTATGTTAACTCTATGGAACCCCCCCCCCCCACCAGTAGACTGAGGACTGAATCACTCTACTCTAAATATATTGAGTTGTACACACAGTTTTGTACAATTCTATAATATGCATGACTCCAAATAACAAACAAAAAAGGTGCTGCTAGAGCCACCTTAGAGAGGCTTCCCAGAGAAGAAAGCCAACAACCAGGAGTCTTAAATACATATGATTTTCCTGAACTTCAGGAATTAAGGGATATGATAGATGCAGATGAGGATTCCCCATACATACAATAATAGGGGAGCAACAATCTGATAGCCCACAACCACTGCCTAGAAATGACACCCTGATCAGAGACTGAATGTATGCACTCAAAGAGTCACTGGAAAAGATCTTAAAGGAATGCAGCAGAATTCCAAAACCACAGAAATCAACAAAATCTGGTCAAGTATGGAGAATCCACTCATGGAGACTTACATAGAGAAGAAATATCTTAAAGCCAAACTGGAAGAGCACACAGAAATTTTCAAATTAATGGAAGAAATAACCAAAGCAACTATCCCAAATCAGCATAACTCATATGCCCAGACATTTAGCTGCTAACAAAGGCCATCAAGACAGCCAAAATAAAAACACAACCTCAAAATCCAATCAAGCCACATGGTACTGATTAAAGCAACTGATAGATGCTTACAACAAACAAGTGAGGAATTAAAGCAGGAGATTATCAATAAGATTAAGAGTGACATAAAACATATCAAGATCAAGAGCATAAGGAAGATAAAAGAAAAGGGGATTATAGTGGAAACTCCAACTGCCACAGACCTGGAAAAATTAAAAGAGTGTACCCAGTTTGAAGATATGGGATTAAAGATGGAACAACCGAGGAAGCTAGGCCCCACTTTAATTATTTTTGATGTGCCCAAAGAAATGAAGGCAGAAGAGTTAAAAGACAACATATATTATAGGTACCCAAATGACATGGGATTTGAAAGAGACAAAATAGAAATGGAAATAAAAATAAGATTTGCGACTAGTCCAAAAACAAGGTACACCCAGCATTGGGTGATTGAAGTAACAGGTACCATTACAAGAGCCCTCCTATCCTAACAGGGAAAGATATTACTAGACCGGACTGCCCACAATATAAAAGATTATATAGTAGCACCCAGATGTTTCAAGTGCCTGGGATGCTGCCACTCAGTTAAATCCTGCCAAAAGGAGACCAACACCTGTGGCTACTGTGCTGGCACTGGCCACAATTTTGCAGAATGTCTGAATAAGGTTACACCACCTACCTATGTTAATTGCAAGGCAAGAAAGAAACCAGCTAATCATTCTCATTGTGACAAATGTCCATATTTTGCCAGAGCCATAGACCTCATCAAAACCAGAACAGATTATGGATAACATGCCCAAACATGGAGTGAACAACAAACAACTACAGTTATACAACTGAACTGTCTTAGGTCACTCATGGCGATGAGTGAACTAGCTAAAATCATTCAGGAAAAGAATCCTCAAATATTATGTATACAAGAGCCCTATACTTACAAGGGTATTATCAAGAGCCCTCTGGACACTTGTAGAATATTACCTGCAAACATCTCTAATACTAGACAAGGTGGTAAAACACTGGCTTAGTCCTGGGCTGCAGTTGTGGCTGACAAAAATATTACCGTTACCAGAATCACTGACTTATGCAGTGAACATGCTGCATGTGTCTGCCTTGATGGTACATTTGGCAGATTATTTGTAGTTTCTCTACTGCCAGTGCAGTCAGCAGCATCAAGATATACAACCATTCCTACAATATATGGATCAAGTTCTTCACAGGTTTAGAAGACAGGATGTCATCTTTGCCGTGGATGCCAATGCCAAATCTACCCTATGGAACAGTCTGGTCACAGATGAAAAATGAGCAGAATTAGAGGACCTAATTATAATGCACAATCTCCACATGGCAAACACTCCAGAGCACCCTCCAACTTGCAACACACCCACAGGTTAAACATATCTAGATATTACCCTCACAACCACAGGCCACCGGACCAAAATACATGAATGGAATGGAATATGTACCCATCATGGACAACCAGTGACCATGCAGTATTGAAAACAATTCTGACAACAAACCCACCCCCAAGAAGAAAGGACACACAGACATCACAAGATACAAACCAAAACAAGCAGATTGGGAAAAATTCACTGAAATTATTAATGGCAACCTAACTGGTACCCCAGGAACTTGACATTGGCAACATATCTGCAGAAAAACAAGTGGATGTTATCATGAGCATCATCATGGAAGCCTGCAACTTTCAAGCAACGGAGAAGGCCACACCACATTCCTTGGTGGACTGACATTCCTAGGTGTGAGCTGCTCCCTGATACTCCCTGGTGTGAAGGGAGTATCAATGAGCATGCAGGAACATAAACAGAGATCCAGACTTATTATATAACTGAAGAGATCCTTCAGTTATATAATTCCTGCCTGCCAGATGGGGGGTTTCTCCACCAACAGGAAGATAGGAAATGTCAAAATTCTCTCAAAAATCCCCATGAAACCGCAAACAGAACAGGAATCCTACTGCCCAATTGCCCTGCTATCAATACTAGGCAAATTACTTGAGAAAATCATGGTCACACAACTAAAACGTATATACAACAGCAAGAATATGCCAGCAGAGTGCCAATATGGATTTAATCCCGAGAAAAGTACAGAGCAAACAGTATACCAGCTACAATGGATACAGAAATAAACAGAGCAGAAGTACCTTCTCAGCCCCTTTGTGGACTTCAAAGGGGCCTTTGACATCCTTTGGTGGCAAAGCATCCTGGTGGGGTTCAGGGAGGCCGAGATATCCAACCCAATGTACAAGTTGGTTACCAGTTACTTTACCAACAGATCGGTCATGATAACCACCAATAATAATAGGATCAGCAAACAAGTTACAAGAGAGTGTCTGCAGGGGGTCCATTCTGGGACCCTGCTGCTGGAACATGGTCTTTGACGAATGGCTCAAACAATCATTCCCACAAACAAAGTCATTGCCTACGCTGTGATAATCTTGTCATTCTGTTTGCAGGATGACAAGTCTAGGGATGCAATCACATGCATCCCTAGAGTTGTTGTTGGTTTTTAGGAGCATTAGCAACTAAGGCCATATTGCTCCGGGATATGCGATGGTCATTCCCTGACCTTTCCGCATCCTCCGTATTTGGTGGTGACGGTCTCGAACCCCAGTCTAATCAAGAAGCGTGTGTTACGCACTGCTGCTCCTTCCCACTTGGCTACGGAGGCACCCATCCCTAGAGACAACAACCGACAACATCTTACGAGACCTATCCCAATGCACCAGCTACAATAAACTAACAGTCTCAATAGTGAAAACAGATTACTTGTATTACTTGTTACTTAAAGGCAAACTAGCTAGACAACCGCAGATAAGATATGCCAGAATCAGGTTAATGCAAACGCAGAAGACTAAATACCTTGGAGTGATAGCAGGCTCGAATCTAACATTTCTCCTGCATACCAGCTATCTAAAGGACAAAACTAAGAAGATAATAGGAAAAATAAGAAGAGTGGACAAAAAAGGGATGGGGGTCTCAAACTCAGAACACTCTTCCTCTATTACAAAACACTGATAGTACCTATACTCAATTAAGCAACTGGGGACACAGGGCAAGCCTGTTTGCCCCCACCAAACATCTTCAGCAAGCACAAAGGTCAGCACTGTTGGCCATGTCCAGAGCCTGTAGAACAGTGGCCACTTCTGCCCTGCAGGTTCTAATGGGAACACTTCCATTCAACTTGGAAGTAGAATTTCATTACCTAATGAATGAGCATCGCCATAACTCATAACGGCATAACTGCCAATCCAACGAAATTTACTAAATTAGAAATGACAAGAATTAGAAGTCTATTAATTGACAAGTGGCAGAGGAATTGGAATGCTGACAACTTGGACAGAGTGACTCACAAATATATCCCTTCTGTTATTGAAATTACCAAAGCAAATTAGATCCTGGTTTGTCCCCAACCTCCAGGCAACAACTCTGCTGACAGTACATGGATCAATCAAAGAGAGACTATACAGATTTAACCTCACGGAAGATCCCAACTGCACATGCGGGGAGGTGGAGACAACTCTCATGCACCTGACACTACACAGACACAACCCACTGGGTACAAGCCTCAACAGATGACTCAGCAGTGAATGGGGGAAACTCTTGGTATGCCACAAGTACACAAATGACAAATGTATGTTAGGAAGAGTGAATGTTAGGCAAAAGGATGCATAGATGATGTGTTGTTCTGTCTTACACGTGCCCCTGCATATAAAAAAAAAAAAAAACGTGCTGTCTGAATGTAGTGAAATAGCTGTGTGATAGATGAGTATGTGCATGTATGTTGTGTGCTTGTGGGAAGCACTTGACCCCAGTTCAGAGCAACACCCTGGGAAACTCTTACTGCCCCTCTTGATACCATGGCATGGGATGCTGACGTCCCCCTATGGAAGAAGAAGGTGGGAGGGAAACGAAGACAGAAGTTCCCTGTACCAGGGCAGCTCACCCACAACAAGAAAAGAGGAAAGAATGCAGGGTAAGATGCCCTGCTTGGTGAAGTTTCCACAGTCACTAATCCTGCACTGGGGGAACCAAGTGCCAACAGATCCCACCACATGAGACAATGACTGCGCCTGCCTGAAGACATTCCATTTAAAATGCCATGAGCCAAC
This sequence comes from Mastigoproctus giganteus, assembly GCF_048544385.1. NCBI lineage: Eukaryota > Metazoa > Arthropoda > Arachnida > Uropygi > Thelyphonidae > Mastigoproctus > Mastigoproctus giganteus. Next base: position 221,461,928 of record NC_143578.1, on the reverse strand, counting down.
AACTACCCGTGCAATAGCACATCCATGGCTTGGATCTTCTTTCAATGGCAACTGAGTTTAAGAATTTAGAATTTTGTTAATAATAATTAACTCAAAATTAAAAAATGAACTAAACACGTAGCACTTGGCCCATCCTTAGAAATGATATGCTTCAAACCAGTCTACCCCACACAAACAGCTTCAACTTCTGGAATATCCACTACCAATTTCTTAAATGCAATTCTCAAGGTAATATTCCAGTGGTGCAAAGACAGCATAGTTAGTTTTATCCTTTTAAAACTCAGTCCTGTCTTATATATATATACAAATGAATTCTTCTACTCTCTTTATCTTTGATGACACTCAGATTTCTAGACAAGATTGCATCTCTCTCTCTCTCTCTCTCTCTCTCTCTCTCTCTCTCTCTTTCTCTTTCTCTCTCTCTCTCTCTCTCTCTCTCTCTCTCTTAGGGATTACCTTTCTAATCTCTTTCTTGCATTAAGCACATCATAAATATTGCTTCCTCTTGCATCTAAAAAACTGGTTTAATTAAATTTTTTTTTTCACCTTCTCAACGCACGATACTAAGTAATATAGGTTCTAATACTATTAGTGTTTGGTGTTTACATAAAAAAATAATAAAAAATTAATCCCAGATTAACATACCAACTGTGTTGTAATACACTCAGGGTAGTTGCAAAAAGAAAAAGATCTGGGGGTAATTGTGCAGTCAGATATGATGTTCTCTGAGCAGTGCCAACAGGCTGCCTGGATGGCTCATGAGGTTTTGTCAGTGATATACAGTGATTTTTATAGTATTGTTAAGTAGGCAATTATCCCATTGTATATGGCAGTGGTCAGGCCACATCTTGAGTACTACATACAGATCTGGAGACCCCATTTTAGGAAGGGTGTAGAGCTGTTGGAATGACTTCAGAGAAGGGCAGTGAGATTGATGTGTTTAAGGCTTTGGATGGATTACGCAAACCTTAATGCTGATGGCATCCTTCCTCTTACTCAGACTACACACATGAAGGAGCACAAACTGAAATTACAGAAAGATGGTTGCAGAAATTATATATGGAGATTTTCCTTCAGCCAACAGGTGGTTGATTGTTGAAATCTTCGATCTGTTATTGTGGAAGTGAGTAATTTGAATAAATTCAAGGAAGAACTAGACAAATTATTGGAGAGAATGGACAGGTAATGTGCGAAGGGGTTTTTTTTTTTTTTGCTGATGCTTTATACAGTTGCTTTCTTGCATCATTTGCCTCTATTTATATCTGTTCTTCTAAATTCTTTGTCTCCTTCCCTCCCTCCTGCAGCAAATGTTTTAATATTTGGTACTCATCGAGTTGGAGATTTTCGGCATATTTTTCACCCTATAGATATGGAATTCTTCTGACCTCATAATAAATTAAAATCAATCAGTTAACTCAATAAAAGTAAACAGATTTTTAGTGTCTCCCATAATATCAATTTAACAAATGTCATTCTATAAACAAGGCAGAGTCATTGTGAATCTGAAACTAAGCAAAGACACAAAAGTATGTGCTGTACTACACTGATTGTTTGCAACTCAATAATTGGCACGATTTGGGAAGTAGAACAGTACTTTAAGTGTAAAGTGTTTTTGGCTCAAGCAGCACCAAGGGTTCCCCCCATCTTCACATAGTATACATTGTCATGTGACACAGTACACTGTAAAGGCCAGAGATTTAAAAGTGTATGGATATTATGATTTGTAATGTTTTGTACCGTTGTTCATTCATCTGGCCTTTTAGCCATTGGGCTCCTAATGGGACTCACCGTTGCCCACACTTGGTTCCATGGAGGCAGACCAGGTACACCCAATGCAGTTATATTTACTCTGGCAGGTCCTGCTACCTAATTTCCTGAGATTTCAGTGGCTAGGACCTAAAAAAAAAAAAATTTGTATAATTTATGCTGAGAGGGTGTAGGCCAAATGATAATAGGATTGCTACATGGTTGACTTAAGTTTTTGAGTGTAGGTTTGGAATAATTTTGGTTTCATTAGACGTGGTCGCAAAGTTAGAGAGAGGGTGGGGAGACTGAAGACTGGGGGTTAAGACACAGGTGGTGTAAATAGAGAAGGCAACCCCAGATGGTCAGTGAAGCATGCCCATGCCCCATCAGAGGTAAGAAAATGGGATGGCGAGGAGGAGAGGAGACAATAGACTTCTCAACGCACAATACTAAGTAATATAGGTTCTAATACTATTAGTGTTTGGTGTTTACATAAAAAAATAATAAAAAATTAGCACAGTACTGTTATTGCTGGCAGCAAGCTGCAGCAATAACAGTACTGTGCCTACAACAATTGGTATATCACAACTCAATAATTGGTATGAAATGGGAAGTAGCACAATACTGTGTATGCCAGTGAAAGTATGTTTGTTTTGTACTGTTTAAAGCCCTTTTTATATAATCATATTTTTATGACAAATTTGAACATAAAATGTTTTACCATTTCATACTGTTTTGTAATTTTTGATTAATATTTAATACCTCAAAAATGAAGACATTTGAGATATAAGTTTTCCATAAACCTTATTTCTTACAAACTTTATTTCTTATTTTTAGCTGTAGAATATGTGCCTACATTTGTCCCATAACATTTTGAAACATGCTGTATTTATTATTATCATCAGCCATATAGTGCAAGGAAGCCTGAGGCTTATGCTGCACCAGCCAAAAAAAATTTCCGAGTTACCCTGAGAGAGAGAGAGAGAGAAGTAGAAGGAAATCACCAAGAAAGAGAATGATGATATCTGGCTCAGGATACTGGTGTGCCAAGCCCATACTAACCAGATGTGAACCCCTGGGGTTATATATACCCTTACAATTATTAATTTTTGTTTGCTTTATATGCTTTTGCCAAATAAAGGGTTAAATTTTAAAAAAAGTTATTTTTAAAAATAACTATTTTTCATTTCATATTATTCGTACATTGTTATTTTATATTTATCCAAAATACATAAAAAGTGATATCTTTTATAACTTGTGATCAGATTTTTCATTTTTTATTTGTATTGTTATTAGGTTTCAATAAATAGTTATTTATTAAAATAATTATTTTTCAGTAATTGAATTTTTTTTCCACTGTTGGGTTAAAAAAATAATTTTTTTATATGTAAAAAAAATTTTCTTTAGTAAATTTAAATATTTTATTAAAAAAAGAGTTTTAGTTGTAATATACTACTTGTTTTTCTCATTAAATATAGATATAACCATTGGTGTGAAAGCAGACTACAAAAATATCACCAACAGGTGAAATTTTTTGATATAGAACTGCATCTGTTAAAGACAGAGAAATCTGCATTAGATTGTGAACTTAAATATGCTGATTCAAGGTAATACATCTTATTTTTATTTTATTCTTACATTATTATTTTATTTAAAGACTAAATGCACAAGGCATAATTCCATATGGGTTTAAATTAACTAAATAATATTGGTTTAAATAGTTTAACCCATAAAATTAAACTACATACGTAGTGTAAAGGAATCATTTTAATTATATCTCATATTGTGGCTGCCTTCACAATGAGATACCAGGTTGCACTACTTCGAATAAGTAACACTTCTCTAGTAGAGAAGACTAATGTTACTTATTCTCAGTGGGCACCACCACCCAGACGGCACCGTTTCAAGGCTTGTTTGTATATGTGTGGGATAATAACTCTACTATCCACTTGTCTCTGTTAGACTTAGAAAAGCAAAAAGTAGAGGGAAAGTTATAGTAGGAGTGGAAGAAGAAAATAAATGGTGTAGAAGAATGAAAGGGACAGTAATTCCTTCGATTCACACCATTCAAAAACTCATAAATTCCTCGAATAGGCACCGCTTCCCCAGTAGAGAAGACTGTTGTTACCTATTCTCGGAAACTCCATGAATATCAGGCTCCACCTGGTGACCGTTTCAAGGCTTGTTGGCCTTTCATCGGTGGGTGGGTAGGTACCCTGTTAATGCAAACATGCCATCACAGTTGTAAAGTTAATTCCACAATATCAGAGATGCCAAATGGTTAAAAGAATGATACTGTATTTAAAGACTAAATGCACAAGGCATAATTCCATATGGGTTTAAATTAACTATGTAATATTGGTATAGATACATCATAGTTACCCATAAAATTAAAATACGTACTTAGTGTAAAGGAACCGTTTTAATTATATCTCATATTGTGGAATTAACTTTGCAACTATGATGGCATGTTTGCATTACCGGGGACCTGCCCACCCACAGGTGATGGTCCAGTTATTGCACTACTTCAAATAAGCGTTACTTATTTGAAGTAGTGTAATACCTGGTATCTCACTGTGAAGGTAACCACAATATGAGATATAATTAAAACAAAGCCTTTAAACTACACACGTAGTTTAATTTTATGGGTTAACTATGGTGCACCGATATTATATAATTATTATTTTATATTTATCCACAATGCGTAAAAATTAATATCTTTTATGTCTTGTCAATAAAAGTTTTCATTGTTTTTAATCAAGGTATTGTTAGATGGATTGTAAAATTCCTGGTTTGGTGGGAGATATATAGATTAATAGTTTAAAAGTAGATAGTGGTGTATCATGTTGACTAGGCTTCTACAGTACAGAAAATACAGGGTGGGAGGAAGTGGTGAGCTATGAATATTTTAACAATGGGCTCGCAGTTTTTCCGACTTTCTACCAAGTAAATTTGATAGGTCATGGAAATGACATCATCCACAAAAGGATGACATAATTTCTGTCATCCACTAGAGGCGCTTCCCACGCTTGCACTACTGGTAGTGTGATTAGAGAGCATGATGCATTTTTCATGACTGGTATATCTTGAGTCAGGAGCTGATTAGGGGGAGGTGGCAGATGTGCCACCTCCTATTACCCCCTTAACCATGCGTATAAGTGAATGTGTAAAACATTCCTAAGTCTATCTAAAAAGAAAACTTAAAAACCTGGTCGTCATGCCTCACCTTACGATGATAACTGGATACAACAGTGTCTGGAGTTCTAACATTTTAGAATTTTTGAATATTATAATGTCACAATCATGCTTCCTGAAGTTACTACTGCAGTAAGTATGACTGCAACAATACAAATATTTGTCAACAATTTCTTTTTTCATCTCGCATTTTCATTAAATTCCATTGTTTTGTTCCCCTAACAGCCGCATATGTCACTTCAACTACAAGATCAATTAATTTTTATTTCATATTTCATCAGAAAACTTAAATTTCTTATTTGGTTTTCACCGTCTTGCCACCGAAATGAAAGTTCTTTCACATTCCACGATTTTGGGTAGCATATGTTTAAAATTTCTTTCAATGGTATCATTATTTTCTTTATTTAATTAAAAATCACCCTGTTGCATTAATAACTTATCCTCTGAGAAAAAAATAATGCATTTAATAACTTGTCACAAAGTAATTTTTTTTTTACTTTCGATTTTGATTCCTTCATATTCTTTCCACTTCAACATGCTCTCAATTTTACCTTCATAATTTCCATCAGAATTTTTCAAATTAGCAATAGCATTGATAGTTCGAATAATTAATTTATATGCTTTTACCATTGTGATTCGACGCCTCCGTAGCCAAGTGGGCAAGAGCAGCAGTGCATAGCACATGCTTCTTGATTAGACAGCGGTTCAAGTCCGTGACCACCAAATACGGAGGATGCAGAAAGGTCAGGGAATGACCAACGCATATCCCCGGAGCAATATGGCCTTAGTTCCTAATGCTCCTAAAAACCAAATAACAACAACAACATTGTGATTCTGTCTATAAAGCTTCTGAAAGGCAGGAGAACTCTTGCAGGATGTTGATCATTAATGCTAAATGGGTAAGAAATTCCAAATTTAAAAGTTGATTTAATAATCCAGAATATTTAACTTCTGATTCAAAACGTTTGCACAAAGCAGGATGATTCCTCCAACCCGCAATTGCCGCCGCAAGCTAAAAACTGCTCATCGTGGCCCGAACACACGACCGATCTTTATAGTTTCCACATCAAGTTCTTTAGCAATCATCCTTAATTCATGCTAGTTTATTGGAGATTGGTGACACAGATTTTTTTTATTATTGCCTGTATGCCATTATATGGGCTGAAAGGTGGCAAATGAAGTTTAACATTGACAAATGTAAAGTGCTACATATGGGAAATAGCAACCCCAGAGCAACGTATCAACTCTGTGGTACTACACTGACAGCGGTAGAGAATGAAAAGGACCTGGGGGTAATTGTGCAGGCAGATATGAAGTTCTCTGAGCAGTGCAGACAGGCTGCAAGAGTAGCTCATGGTGTCTTATCAATGATATAGGAATTTTTCTAGCAGGGATAGGGAGGTGATTATTCCCTTGTATAAGGCAATGGTCAGGCCACACCTTGAGTATTGTATACAGGTATGGAGGCCTCATTTCAAGAAGGATGTAGAGCTGCTGGAACGAGTACAGAGAAGTGCATGGAACAAAGGGTTGCTCTTACGAAGAAAGGCTTAAGTTTTGCAAATTACAGTGTCTGGAGTCTAGGCACCGCCGAGGTGATCTGATAGAGGCGTATAAAGCCTTGAATGGTTTGAGCATGCTCAATGCTGATGGGATTCTGCCTCTTGCTCAGAATAATCACCTGAGAGGGCATAAATTCAAATTGAGGAAAGACAGATGTAGGATAGATGTGCGGAAATTTGCATTTAGCCAGCGGGTAGTTGGTTGGTGGAACAGACTTCCATCCCTTGTTGTGGAAGTTGATAACTTAAATAAATTTAAGGCTCAGCTGGACAGGTATTTCGAACGAATGGAGGGGTGAAGTGGAAGTTTTTTTTTTTTTTTTTTGGCTGATGCTGCATAAGCTTGCTTTCTTGCATCATATGCCTCTACTAATGCTAATGCTAATATTTTAGAACATTTTTTACACAGTGAAAGGCTCGGCAAAGTTTCAAAATCTTAGTTGCCACAATCCCCCAATCTACGTTGCTACTGTTACTAGTTCTTTGAATACAGTGCAAAATGTCGGAATCACACGGATATTCACACACTGTGACCAAGTAAACATATACAGGAGAAATTTACTGGAAGGCATGGATCACTCACTTCTCCGAAAAACATATGCCTGTTTGTCAGAGTAAAGGGCAACCACAGAACACGTTGATCAGAGACAATAATCCGTGTCGAGAATCTTCTTGATCCTCTGACTGGCTATGGAAAGCATATTGACTAGCGTGACTTCTCAGTATGTGACTGCATAGGTTTTACAGACATCACTAACATTGTGAAACGGTAATCCCTTTCACCCTTAATTCGCACTTTCTAATTACCTAAATTGCCTAAAGGCCAGAGGTGAGAACAATGCATGCAAAGTTGTCTCTCCTAATCCGCTCATTACGTGGAAATTTTCTTTATTCAACGGAAACTATTTTAAATGCAATTACCAAGGGGAATCAAAAATATTCGCTATAAAGAAGTTCATTAAACAGAGATATGACTGTAATTAAATCAAAAATGAAGCAATTTTAAAATACATAACAGATCGATTGCACCAGGAAAATGCTGGGAACGGAGCCCCGCTCGCCCCACGATAGTTTCGGCTCTGGATACTCAATAATTGCATTCAGGATTTCATTTGTAAAATAAATGATCGTCTAAACAATGGGCTCGCAAATTTTCAAATAAATTAACAATGGGCTCTCACGAGCCCACTATAGCTCCCCATTGGTGGGGGAGTAGTTATGCTGTTGGTTAAGAAGCATCATATAGAATCTAAATGATGACATATATGGCTAATGAAATGTTGGGTCAGTTTTGTATGGCAGATGCACTGGAAAACCAGTAATGTGAGTAGGAGTATGTTAGAGACCAAATGACTGCAATGCGTATGATGAACAACTAATACTGACAAACAAAGTTAGCCAAAAAATCAGAAAGTCTTATTATTATTAGCCATATGGTGCAAGGAAGCCTGAAGCTTATGCTGCACCAGCCAAAAAATAATTTCTGAACTACCCCAAGAGAGAGAGAGAGAGAGAGAGAGAGAGAGAGAGAGAGAGAGAGAGATAAAAGGGAATCACTAAGGAAGAGAAGAATGATGATATCCAGCTCAGGATTCTGCATGTGCTAAGCCCATACTCACCATTTGAGGCCCCTGGGACTCGAATATGGCTAGGTATTGGGTGATTTGTTCTCAGTTAATGGTTTGTTTGTGTGAGATTGCTACTTTTTGTGAAGTATTTATGTTGTGCAAGGTTAATATGCTCCAAAATTGTGTGAATATGGTTGATTTTAACTTGGTCTCAATATAAGTAGTCGTTGATGATGCAAGGAAGTGAGCTTACACAGCATCAGTAAAAAAAAGCCATCATCTATCTATCATTTCTAGTAATTGGTCTAATTCTTCCTTAAGTTTATTCAAACACTAGATACTAGTTTGTTCTAATGTCAACTACTCTCTGGCTGAAAGCAGGTTTTCACAAATCTATTCTGCAACCATTATTTTAAGTTTATGTGTGCCTTATGTGTGTTGCCTGAGAAAGAGTAAAAATTCCATCAGTATTTAGTTTACTCAATCCATTTAAAGCCTTAAACAACTCAATCAGGTCTCCTCACAGATGCCAAGTTTCCATGTGCAACAATTTACAGAACTGAAGTCTTTCACTGTAAGAGTACCCTTTTGTGTCTTTGACTAATCTAACCAGAGTTCATTCCAAAAGATCCACGTCCTTCTTAAAATGAGGGTTCCAGGCCTATATGCAATACTCAAGATAATCACCCTGTTGGAAAAATTCATGTATATCATTGACAGAACCTAGTGAGCTGTCATTGCAGCCTGTGTGTACTGCTCAGAAAACTTCATGATGGACTGTACAATTACCCTTAGTCTCTTTCTAGTCCTTGAGTATGGTGTCACTTAATTGATATGCTTGCTATTCTTGGATTAGTGCTGCCCATTTATATCATATTGGTCTTCTACCACTCAGCCATTCCTTTATCCATCACTTCTTATGCCAAACTTCTCCATTTTGTACAGCAGTCTTTTGTGATTAAAAACTTTAAAACAGTGTTAAAATAATTTTTACTGAAATCTAAGTATCCAGTTAGTTTTGTTAAAAACTAACTGGATACTTAGATGTTAAATCAAGTACCTGGGGTTGATCCCCATCAACCCCAGGTGCTTGATTTACTTTTAACTTCAACAATTTCTCTTTCACTTTCTTCTCAGTTATCACAATATCATTTATCTCCCAGTTATTCCCATCCCTTTTCAAAAACATCGCCACACAAATGTAGGAGATGCAAAACATTTATTTAATGTCAGCAACCTGAACAAGATCATCAATAATTTGTGCAATGCGGTTCAGGTTGCTGACAAATTAAATAAATATTTTGCATCTACATGAATATAGATGCAAATAAATTATGTGGCCTTTTCTAGTTATTGGATAACTGTTTTCGGTTTTTTGCACAAATGTTACAGAGGCAACAGGAGAAGCAATACTCTTGATCTGATTATCAGCAGTGACTCATCATTCATTAAGAACTTTCCACTGAAGGAACACTGGGCAACACATAGTGTGTTCATAGAGGGATGTATTTAACTTGAAGATTTAACTACTGTCAAATATAAAGGGAACAGATTTTACTTTTGAAAATGTGACTATAGTGGGCCAGCTAATGTTGTTAACAACTCTCAATGTTCTGGGAAATAATTGTCAAAACTACTAAGTTTTTTTTACCAACTTAAAAATATTGTTCAAGGTTTAGCCCTAAATGTATGTCAGATGAATTGACAAGGCTAATAGCAGAGAATAAGAAATGCATGAGACGATTATAAATTGCCAGGTGACACAGATGACTATAGTAAGTATAAACTAGTCTGCAATCAAGTCACTAAAGGAGTTAGGCAAGGTAAAGCAGATATGAGAAGTCTTGGGTTAACAATGCTAAGAAAAGCAGCAAAGAAAGAAAGGGATGAACCACATTGGTCTACTAGATATGGATGGGAGAACTTCGATGATCCTGTTCAAGTTGCTGACAAACTTAATAAATATTTTGCATCTGGTTTCTCCACACGTGAAAAAATTTTTAGCCATGGAGATACCAGAAGCAGTGGCGTAGCTACCACGTAGGCAGGCAAGGCAATCTAAGGTGGTAGATGACTTTCGTCAACCGGTGAAATACCACCACTTTGCTTATTGGAGGCTTGAAGTGGTGAAACCCATGTTTAGTCTCTAGAGCAAAGTTTCCGGCACCCCCCTCCCCCCATACTTCTTCAACCCATGCACGGTACTAAGTACTATAGGTTTTGATGCCTTTCGTGTTTGGGGTTTTCATAAAAAAAAAAAAAAAAAAAAAAATTGTAGAGGCCCGAACATGTTCTTTGCCTCCCAGCCTGAAAAAGGGTAGCTACGCTACTGACCAGAAGTGTACCTATTTGTAACTGAAATCTAATTGGTTTTTTGTAACTGAGGGAAAAGTGAAAGAGAAATTGTTGAAGATAAAGGTAAATAAGGCACCTAGGTTGACAATTATGTTGAAAGAAGCAGCAAGGGTGGTAAGAAAACCTTCAGCTATGAGAGTATCCCTGATTTCAGGGAGGGTCCTACAGTTGGAGATGGGCAAATGTCTCTTCAGTTTCCATAGGAGGTTATCTAAGGGTGAAATGAGTAATTACAGACTTTTTTAATTTCTGTTCTATTTATTTCTTAACAGAAATAAATAGAACAGAAATTAAGCTTAATTTCTGTTCTATGAGTCTGTGGTAAAAGACATAATGGAGGATCATCTGGACAGGAATGTGCTTATTGTAGTATGGATTTGATAAGAGAGCTTGCCTGACTATTTCATCAAAACTTTTCAAAAAGCAACTGGATGCAAAAAAATAATTCTGACATTATGACTTTATTTCAATAAAGCTTCTGACTGAAAGAGTTTGTATGAAAGACTCGTTTACAAATTGGATAAAAAATGGTTGAGTGGCAGGAGAGAGAGAGAGAGAGAGAGAGAGAGAGAGAGAGAGAGAGAGAGAGGTTATTGATAACCACTGCTGCTGTTCTTGGACTAACATTATTAGTGGAGTCCCTCAGGATTCAGTATGCTTCTTATTTTTTTTTATATTTATTAATGATACTGATAAAGGCATATCCAGTTTAATGTCAAAGTTTGCTAATGACACAAAGGTTGTTAAGGTAGTTAATGAGAGGAATCAATACTGCAACAAGGCCAGAGGAATTAGGCAGATGGATGAGAGAGAGAGAGAGAGAGAGAGGTTATTGATAACCACTGCTGCTGTTCATGGACTAACATTATTAGTGGAGTCCCTCAGGATTCAGTATGCTTCTTATTTTTTTTGATATTTATTAATGATACTGATAAAGGCATATCCAGTTTAATGTCAAAGTTTGCTAATGACACAAAGGTTGTTAAGGTAGTTAATGAGAGGAATCAATACTGCAACAAGGCCAGAGGAATTAGGCAGATGGACTGAAATGTAGCAATTGAGGCTTGACACTGATAAATTCAATTAATGTACAGGTTAGTAACAGTTCCAGGACAACATAGCAATTGGGTGCTACCACACTCAGCATACTGGAGAATGAAAAACATATATAGTTAATTGTAAGGTATAATATGAATGAGCAGTGCTGACAGACTGCTAGGAGAAAGCTTATGGGGATCTGTCAGTGATATATGGGAAATTTGATTATTATCCTGTTATATAAGAAATGAGTGTTGCATACAAGCAAGGAAGACTCATTATAGTTAAAATTCGATTTATTCAGTGCCAAATTAAGGTGTGGGCTAGCAGGGCTCCTGCCTGGGGTGCCATTCTTTAAGGGATGCCAAAAACAGAAGAACAATGAAGCAAAAATATATATATCTTCAGTAAAGGGCACCGAAATGTCATTCTGCCCGGGGCACAGAAATACCTAGGTCCAGCACTGGATTGTTGGAATCAGTGCAGAGGTGAGCAAGATTTGTCAGGGACAGAAAAGGATACTCTTTCCAAGAAAGACTTCAGTTCTGCAAATTGTGATACCTGTGAGGAAAACTGATAAATGCTTAAGATTTTAAATGGATTAAGTAAGCTAAATGCTGATGGCATCATTACTCTTTCTCGGACAACATGTGCAAGGTGGCATAAATTTAAATTGAAAAAAGGATGATTACAGCATAGGTGTGCATAAATCTGTCTTTTACCAGAGGGTATTTGACTGTTGGAACAAACTTCTATCTGGCATTGTGGAAGTAGGTATAGTTTGAATAATTTAAGGAAGAATGACAGAAATTATTAGAGGAGATAGACAAATCTTTCCCCTAAATGATGCTATGTAAGCTTGTTTCTTTGTATCATTTGCCATTACTAATACTGAATACTAAGTATTATTATTGGTCTCACCTGGAATGCATAAATAAATTTAAGTATTTAAATTTATTTTATATATTAAGTTTGGACTGTAAAAAAAGCTGTTTTTCTTCCTGCTTCAAGACAACAGATAAAATAAAAGTATCTAAATCAGAGTTGTCTAGGATTTCTTTTATGCTTTAAATTTAAGTTGTATAGATTATAAATATGAGAGTTCTACAGGTGTGAAATAATCATCATTTTTCTCAGTAATGTATCTTGAAAAATTACAAAAAATAAAAATAGAACCATTAACATCAGCATATCCTAGAATTCCCCTCCCCAGGTGTTCTTAATAAATGGTCCTAAAAACGCAAGATTTTTAAATAATTGATACTTTTAATTTAATGTTAGCATTATCATTAGTAAATGAAACAAGAAAGCAAACTTATACAGTATCAGCCAAAAAAAAAAAAAAATTGTAACACCTCCTGTTTCACCTACTCATTCCCTCCAATAGTTTGTCGAGTTCTTCACTGAATTTATTTAAACAATCAACTTCCATGACAACAGATGGAAGTTTGTTCCAGCAATCAAACACCCACTGGCTAAAGTCAAACTTCCGCACATCTATTCTGCAACCATCTTTCTTCAGTTTGAAGAAGGATGTTCCCCTTGATCTGAGCAAGAGGAAGAATCCCATCGGCATTTAGCTTGCTCGATCCATTGAAAGCCTTAAACACTTCAATCAGATCATCTCTCATGTGCCTAATTGCCAGATATTACAATTTGCATAGCTAAATCCTTTCTTGGAAAGAGCACTCCTTTGTTCTACTCACCAATCTTGTTGCCCTTCTCTGTACTCATTCAAGCAGCTCCACATTCTTCCTGTATGCAGTACTCAAGATGTGGCTTAACCATTGTCTTATACAATGGAATAATCACTTCCTTATCCCGGCTGCAGTCAGATATGAAGCTCAGAGAACGTCATATCTGACTACACAATTACCCCCCAGTTCTTTTTTCATTTTCCACTACCCTCAATGTAGCACCACACAGGCTACTGTCTGTACTTCAGTTCACACGTGTTGTTTCCTGCTCCATGAATTTCGATCTGATTAACTAGTTTTAACTTGTGCTAAAGATTGGATTTTTGCCACACCAAAGTTTTTAAGGAAGCTCTTCCAAATGGTGAGATTTGTTTTTCATTTACTTGGGTATTTTCGTGTGTTTTAGCTTGTTATTTATCCAATGCTAGTAACAATGGGTCAGCTCACCATGGTGCCATTGTTCTAGAATTGGAGAGTGCAGCAATCAACCTTTTCTGCTGCCATGGCTCAATTACGCTTCTTTGACTGAAGAGGGGTGGTCCCCCTTGTGTCCTAGCCTAAAGCGATCTTACATTGTGCCTACCGAGGGAGGACCACCTCTCTGTGTCTCAACGCCCCGAGGATGACTATTGGAACTGATAGTGACTTTCTTTCTTTCAGCAACAATAGTGACATCCTTTCCCTGTGTCTGCTCTAAGAGAACTAAACTACTATAACAGTATTCTCATAAAAGCAAAATTTTCTCCCTTCCAGTAATAGTAGTGAAATGAGCAATATAGGCGCCTCCGTAGCCAGGTGGGAAGGAGCAGCAGTGCGTAGCACACGCTTCTTGATTAGACCGGGGTTCTAGCCCGTCACCACCAAATATGGAGGATGCGGAAAGGTCAGGGAATGACCACCGCATATCCTGGAGCAATATGGCCTTAGTTGCTAATGCTCCTAAAAAAAAACCAAATAACAAATAACAATGAGCAATATGTCGTCAGAAGATTTTTTACACACCTGTCAGGCCTGTCTGAAGAAGGTAAAACACATAATAATCTGCAATGGCAACATTGCTGATTATTATGTGTTTATTCATGAGATTAAATTATTCATGAGGCATTGAGCTTGGTGCATATGTGACAAGTGGGAACTGGGTTGACCACTTCATTTATATGTTACAGCTAATTGATTGTGGAATGTCTCAGTGTGAACAACATACTAACATCATTCTTTAAATTTGGTCCTGGTCTGTACTTGTTAACAAAAGGGACTGCTTCTACAGGGATGGAATACACTTAAATAGAAAGGGTGCAAGAATATTTGCTAATACTATCGAGGCAGTGTTAGGTGGGTCGGAAAACTGCTAGCTTGGGGGGATACAAGGACTAATATATTAACAGTAGCCACTGGCAGAGGTGAAAGTGATTCTTTCACTGCTTCTATTGGAATGAGCAGAAACCTGGAAAACAAGATGCAGGATATTTCAGAGACTGCTGGGAGTCATTGCGGTACAAGTAAACACATGGGTTGTGTTAGGGTAGCTCAGAAAAGAACACGTGCATGTATACTTCCATGTACACCAATGCTAGGAGCTTGGTAAATAAATTTGATGAATTTGAGGTATTGCTCAAAGCATCAAAGGCAGATATTGTTGGGATTTCAGAGACGTGGTGTCACACAGATATCAGGAATGCAGAACTGGAATTTGGGGAGTACAATGTCTACAGAAAGGATAGGAAGGGAGGAGGGGTTATGCTATTAGTTAAGAAACACATAAAATCCAAGGAAGTGAAGCCAGTCAACATCGCTGGACAGTGCAGCGACATAAGCACTGGGAGATCAAAATGACTCTGATGAGTATAATAAGAAACTGTACAGGGAAATAGAGTGGGCCAGAAAATCAGAGAGTCTTATAATGGGAGATTTTAATTTCCCAGATATTGACTAGAATTGTGGGTGAGTCACTCACACACACACTCACACACACACACACACACACACACACACACACACACACACACACACTAGCAAGGCTTTTGTGGATTTATTGGATGATTGTTTTCTACATCAGCATGTTCGGGAGGCAACTAGAGGGAGTAATACTCTTGATTTGATTATCAGTAGTGATTCTTCATGCATCAAGAAGCTGCAGATTAAGGATCCACGAGGTGGCAGTGATCACAGTGTGCAGAAGTGGGATTTACTCAAAGAGGAAACTACCATCAAGGGTAAAGGGAAGGGTTTTGCTTTCATACAGGTGACTACGGTGGTCTGAGACAACATTTAAATTCTATACAGTGGGACCAACTGATGATGTTACCAACAGCAAATTCAAAATGGGAAGCATTCAAAGAACTTATCTTGGAAGCTACTAGGCTTTACATACCAACTAAGAAATATTGTTCAAGGTTTAGGCCTAAATGGATGTCAGATGAACTAATGAGACATATAACAGAGAAGAAAAATGCTTGGGATACATATAAACTAACACGTGACACAGAAGCCTATGATAGATATAAGTTGATCTGTAACCAAGTTACAAAGGAGGTTAGGCAGGCAAAGGCAAATTACGAGAAATCTTTGGCAAATGATGCAAAGAAAAACAGTAAACAGTTCTTTTGTTATGTAAACTCTAGAAGGAAGGGGATAAATCAGATTGGTCCACTTGATATCGATGGTTCAACTGTTGATCCTGCTCAGGTAGCTAACAAACTAAATGAACATTTTGCATCGACGTTCACACATGAGGAGTTATTCAGCGAGGGGAATGCCAGAGGTGTATTCAACTCTGGCAGTAAGCTAGATAATCTTGTAATAACAGAGAGTAAAGTGGAGGAGAAATTGTTAAAGATAAACACAAGAAAGGCACCTGGGGTGGATGGGATCTATCCAGTTATATTAAAGGAGGCAGCAAAGGAAGTAAGCAAACCCTTAGCCATAATTAAGAGAGCTTCCTTGGACTGAGGGGAGGTACCCATAGACTGGAGATGTGAAAATGTGACCCCAATTCACAAAGGAGGATCAAGGGCTAACACAAGTAATTGTAGACCTGTGAGTTTAACTTCTGTTCCAGGAAAATGAATGGAGGCACTGGTTAAAGAAGCACTGCAGGATCATCTAGACAAGACTTCAGTTACAGCTCGGACACAACATGGTTTTGTTAAGGGAAAGTCTTGCCTGACCAATTTGATTGGATACTATGATGCAGTCACAAAAGAACTGGATGCAGGGAATAACTTTGATATTATATACTTGGATCTTAGGAAGGCTTTGATACTGTTGCACATGGAAGACTGCTGCACAAATTGGAGCAGTGTGGCATTGGAGGCAAATTGCTGCTATGGATAAAGGGGTGGTTGAGGGGGAGAAGACAGAGAGTGGTAATCAATGGACACTGCTCATCTTGGACTAATGTTATTAGTGGAATCCCTCAGGGTTCAGTGTTGGGTCCATTATTGTTTTCTGTATTTATAAATAATATTGATGATAGTATATCAAGCTTAATGTCCAAGTTTGCAGATGATACAAAAGTTGGCATGGTTGTTGAGGACACTACTGACCCTATGCTGCTGCAACAGGATCTGGAAAGGTTGAGCAGATGGGCTGAGAGGTGGCAAATGAAGTTTCACATTGACAAATGTAAAATACTACATATGGGAAACAGCAACCCCAGAGCAACGTATCAACTCTGTGGTACTACACTGACAGTGGTAGAGAATGAAAAGGACCTGGGGGTAATTATGCAGTCAGATATGAAGTTTTCTGAGCAGTGCAGATGGGCTGCAAGAGTAGCTCATGATGTCTTATCAATGATATACAGGAATTTTTCTAGCAGGTATAAGGAGGTGATTATTCCCTTGTATAAGGCAATGGTCAGGCCACACCTTGAGTACTGTATACAGGTCTGGAGGCCTCATTTCAAGAAGGATGTAGAGCTGCTGGAACAAGTACAGAAAAAGGCAACAAGGTTAGTGAATGGAACAAAGGGTTGCTCTTACGAAGAAAGGCTTAAGTTTTGCAAATTATAGTGTCTGGAAACTAGGAACCGGTGAGGTGATCTGATTTAAGGAAGGATGATAGAGGTGTATAAAGCCTTGAATGGTTTGAGCATGCTCAATGCTGATGGGATTCTTCCTCTTGCTCAGAATAATCACCTGAGACGGCATAAATTCAAATTGAGCAAAGACAGATGTAGGATAGATGTGCAGAAATTTGCCTTTAGCCAGCGGGTAGTTGGTTGGTGGAACAGACTTCCATCCCTTGTTGTGGAAGCTGATAGTCTAAATAAATTTAAGGCTCAGCTGGACAGGTATTTTGAACGAACGGAGGGGTGAAGTGGAAGTTTTTTTTTTTTTTTTTTTCCTGGCTGATGCTGCATAAGCTTGCTTTCTTGCATCATATGCCTCTACTAATGCTAATGCTAACTTGGGAAAGGTGCTATAGAAATGCTGTTAGCCTTACAGAAAGTTCATGGAGATGATGCTTTGAAGAAAACAGCAGTTTACAAATAATTTAATTGGTTTAAAAATGGACAGGAAACACTGGAAGATGAGCCTTGCATTGGAGTCTCTTCACTGAAAGGACTTATGCAAAATGATAGGCAAACGACTGTTGTTGAGATTGCTCATTAAATTGGACTGTCTGTAGGATCATTACACAAAATCCTGATGTAAGGTTTAGGAATGCATCACATGTGCTAATCCTAATGTGTGCAAAGTTTGTTCCATGCTTGCTGTTGAATGATCAAATGGATGGCAGCAAAGCCATCGTAGGTGATTTGTTTGAAAAATCTATGCAGGATCTAAGCTTCTTTAAAAAAAGTAGTCACTGGGGATGAGAGTTGGGTGTCACCTACAACCCCAAGACCAAGGTGGAACCATCCAAATGACACACAAAAATGTCCCCACGGCCCAAGAAATCTTGTACAACAAAATCCAACATTTTAGTTATGCTGCTCATTTTACTAGGGGAGAAGCATTACTGCTGCTTATTACATTGATGTTTTAACACATTTGTGTAAGAATGTGAGGTGAAGACAACGTCAAAAATGGAAGGATGATGGAGCCTGCACCATGACAATGCACCTAGTCATGTGGCGATGGCAGTTTAGCAGTACTTAGCTGGAAAAAAAATCATGCAGCCCCCCCCCCAACTTTGCACTGTCTATTTTCTAGCTGTTCCCTAAACTGAAAATGGGGCATTGGGGACATCATTTTGCTACACCATACCAGACAACTGTCTGCAATGGTGTAGCAAAATCAAAGATGAAATCAAAGAAAATGCTAATTAAAATTTGTTTAATATATTTATATTAAAATTATATATTTCTGTGTTATTTTATAGATTTGTTACACTTATAAGAGAGTTGAAGCTGTTAAAAAGATCTGACAGAGAAGAACAGTGTATTCAAGATAAAATTACATCAAAACAAAATGAGCAAAAGAATCTCACCAAGCGGGTAAGCTTTATGTCAAGAATTCAAGGTTTACTTATTACAGTTTATTTTATGTATTTTTATTAAGTCATGAAATGATTAATTTTAGACATGTCAAAAAATACAGCAAATTCCTAATATTCTGGAGTTAACTCCAGAATATTAGGAATTTGCTGTATTTTTGGAATATTAGGAGTAACCATCCAGCATCCAGCTGAAAACCAATTTAAGCAACAATGGTGTGGTATCCAATCATTATCACTGAGGCTGAACCTCAATGACACTAGTAAGAAAGACAATAATAGGTGCTGGAGGACTTCCATATATTATTATTCTTTGGCCTATAGGAGCAAAGTTCCTATCTCTGTTGTTCCATGTTTTAACAGGCTATCTCTTCGGCCATACAGTAGTATGAAATGTCTTTTGAGGTTATAATGAGCAACATGATGGGCCCAACATCACTTACGTTTTGAAGGTACAGCTTTAAAATGGTTTTCACCAGGTAGCCAGCCACTACTAGTCCATCAGGCCAAGCCTATAGATAATGCACTGAAAGGTATCTGGATCGCCTGGTGAGTAATCCTGCTGCTTCTACTCTGCCAGCTGTGATTGCAGAGAGTCCATGTAGCATGTGTCTGGTAGGAATTGATGTCATCCTAATATTAAAGAGATATATACCTGCTATGTATATGGCATTGTAAGGAATTTTGAACTTCTTCAAAATTTTATTACTATTGGATAGCATACCAAGCCATCCAAAAGATTTATGTCATCCAAACATTGAAGTTATGTTCCTATAACCTACTAGGTTAATACAACTTCTTTCCTTCAGCCATTAGATCATGGCATTATATCCCGAAAAAAATTATTCCGAATCTATTGAAGTAATGCAGGCATAGAAGTATTTGTCAATTGTGGACTATATCAGAATCATAACTTTATCGCTGAAAGAAGTAAAACCATCAACTTTAAAATGTGTGTGGATAAATGTATGGCCGGAGTCAGTTCATTCAGGAAATATGGTCGAACTGGCAGAAAACAGAATCGGTGCGATAGTAGAACTTTGCTATATCGGTGGGAGGAGGAGATTTTGATGATATGACTACTAAAGCTCCCGTGGGTAGCACAGTTGATAGACTCGCCCACCTCCCCCACACTGGGTGGAAAAGACCTGAGTTCAAATCCCATCAATGATGGGAGGAATTTTTATGGATCTTTTTCACAACGTGGCTGAGTTAGATGGGCTCAGGTGAGGGGTAGTGTGGTTTTTTTCTCCCAACAAAACAGAAAATTAACCTCAGGACACACGTATGCAATTTATAACAATATACACAGAGTAACATGGCCTTAGTCACTGAAACTCCTAAAAAAATTTTAAAAAGATGTGATTACTGAAGACGTTCAACAATTACTGGTAGAAAAAGTGACTGCCAAAGCAGATTTGGTGGAAATGGCATCGGAGGTAAAACCAAATCAATTCAGAAAATGATAGCACAGATGAAAATTCTATACTTCCAAATTTTACACTAAATGCATACAGGAAGAAAAAAAGTTAGCCAAGCAATTAGAATATTATTTTTTGAATTCAGATTCTTGAATGAAAGGAGCCCAAAGTTCAAAAGGGATCTCTAAAAATGCCTAATTCCATACAATAAAATTCACAAAGATTTATCAAGCAAAAGCAACCAAACCCAGATTACTGATTTTTTTAAAGAGAATAGAAGATACACGAAATCTAGAATGGTGTATTTTTGTTAATATTTTTTAACAAAATAATGTATTTTTGTTGGCTTTTGGAATGTAACCCCCCCCCCCTTTTTTACTTTTTCTTAGTTCTGTATAACACAGTTTCACACAACACGACACTTTATAGGAATAACTACTGTGTTATTCGAGGGTTACCTGTACTTCATCAGGGGACTACACCTGATCACGTATCACAGACGACAAAAAAAATTGTGGCTTTGCAATTCAGCCTATAAATTTGTTTAATTCATTATATCACATAGGATATTCACATCCTTTATCTCTTTCTCATGTCTATAATATCTCCTATTTCTAGTACCATCCTCCTATTAGTTATGGAATTTGGGTAATTTACATATTCATCTTGGCACTTTTTAACAGACTTATAAATTCTGTCTTCAGTTGTGAATGTTTCCTCTGATATTTGTTGTAAGATATTTTCCATATCTGGAATCATGTTTTTTTTTTTTTTATCTCCTTTCACTTAAAATCTCATTCTAATGTGGGATTCATTTGCTTTCTAGATTGCTCTCCAAAATCAGTAAATTACTCATCACTACTTTTACATTTTCTTTCTTTCTTTCTTTGAAATGTGATATTCTCCAGTCTAACTTTCCTCCAAAAAAGTAATTTTTTAAGAGAATAATATTATTTAGTTGGTCATAATTAATTAAATGTGAATAACACAAATTAACTGTGTGAATTTTTGTTGTTATCAAGGGAATTTTATTGTTAAAAAAAAGTATTACATTAAGTATTTACTCCTACCCTGTGCAGTTAAAAACATCTATAAATGTTTTCTGATCAGGATTGATAACAGGATTCAATTTGGAATCCAGAAATGCCACCGATTAATAAGTATGGTTCTTAATCGGTGTCTTCTATGGTTCTGTGGAAAATTTAATTTGGAAATACTTTTTTTACACAGTAAAATTCAATTAATAACAGAAATTCACTTAGTTTAATTCTTGTTATTTACATTTAATTTAAAAGTAATTTTTTTCTTTGGTGATTTTAATGCTTATAATTCCAGCTAGTCTCAATTTTATAATTGTACAGGGACCCAACTGGTACATATGCTGAGGTTTTTTGCTATTATTAATGACCTAACACAATTTGTTCATTTACGTACTGGAATACCAGAGTATACCAGAGTTCTAACCACACACCTAGAACCATTGATTTTTTTCTCACCAACAACCCATCAAGGTAAACAACTAATGTTAGTTGTCTAGGTACTCGGATCACAGTTTGATGACAGACTCTTCTCTAACAAGGCCTCAATCCCAAGACCATTCTTAGCCACATGTTATTTGGTATTATGGCAGTGCCAGGTGGGATGATCTGTATGACTGTTATTCATCCATTCCTTTATTAGACTACTGTTTGAAATCTCCTGATCCTAATACTTCTCAAATTGTGTCGCTAAAATTATTCTTGTAGGGATAAAATCCTTAACTCCCCATTCCACCCTAAACTCTCATCCTATATTGAAACCATAGTTTTTCAAAAACAACATGCTAAGCTGTGTGGAATAAAAAGTCTAACATTTGCATCAACTGTAAACAAGTTATAAATGAATCCAAATTATGACATTAGTTAGTGCATTTGCATCATTACTACATAGGTGAATTTTTTAGGAAAACAGAAGTTTGTACATTGGCATCATTATTGTAACGTCTCATATTGTGAAATCCTTCACGAGTTGCCCTCCTTATACTTCAAATAAGTAATGCTTCTCCATTAGAGAAGACTACTACTTATTTTCGGTTGAGTACCATTCCACTCAGACAGCACTGTTTCAAAGCTCTTTGACTTCTCATAGTGAGTGAATGTGGGTTACCAGAGATATAAGGGGTAACAACCCAGTTGTGAAATTTACACAATATGGGAGATGCCGAAATGTTTCCTTAAAGCACACCTTTTGGCATAAAATATTATTATCTCCAAGCACACCTTTTGGAATCTTTCATACTGTGTAAATAAGTTACAAGTGGTTTGTCACCCGTTATACCTCTGGGTATCTACCCACTCACTGATGAGAAGCCAAATAGCTTTGAAACAGTGCTGTCTGAGTGGTGTTACTTAACCAAAAATAAGTAAATGTAGTCTTCTTTAATGGGGAAGCATTACTT
The DNA here is from genome assembly GCF_048544385.1 of Mastigoproctus giganteus. NCBI lineage: Eukaryota > Metazoa > Arthropoda > Arachnida > Uropygi > Thelyphonidae > Mastigoproctus > Mastigoproctus giganteus. The sequence goes on along the minus strand of NC_143578.1, from coordinate 221,439,467 downwards.
ATTTGAAGTATAAGGAAGGCAACTTATCATTATTGTAGCATTTCTTATTGTGAAGGATTTCACAATAAGAAATGCTACAATAATGATTCCAACGTAAAAACTTTGGTTTGTCTAAAAAATGCACTAACTAATGTCATAGTCTGAATTTCATATAGTTTGAGTCTTTCTGCACTAAAATATAATTGGTTTACAAATCCAAATTTATTTTGAAAAGTTAAAGAATAGGAAATGTGTACTTGTCCGAATCCTTCTGACACTTGCCATGATTTTGCTAACTGAAGGCTGTGCTGTGGATGAATTTTTTGGATAGTGCAAAGTGTTTGTGGCATCATTTCGTACTGGACCTCTTTAATTTTGAAGTGAAATGGTGTACCAATGACATGTCACAAATCACTGTTCACTGCAAAAATGCATTTCCCTCCAATTGAAACCAGTTCAGATGTTCAGCAGAAAAGCAACATATTTTGCCTGCTGATGAAACATCAGCTTTTTTCGGTACCCACTGTATGTGCACTTGCACGAACATTAACTGTCCATGAATAATTACCTCTACACGTCCAACACTTATGCAATTTCCAGTGCAAAATCATGCACTGGAAATTGTACTGTAATTCATCTGTTTTCCAAAATAAGTTCCTCAACAGGAGCATGTAATAGGTTAGCAACTTCTTCATATTGTGCACTTAACCTGCAGATAATTTTGACCTGTTTCATTTTCTCTTTTAGCATTAATTTAATGACATAGCATTGTTCTATGCTCAGATTGTGACACTATCTTGTACTTCTAATGCATGGAGGACATGAATTAGAAGCACAAGATAGTGTACTTTTAATGCATGCTCTCCTTCTAACGCAGCTAGATTTCAAGGACTGAGAGTAGTGTTCCACCATAAAGAGTAATTTGTCATTCTAATGCATAAACTTTCTGTTAAAAAAGTCTGGGTTGCCCTTGAACCACTCACTCTTGTGCACATAAAAAAATAAGTTTCTGACAGGTTAGCATTATTACTGAAATTGCTTCAAAATACTTATTTATTTATGTTTACAGTAACTGTCATTATTTCTGTTAATATATTATGAAACAATTTAATTTCATAGTTAGCAGATTTACAACAAGATATGACCGATTCCCAGTCACTTGTAACTCTTTTAAAAAAACAAGAAGAAGATGTTCATACAGCATTCAAGAAAACATTAGGCGAAGGAAATAAATTTGCCCGTTTCCTTACTAGACTTTTCAAAAAGAAAATAAGACAACAGCGAAGAGAAAGAGGTAAATTTTTGCACACATTTTCTATGTTAGCTTATAAGTTTATATAATAGCTGCATCTAATTACTTTGCCTCTTACTTTTTTTGAGGAATTCTGAAAAATTTCATTTCATTTTGAAGAAAAGAAAATTAAGCATTTATTGTACAGTCCAATATACTTCATTTGTCATCTGTATGTAGTGTGCCTCCGTAGCCAGGTGAGAAGGAGCAGCAGTGCGTAGCACATGCTTCTTGATTAGACCGGGGTTCGAGCCCATCACCACCAAATACGGAGGATGCGGAAAGGTCAGGGAATGACCACTGCATATCCTGGAGCAATATGGCCTTAGTTGCTAATGCTCCTAAAAACCAAATAAAACAAAAACAAAACAAACATCTGTATGTTAAAACCTTTTATATATTATCATATATAAAATGTGTGTATGTAATCAAACTAAGTAAATAAATGTTATCTGAAAAGTACTGTATATGTAGTTGTAGTTAACATTAGTATGAAATAGCATAGTGCACCTTTTCAATGCTTATCCCCCACCAGAATGTATGATTCAGGGGAATAAGCATTGAAAATTGGGATGTAAGGAAATAAAGCATTTATTGTATAGTCCAATATACTTCATTTGTCATCTGTATGTTAAATCCTTTTATATATTATCATATATAAAATGTGTATATGTAATCATACTAAGTTGTGCATCTGTAGCCAGGTGGGCAGGAGCAGCAGTGCATAGCACACGCTTCTTGATTAGACCGTGGTTGGAGCCCATGACCACCAAATACGGAGGCTGCGAAAAGGCCAGGGAATGACCAACTCATATCCCCGGAGCAATACGGCCTTAGTTGCTAATGCTCCTAAAAAAAAAAAAAAAACAATCATACTAAGTAAATAAATGTTATCTAAAAAGTATATGTACTTGTAGTTAACATTAGTATGAAATAGTATAGTGCACCTTTTCAGTGCTTACTCCCCTGGATGTATGATTAAATGGTTACAGTGTTGGAAAGAATTAAAAATACACAAAAATACTACAAACTTTAAGACTGAGTTCCCTAGAAAAGTCACATTGGTTCATCATTTTGCAACCTAAAACCACGAGAATAAACAGATGAGTTAGTATCAATATTAATATTAATATTGGCAAATGATGGAAGAGAGCAAGTTTATACAGCATTAGCTGAAAGGGGAAAAAAATCACATTTCACTTATCCATCCTCTTACAATAGTTTCTCTAGTTCTTCCTCAAATTTATTCAAAATATACTTCCATAACAACAGATGGAAGCCTGTTCCTCCAGTTAATAACCTGTTGGCTGAAGGCAAACTTCCACACATCTATTCTTCAACCATCCTTCTAGAATTTGAAATTACGATCCCCCCTCCCTCATGTGCATAGTCTGATCAAGAGAGAGAATCCCATTAGCACTGAGTTTGCTCAAGCCATTCAAAGCCTTAAATAGCTCATTCAGGTCACCTTGCAGGTGCATAATCTCCAGGCACTGCAGTTTGCAGAACTGAACTTTACTGGTGACAACCTTTTTCTCCCCTCACCAATCACGTTGCCCTTCTCTATATCCATTCAAACAGTTCTTTGTCCTTCCTAAAATGAGGACTCCAACCTGTATGAAGTACTCAAGAGATGCTGCTTAACCATTGAAATACAGTGGCAGACAAAAAAACTGCATCACCTTAAAAAATAAATAAAATTTGTAGTGGAACGTATAAGATATTGTTTGATTAGAGTCATTTTGTTTGTTGCAAAGCAAAGGTATTGCATCAGACAGTAATTGCAAGGTATTGCATTAGCCGCTTCTATAAATACGGCATTGGAAGGGTATACACACGCTAATTAGTATCCTGTTTTGCAGAGGTGTAAGCATGGCTCCATATGTTCAGTTGACACCAAGAAAAAAAAGTGTAGCTGTTGCTCTGTCCTAGGAAAGCCTTTCTATGCGTGCTGTCACTGATAAAATAGGCTGCCACCAGTCAACAGTATCCCGGGTGCTGAAATTAAAGCGTGAAACCAGTGATGTGAAGAGAAGACCTGAATCGGGCCATAAGAGAGTGACTCAATATTTGAAATGGCTATGCCTTCATAATCGCCATGCTAGTGCTAACTGGAATCTGAGATGGCCTTTGAGAAGGTGTTGAAAACAAGTGCACATACTATCCAAAGATGGCTTTCGGAATGTGGTCTGCATGTCTATCAGCCCAAGAAGAAGCCTTTGTTATCCGAATAAATGAGGAAGAAGCGACTTGCTTGGGCTAAAACGCATGTTTCATGGACAAAAGAGCAATGGGACACCATCATCTGTTCTGATGAATTTAAATTCAATCTGCATGGCTTAGATGGGAAGTGATATGTCAGAAGACTAAAATCGGAGGCATACCATCCTGACTAAATAACACCAACTGTAAAGTTCCTCGCCCGCCGGTCAAGGGATGCATAACAAGAAAAGGGGTGCAAATTTAGTTTATTAACGGAACGGTGAATGCAGGAGTGCCTAAAACCCGTTATTAAGGATCACCACACAGACATCCAAAACTGCAATTTTCAACGGGACTCAGCACCTTGCCACACAGCAAAATTGGTAAGTTTTATTCTATTTAGATTTAATTATGAGTTTGTCTTCTTGTCTCACAAGGCTTAAAACATACTTACACCAATGTTTTCCCTCGTTTTTCTCCCTTAAGGTGCAGCCATACCTCAGAAATGTTGGCATTATAGTGTTGGACTGGCCCGTCAACAGTGCAGATTTGAACCCTATTGAAAATTGCTGGTACATAATGTAGTCTAAAATTGCTCAGAAGAAGCCAACAATTAAGATTCAGCTGCAGTAGAGCATTGTAAGGGTGTAGCAACCATATATCCAGAAGTTGATTAACTCTATGCCAGATTGTTGCAAGGCTGTAATTTGGAGGCTCGAGGAGGAACAACAAAATATTGAGGACTTATTTTGCTGATTTACAGTACATAATTCTATTATTTCAACTTTTCATTTCAGTTTGTACACGTAAATGCAATAATGACAGTACCTTATCATGATTTCTCATAATATTTCCATTAATTATGCATTTTAACCTTTGGGAAGATATTTATGGCAATTAGGTATATCAGGTGGAGACTTTTTATTGGATTTCATTCACAGAGATATGTATCCCATCTAACAAATGCATTTCGAACATTTCTGGAACCCACAATGCAGCATAAAACACATTATTTGCAAAATTCAAAAGTGATGCAATTTTTTTGTCTACCGCTGTACAACAGGATAATCACCTCTTTGTCCCTTCTAGAAATTTCCTGTATATCATACACAAAATTCCATGATCTGTCTTGGCAACCTGTCTGCACTGCTCATAGAATTTCATGTCTCAGTGTAGTACCAAACAGTTGATACATTACTGCTACCCATATGCAGTACCTTGTATTTATCAATTTTAAACTTCAACCGCCATTTCTCAGCCATTGGCATAATTTGTTTAGATCTTGTTGAAGAAACTTACCCTGATTACCGTCATTAACTGCATGCCAACCTTTGTATCATCTGTAGACTTAGACATTAAGCCTAATATACCTTCATCAACACAATGAGCACAGCACCAAACCCTCTGGGAGTCCACTAATAATATTAATCCAAAAAGAGCAGTGTCCATTGATAACCACTCTTTGTCTTCTCCCACTCAACCATCCCTTTATATATAGCAGTAACTTTTCCTTAATGCCTATATGTACAAAAGTCTTTTATGTGAAACAGTGTCGAAAGATTTCCTGAAATCCAAGTATATGTTCCTGAATCATGGTGCCCAATAGACTTGGTCAGACAAGGTTTCCCCCTTAAACAACTCATGCTGTGACTGAAGTATAACTGCACTTCAGTCTAGATGGTCATGCATTACTTCTTTAACCAGTGACTCCATTATTTTCCCTGGAGCAGAAGTTAAGCTAATAGGTCTGTAATTACTCATGTCATTATTTTATCCCCTTTTGTGGATTGGGGGTACATTTTCACATCTCTAGTCCTCAGGACCCCCCCCCCCCCCAAATCCAAAGATGCTCTCAAAATAATGGCTGAGGGTTTCTGCCTCCCTTAATATAATTAGATAAATCCTCTCTACACCAAGTGCCTTTTTTATGTTTAACTTCAACAATTTCTCTTCCACTTTCCTCTCAGTTATGTTTAGCTCTCTGTTAGAGTTTTATAAATTTCTGAATATCTATCCCTAAAGAACTCTCATGGGTGAATGTAGATGCTAAATACCTTTTCACCCTATCAGTAACATGAGCAGAATCATTCACATTTCTGGCTGTCTTCAAAGATTTAAGGGCAGAAATAACTTGGTTTCATGGAATGTTCATGGCAAGTCTGGATCAGTCGACAAAGAAAAGGCTACAGACTGGTTGTATTCTGTAAGATCCTTTCTTGAAAAATGAGTCTTGTAATGGTAGAAAATTAAGCAAACTAGGAATCACTATTCTATTATGCTGTGATGCAGATGGCAGTACAAAAACTATGCCTGCTTATGATTGGCAAAATTTCCAAGCCAAGATGTTTAAAGAACTTAACAACTTCCATGCAATTATGAGGCCAATAGAAGTGTTTTTCTTATAGTCAAAATTTTTCATTATTGGCTATTAAAAATGAACAGAAGAATGGCTTCAGAAAAAAGGAAGATTTTTATGATTCTGGATGGTTGCGCGGCACTTTTTTTTTTTTTTTTTATGAAAACCCCAAGCATGAGAGGTATTAGAACCTATAGGACTTAGTACAGTGTATGGGTTGAAGTTTGAGAATATGAAAGAAGGTACTTGTTGACATTAGACTTGAATATCTTTAGATCATAATTTTTCAGGATAACATTATTCTGCTGAAACTCTTAAGCTGACAAATATACAGCTGTTGTTTTTTCCTCCCAGTACCACCCATTTTATGCAGCCACTGGATCAAGGCATTATTTATAACTTCAAGGGAGCATATAAAAGGGAGCATATAACTTCAAGGGAGCATATAAAGTACTTGATCCACAACATAGAAAGAGGGAACAGTTTGCAGCCAGAGTGGAATGTCTTGGATGCTATCTGTAATCTTGTTATTGCTTGGGACAGTATTGCATCAAGTGTAATAATCAACTGCTCCAGAAAGAGTGGCTTTGGAGAGAATATTATTGAAAAACATGATTCAACATGATAGCAACATTGAGGAATGGGGAATTTGAAGGCACATGTGGATTTTGTTGGTGAATTTCCAGCAGCAGCTTGGAAAGCAAAGTGTCTGGAATTTCAAGCCCTGCTGGGGTCATCAAGAAACAAGCAAATACACTGGCTGTGTTAGGGTAACTAAGAGTAAGAACAGATGCAATATTTGCATGTACACTAATGCTAGGAGCATAGTAAACAAATTTGATGAAAGTATTTGATTAAGTCATCAAATGCAGACATTGTGGAGATATCAGAGACGTGATATCATTCACACATAAGGGATGCAGAATTTGATTATGAGGAATACAATGTGTATAGAAAGGACATAGTGTATAGTCCGCAGTGATCTTTTGTGGAGCAATACAGACTCTGTAAAGGCCAGAAAAGTGTAAGTTAGTGTTGGGTTGGTCTGTGTATGTTGGTGTCACGTAAGTCTCTGACGAGGCAGACTTTGGCAATGCCTAGACTTACCAGGGCAGGCCCAAAGTGAATCTAAAAAAAAAAAAAAAAAACCCAGAAAGAAAAAAAAATAGAGAGGAAAAAAGAAAGAAAGAGAAAGGAGAGAAGGATTTTTTATTGGAAACAAGTGTAGGATTGACAGTTTGAGTTTAAGGGGAAAAGGGGAAGTGAGGCGTGGATGATAGGGAGGCTTCTGCCAGGAAGTAGAAGAATATGGAATAGAGGGGTACCCCTGCAGAGGCAGCCCACCCTCCACGAGAGGGGACTGTTAAGCGCAGTGATAGCATTTAAGTCGGTAGGACCACCAGGCGAAAAGTGAGAGAGGAGGGAGGAGAGCCCTTGGGTGAGAGAATGGGGGAATGAAAGTCATTCCCCCCATACAGAATGCTACTGTAATGTTTGTTCAATCCACCAAACTACCAAACTATTGAGTTTGGGCTATCCTGATATATATCCTAATAATATCCCGATAAAGATATTATTATTTCAGTCTTCAGTTTTTAAAAGCCACGATGCTGACTGCTTGTGGCATGTGTTCAGACTGGTTTGGAAGAGAGTGGAGCAATTAGATTCAAATAACAGTGCCCGTGGAAGTAGCTATAAAAAAGGCATGCAGCAGAAACCAAATATCTATGAGACAGTGAAGAGACTTGCAAGAGATGGGTCATTAATTAACTTGACAACCCACTTTTATAAGCAATTTTAAAACTTGTGCTTATGATCCAATACAAACTAGTTTTAGAGTATATGAAAAACGTTTTGATCTGCAGTCTTGAAACAATATCGAAAGAGGCATAGTTGACCTTTTTAATATAATAAATAATTTAAGAAATAGAAATTAGGTTCCATTAGTTCAATTTGAACTTTCTGTTTTGGTATCTGAATTTGATTAAATCCACTTTATACCAATATAGTGTCTGAATGACTGCCCTCATGGAAATATGACCAAAAATTATTTAATGTAGTTTTTATGTACCTAAAACAATTTGCATTTATTAAGATTTTCAAATAAAGAAATAAGTATTAAATATATTATTTATGTGCTTTAAATATATATTATCCTAAAATCTTTATAAAAATTTTAATATATTTAGCTGAGGATGAAGATGAAGATGAAAATGAGGAGGAGGAAGAATCTGATATGTCAGATGATGAAATTAGCAGTGATGATGAAAGACCTGGTGAAATTGTTACAGAATCAGATATTGATCCTATCTTACTGCATTCAGTCAACACACTAAGAGAAAGAAGACAAAATGTAAGTGATGCTTTAAAAGAGGAACAAAAAAGCATTGAGAACTGCAGAAAAGAAAGTGATGCTATCATGAAAAAGCTAAAAAATGTGGAAGCATTTCTACTGGTTGCATACAAAGAAATGGAAACCTTTCAGGTCAGAAATATTTTTTCTGTTTGTGCAGTTATTTTTCTGTTTCTTCCATTCATTCAATACACATAGATTTAACTTAGATACAGGTGAAATCCTACATGATTCTTAATTAAAAACTTTTTTCTCTCTGCATATTGCATTATGTCTTTTACAAACTTACATTTGTATTATGTTGTTTTCTCAATACAGACATTTCAAGTGCTAAAGTTGTGATCAGTTATAATTATGTTTACAAACAATAAAATAAATAAATAAAAACACAGTAAAATAAATAAATCCACAGATTAGCTGCCCTCATGGAAATATGAGGGCAGCTAATTTATCATTTAGATAGAAATTGATAGCTAATTTATCATGATAGCTAATTTATCATTTAGATAGCAAAGATTATCATTTAGATAGAAATGGAATTCTGAAGGATACTCAGCATGGTTTTGTAAAGGGAAAATCATGTTTAACTAATCTGGTTAGCTATTTTGACAGGGTCACTCAAGAGCTAGACTTTGGGAATAATTTCGACATTGTTTATTTGGATTTCAGCAAAGCATTTGACTCAGTCCCACATGAACAGTTACTTTATAAGTTGAAACAGATTGGAATCACAGGGAAAATCCTTAAATGGATAGCTGGATGGCTTCAGGGCAGGAGGAAGATGGTTGTGATAAATGGTTATTTCTCAGATTGGGTTGATGTAAGAAGTGGGGTTCCCCAAGGATCAGATTAGGGCCACTGTTGTTTTTGATTTTCAAAAATGACATCAATGAAAGGATAGAGGGAATGATGTCTAAATTTGCAGATAATGTAAAGATTGGTAGAGTAATAAATGATCACCGCCAAACAGAACTTAGGCACCTCCGTAGCCTGGTGGGAAGGAGCAGCAGTGCGTAGCATACGCTTCTTGATTAGACCAGGGTTCGAGTCCGTCACCACCAAATATGGAGGATGCGGAAAGGTCACGGAATGACCACCGCATATCCCGGAGCAATATGGCCTTAGTTGCTAAGGCTCCTAAAAAAAAACCAAATAACAAACAAACAAACAGAGCTTCTTTAGAATGACCTAGATAGACTTTAGGGATGATCAGAAAAATGGCAGCTATGCTTTAATCCAGCAAAGTGTAAGGTATTGCACCTGGGGAACAGTAACCCCAAAATAGCTTATACACTTGGTGGAGTTGAACTAAAGCCGGTAGTGGAGGAAAGGGGCTTGGGTGTTATGATACGGTCAGACTTTAAGTTCTCTGAGCATTTTAAACAGGTTGCAAGGAAAGCCCATTGTGTCCTATCGATGATGTATCTAACAATTTCTAGTAGAGATAAGGATGTCATAATCCCATTGTATAAGACTATTGTTAGACCACACTTGGAATACTGTGTTCAGGTATGGAGACCGCACCTAAAGAAATACATTGTGCTTCATGAAAGGGTCTAGAGATGGGTAACTCTCGTGGTGAGATCGGCAAAAGGGCGTCCATATGAGGAGAGACTTCGAATATGTGGGTTGCAGAGCTTGGGAACTAGGTACCTTAGAGGAGACTTGATTGAGGTGTTTAAGGCTCCTAGAGGCATAAGCAAAATGAATGAGGACGAAATTTTCACGGTTATAAATGATTCTAGAACTAGAGGACATAATTTCAAGTTACGGGGGGGGCAGATGGTTTAGACTGGAATGCAGGAAGTTTTATTTTAGTCAGCGAATTATAAATTACTGGAAAAGTTACTTATATGGGTGGTAGAGGCTTTTATTACCTACAGAAGGAGGGAAATGCTTAGGTTGTTCATTTCCCTTTCTTTTATTTATTATTTTTTTTTCTTCTTATTATTATTTTCTTCTTCTTATTTTATTTTATTTTTTGTTATTTTATTATTATTGTTATTTATTTATTATTTTTTATTATTATTATTATTTTTTTAATTTTTGGCTGGTGCAGCATAAGCCATAGGCTTCCTTGCACCATGTGGCCATTGCTAATACTAATATTACAAGCCATAACATGATTTTTTTTTAAGGGAAAGTTTGGTCTGACCAATCTAGTAAGGCAGGAGTTTTCAAATGTTATGATATGCAACCCCATGAATGATAAATGAATTTCTGTGATCCCTGCCCCCATAAATAAAATTAATGATTTCATTTTGGTTAGAGGTTGGACAAGAAATAAATACACTATTTAATTCTAATAAATAATTTTTAATCTATATATAAAATAAAATTATTCCATTGTAAATAAACAAAAACAAACATATTTAAAATTTTTAAATATGATTGTGTCAGCAACTTGGTGGGCAGATGTAGAAAATTTTAAAAATTTCAACCTCCCTCTGGGGTTTTTTTTTATTTTTTTATTTTTAATGGCAGCCCAAACATGAAAAATATTAGAACTTATTCTACATAGTACCATCCTGGTAACTGGTACATACACAAATCAAGTGAGGTTATTCTGAGCAGGTTATTCTTGAACTATTTTATGCTTTTCATTTTCTACCTGTCATGTAATGACAAGGTTTTTATCTAGTGATTATCCCTTCCCTCCCCAAACACAAACGCATCCTCATTAATTTGAGTAAGTAGCAGGTGTTTTTTTCTATTTTTATTATTAATTGATGGCCGGGTGCAATAGCTAAACTAAAAAAAATTTGCTACTACATTTAGAACAAGGTAGATAAATTAGTTACATTAAACAAAGTTCATAAATTAAGCTGATAGTTGCTATTTCTTTTGCAGGTAAACTATAACTAAAATAAATTCTTCGGGACATTTCATTGTACTCAGATTAAATTTAATGCATTTTCATTTCAGGAATTAATCACATAGTCACATACAATTCCATTGCATGATCATTTTAATGATAGGTAAATAAAACAAATTTTCAGTTTATACTCTGAGACAGTCACATGTTGAGACACAGGGGTTAAAAAGTACAGTAGATTCTCCATTATTCAGAGGAAAATTATCTGGGTTGCAGATAAACTGGGATCTCAATGGCCCATGGAAGTCTTAACTCAATATAAGTTAGAATTAGCATTAGTAGAGGCATATGATGCAAGAAAGCAAGCTTATGCAGCATCAGCCAGGAAAAAAAAAAAAAAAAAAAAACTTCCACTTCACCCCTCTGTTCGTTCAAAATACCTGTCCAGCTGAGCCTTAAATTTATTTAGACTATCAGCTTCCACAACAAGGGATGGAAGTCTGTTCCACCAACTAACTACCCGCTGGCTAAAGGCAAATTTCTGCACATCTATCCTACATCTGTCTTTGCTCAATTTGAATTTATGCCGTCTCAGGTGATTATTCTGAGCAAGAGGAAGAATCCCATCAGCATTGAGCATGCTCAAACCATTCAAGGCTTTATACACCTCTATCAGATCACCTCACCGGTTCCTAGTTTCCAGACACTATAATTTGCAAAACTTAAGCCTTTCTTCGTAAGAGCAACCCTTTGTTCCATTCACTAACCTTGTTGCCTTTTTCTGTACTTGTTCCAGCAGCTCTACATCCTTCTTGAAATGAGGCCTCCAGACCTGTATATAGTACTCAAGGTGTGGCCTGACCATTGCCTTATACAAGGGAATAATCACCTCCTTATACCTGCTAGAAAAATTCCTGTATATCATTGATAAGACATCATGAGCTACTCTTGCAGCCCGTCTGCACTTCTCAGAAAACTTCATATCTGACTGCATAATTACCCCCAGGTCCTTTTCATTCTCTACCACTGTCAGTGTAGTACCACAGAGTTGATACGTTGCTCTGGGGTTGCTGTTTCCCATATGTAGTATTTTACATTTGTCAATGTGAAACTTCATTTGCCACCTCTCAGCCCATCTGCTCAACCTTTCCAGATCCTGTTGCAGCAGCATAGGGTTAGTCGTGTCCTTGACAACCCAGCCAACCTTTGTATTGTCTGCAAACATCGACATTAAGCTTGATATACCATCATCAATATCATTTATAAATACAGAAAACAATAATGGACCCAACACTGAACCCTGAGGGACTCCACTAATAACATTAGTCCACGATGAGCAGTGTCCATTGATCATCACTCTCTGTCTTCTCCCCCCCCTCAAACACCCCTTTATCCATAGCAGCAATTTGCTTCCAATGCCACACTGCTCCAATTTGTGCAGCAGTCTTCCATGTGCAACAGTATCAAAAGCCTTTTAAGATCCAAGTATATAAAATCAAAGTTATTCCCTGCATCCAGTTCTTTTGTGACTGCATCATAGTATCCAATCAAATTCGTCAGGCAAGACTTCCCCTTAACAAAACCATGCTGTGTCCGAGCTATAACTGAAGTCTTGTCTAGATGATCCTGCAGCGCTTCTTTAACCAGTGCCTCCATTAATTTTCCTGGAACAGAAGTTAAACTCACAGGTCTATAATTACTTGTGTTGGCCTTTGATCCTCCTTTGTGAATTGGGGTCACATTTGCACATCTCCAGTCTGTGGGTACTTCCCCTGAGTCCAAGGAAGCTCTCATAATTATGCTAAGGGTTTTCTTCATTCCTTTGCTGCCTCCTTTAATATAACTGGATAGATCCCATCCACCCCAGGTGCCTTTCTTGTGTTTATCTTCAACAATTTCTCCTCCACTTTACTCTCAGTTATTTCAAAATTCTCTAGCTTACTGCCAGAGTTGAATACACCTCTGGCATTCCCCTTGCTGAACAACTCCTCATGTGTGAATGTCGATGCAAAATATTCAGTTAGGCCAGTCATAGCTAAGTGGCTAGTGTGAGATGCAGTCATGCACACATTTTGAGTTGACAGTGGTTCAATCAACTCAAAACAGTTTAAGAAACACATAAAATCTAGGGAAGTGCATCCAGTTGACATGGGTGGACAGTGCAATGTTGTGTAAGTTCGGTGTGACTTAAACACTGGGAAAGCAAAATTGAGAGTAGGGTTTGTTATAGGCCTAATAACTCTGATGAGTATAATGAACAACTGTACAGAGAAATAGAGTGTGCCAGTAAATCAGATTATCTTATACTGGGGGATTTTAACTTCCCAGATATTGACTGGGACATCTGGGTTGTTCACTTGCACACTAGCAAGGCTTTTCTGGATTTCTTGGATGATTGTTTTCTACAGCAGCATGTTCGAGAGGCTACCAGAGGGAGTAATACTCTTGATCTGATTATCAGCAGTGATTCTTCATGCATTAAGAATCTACAGATAAAGGAACCACTAGGTGGCAGTGATCACAGTGTGCTGATGTGGGATTTACTCAAAAAAATGATAACTACTATCAGGGGTAAAGGGAAGGGTTTATCCTTTCATAAAGGTGACTAAGGTTGTCTGACACAGTTTTTTAAGTCTATACAGTGGGACCAACTGATGAAGTTAGCAACAGCAAATTCTAAATGGGAAGCATTCAGGAAGTAATCTTGGAAGATACTAGGTTTTTTGTCCCAACTAAGAGGTACTGTTGAAGGTTTAGGCCTAAATGGATGTCAGACGAACCATTGAGACTTGTGGCAGAGAAAAATGAATGGGATGCATATAAATCATCAGGTGGCACAGAAGCCAATGGTAGATATAAGCTGGTATGTAATCAAGTCACAAAGGTGGTTAGGCAGGCAAAGGCAGATTACAAGAAATCTTTGGCAAAGGATGCAAAGAAAAACAGCAAAGAGTTCTTTGCTCTTATGTAAACTCTATAAGGAAGGAGATGAATCAGATTGGTCCACTTGATATTGATGGTTCAACTGTTGATGATCCTGCTCAGTTAGCTGACACACTGAACATATATTTTGCATCTACATTCATACATGAGGAATTCTGTGGAGAAGTGGAGGAGAGAAGCTTATTAAACTCTAATAGAAAGCTTAATGATTTTTTAATAATGGCAAAGGAAGTAAGCAAACCCTTAGGCATAATTATGAGAGCCTCCTTGGACTCAGGGGAAGTTCCCACGAACTGGAGATGTGCAAATGTATCCCCAATTCACAAAGTATGATCAAAGGGTGATGTAAATGATTACAGACCTGTTAGTTTAACTTTGTTCTGGGGAAAATAATGGAGTCACTGGTTAAAGAAGCATTGCAAGATCATTTAGACAAGACTGAAGTAATAATTCAGACACAGCATGGATTTGTTAAGGAGAAGTCTTGTCTGACCAGTTTGATTGGATACTACAATGTGGTCACAAAGGAACTGGATGCAAAAAATAATTTTGATATCATATACTTGGATTTCAGGAAAGCTTTTGATACTGTTGCATATGGAAGACTACTGTACAAATTGTAGCAGTATGGCATGAAGGACAAGTTGATGCTGTGGATAAAGGGATGGTTGAGTGGGAGAAGACAGAGAGTGGTAATCAATGGACACTCCTCTTTGTGGACTAATGTTATTAGTTGTGTCCCCTGGGGTCTTGTTGCACCCATTGTTATTTTCTGTATTTATTAATGATATTGATGAAGGTATATCAGGCTTAATGTCCAAGTTTGCAGACAATATGAAGGTTGGAAGAGTTGTTAATGACACTAATGACAGTATGCTACTGCAACAGGATCTAGAAAAGTTGAGCAGATGGGCTGAGAGGTAGCAACTGAGGTTTAACATTGAAAATGTAAAGTACTGCATATGGGTAGCAGTAACTCCAGATTAACGTATCAACTGTGTGGTACTAAACTCAGGGTGGTAGAGAATGAAAAAGACCTGGGGGATAATTGTGCAGTCAGATATGAAGTTTTCTGAGCAGTGCAGACAGTCTGCAAGAGTAGCTCATGGTATCTTGTCAATGATATACAGTAATTTTTCTAGCATGGATAAGGAGGTGATTATCCCCTTGTATAAGGCAATGGTCAGGCCATACCTGGAGTAATGTATACAAGTCTGGAGGCCTCATTGTAGGAAGGATGTAGAGCTGCTGGAACGAGTACAGAGAAGGGCAGCGAGGTTGGTGAGTGGAACAAAAGGTTGGTGTTACCAGGAAAAGCTTAAGTTCTGCAACTGCAGCATCTGGAGACACTTCACCTGCAAGGGGTATAAGGCCTTGAATGGTTTGAGCAATGCTCATTGCTGATGGGATACTTCTGATTGCTTAGATTACTCACCTGAGGAAGCATAAATTCAAATTGAAGGAAGACAATTGTAGAATAGATGTGTAGGAATTTGCCTTAAGCCAGTGCGTGGTTGATTGCTGGAACAAACTTTCATCTGTCGTTGTAGAAGTGGACAGCTTAAATAAATTCAAAGCAGAACTAGACAAACATATGGAGTTAATTGGATGGGTGAAATGGAAAGGATTTTTTTTTTTTTTTTTTTTTGGCTGATGCTATATAAGCTTGCTTTCTTGCATTATATGCCTCTACTAATGCCAATGCAATTCTGCATGACTGCTAAATACAGTAATGATTGTAGTCTTGTCGTTTTGAATCTTTCTGAAGAAGAAGATATTTCTAGGCTTAGACTGCAGTTTGTTAAGAACTTGCAGAATGATTGGTCTCTATTGAACTTGGAAGAAATACTCACTGGTTTATGCCTAATGTAAAAGAATTCAGTAAGTAACAGCTGACCTGGTTTTCTCCAGGTTTTTATGTATCTTTTCTTTTAACAGGTCACAGAAGCTTAAATTCTAAGCTTTTTTCCTTTGGCCTTTCAAACTCTCCTAACTGTCATTGCGGTGCTCCAGAAACTGTGAAGCACCTGATCTTTGACTGTGTGTGTGTCTTACGTAGACCTTAGATATAGGTTATAATTGATTACAAATGTATATAATCAGAGTGATATGTTTCATTTTCTTGTAAATAGAGAAAATTACATGGCATTAGTGGAGTTTGCTGATAAACTATTCAGCAGAAGGAAGCGTATTTTGCATGGCGATCTCAATGACCATGGTATACTGGATGTGTTAATTGTGTTCTGTAAGTTTTGTAATTTCTGGAAATGCTGTCTACTTGAGTAAATGTATCTAAATGAAATTACGTTGATAAAATGTGTAAATCATGGAAATGTTTAACATGTGTAAATATATATATACTGTCAGCTTTAGGATTTGAGATTGGAAACCTTGATAGGGTTTTATTGCTTGTGATCTGCTGATCAAGGCATGTTTAAGTTGTGAACTGAATTATACCTGATTGTAAATAGGTTAAATAATAGACTTTACCTAGTGATGGTTCCTGACTGGGTTTGGATGAAATTAATTGAATTTTCGTCTTGGGTTGTTGGGATTCTTACAATAAATATCAAAGTTGCAGAATCTACAACTTGTTTTCAATTGTATATCATGGCCATCAGCAATATAAACTTAGTTGTGTTTAAAAGAACTGTTTTAGTGAATTGATTCTGCTCTTGCTGAACTTGATTTATTAAGGTGGAAATGTCTGTTGGCCAGGGACTTTTGGTTTAATAGCATATATTATAAGGTTTTCATTTTGTTATTGGTGAATTGGCCAGATTGTAACTGTTACTGTCCTGGTTGTTATCCAGGCATTGGTGATACAATTACTGTCTATGACTTGTTGAATTACTTACTGGCAAGAGCTGGAGTTGTGTGTTTCTCCTAAAAGATTATTAATTATTAGTTTTCTAACAAACTAATGTATTGAACTGAGCCTTTTTTGGAATGTGGACTTGTGTGGACTCACTTGAACCTTGTCTTAATATTGGAAGTCTTGACTGTTGAGGGGTTGAACTTCCCATAGTGCTCTGGTTAGGTGGTCCAGTACTTTTTTATTATTATTATTATTATTACTTAGCCACATGGTGCAAGGAAGCCTGAGGCTTATGCACCGGCCAAAAAAAATTCCTGAGTTACCCTGAGAGAGAGAGAGGAAGAGAGAAGTTGAAGGGAATCACCAAGAAAGAGAAGAATGATGATATCCAGCTCAGGACTCTGGGTGTGCCAAGCCCATACTCACCAGATGTGAACCTCTATGTTGTTAGTGCTCAGCAGGATAATCTCCTGAAATGTAAGTGGTGATTGACTGGCTCTTCATTGGCTGTAAAGTGTATATATGTTCTGCAAGTTATTGTGGCTTCCCTCTGAATTTAGAGGATAGACATTGTGGAGTTAATATGTTGGCTACACAGTGATATGTCTTTTTTTTATTTATTTTTTTTATTTGTAGTTTTATTAATTAGGTATATATTGTTTTCTGGATGTTTATTATAAATAGTTAAATTATTGTAAAAAAACTGATTTTCTGTCCCTTACCAATTGTTTGGGCCAATGTGTTATCTAAATAGCAGATGTCCTTTTGGAAATTATTCTTGCTTTTGTGGATAGACTATAAATTGTCCTTGTTTCTTCTCCTGAGTTGGGAGGGGCTGGAATGATTTTGGTTGTGGAATTGTATTCTAATTTTGTTTTATTGTTTCTCGCTGTACTTCTGGGTGGGTATTGCTAACTTTTTGCTAGTATTAAATTGTAATGGGCTTAAAACTTAACTTAGTTTTTCTCTGGACCTGATTTTCTTTGTTTCCTTTTTGCCTAATGTTAGGATTCAGGAAATAGAATTGTTGTGGGTTGGTCTAAAGCTATAGCCAATGTACATATTGTTGTTATTGTTTATGGTTGACTGATATTTGGTTCTAAGTTTACATTTTCTATTACCCATTTTCATTTTCATAAAATACCTGAATACTTTGTATTATTTACTTTCTATTTTCTCTTCTATTTCAGGGGATGTCTATTTCTTTTTCCCCTTATCTTCTATCCAACTTTCCCTTCCAATTCCCATACTTCTCACTCTTATATCCACTTCCTTTCCCTAAACACCTTGGGGCTCAAAGGCTTGCCTGATAGCCACAGTAAGAGTTTCAGTTTAAAAGCAGTCCCTGCCATGCCTCCTCATGTCCTAGGTTGGGAGTCAGAGGGCAGGGAACCAGGTGTCCCCTACCTCCTGGCTGCGAAGTCGCCAGGTGCCGGCACTGAACACTCAACATAACAACACACACACTTTTTTTTTTATGAGAGGTATTAGAACCTATAGTACTTAGTACCATACTTGGGTTGGAGGTTGAGAAGACCAAAGAAGATATTTGTTGACATTGGACTTTGAACTTCTGTAGACTGTAATTTTCAGGAAATACATATGAAGGAAGGCTGTTCCAGGAAACGGCAGTTGAATGAATAAACGAGGGAGACGAAAAGTTGAGTTTGAAGTTGGACAGTAAATGGATGTTGGCTAGTGGCAGCACGTGTTCGGACTGTTTTGAGAGAGAGAGAGAGCGGGAATTATAGAAGCCAATTCAGAAGAACAGTGCCCATGGAAGTATCTGTAGAAAGGCATGCAATAGAAACAGTATGTCTATGAGACAGCAAGTACAGGGACTTTGTTAGAGATAAGTCATTAATTAATCTAACTGCCCTCTTCTGAATGGAATCTATAAGCCTGAGAGAGAGAGAGAGGTTTTGGGGGCACTGCCCCAGATGTGAGAACAATATTCCGTGGTAGGGCAAATTTGCGATTTGTACAGAGTGAACAGCTGTTTGGAAGATAAGTAGCAGTGAGAGCAAAAGAGAAAACCAAGTTTTTTAGATGCAGAGGAAGCAATATTTGTAATATGCTTGTGCCAAGAGAGATTAGAAGTCAGGGTAATCCCTAAAAGAGATATATCATTTTGCACTCGAAATCGGAGTGCCACCAAAGATAAGCATAGGAGCAGAAGAATCCTTTTTGCAAGATATAAGACAAGACTGAGTTTTAGAAGGGTTGAAATCAACTAAGTTGTCTTTGCCCCACTGGAGAATTACCTGGAGATGGGTATCTAAGGAATTGGTAGTGAATATTTGAGAAGTTGAAGCTGATTGAACAGGGCAAGGTTTCTCAAAATGGAAAGTGCAACAATGTGCTATCATTGGCAAAACTATGGAGAGGAGTTCGAGTCAATGGAAGAAAATTATTAATATACTAGAGGAAAAGAGTGGGAGAAAGAACTGAACCTTGGGGGACACCAGCATTAGTGGAGAAGTTAGATGACAGAGAGCCATTCACCATCACCCACAGTGAGCAATCAAAGAGAAAACTGGATAATCAATTATAAAAAAACAGTTGGCAAACCATAAGATGGAAGCTTGTTTAGAAGACCTTTATGCCAAACACGATCAAAAGCCTTTGAGATGTCAAGAGCAACTACTTGTGTTTCACCGAACTTTTCCATTGAATTAGTCCATAAATGGGTAACATAAGCCAGAATATCACCAGTGGATCGACACTGACGGAATTCATACTGGCGATCGTTGATCAGACAGAAGGTTTCTAGGTAGTTTGAGTTGGTGGTTAATTGATTTCTCCATTATTTTAGAAGAGTAGAAGTAATTGCAATGGAATGATAATTGGATGAGAGGGATTTGTCACCCTTTTTAGGAATGGCTGGATATGAGCAAATTTCCAAGCATAAGGAAAAACACCTTTGGAATAACGCCAAGGATAAAGCTGACTTTATCCTTGGCTGAAGTGACAACAGAACCATCTGGTTTTGACAGAGGTGTGAGCAGATATGGGCAAAAGTTGTGGCCAATAGTTTTGGCAAGAGGCTACCATTAGGACAAGAAGCAAGTTTTCTACTCTTAGCCTGTTCAAAATCTAGTTTGGACTGATTAATAACTGCTTTACAATTGTTGCGAGCTTTGGTGTAGGCAGATAATGAAAATGAAGAATTGGAAACAAGCCAATTACAATATGCAACATTCTTCTCTTAAACAGCATTAGCACATTTATTGGAAAACCAAGGTTTAGATAAAGGAAGAGATTTTAAAGTGGAGTGTGGAATAAAGGATTCCATTCGTACGAGAATGATTTCACTGACATGATCTGAGAAAAATGTTGACATCAGAGGTTTTGAAACAGTAATCCAACCAAGGAAAAGAAGAAAAGAAATCTCACAGATCATCCCATTTTGCATTCTTGTAATGCCAAACAATAAGAGGTTGGGAATAGCCATGAGATAAAGGCTCCATTGGAGAAGAGACATTCACCAAGTTATGATCTGAGGTGCCTAAAGGACCACTCACTGCAACCATCTGCTTAGAAGAGTTGTTTGTGAGAAAAAGATCAAACGTGTTGGCTGTATAGTTAGGATTGTCTGGTATTCTTGTAGGTAAAAGAAAAATCTGTGCATGGTCATTAATAATTGCAAATGCCTCAGCATCTCGATCAGCTGGGTCGATGTGACTAGAAAACGGAAGCCGGCTGAAGTTGTGAACATTAAAATCACCAAGGAAAATTACCTCACTGTTAGGAAAGTTGGACTGGAGAAAGTCAAGTCGCAAAGAGAGGAAGTCAAAGAGCTGTGAGTGATTAGTGGCATTGGGAGAATGATAGAGACAGCAAATGAATTTGACACAATGATGTAGAGGGATTTTAAGCCAGAGAAGATCGAAAAGAGGAGATTCTAAATTACCAAGTCTCTGTCAGGGAATATCAGAACGGATATATGAACAAGTACCACCTTTGAGGCGAAAGTAATCATACAGCAAATAATTTGTGCAACTGAGATGAGCAATAGTTGAATCAACCGATAACTGAGATTCCTGTCAGAAAAAGTACATGGGGTTTGGAAACCCTGGAGATCGCAATTAAAACAAACATACCTTGACCTTGTAGTCTTTTCAAAAATTAATAGTTGTAAACTTTCCTGACTTATGTGATTATAAACAGAAATATGTGGAATCCATTACAGGCTCTGTTCCTGTAGGCAAGAGAGATCCTTGAATATCTCTCTCTCTCTCTCTCACACACACACACACACACACACACACACACACACACTCAGAAACCATATCCCCACCTTTGCTTTTTGCATACTAGCTCACAGTAATCCTTAAGTTTTACTATTCTATATGGTTATTGGTAACATTCCTAAATAAAAAAAAAGAGAGAAAATATAACAAGGAGATAAGTTGATGCTTCACAATTTATATACCTTTCACAACAAGGCAAACCAAAAAAAAAAGAAAAAAAAACAGAAACAAATTATAACAAAATGTATTACAGAAAGTTATTGAACTCAAGTTTTATTCATCATAAAATTCATACAACTTCTCATAACTTGAATTCAGCGCTGTACAAAAATCTTTTCTGAGCCATTTCTGGGCAGAACATGGCAAAACGTAACCTAATATACCTGTAACAAGTGCGAAACAATGAGCGCAAAGATAACAAGCGTGAAAAAGCAGGAAATGCAAGTAAAAAAATCTACAACCACTGTATAAGACGCACCCCGTTTTTTGACCCCAAATTTTTCGAAAAAAGGTGCATCTTATACATGAGGAAATACAGTATATTTTAGTTATGGTGTTTTCCGTTTATATTAATATTAAATTTTAAGTCTAATCTTCTCACGCTGTAGTATATTTTTATAAATATGAGTAGTATGGGTATAAATTTACATTTTCATCACATTTATGAGTGTTTCATTCATTTCATGAATTATCCTCCATTTTGATTATCTTGACAAATTTATTTCCCATTCACCCTGGTTAATCGGTCTTGGACTGTATTGTAATTTAGAAATATTTTACCCTTTCTTATGGCATCATATGAATTCAGTCACATGGCGTGCAGACTGTGGACTGGTATGTTGACCACTCAGCTGTTGAATATGTGATTAATTGCTGAAACATAAATACATTCAGTTTAATTTAAGCATGGAACAGTGTCTACCAGTAGTATACAGCAGATTTAGCAAGATCAGGTACAAAAGATGAATACAAAACTACCATCTCCTCCCAAACATCATAGATTGAAGTGAATCCACACCTGCAAACATGAATGATAAGCACCTTGTGTGACTTCTATTTTTTTGCAATATAATATATAATTGGCCTAGTGTAGTTCAGTTATAATCTGGATTTTAAAAGGAATATGGTTTTCTGAATGATTACAAGTTATTTTTCAGCAGGAAGAATATGAACACATTGATAAAAGTTATTGATCATACTAGAGATCCATCAAACACTTTTTTTCTCCCCAAGTGTATAGCACGATGTGAGTTTTCATTGGTTTTGCCACCCCCTCAGCAAAATACTAGGTTTACTTTTTGGGGGGAGAGCATTCATTTTATTTTATTTATTTATTTACTTTTTGCCTTACAGTTTGAAAAGCAAGTTCAACTAAACCAGCTGAACATAATTACTAGTATTTTTTTGGACCAAGTAATGTGTTGCAATCCTAAAATCCTCCTGGAATTTTTTGACCTTTTCTTGGTGTTTCAAGCTTCTAAATTGGATGAATTAAAGGACCGGGTGATAGAACTGAGAGAAGAAACAACTCAAGAGAGGCATCAACAAAGGTATTAATGTGTAGGAAAGTTCATTAATAGCTAATGACATTATTAATTACATAAAAAGTTTTAGTTTGTGCATATATTTAAAATCAGAGTATGCCATTTAATTAAGTCTACTGACTCAAGGTGAATTCATTAGCATTGGCATTAGTTGAGGCATATGATGCAAGAAAGGAAGCTTTACAGCATCAGCAAAAAAAAAAAAAAAAAAAATTCTCATTTCACCCATCCAGTCACTCCAAATGTTTCTCTAGTTCAGCCTTAAATTTATTCAAGCTATCAAACTTTCACAACAACAGATGGAAGTCTGTTCCACCAACCAACTACCCGCTGGCTAAAGGCAAACTTCCGCACATGTATTCTACAACTGTCTTTCCTCAATTTGAATCTATGCCCCCTCAGCAATCAGAAGTATCCCATCAGCAGTGAGTGTGCTCAGATCATTCAAGGCCTTATACACCTCAATCAGATCACTTCTCAGATACCTAGTCTCCAGATGCTGCAACTTGCAGAAATTAAGCCTATCTTTGTAAGCACACATTTTGTTCCTCTCACCAATCTTGTTTCCATGTTCTGTACTCGTTCTAGCAACTCTACATCCTTCCTAAAATGAGGCCTCCAGACCTGTATGCAGTACTCAAGGTGTGGCCTGAATACTGTCCTATACAAAGGGATAATCATCTCCTTGTCTCTGCTAGCAAAATTCCTGTATATCATGAGAATGAAAAGTAACTGGGGGTAATTGTGCAGGCAGATATGAAGTTTTCGGAGCAGTGCAAATAGGCTGCAAGAGTAACTCATGGTGTCTTGTCAATGATATACAGGAATTTTTCTAGCAGGGATAAGGAGGTGATTATTCCCTTGTATAAGGAGATGGTTAGGCCACACCTTGAGTACTCTCTGGAGGCCTCATTTCAAGAAGGATGTTGAGCTTCTGGAACGAGTACAGAGAAGGGTAACAAGATTAGTGAATGGAACAAAGGGTTGCTCTTACGAAGAAAGGCTTAAGTTTTGCAAATTACAGTGTCTGGAAACTAGGCACCGGCGAGGTGATCTGATAGAGGTGTATAAAGTCTTGAATGGTTTGAGCATGCTCAATGCCAATGGGATTCTTCCTCTTGCTCAGAATAATCACCTGAGAGGGCATAAATTCAAATTGAGGAAAGACAAATGTAAGACAGATGTGCAGAAATTTGCCTTTAGCCAGCGAGTAGTTGATTGGTGGAACAGACTTCCATCCTTTGTTGTGGAAGTTGATAGCCTAAATAAATTTACGGCTCAGCTGGACAGGTACTTCGAACGAATGGAGGGGTAAAATGAGACTGGTTTTTTTTTTTTTTTTTTTTTTGGCTGATACTGCATAAGCTTGCTTTCTTGTATCATATGCTTCTACCAATGCTAATGCTAGTCATTGACAAGACACCATGAGCTACTCTTGCAGCCCATCTGCACTGCTCAGAGAACTTCATATCTGACTGCACAATTACCCCCAGGTCTTTTTCATTCTACACCTCCCTGAGTGTAG
This sequence comes from Mastigoproctus giganteus, assembly GCF_048544385.1. Taxonomy (NCBI): domain Eukaryota; kingdom Metazoa; phylum Arthropoda; class Arachnida; order Uropygi; family Thelyphonidae; genus Mastigoproctus; species Mastigoproctus giganteus. The sequence goes on along the minus strand of NC_143578.1, from coordinate 221,415,388 downwards.
TACCACATAGTTGATACATTTCTCTTGGGTTACTGCTTTGCATTTCTCAATGTTAAACTTCAGTTGCCACATCTCAGCCCGTTTGCCTAACTTTTCTAGATCCTGTTGCAGTAGTGTACTGTACGTGTATTGTCATTAACAACCCTACCAACCTTTGTATTATCTGCAAACTTGGACATTAAGCTTGATATAATTTCATTGATATCATTGATAAATACTTTTAGTTTAAATTGAATTTAGATAGAGATTCTGTAGATTATTACTTAGTATCGGTAATGGTATCAAATCCACCTGTGGACAGGTTTTGCAGCTACCACGAATGCAAAGTTTTTAATTATACTTTGCCACTTTATTGACTTAATTGTAATATTAAATTATTTTCTTTAAGTAGCTTATAGACCTAGTCAAGCTCCGTGGTTTATTTTGAATTTAGATAGCACGATTTGGAAAGTAAATAATACCTTGTGTCCATATATTAACCATTTGTAACTTTCCGCCATTGTTATATGATACGTGTGCTAGTGGAAGATTTAACAGAAAACTATTGTAATGGTAACTATCATAATTATAATTGCGTAAGGTTTAATGGAAAACTAGATTGCGAGTATAGTAGTATCAATTAATTGGTAAAATTTATTAATCTTATTAGATTTCATTGTCAATTAAATTGTACTTTTTTAACTAAATAAATATATCGATCTAGTTATCACAAGCGTGGCGTCATCGTGAATTCATACATATAATTTAACAGGGGATAAGAAAGTCATATAACGTAACTCGGAGATAATATTCGACACCGAAGGCCTTATACACCTCCATCAGATCACTTCTCAGATACCTAGTATTATAAATGCATTGGGATATAGGTTTAGTGTTATATTTTGTATTGGAATTTTATTCAACTTGATCAGAAATCATGACTCAAACCAGAGCAGCAAAGCAAAAGGCTCAAACCAGCAGAAGTGCTGTAGCTGAGGGGAGAACTTTGGGGGGGGGGCGGTTGTCCTCTGAATCACAGTCTATTGAAATGCACTGCTTGTTTGGTGTTTGTGGATCAATCAGGAACTGGACATGATATTGCCAAGGGGAATGTCTTTGTGTGAGTGTGTGATGTAAGGAATGCGAGGAAATCAGGCACCAAATCAGCATTGTTATGGGCTTATATGAGAGCTTGAAGGACAGGGTGGATGCCCTCGAAGAATTTAAATTGAGGGGCGCACTAAGCTCTCAGCTGCCCACATCAATGCCAGAGCTTGCACTTAAACATCACGCAACACAGCGGCAATCCCCAAGGCAGAAAGCGCTGGTCCCAAAGGAACTAGTTGTTGTAGGTGACTCTATTGTCAAGGAAATGGGGAACATATTGTGCAAAAAGAATAGATGGAATAGGAACAGGGTATGTCTGCCAGGAGCAAAGGTTGATGACGTTGTAGGGCAGATATCATCCTTTAAGGGCACAAAGGGTGATATTCTTGTACACATTGGCACAAATGATATTAAGAGTAGGAGACCGGAAGAATTACTTAACAAGTACAAGACAATGCTGAAAAAAAGCCATGAGTTAGGGTTGAATTTGAAAGTGTCTGCAATTCTGTCCAGACACGATAGAAGGGAGTATATGATGAGAGCGTTGTCGATCAATTTCGCCCTGGAGAGATTATGCAAGGCTCAAGGGGTAGAATTTTTCTCAGCCTGGTCTGTGCTTGTTCACAGGACAGACTGTTTCTACAGGGATGAGATACACTTAAATAGAAAGGGTGCAAGAATATTTGCTGATGCTATCGAGGCAGAGTTAGGTGGATCGGAAAACTGCCAGCTTGAGGGGGGATACACTGACTAATAGATTAACAGTAGCCGCTGGCAGAGGTAAAAGTGATTCTTGCACTACTTCTATTGAAATGCAATCGAGCAGGAGCCTGGAAAGCAAGGAAATGGGAATTTCCAGAACTGCTGGGAGTCATAGTGGAACAAGTAAATAACATGGGCTGTGTTAGGGTAACTAAGAATAGAAACAGGTGCATGTACACCAATGCTAGGAGTATAGTTAATAAATTCGATGGGCTTGAAGTGCCAGTCAAGACATGAAAGGCAGATATTGTTAGGATATCAGAGACATGGTGTCACACAGACATAAGCAGTGCAGAACTGGAATTTGGGGAGTACAATGTGTACAGAAAGGATAGACAGGACAGGAAGGGAGGAGGGGTTATGCTGTTAATTAAGAAACACACAAAATCTAAGGAAGTGCATCCAATTGATGTTGGTGGACAATGCAATGTTGAATCTGTTTGGTGTGACATAAGCACTGGGAAAGGAAAAATGAGAGTAGGTGTGTGTTATAGGCCTAATGAATCTGATGAATATAATGAGCAATTGCACAGAGAAATAGAGTGGGCCAGTAAATTATAGTGTCTTATAATGGGGAATTTTAATTTCCCAGATATTGACTGGAATTTGTAGATTGGTCACTCACACACTAGCAAGGATTTTGTAGATTTATTGGATGATTGTTTTCTACAGCAGCATGTTCAGGAAACAACTATAGGAAGTAATACTCTTGATCTGATTATCAGTACAGATTCTTCATGCATCAAGAATCTGCAGATAAAGGAATCACTAGGTATCAGTGATCACAGTGTGCTGAAGTGGTAACTACCATCAAGCATAAAGGGAAGGGTTTTTGCTTTCGTAAAGGTGACTACGGTGGTCTGAGCAGTATTTAAATGCTATACGGTGGTCTGAGCAGTATTTAAATGCTATACGGTGGAACCAACTGATGATGTTACCAACAGCAAATTCAAAATGTGAAGCATTCAAAGAATTAATCTTGGAACTAATTAGGCTTTTCATACCAACAAAGAAATATTGTTCAAGATTTAGGCCTAAATGGATGTCAGATGAACTAATTAGACATGTGACAGAGAAGAAAATGCATGGGATATATATAAATTAACATGTGAAACAGAAGCCTACGATAGATATAAGCTGGTCTGTAACCAAGTTACAAAGCAGGTTAGGCAGGCGAAGGCGGATTACGAGAAATCTTTGGCAAAAGATGCAAAGAAAAACAGCAAAGAGTTCTTTACTTATGAAACTCTAGAAGAAAGGGGATGAATCAGATTGGCCCACTTAATATCAGTGGTTCAACTGTTGATGATCCTACCCAGGTAGCTAACAAACTAAATGAATATTTTGCATCGACATTCCACATGAGGAGTTATTCAGAAAGGGGAATGCCAGAGGTGTATTCAACTCTGGTAGTGAGCTAGATAATCTTGTAATAACTGAGAGTGAAGTGGAGGAGAAATTGTTGAAGATAAACCCAAGAAAGGCACCTGGGGTGGATGGAATCTATCCTTATATATTAATGGAGGTGGCAAAGGAAGTAAGCAAACCCTTAGCCATAATTATGAGAGCTTCCCTGGACTCAGGAGAGGTACCCATGGACTGAAGATGTGAAAATGTGATCCCAATCAACAAAGGAGAATCAAACAGAGACACAGATAATTACAGACCTCATAGTTTAACTTCTGTTCTAGAGAAATTAATGGAGGCACTGGTTAAAGAAGCATTGCAGGATCCTCTAGACAAGACTTCAGTTATAGCTCGGACACAGCATGGGTTTGTTAAGGGGAAGTCTTTTCTGACTAATTTTATTGGATACTATGATGTAGTCACAAAGGAACTGGATACAGAAAACCATTGTAGTTTTCTGTATTTATAAATGATATTGATGATGGTATATCAGGCTTAATGTCCAAGTTTGCAGACGATACGAAGTTTGGCAGGGTTGTTAATGACACTAATGACAGTACACTGCTGCAACAGGATCTAGAAAAGTTGAGCAGATGGGCTGAGAGATGGCAAATGAAGTTTAACATTGACAAATGTAAAGTACTACATATGTGAAGCAGTAATCCCAGAGTAACGTATCAACTCTGTGGTACTACACTGACAGTGGTAGAGAATGAAAAGGACCTGGGGTTAATTGTGCAGGCAGATATGAAGTTTTCTGAACAGTGCAGGTGGTCTGCAAGAGTAGCTCATGGTGTCTTGTCAATGATATACACTTCCTTATCCCTGCTACAAAAATTTTTCTAGCAGGGATAAGGAAGTGACTATTCCTTTGTATAAAGCAGTGATCAGACCACACCTTGAGTACTGTATACAGGTCTGGAGGCCTCATTTTAAGAAGGATGTAGAGCTGGTGGAATGAGTACAGAGAAGGGCAACAAGATTAGTGAATGGAACAAAGGGTTGCTCTTACAAAGAAAGGCTTAAGTTTTGCAAATTACAATGTCTGGAGAATAGGCACCTGCAAGGTGATCTGATTGAGGTGTATAAAGCCTTGAATGGTTTGAGTATGCTCAATGCTGATGGGATTCTTCCTCTTGCTCAGAATAATCGCCTGATAGGGCATAAATTCAAATTGAGGAAAGACGGTTGTAGGATAGATGTGCGGAAGTTTGCTTTTAGCCAGCGAGTAGTTGATTGCTGGAACAAACTTTCATTTGTCGTTGTAGAAGTTGATAGCTTAAATAGATTCAAGGCAGAACTTGACAAACATTTGGAGCGGGTGGATGGGCGAAATAACAGTTTTTTTTTTTTTTTTTGGCTGATGCTGTATAAGCTTGCTTTCTTGCATCATGTGCATTCGCTAATGCTAATACACAAAACAACAATGGGTCCAGAACCGAACCCAGGTGAACTCCATTAATGACATTAGTCCACATAGAACAGAGTCCATTTATTACCACTCTCTGCCATCTCCCACTGAATAATCCCTTTATCCATTGCAGCAACTTGTCCTTAATGCCATATTCAATTTATAGAGCAGTCTTCCATGTGCAACAGTATCAAAAGTTTTCCTGAAATCGAAGTATATGATATCAAAAAATTTTTTTTCCATCCAGTTCCTTTGTAAACACATCATAGTATTCAGTCAAATTGGTCAGACAACACTTCCTCTTAACAAACTCATGCTGTCTCTGAACTATTACTGCAGTCTTGTCTAGGAGATCTTGTATCACCTCTTTAACCAGTGACTCTATTATTTAACTAACAGGTCTATAATTATTTGTGTCACCCTTTAGCATTAGCATTAGCATTAGTAGAGGCATATGATGTAAGAAAGCAAGCTTATTCAGCATCAGCCAAAAAAAAAACCCTCTCCCATTTCACCCCTCCGTTCGTTCGAAATACCTGTCCAGTTGAGCTTTAAATTTGTTTAGGCTATCAACTTCAACAACAAGTGATGGAAGTCGGTTCCACCAACCAACCACCCGCTGGCCAAAGGCAAATTTCCGCACATCTATCCGACATCCGTCCTTCCTCAATTTGAATTTATGCCCTCTGAGGTGATTATTCTGAGAAAGATGAAGAATCCCATTGGCATTGAGCATGCTCAAACCATTCAAAGCCTTATACACCTCTATCAGATCACCTCGCCGGTGCCTAGTCTCCAGACTCTGTAATTTGCAAAACTTAAGCCTTTCTTCGTAAGAGCAACCCTTTGTTCCATTTACTAATCTTGTTGCCCTTCTCTGTACCCGTTCCAGCAGCTCTACATCCTTCTTGAAATGAGGCCTCCAGACCTGTATACAGTACTCAAGATGTGGCCTAACCATTGCCTTATACAAGGGAATAATCACCTCCTTATCCCTGCTAGAAAAATTCCTGTATATCATTGACAAGACACCATGAGCTACTCTTGCAGCTCGTCTGCACTGCTCAGAGAACTTCATATCTGCCTGCACAATTACCCCCAGGTCCTTTTCATTCTCCACCACTGTCAGTGTAGTACCGCAGAGTTGATACATTGCTCTGGGGTTACTGTTACCCATATGTAGTACTTTACATTTGTCAATGTTAAACTTCATTTGCCACCTCTCAGCCCATCTGTTCAACCTTTCCAGATCCTGTTGCAGCAGCATAGCGTCAGTAGTGTCCTTAACGACCCTGCCAACCTTTGTATCATCTGCAAACTTAGACATTAAACTTGATATCCCATCATCAATATCATTCATAAACACCGAAAACAACAATGGACCCAACACTGAACCTTGAGGAACTCCACTAATAACATTAGTCCACGTTGAGCAGTGTCCATTGATTACCACTCTCTGTCTTCTGCCACTCAACCATCCCCTTATCCATAGCAGCAATTTGCCTCCAATGCCACACTGCTCCAATTTGTGCAGCAGTTTTTCATGTGCAACAGTATCAAAAGCCTTTCTAAGATCCAAATATATAATATCAAAGTTATTCCCTGCATCCAGTTCTTTTGTGACTACATCATAGTATCCAATCAAATTGGTCAGGCAAGACCTGCCCTTAACAAAACCATGCTGCGTCTGAGCTATAACTGAATTCTTGTCTAGATGATCCTGCAGTGCTTCTTTAACCAGTGCCTCCATTAATTTACCTGGAACAGAAGTTAAACTAACAGGTCTATAATTACTTGTGTCAGCCTTTGATCCTCCTTTGTGAATTGGGGTTACATTTGCACATCTCCAGTCTATGGGTACCTCCCCTGAGTCCAAAGAAGCTCTCATAATTATGGCTAGGGGTTTGCATACTTCCTTTGCTGCCTCCTTTAATATAACTGGATAGATCCCATCCACCCCAGGTGCCTTTTTTATGTTTATCCTCAACAATCTCTCCTCCACTTTCCTCTCAGTTATTACAAAATCATCCAGCTCACTGCCAATGTTTACTTTACCTACATCATTCTCCTTCCTGAATAACTCCTCATGCGTGAATGTAGATGCAAAATACTCGTTTAGATTGTTAGCCACCTGAGCAGGATCCTCAACTGTTGAACCATCAATATCCAGTGGACCAATCTGATTCATCCCTTTCCTTCTCGAGTTGAAGTATGTAAAGAACTCCTTTCTGTTTTTCTTTGCATCCTTTGCCAAGGATTTTTCATAGTCTGCCTTTGCCTGCCTAATCTCCTTTGTGACTTGGTTACAGACCAACTTATATCTATCATAGGCTTCCATGTCACCCATTAATTTGTATGTATCCCATGCATTTTTCTTCTCTGCCACATGTCTCATTAGTCCATCTGACAACCATTTAGGCCTAAACCTTGAACAATATTTCTTAGTTGGTATGTAAAGCCTGGTAGCCACCAAGATTAGTTCCTTGAATGCTTCCCATTTTGAGTTTGCTGTTGGTAACATCATCAGTTGGTCCCACTGTATAGAATTTAAATACTGTCTCAGACCATCATAGTCGCCTGTACGAAAACAAAAACCCTTCCCTTTACCTCTGATGGTAGTTACCTCCTTGAGTAAATCCCACTTCAACACACTGTGCTGCCACCTAGTGGTTCATTTATCTGCAGGTTCTTAATGCATGAAGAATCACTACTGATAATCAGATCAAGAGTATTGCTCCCTCTTGGTGCCTCACGAACATGCTGATGTAGAAAACAATCATCCAATAAATCCACAAAAGCCTTGCTAGTGTGCGAGTGACCAACCCACAAATTCCAGTCAATATCTGGGAAATTAAAATCCCCCATTATAAGACTCTCTGATTTACTGGCCCACTCTATTTCCCTGTACAATATATTATTATACTCATCAGAGTCATTAGGCCTATAGCACACTCCTACTCTCAATTTTGATTTCCCTATGCTTATGTCACACCAAACTGACTCGACACTGCCCTGTCCATCGATGTCAACTGGCTTCACTTCCTTTGACTTTATGTGTTTCTTAATTAATAGCATAACCCCTCCTCCCCTCCTGTCCTGTCTATCCTTTCTATATACATTGTATTCCCCAAATTCCAGTTCCGCATTACTTATATCTGTGTGACACCACGTCTCTGATATCCCAACAATATCTGCCTTTGATGTTTTGAGCAATACCTCAAATTCATCAAATTTATTTACCAAACTCCTAGCATTGGTGTACACGCAGGTATACATGCACCTGTTTCTATTCTTAGCTACGCTAACACAACCCATGTGTTTACTTGTAACGCAATGACTACCAGCAGTCTCTGAAATATCCTGCATCTTGTTTTTCAGACTTCTGCTCATTTGAATAGAAGCAGTGCAAGAATCACTTCCACCTCTGCCAGTGGCTACTGTTAATCTATTAGTCCTTGTATCCCCCCCAACTAGCAGTTTTCCGAGCCACCTAACACTGCCTCGACAGCATCAGCAAAAATTCTTGCACCCTTTCTATTTAAGTGTATCCCATCCCTGTAGAAGCAATCTCTCCTGTTAACAAGTACAGTCCAGGCTGAAAAAAATTCTACCCCTTGAGCCTTGCACAATCCCTCCAGGGCCGAATTGATCGACAAGGCTCTCATCATATACTCCCTCCTATCGTGTCTGGGCAGAATTGCAGACACTTTCAAGTTCAACCCTAATTCACGGCTTTTTTTCAACAGTGATCTGTACTTGCTAAGTAATTCCGCCGGTCTCCTACTCTTAATATCATTAGTGCCAACGTGTACAACTATATCACCTTTTGTGCCCTTAAAAGATGATATCCGCTCTACAACGTCATCAACCTTTGCCCCTGGCAGACATACCCTGGTCCTATTCCACCTATCCTTTTTACAAAGCATGTTCCCCGTTTCCCTGACAATAGAGTCACCAACAACTACTAGTTCCTGTGGGACCAGCGCATTCTGCCTAGGGGGCTGCCCCTGTGTTGCCTGATGACCAAGTGCAAGCTCTGGCGTTGATGTGGGCAGCTGAGAGCTTGATGGGCCCCTCAATTTATTTCCTTCGAGGGCATCCACCCTGTCCTTCAATGTCTCATAAAGGCCCATAACAACGCTGAGTTGTCGCCTGATTTCCTTGCACTCCTTACATCGTGCACACACAAAGACATCCCCCTTGGCAGTATCATGTCCCGTACCCGACTGCTCCGCAAACATCAAGCAAACAGTGCATTTTAATAGACTGGATTCAGAGGGCAACTGCCCCCCTCAGTTCTCCCCTGAACCACAGCACTCCCATTAGCTTGAGCCTTTTGCTTTGCTGCTCTGGTTAGAGTCATGATTCCAATTTAATTCAATAAAATTTAAAACAAAAATTAAATCCTTAAGTTATATCCCAAAACAGTTATGTTATATATATATATATATATATATATATATATATATATATATATATATATTTTTTTTTTTCGGTGTCTAGTGTTCCCTTTATACAACTTCCGTATCACGTGTACCACTTTGATCCCCCTTTGTGAATGGGGAACACATTTGCACATCTCCAGGCCATGGGGACCTCCCCAGGGTCCAAGGAAGCTTTCATAATTATGGCTGAGGGTTTGTTTACTTCCTCTACTGCCTCCTTTAATATAACTGGATAGATCCCATCCATCCTAGGTGCCTTCCTTATGTTTAGATTCAACAATTTCTCCTCCTTTTTGCTCTCAGTTATCACAGAAACACTTGGCTCTCTGTTAGAGTTTGATAAACTTCTGGCATTCCCCTCCTTGAATAACTCTTCGTGTGTCAATGATGCAAAATACTCATTGAGTTTATCAGCTACTTGAGCAGGATCATCAATAGTCGAACCATCTCTGTTAAGTGGACCAATCTGATTCAATTGCTTCCTTCTAGTTCTTTTCATAAGTAAAAAACTCATTGCTGTGTTTCTTTGCATCCTTTACCAAAGATTTCTCATAATCTGCCTTTGCTTGCGTAACCACCTTTTATTATAGACTACCAAGTAGTCTGTAATCAAGTTACAAATTATATCTGCCGTAGGCTTCTGTGTCACCTGATAATTTATATGCATCCCATGTATTTTTCTTCTCTGCCATGAGCCTTATTAATTCATCTGAAATCCATTTAGGCCTGAACCTTGAACAGCATTTATTAATTGGTACGAAAAATGTAGTAGCTTCCAAGATTAATTCCTTGAATTCTTTCCATTTACAATTTGCTGTTGATAACATAATTAGTTGGTCCTGCCGACCTGCCTAGCCAGTTTGGTAAAGTACCTGCCTGGTAACCCAAAGGTCACGGGTTCGAATCCCACCTCAAGCTTGGATCAGAGTAAAAATGCAAAACGTTTGGGAGGTGCATTATGGCCAAAGAAGCCGATGCGCCAACAACTAACAAAAAAAAAAAAAAAAAAGTTGGTCCTATTGTATAGAATTTGAAAATTGTCTAAGATGACTATAGTCACCTTTACAAAAGCTAAAATTAAAATTTATTATGAACTAAAATGATGCTTTGCACTAACTTTTTCATCTAGTAAATATCCCTCTAGGCTGGGGCTTTCAACCCTAAACCCCTTTTGGTAATAAGAACAGATTAATATTTAAAAGCATTTTAAATAAAATGCTTTTAATAAAACTAGGGGAATGCCAGAGGTGAATGCAAGAGGTGTATTCAACTTCAAAATTCCTCTGGCATTCCCCTCGCCGAATTTTGAATTCAAATTCAAAATTCAGCGAGGGGAATGCCAGAGGTGTATTCAACTCTGGCCGTAAGCTAGAGAATCTTGTAATAACTGAGAGTAAAGTGGAGCAGAAATTGTTGAAGATAAACACAAGAAAGGCACCTGGGGTGGATGGGATCTATCCAGTTATATTAAAGGAAGCAGCAAAGGAAGTAAGCAAACCCTTAGCCATAATTATGTGAGCTTCCTTGGACTCAGGGGAAGTACCCACAGACTGGAGATGTGCAAATGTGACCCCAATTCACAAAGGAAGATCAAAGGCCGACACAAGTAATTATAGACCTGTGAGTTTAACTTCTGTTCCCGGAAAATTAATGGAGGCACTGGTTAAAGAAGCACTGCAGGATCATCTAGACAAGACTTCGGTTATAGCTCGGACACAGCATGGTTTTGTTAAGGGGAAGTCTTGCATGACCAATTTGATTGGATACTATGATGCAGTCACAAAAGAACTGGATGCAGGGAATAACTTTAATTTTATATACTTGGATCTTAGAAAGGCGTTTGATACTGTAGCACATGGAAGACTGCTGCACAAATTGGAGCAGTGTGGCATTGGAGGCAAATTGCTGCTATGGATAAAGGGGTGGTTGAGGGGAAGAAGACAGAGAGTGGTAATCAATGGACACTGCTCATCGTGGACTAATGTTATTAGTGGAGTCCATCAGGGTTCAGTATTGGGTCCATTATTGTTTTCTGTATTTATAAATGATATTGATGATGGTATATCAAGCTGTATAATGTCCAAGTTTGCAGACAATATGAAGGTTGGTAGGGTTGTCAAGGACACTACTGACATTATGCTACTGCAACAGGATCTGGAAAGATTGAGCAGATGGACTGAGAGGTGGCAAATGAAGTTTAACATTGAAAAATGTCAAGTAGTACATATGGGAAACAGCAACCCCAGAGCAACGTACCAACTCTGTGGTACTACACTGACAGTGGTAGAGAATGAAAGGGGCCTGGGGGTGGTTGTGCACGCAGATATGAAGTTTTCTGAGCAGTGCAGATGGGCTGCAAGAGTAGCTCATGGTGTATTGTCAATGATATATAGGAATTTTTCTAGCAGGGATAAGGAGGTGATTATTCCCTTGTATAAGGCAATGGTTGGTCCACACCTAGAGTACTGTATACAGGTCTGGAGGCCTCATTTCAAGAATTATGTAGAGATGATGGAACGAGTACAAAGAAGGGCAACAAGATTAGTGAATGGAACAAAGCGGTGCTCTTATGAAGAAAGGCTTAAGTTTTGCAAATTACAGTGTCTGGAGACTAGGCAGCAGCGAGGTGATCTGGAGGTGTATAAAGCCTTGAATGGTTTGAGCATGCTCAATGCTGATGGGATTCTTCCTCTTGCTCAGAATAATCACCTGAGAGGGCATAAATTCAAATTGAGGAAGGACAGATGTATGATAGATGTGAGGAAATTTGCCTTTAGCCAGCGGGTGGTAGGTTGGTGAAACGGACTTCCATCCCTTGTTGTGGAAGTTGATAGCCTAAATAAGTTTAACCCTCAGCTGATCAGGTATTTCGAACAAACAGAGGGGTGAAGTGGAAGTGGTTATTTTTTATTTATTTTTTTTTTTTTTTTTATATATATTTTTATTTTTTGGCTGATGCTGCATAAGCTTGCTTTCTTGCATCAAATGCCTCTACTAATGCTAATGCTAACTATTACTTGAATAATCCTTGTTTATACACAATATTCTGACATGGATAAGTATTACAGCTGTGAGCTATACATTAATTAATAAAAAATCAGTATTTCTTATTTAGGTTTTATGGATATGACACTAATTCTAATTCTAATCCATAATTCTAATTTTGTAGAATGGTCATTTCATATTTGCATAAATGGTTTCTGTAATCAGAAACATTACAGTGTTATTGTAATGTTTCTGATTACAAAAAAATTATAATAACATTGGAAAATAAGCTGTTGTGATTTGATTCAAATTATTTTTTAATTTTTTATTGATGTTATTTTGGAAAACAAGAAAAAAATTCTGCCTTTATTCCCTAAAGTTATATTTTATTATGAATACCACTTAGTAGAAATATAAATAAAAAGCATACAAACATATCTTGCATTTCTAGCCATTTTGAAATTTTAAATTTAAATATTTAATTTTTACAGAGAAATTCATCATCAGCATTCTCATCTCACCCAGGCCTGTGAATATCTTCAAGAACAAGTTAATAATCAAAAAGAAGAGTGTCATAAAGAGATGGTGCAGAAATTTGGGGAAGAAGTTGATCTTGATTTTCTGGAAGAATTGGAAAGTAATCCGCGAATTTTAGAACTAAGATTGCAGCAGCAAGATTTAGCAGTACAGCATGAGGAAACTCTAAAGTTATGGGAGGTAAGTTACTAAATTCATATATTGTGGTTTCAAAATAAAGTTATTTAAGACCTCTGTGATACTTATTAGTCAGGATAATGCAAGGCATTTTACCAAACCAAACTATTTTTTTATTGTAGCAGACAAATGCTATTTTATTCATACCTTAAATAATGATATTTCAAAGTTTTAAATACCAAATATTTTTCAATGAAATTCAATTACAAAATTTTGCATTTCACAATATCCTGAAAGAGGCCTCTGAGGTCGGGAAAACTCATGTCTAAAAAATATATAAATTCATACACCGACCATTGGATAAAATTTAAAATTTAATATGACTACAATCTTTACACAAAAATATTTACAATAAACTATTGCGGAATGCTAAAAACTGTAATAAAAGATCATTTACAATAAAATTTGCTAAAATATAAAACATTAAAAGCGCTAAAAACCTGAAGCTTTCGGGAGCGTCAGCTCCCTTCTTCAACAGTGATATGACTTCCTGCAACATCTCCTTAAGTAGCAGGCTCACAGTACCTCCACACGTGGTATTTCTCCACGTGGTTCAATCGGCACATGGTCAGAACTGGAAGCGGAAATGTCTCGGGAACGTGGCAAAGAAAATCGTTCATCCGACCTTAATATAATTGTTTCAAAGATAGGATTAATACGTATAGCTCTATCTCTATTTATGATATTCCTACTGGATGAACTAATCCGTAAACCCTCGAGCCATTTACGCTCCCAGTATCCATGTGCACGATCCAAAATAATAGCGTCCTCCGGGGAGATTTGATGCTGCTTCTCCCAAAAATGTTCGGCCACAGCAGACTTGTTGTATTCAGCGGTTCTTATGGCATTTAAATGTTCAGCCATGTTGTTTCAAGGAACTATGTATAAGCAGGTTCGCGGTACTGCCATGGGTTCACCCATTAGTGCCACCGTGGCCAATTTGGCCATGGAGGAGTTGGAAAGTAGGGTTTTTAGTGGGTGTTCGTTTCCTATTAGGAATTGGAGAAGATATGTTGATGATACCTTTGCCCTGGTCCAGAAGGGGAGGGAGGATGATGCCGTTTGCTGGCTTAATAGCTTCTCCCAATTTATACAATTCACCTCAGAGGTGGAAACGGGTGGTACCCTGTCATTTTTGGATGTATTGATCTCCAGGGTGGGTTTTAGACTTAAGACGTCAGTTTTTAAAAAACCCATGTGTAGAGGTCAATACACCCATTTCAATTCAGCACAAGCTGGACAATACAAGAATAGTGTAACAAAAGCTTTATTTGACAGAGTAAGATCACACTGTACCACTTCTGAGGATAAAGAAAAAGAAATTAATCGTGTCACGGCAGAACTTAGAAAGTGCGGATACCCCCAGAAGATCCTGGATAGATATAGTAGAGGAGTGTCCGAACGTAGGGAGTCGTTCGTTCCGGTAGCCACCGCATACATCCCCTACTATCCGGGCCTTACTGAACATCTGGCAAGAATTTTACGGGGTTATGGGACACGCTGTGTACAGCTTCCCGGGCGGAGGCTGTGCACAGCTGTCTCAGGTCAAAGACCGCATACCAAAAGATCTTAGTAGTGGAGTGGTTTATAGAATAGAATGCCCGGATTGTGGGGAGTGTTATGTGGGGGAAACAAAACGATGGCTCAGGGATCGTCTGGGGAACATTTAAATGCCATAAGAACCGCTGAATACAACAAGTCTGCTGTGGCCGAACATTTTTGGGAGAAGCAGCATCAAATCTCCCCGGAGGACGCTATTATTTTGGATCGTGCACATGGATACTGGGAGAGTAAATGGCTCGAGGGTTTACGGATTAGTTCATCCAGTAGGAATATCATGAATAGAGATAGAGGTATATGTATTAATCCTATCTTTGAAACAATTATATTAAGGTCGGATGAACGATTTTCTTTGCCACGTTCCCGAGACATTTCCGCTTCCAGTTCTGACCATGTGCCGATTGAACCACGTGGAGAAATACCACGTGTGGAGGTACCATGAGCCTGCTACTTAAGGAGATGTTGCAGGAAGTCATATCACTGTTGAAGAAGGGAGCTGACGCTCCCGAAAGCTTCAGGTTTTTAGCGCTTTTAATGTTTTATATCTTAGCAAATTTTATTGTAAATGATCTTTTATTACAGTTTTTAGCATTCCGCAACAGTTTATTGTAAATATTTTTGTGTAAAGATTGTAGTCATATTAAATTTTAAATTTCATCCAATGGTTGGTGTATGAATTTATATATTTTTTAGACATTTTGCATTTCACACTGAAGACTCTCAGAAGTAATGTTTTCGTTTGAGATTACTTCAAGGTGTTATTCTAAGAATAACACCTTGAATATCAAATATTTTTTATTATTTAAATTTGAGAAACTTCTTTCACTTGAAGATAGTGAAAATTAGTAATAGTCACTTTGTATTTGCAACTGTAGGAACAAAATGTCTGTAATCAAGTCCCAAAGGAGATTAGGCTAACCAAAGGCAGATTATGAGAAATCTTTGGCAAAGGATGCAAAGAAAAACAGCAAAGAGTTCTTTACTTATGCAAGCTCTAGAAGGAAAGGGATGAATCAGATTGGTCCACTTAACATAGATGGTTTGACTATTGATGATCATGTTCAGGTAGCTGATAAACTGAATGAGTATTTTGCATCTACATTCACACATGAGGAGTTATTCAAGGAAGAGAAATGCCAGACGTTTATGAAACTAACAGGGAGCTACGTGATTTTGTAATAACTGAGAGCAAAATGGAGGAGAAATTGTTGTTGTTGTTTGGTTTTTAGGAGCATTAGCAACTAAAGCCATATTGCTCCAGGGATTTGCAGTAGTCATTCCCTGACCTTTCCGCATCCTCCGTATTTGGTGGTCACGGACTCAAACCCCAGTCTAATCAAGAAGCGTGTGCTACTCAGTGCCACTCCTGCCCACCTGGCTACGGAGGCGCCTGAGAAATTGTTAAAGTTAAACATAAGGAAGGCACCTAGGGGGTGGTCATTGGGATCTATCCAATTATATTAAAGGAGGCAGAAAAGGAAGCAATCAAACCCTTAGCCATAATTATGAGAGCTAGCTTCCTTGTGTCTAGGGAAATCCCCATGGCCTGGAGATGTGCAAATGTGTCCCCAATTCACAAAGGAGGATCAAAGGGTGACACAAAAAATTAGACCTGTTAGTTTAACTTCTGTTCTGGGGAAAATAATGGGTCACTGGTTAAAGTGATAAGGATCACCCAGACAAGGCTGCAGTAATAGTTCAGACATGGCATGGGTTTGTTAAGGGGAAGTCTTGTCTGACCAATCTGATTGGATACTGTGATGTGATCACAAAAGAACTGAATTCCAAAAATAATTTTGATATACTTAGATTTCAGGAAAGCTTTTGATACTGTTTCACATGGAAAACTGCTCTACAAATTGGAGTGGTATGGCATCAAGGGCAAGTTGCTGCAATGAATAAAGGGATGGTTGAGTGGGAGATAACAAAGAGTAGTAATCAATGGACACTGCTCTTCTTGGACAAACACTATTAGTGGAGTTCCCCTAGGGTTCAGTGCTGGGCCCATTGTTGTTTTGTGTATTCATCAATGATATTGATGAAGGTATATCAGGATTAATGTCCAAGTTTGCAGATGATACAAAAGGTTGGCAGGATTGTTAATGACAATAAAAACAGTATGCTACTACAACAGGATCCAGAAAAGTTAGGCAGATGGCATGAGATGTGGCAACTGAAGTTTAACACTGACAAATGCAAAGTACTGCTTATGGGTAGCAGTAACCCAAGAGAAATGTACCAACTGTGTGGTACTACACTCAGGGAGTTGGAGAATGAAAAAGACTTGGGAGAATTGTGCAGTCAGATGTGAAGTACTCTGAGCAGTGCAGACGAGCTGCAAGAGTAGTTCATGGTGTCTTATCAATGATATACAGGAATTTTGCTAAGGCCTCAACTGATGAGTTTCCACCTCTAGTTTCTTCACAGGAATAAAGTAAAATAAGGGAAACTATGAGTATAACAGCTCCTAAGGCTAAACTAGAACATCTTGAATTATCAAGTAAGGTACCAATTTCTACAATGACAAATGTCATTACTGATTCTTCTCAGTAAAACCTTTTATTCCTGACACTTTAATGAGGGCTGCTACTTCAACTGCCAAGAAAATTAAAATACTAAATGTCGGGACTGTCTTATTTTCAGATCTTTCCCCTGTTGATGCACTTACTTTCCTGCGAGAAGAAATTGAAACTTACCTATTAAATGACAATAGTAAGGTCACAAAAACTGCTATCAAAGCTATTCTTCATTCTTGGAGCGGTCTTGAACTAGTTGTGAATGGCTTGATTACAGAAAATGAAGCTCTTAAGATGAAAATTAAGATGCGACAAATAAGAAGTGATGACTCAAAAACTATGCCCACACCTTCTCTCTCATATGTGTCTGTGGCAAAATCTTCAACGTCTACGGAATTAGTTGATGCTTCTTTAAACATAGTTTCTCTTGAAAACTTATCTGAAGCTACCGCACAATCCCTTGCAAAAATTTCTATTAACCAAACAGACAGCCTGCAATCCACCAATGTTAAAACTACTTCAACCAGAAAACCACATTTATTACTCTTAAAGGCACCTGAGAGTTCTACTCTTACTACAAGCACTGATGTTAAAGAATGTGTAGTTCAAAACATTGAAGCAAGACTTGAAAGAAGTTAAAGATAAAGCTCTCCGTCTCATTAAAAACAAAGGCATAATTTTAGAAAGTAATTCCGGTAAATATTTGGATACCATCTCATCCTCAAGAATCCTGTCTGATGTTGGAATCACCCCTGAGATACCTAAGAAATTGAATCCAACCCTATTGGTATACAATATTGATAATGATTTAACCAAAGAGAAAATACTTGATAATTTCTACTTCAAAAACCTGAAAGAATTTAATTTCACACGCGAAGAAATCTCACAAGAGATCACTTTCCAATTTAAAATTAGCTCCAAATCAAAGAACACTTCTAATTGGGTGTTTGATTTTACCCCACATATTTTTTCAGCTTTTTCTACTTTAGACAGGTTATTTATTGGGTGGATCGCTCACTGATTTAAGCCTTTCATTGTTGTGACGAAGTGCTATTGTTGTCTTGCTTTCGGACACACTTCAAGTACATGTAAACAAAAGACCTTCTTGTGGACATTGTGGCAAACAAGGCCATATCTTTGCTGAGTGCCCCAGCAAAGATCCGCCTGTCTGCTTTTAATTGCAAGAGGCACAAACATGATGCTAATCATTCCGTCAGAGATATCAACTGTCCTGAATACATAAAGGCTCAAGACACAATAAGGCAACGAACAATTCCCATCTAATATCACAGTCTTTTCGAGTTCAAGCACTTCCCAGCCAAATATCTCGACCGTCAACTTAAAGATTCTGCAAGCCAATGCTCACCATTCACGCACTGTGGCCAGATGAGCTACATCATGTGTCTGAGGAGGAACTCATTGACATTCTTATTTTTCAAGGACGATATCATAGTAAAGGGCGAATTGTTGGATATCCTTTCTCTTCTCGGATTTTACAACCAACTCATCGAGATCCTAAGGTAGCCATTGTAATATTTAATAAAAATGTTGACATTTTACTTTTGTCCTGATTAACATCACAGCATGCCATTTGCATTCAAGTCTTGAACCCTAATCACTCGACTTATGTTATCTCAATGTATTGCCCTCCGTCATCTGACATAATTCCTCACTTACACTATATTGATTCCGTATTCAGTTTATTAGGCCTTGTTCCTCTGTTAATTCTACTCGACTCAAACGCCAAGTCTGCATTGTGGCATAGTTCTTTCACAAATGCTCGGAGATTACTGCTTGAGGATACCATCTTCTCCTATCAGCTTACTGTCTTGAATCAACCAAACCAGCCATGTACCTATTCTAATTCCCTGGGTGAAACAAATATAGACATTTCTCTGGCCACAGCCCATATTGCTCCTTATATTACTGACTGGCACATAGAAACTGACCTAACAACAAGTAACCATTGCTCTATCGTCTTCCTGATGGGATCAACTCTTCCTCTTCAACAACCTCTTCGTAATCTCATACGTTACTCTCTTAGAAACATAAAATGGGATTGTTTTAATCGTTCCGTTCTCTCTCTCTCTCTCTCTCTCTCTCTCTCTCTGATTTGCCTGAAGACAACCTAGAAAAGTTTTTAATTCTCTTACCACTGAACAACTAGCACTGCAGATTCAAAACATTATCATTACTGCAATTCAGAAATCTACACATAAAAAGAAGCTAAAAACTAACTGCACACCTTGGTGGAACAACAAACTTCTTCTTCTCGGAAACTTGTACACAAAGCCAGAAGAAATTTTCAGCGCAAATGGCGAACTTAGC
This sequence comes from Mastigoproctus giganteus, assembly GCF_048544385.1. NCBI lineage: Eukaryota > Metazoa > Arthropoda > Arachnida > Uropygi > Thelyphonidae > Mastigoproctus > Mastigoproctus giganteus. The sequence goes on along the minus strand of NC_143578.1, from coordinate 221,396,174 downwards.
CTCAAGAAGAAGTTAACAGATTAACCGAAGAATACAAAACTCTCAAAAGAAAATATGTAAAATTTATTTATGAAAGCAAATTGCAATCCTGGCACAATTTTGTCTGTACATCTGGGAATAATAATCCTTGGGGTGTCATTTATAAAACTGCTAAAAATAAAATGATCCTGGGTGATTTTAACTCCATTACCTCCAACAGTATGGAAACTCTTACATTAACAGACTCCATAAATGCCATCTTGAACCAACTGCTGCCTAATGATCTCACTATTGACACTTCATACCATATATCTATTTGAGATTTAAACCAAAAATACCTTCCTTTAGAAGAAACAAGTCCATTCACTACAGAGAAACTTACTTCAATCCTGAAAAAAATTCAGTCAAACAAATGTCCTGGCAATGACGTGATTAATAATATATTTATCAAACATTTTTATGACCTAAGGCCCAAAGTTCTACTTAAATTATTCAACAACTGCTTAAATGCTGGAACGTTTCCCAAACCATGGAAACATGCCATTCTTAAGATTTTGCATAAACCTGGTAAGCCACAAGACAATGCCAGATCCTACCACCCCATACATAGCCTTGCTCTCACACCTGAGAAAAGTGTTAGAGAGACTAATTGCTAATAAAATTACCACACTGCAGGAAGCTACAAGATCCGCATCCTCTCTTCAATACGGTTTTAGGCAAGGGCTTGGATGCGAAGACGCCCTATTAGAACTTCACCACCTTATTGATAGCTCCACTTCCAAGTACATTATGGCGATCTTTATTGATTTTGAGGGCGCTTTTGATACTTTATGGTGGGAGAGCACCATCAGTAGACTCTTGCAATCATTGCTCTCTTCAGTTTTTTAAACTTGTTAGAAACTACTTTGCTGATCGCATTGTCACCAAGATCACTAAAAGCATGAAGATTCACAGATCTGTCTCCCATGGTTGCCCCCAGGATCAATTTTGGGTCCCTTGATTTGGAACCTAGTTCTTGATGATTGGCTGTTTAGAACAGGCCTGGGCAAACTTTTTGGCTGAAGGGCCACATTAGGAATTCAAAAAGAAGGCAGGCCGCACACAAAATACTATTTTTAGATATATATTATTTGTTATCATGAAGAAGAAATATAACATAAAAAAATTATTCTCTAACAACCAAGAATTTAATGAGATGAATGGAACTGTTTTACATCTTTTACCATTTTTTTAATTTCAGGTGTTAATTTTGTAGTTGAGATTCTTAAAACTTCTTGTAAATGTTCATCGGTGATGCTTGATAGTAAAGAATTTTTATTTAGATTCATGATGGAAAACGTTTGTTCACATATGTAGGTTGATCCAAAAATAACTAACATTTTTCGAGCAAAATCTTCGACATTTATTAATTAACAAAATCCTTGTTAATTAATAAATGTCGAAGGAACAACTGGAGTTTTAATTTAAATCCATTCAAACTTTTTACCATATCATGGGCGTATAAATTTTTCCCTTGTAACACGGTGTTGAAAGTGTTTAAGTGTGTCACAATGTTCAGGGTAAACGCAAAATCACAAATCCAGTTATTATCAGTTAATTCGGGAAAGTCCATAATATTTTTCAGTTTTAAAAATAGAATGATGTCATCTTTAAGATCCCATACTTACCGAAGAACTTTTCCTAAGCTAAGTCATCGAATTTGGCTATGATAAGGAATATGTGTACTCTGATTCAATATCTTGAAGAAAATTAACGAATTGTCTGTGTTTCAGGCCCCTCGATCGTATTAAATTTACTAGTTTAATAATACAAGATGTGACATGTTCAACTTTTAACACATTTTTACATAATACTTGTCAATGTATAATACAATGAATTGTAATTAAATTATAATCAGGATAATTCCTGATTATAATTTAATTTCAGGATAAAATTTCACAAATTTTATCCCGAATTTTCTTTAACGCTCCAACATTTTTACCTGTCAAACTTGGTGCTCCGTCAGTTATTAAGCTTACCATTTTGTTCCATTGTAAATTATATCTTGTTAAGCATTTTTCAACTTTTTCAAATATATCAGCTCCCATTGTTGTCTTTAAGAGATTCCAAGAAGCTCTTAAATAATTTCAAAATTAGAGAAACATCCACATAAGAAAATTAATAACTGCGCGGTATTCTTTTGGTCATTACTTTCGTCGAGAGCTATCGAGTACCACGTTATGGATTCTAATACTGATAATAATTGCTCATTCAAATTTGTATCGATACATGCAATTCTTCTTACTACGGTTCACCGAGATAAACTTATATTCTCAAATTTGTGTTTAATGTCAGGACATATAAAAAATAATAAATTTTCTGTTTATACTCCGGGCGACAACCAAGTCAGTAGAGTTTACAATAAATCGTCAATACAAATATTTATCGTATTTAGTAGTCACGGACTTGAACCCCGGTCCACTCAAGGAATGCATGCTATGCACTCTCGCTCCTGACCACTGGGCTATGTCAGGCCCCCAATAAAAATAAATTGTTTGTACCACGGGACGACCAAACGGGGTTCACAAGATAGAGAGAATACAAGAAACAGCAGTCATGGGCTTGAACCCCGGTCACTCATGGCATGTGTACTTATGCACCCGGGCGCCTGACCACTAGGATAATTCCACAAGCTGATATATGCTTCAGCTATACATTCTTTAATATAGTCTCCATCACAAAAGGCTTGTTGCTTTTTGCAATTATATGAGAAATAACGAAACTTGCCTCTACAGTAGCTTCTTGTTCCTTAGTTACCCGCGTAAATACATTTTGTTGTCTAGATAAATTTTGAATCAATCCATCAGCAGTTTTCTTTCCCGCTTCCGGAGTTAAATTGGTACCATATTCGGAATGTTCAGTAGTGAAATGTCTTTTAATATTGTACTCTTTCAACACTGAGACACTCTCCCGTCAGATGAGACAAATAGTCTCGTTATTTATGTTAGAAGAAAAATATTTTGTGTTCCACTCTTCATTGAAGACACGATGCTCTTGTTGAATTTTTCGTTTTTTATTCATTTTTAAAAGGGCGTAAATATTATTTTTATCGCTACTGGCACCAAGATGATAACCGAAGATAATGCAAAAAAACTAACTGCAGGATGACCTTCAGAGAAAACAGATTGGAAATGTGGCCGATCGGCAGTCCTATCCTATTACTCCGCCACTGCAGCAAAGCCGTTTTCGTCTTCACCGGTTGTCTGTTACCGTAGTTTCGCGTGGTTAGTTTATAATCGCAAATTATACCGTTATAAAATCGCCTGTTGGCTCGTCCCGGTTCGCGCACAATTTCAAATTCTATCTGAATTTGAACAATAGAGAGATGATAAAACAATTTACGAGTCGACAAATTCTATAATGTATTACATATACAGATTTATTTTTCAAAAAGGCGTCGCAAAAGGCATAAAATAAGTAAACTTTTTTCGAAAATACAATTAAAGCTCGCGGGCCACACAAAAATGTGTGGCGTGCGGCCAGCGGGCCTGGATTAGAACGAATGAATTTCAAAATGTGCAACAACTTACGTATGCAGATAACCTTGTCATCTTGGTGAATGGAAACTCAAGATCTGATATAGAACTCTATGCAAATAAAGTACTCTTTGAACCATCGTCTTGGTCCTCTAAGAACAAATTGAAACTATCCCCAACCAACAAAGATCGTGATTTTTAAACACAAATTGGACTATGGCAGACAACCAGATGTAAAACTTGACAAGAAATCACTTCAACTTGTCCAAAGCACCAAATTTTTAGGAGTCATCATCGATGAACGCTTTTCCTTTACTGTGCATATACAACATCTGTCCGTCAAAGTTATGAGTTTAACCACAATGCTGCTCCAAATTACGAGACAAGACTAGGGACTGAACACTAAAACCCTATATCTATTTTATAATGCTGCCATAATTCCATTTACAACCGATACTGCTGATATAGTTGGGATATCACAGACGAGGTGTCACACAGATATAAGGAATGCAAAACTGGAATTTGAGGACTATAATGTGTACAGGAAGGATAGGAAGGGAGGAGGGGTTATGCTATTAGTTAAGAAACACATAAAATCCAAGGAGATACAGACAGTCGACATCGCTGGACAATGCAGTGTCGAGTCAGTTTGGTGTGACATAAGCACAGGGAAAGCAAAATTGAGAGTAGGAGTGTGTTATAGGCCTAATGACTCTGATGAGTATAATAAAAAACTGTACAGGGAAATGGAGTGGGCCAGTAAATCAGAGAGTCTTATAATGGGGGGATTTTAATTTCCCGGATATTGACTGAAATTTGTGGGTTAGTCACACACACTAGTAAGGCATTTGTGAATTTATTGGATGAATGTTTTCTACATCAGCATGTTCGGGAGGCAACTAGAGTGAGTAATACTCTTGATCTGATTATCAGTAGTGATTCTTCATGCATTAAGAATCTGCAGATAAAGGAACCACTAGGTGGCAGTGATCACAGTGTGCTGAAGTGGGATTTACTCACAGGTAACTCCCATCAAGGGTAAACGGAAGGGATTTTAATTATGTAAAGGCGACTATGGAGGTCTGAGACAGTATTTAAATTCTATACGGTGGGACCAACTGATGATGTTACCAACAGCAAATTCAAAATGGGAAGCATTCAAAGAATTAATCTTGGAAGTTACTAGGCTTTACATACCGACTAAGAAATATTGTTCAAGGTTCATCTGGCATCCATTGTTCAATGGATGTCAGATGAACTATGAGACATGTGGCAGAGAAGAAAAATGCATGGGATATATATAAATTAATGGGTAACATGGAAGCCTACAATAGATATAAGCTGTTCTGTAACCAAGTCACAAAGGAGGTTAGGTAAGCAAAGGCAGATTATGAGAATTCTTTGGCAGAGGATGCAAAGAAAAACAGCAAAGAATTCTTTACCTTTGTAAACTCTAGAAGGAAGGGGATGAATCAGATTGGTCCACTAGATATTGATGTTTCAACTGTTGATGATCCTGCTCAGGTGGCTAACAAACAAAGTATTTTGCATCTACATTCACACATGAGGAGTTATTCAGCGAGGGGGAATGCCTGAGGTGAACTAAACTCTGGCAGTGAGCTAGATGATTTTGTAATAACTGAGAGGAAAGTGGAGGAGAAATTGTTGAAGATAAATATAAGAAAGGCACCTGGGTGGATGGAATGTATCCAATTATATTAAAGGAGGCAGCAAAGAAAATAAGCTGGCCCTTAGCCATGGTTATTAAGGCATCCTTGGACTCAGGGGAGGTCACCACTGACTACAGATGTGCAAATTTATCCGAAATTCACAAAGGGGGATCGAAAGGTGACACGATTAATTACAGACCTGCCGGTTTAACTTCTTTCCGGGGAAAATAATAGCGTCGCTGGTTAAAGAAGCACTACAGTATCATTTAGACAAGACTGCAATTATAGCTCGGACACAGCATGGGTTTGTTAAGGGGAAGTCTTGTCTAACAAATTTGATTGGATACTATGATGTAGTCACAAAGGAACTGGATGCAGGGAATAACTTTGATATCATATAGTTGGATCTTAGAAGAGCCTTTGATACTGTTGCACATGGAAGACTGCTGCACAAATTGGAGCAGTGTGGCATTGGAGGCAAATTGATGCTATGGATAAAGGGATGGTTGAATGGCAGAAGACAGAGAGTGGTAATCAATGGACACTGCATTTCGTGGACTAATGTTATTAGTGGAGTCCCTCAGGGTTCAGTTTTGGTTGCATTGTTGTTTTCTGTATTTATAAATGATACTGATGGTATAAATGGTATATCAGGCTTAATGTCCAAGTTTTCAGATGATATACGAAGGTTGGCAGGGTTGTTAATGACACTAAGGACAGTATGCTGCTGCGACAGGATCTGGAAAAGTTGAGCAGATTGGCTGTGAGGTGATCATTGAAGTTTAACATTGACAAATGTAAAGTACTACATATGGGAAGCAGTAAACCCAGAGTAACGTACCAACTCTGTGGTACTACACTGACAGTGGTAGAGAATGAAAGGGACCTGGGGGTGGTTGTGCAGGCAGATATGAAGTTTTCTGAGCAGTGCAGATGGGCTGCAAGAGTAGCTCATGGTGTATTGTCGATGATATATAGGAATTTTTCTAGCAGGGACAAGGAGCTGATTATCCCCTTGTATAAGGCGATGGTCAGGCCACACCTTGAGTACTGTATACAGGTCTGGAGGCCTCATTTTAAGAAGGATGTAGAGCTGCTGGAACAAGTACAGAGATGGACAACAGGATTAGTGATTGGAACAAAGGGTTGTTCTTACGAAGAAAGGTTTAAGTTTTTCACATTACAGTTTTTGCAGACTAGGCACCTGCAAGGTGATCTAATTGAGGTGTATAAAGCATTGAATGGTTTGAGCATGCTCAATGCTGATGATTTTTCCTCTCGCTCAGAATAATCACCCGAGAGGGCATAAATTGAAATTGAGGAAAGACAATTGTAAGATAGATGTGTGGAAGTTTGCCTTTAGCCAGCGGGTGGTTGATTGGTGGAACAGACTCCCATCTTTTGTTGTGGAAGTTGATAGCCTAAATAAATTTAAGGCTGAGCTGGACAGGTATTTGGAACGAATGGAAGGGTGAAAATTTTTTTTTTTTTTTTTTTGGCTGATGCTGCATAAGCTTGCTTTCTTGCATCGTGTGCCTCTACTAATGCTAATGCTATGTTGCCAGCCTTTGCTTTAGACATACTGCACTTAAAACTGTACAAACTAAGTTATCCACTATTTAATGTTGTTTTCTGCTTAGCCTACTTCACGTTTGCCGAACAGTATCAACTCCAGCTCTACAGACTCTTGCAGGCACTATACCACTTGACCTGCATGTTGTGTTTAGAGGGCCTTTGCTCCATTTACGAGGACTGCAGAGGCATTTCTACGGAATTTCAGGGAATCGTTGTTAACCCTCAGGCTGATCCTAAAACTGAACGAATCTGACGCTGGAATTTGTTAGTAAACAACTGGCAGAATAGATGGAATTCTACTGAAAAAGGAGCTATTACCAAAAAATTCGTTCCCGACATAACTGCACTACTTTCGTCATCCAACAGAAAATGGTTTTCACCCTCACTGTTTACCTCCTAAATACTAACTGGACATGGTTTGCTTAGCGTAAAACTATACCAATTCAGACTTTATAATACAGTCTCCTGTCGATGTGGGTTACCGGAAGACTCTCCTCACGTACTTTTTGAATGCTCCATTTACAAGGACCTAAGATTGGCTCTTAAGGCAACGGTATCAAACTTGTCTCCTGGATGTGAGAAGACACTCATATCTGTCAACCTGCTTTTAATCGCAGGAAGTCTTTCAATGTTAATGCAAGCAATCAAACTAAAAACACTTCATAAATGAAAATACAACCTGTTGCCTCGTTTGTCGTCCTGATGACGTAATGTCCAAAATTTTGCTGGTTTTCAAGAACACACGCGAAGATTTTAACAGATGCTGCACTTGTCTGGTTATTCATTCTTTATCAAGACTCACAGTGATACCGTCATTCATCATCCAGTGACTTCTGATACCACTCCAGATTAACAGAATTTTATCTAGAACTTGTTCCTGCTGATCTTGGTTTTGGATGACATTACTACTGTTTGACAGTACACCTTTTCTGTTTGTGGACTACTTTGGGCAGCTGCATAAAGACGTGGGCAAAGACATAGATAAAGATTTTATTTATTTATTTTTTTGGCGAAGGTAAAGAAAGCCTGCACGAGAAGCATGCAAAAGTTCAATGAAATTTACTGGTAAAAGTACTTTGCCGTAATGGCATTTATATTGTTGCTTGCTCAGTAAACATACAGTGGGTGTTATCAGTCAGGAGTAGAAATTGAATCCCATGGGAAATTGAAACCCTCTCAAAGTGTACGTGGTAACCTGACCTTTTTTCTTTAGAATCACTGGTGGACTAGTGGATAAATTGTTTATTAAGGGGAAAAAAAAAAAAAAAAAAAAAAGGCAAAGGAACCCCACATGAGAAGCACGGCAAACTTCGAAAACGTTTACGGGTGAAACTACGTTACGAACATATTTTACGACACCAGAACTTCCAATATGACTCTGTTCATGATTCAATTAGTGATTCTAAAGAAAAAAGGTAAGGTTACTCCCCCCCCCCACTTCGGGACGGTTTCAAGCTCCCGTGGGATTCAACTTCTACTCCAGACCAACAACACCCACCAACAATACAAATGCCATTACGGCAAAAGTACTTTTACCGGTAAATTTCATCGAACTTTTGCATGCTTCTTATGCAGGCTTTCTTTACCTTAGCCATTTTTTTATTTTTATTTTTTTTTTTTTGTGTTTTTATTATTTTTTTTTTTGTTTGGTTTTATTTTTTTTATTTATTTATTTATTATTTTTTTTATTTATTTATTTTTTTTATTTATATATTTTATTTTTATTTTTTTTTTTACTTTATGCTATTCTCTTCTTTATTTCTTTGTTTTCTGCTGTCCTGTCTCCTGGGAATGACTGTGTGTGCATGCACGTGTGCTCTTGCCAGCTTTGCTGGCACAGGGGTTCTTTTGAATAACTTCAAACTCGTTTTGAACATTCAGTGCTTGACTGATGGCCATGGTACATGCGTAGTGCCGACCTCCCCGTGGTGTAGACAGACGCTGGGCAGGCTTTCCAGGTGATCGCCTGCCTGGTGACAAAACGGCCAGAAACAACTAAACAATACAACAACACACACACACACACATTGCACGAACATAATATTACACACATTTCTGGCCTGTTACAGTACTCTGTAACCATCACAGTGTACAAAGGCAGAATTGAACTTTCGTTCAGGTGCCGTCCAACATAAGATACTATACATGTCTTGAATGGTTTGAGCACGCTCATTGCTGATGGGATACTTCTGCTTGCTCAGATTACTCACCTGAGGGGACATAAATTCAAACTGAAGAAAGACAATTGTAGAATATATGTGTGCAGAAATTTGCTTTAGCCAGCAGGTGGGTGATAGTTGGAACAAACTTCTATCTGTCATAGTTGGAGGTCATCGAGGCAGAACTAGACAAACATTTGGAGTGAATGGATGGGTGAAATGGGAAGGGGCTGATGATATTTTTTGGCTGATGCTATATAAGCTTGCTTTCTTGCATCTAATGCTAATGCTAAAATCATGCTTAGTTATGCCATCTGTGAGAGTCTCCATAGCCGAGTGCAGTAGCACACGCTCTTTGAGTAGACCGGGGTTCAAGCCCCTGACTGCTGAATACAGTCAATCTGCCAACCTGCACTGGACCAGCATGGCAGATTATGGTCCATTTTCCTCAGCATGAATTGTTGAGGAGGCTTCCATCCTGCAGTGGGTTGATAATGGCTGCACTTTACTTTTTTACTTTTTTTTTACTAGAAACATACTATAATAGATGTCACAGGAATTTCTTCCATTTGTGGCCCATCGTGTCTTTAATGCACAGTATCATTAGGTAGTAACTCTAAATTCTTACAGTTTTTGAAAGAACTCTTATTTTACTTGTCATATTAAATAGTAGAATGTAAGGTCTTCAAAAATCTCTGAATAAATTAAATAAAGGTGTGTAAAGAATTTGGCATGAACATTTGTTACACAGAACCAAAAATTATAAAAGCTGAGACAGAAAATTTATAGTTTTTTTTTTTTTTTTTTTTTTTATGAAAACCCCAAACACAAGAGGTATTAGAACCTATAGTACTTAGTACCATTCTTGGGTTGGAGGTTCAGAAGATGAAAGAAGATATTTGTTGACATTAGATTTGAACTTTTGTAGACTAATTTTCAGGAAATATGTATAAAGGAAGTTTGTTCAGAAAACGGCAGTTGAATGAATAAACAAGGAAGATGAAAAGTTGGTTCTGTGAGTTTGAAGTTGGACGGCAAATGGATGTTGGCTGACGGCGGCACATGTTCGGATTGTTTTGAAAGAAAGAGCGGGAATTATAGAAGCCAATTCAGAAGAAAAGTGCGATGGAAGTATCTGTAGAAAAGGCATGCAGCAGTAACAGTGCGTATATGAGACAGCGAGTGGACAGACTCTATTAGTCATTAATTAAAATAACTTCCCTCTTCTGAATGGAATCTTGAAGTCCTGAGAGAGGTTTTGGGGGCACCACCCCAGATGTAGGAACAATATTCCATGGTAGGGTGGATTTGCTATTTGTACAGAGTGAACAGCTGTTTGGAAGAAAAGTAATGCCAAGAGCGAAAGAGAAAACAAGTTTTTTAGATGCAGAGGAAGCAATATTTGTAATTGTTGTGTTGTTTGTTAGTTATTTGGTTTTTAGGAGCATTAGCAACTAAAGCCACATTGCTCCAGGTATATGCGGTGGTCATTCCCTGACCTTTCCGTATCCTCCGTACTTGGTGTTCACAGGCTCGAACTACGGTCTGGTCAAGAAGCGTGTGCTACGCACTGCTGCTCCTGCCCACCTGACTACGGAGGCACCAATATTTGTAATCTGCTTGTGCTAAGAGAGATTAGAAGTCAGGGTAATTCCCAAAAGAGATATATCATTTTGCCTAGAAATCGGACTATCACCAAAGATAAGCATAGGAGCAGAAGAATCCTTTTTGTGAGATATAATACAAGACTGAGTTTTAGAAAGATTGAAATCAACTAAGTTGTCTTTGCCCCATTGGAGAATTACCTGGAGATCGACATTTAAGAAATTAGTAGCGGATATTCTAGAAGTTGAAGCTGATTGAGCAGGGTAAGGTTTCTCAAAATAGAAAGTGAAATTATGCAATGTGCTATCATCGGCAAAACTATGGATAGGATTTCCAGTCAATGGAAAAAAGGTCATTAATATACAAGATGAAAAGAGTGGAGGAAAGAACTGAACCAGCATTAGTGGAGAAGTTAGAAGACAGAGAGCCATCTACCATCACCCTCAGTGAGCAATCAGAGAGAAAACTGGATAACCTATTACAAAAAACAGTTGGCAAACCATAAGATGGAAGCTTGTTTAGAAGACCTTTATTCCAAATACGATGAGATGTCGAGAGCAACTTCTTGTGTTTCACCGAACTTTTCCATTGAATTTGTCCACAAATGGGTAACATAAGCCAGAATATCACCAGTGGATCGACACTGACGGAATCCATACTGGCAATCGTTGATCAGACAGAAGGTTTCTAGGTAATTTAAGAGTTGGTGGTTAATTGATTTCTCCATCACTTTAGAAAAAGTAGAAGTAATTGCAATGGAACAATAATTGGATGGGAGGGATTTGTCACCCTTTTTAGAAACTGGCCAGATATGAGCAAATTTCCAAGCAGAAGGAAAAAGATCTTTGGAATAAGAAAGTGAAAAAAAAGGCGGCAAAGAAAGAACAGGAGTAAGTTCAGGAGCACAGGTTTTGAGAACAAGTGGAGAAATAACATCAGGGCCTGGAGCTTTACCAAGATTATACATGAGTTGGAAGAAAAATAGGATGCTAGCAGGTCAGCTTTATCCTAGGCTGAAGTGACAACAGAACCATCTGGTTTTGACAGAGGTGGGAGCAGAGAAGATCAAAAGTTGTGCCCAATAGATTTCGCAAGAGACCAGAATGCTCGGCTACCATTAATAAAAGAAGCAAGTTTTCTACTCTTAGCCTGTTCAAAATTTAGTTTGGACTGATTAATAACTGCTTTACAATTGTTATGAGCTTTGGTGTAGACAGAAAATGAAACTGAAGAATTGGAAACAAGCCAATTACGATATGCAATGTTCTTCTCTTGAACAGCCTTAGCACATTTATTGGAAAACCAAGGTTTAGATAAAGGATGAGATTTTAAAATGGGTGTGGAATAACGGATTCCATTTCAACAAGAATAATTTAACTGACACAAACTGAGCAAATGGTGCCAAACAATACGAAGTTGGAAATAGCCATGAGATAAAGGCTCCATTGGAGAAGAGACAATCACCAAGTTGTGATCCGAGGTGCCTAAAGGACCACTCACTTCAACTGTGTACTTAGAAGGGTTGTTTGTGAGAAAAAGATCAAGCGTATTGGCTGTATGGTTAGGATTGTCCCATATTCTTGTAGGTAAATGAACAGTCTGTGTAAGGTCATTAGTAATTGCAAAAGCCTCAACATCTTGACTAGCTCGGTCAGTGTGAGTAGAAAACGGAAGCTAGCTGGAGTTGTGAAGGCTAAATTCACCAAGGAAAATTACCTCACTGTTAGGAAAGTTGGACTGGAGAAAGTCAAGTTGCAAAGAGAGGAAATCAAAGAGCTCCAAGTGATTAGTGGAGTTGGGAGAACAGTAGAGACAACAGATTAATTTGACACAATGAGGTAGAGAGATTTTAAGCCAGAGAAGATCGAAAAGAGGAGATTCCATTACCAAGCCTCTGACAGGGAATATCGGAACGGACATATGCACACAAGTACCACCTTTGAGACAAAAGTAATCATACAACGAATCAAAGTAATCGTACATCCTCCATATTTGGTTGTCATGGGCTTGAACCCCAGTCTAATCAAGAAGCGTGTGCTACACACTGCTGCTCCTGCCCACCTGGCTATGGAGGCGCCTGTATATTTGTGAAATGAACTAGGAAGTGTTTGGGAGGTTTAGATCTTTTTGCAGATAAGCTTACTCTATAAGTTTGACAATTAATGGTGTATTAAATAGTAGTAAGAAAAAAGCGGGTTGAGGGGGGACATACTGTATGAAGTAATGAAATTTTTGGATATGGCATACACATGGTAAGAATATACCCAGATCATTGATATAATATGGCCTCGACAATGCCCCCCCCCCCACATACACACTCAGACTCCCTCCAGTCACTATCTGGCAGAGTAGTGGTAGCAAGATTATACACTAGCTGATCCAGAAGCCTCCTAAAGAGTTACCAATAGGCTCGGTCCGGTGTACTAACTAGCGGCCAGCCTGTGAACACCGTTTTAGAGCTGTACCCTTGAAATGTAAGGAAGATTGGATCTTGCCATGATGTTCATCATAACCTCAAAACTCATCGGTCATACTGCATGATGGAAGAGATGGGGAAGAGTTGACCGGAACTTAGCCCTGGAGACTAAACATGGGCAACTTCAAGCTTCCAATAAGCAAAGTATTGGTACTGCACCAGTTGATGAGATTCATCTACCACCTAGTATTGCCTGGTAACACAGAGGGGGGGGGCATTCTTCCATATGGTGTGGGTGCCACACCTCGACCCCTGCTTACGTTGGTTCACACCTGCGTGGTCATCCACGGTGTACTTGTGCATGGACGTTATACCCAGGATTAGTAACAATCCCACCATCGTGAAGGTGCAAGCAGAGGATTTGGCCATCACAGACTGTCCGGACTTCCCTGAAATTGGGTCCACTTGACTTGAATGTCACCCGAATATCAGTTCCATCAGCGTTTTAGACTCCCAGGTAGTAAGTACAGTGGTATATCTGAGAGAGAATGTCTGAGAGTTAATGACAACCTCAAGGACCAAACTGAAGTGTAGACTAAACAACCAAAAATTGGAACAGACCAGTAATTTTTTTGTATCTAGGAGCAGTCTTTAATGAATATGGAAGTTTGGACATGGAAATAAACAACAGAATAAATAATACAGGGATTTTATGAAGCAATTTATACAAATTCATTTGGAATAAAAACTAAGTTAGCCAAAAGACAGTTTTTAAGGCTGTTTTAACTCTGGTGCTGAGCACTGAGTAACAAATAGTAAAAAAGCAGAATCTTCAGAAATGAAAAATATAAGAAAAATAAATGGAACTAACAATGGCAAGCCCATATTACAAATAAAGAAATAAGAAGAATAAAGTCTCTTAGGGTAAATAATGTTCAATTAATGGTAAGTGAATCAAACCTAAGATGGGCATTTAGAAATTATGTGAGAAGGGAGAATAGCTAAATAGATATTTAAATGGTAATAGGCCTAGAGGTAGACAAAGAGAAAGTGAAATCACCACACTATTTATGAGTACCTGATATTAAAAAAATATTGGACAGTCACAAGGTCCCATGTCAGAAGTCAGATTCAAGCCAGCAACCTTTATTTTTTAGGGAAGCATTCTACCCACCAGGCCAGTCCAGCAACAGGGGTTCACATTTTGGCAAAATTCTGGCTGTCACTCTGTAGAAATTATAGGAATCAGAGCCACTGTATTATCTAATAAATATATTCAAATGTAATTTCTGAAAATATTTTTAGATTATTTAATTAGCAAAAGTCATATTTTATTATGCAATTGAAATCTCTCCCCAAGTCACATCGGTAAAATTAAAATTTTGTCTCTGATCATGTGACTGCATTAAATTATCACCTTTGCTTGCCAAGTATAAAAATACTGTATTTCTTCGATTCTAAGACGCACTTTTTTCCCCAATAAACATCTCTAAAAACGGAGTGTGTCTTAGAATCGATAACATCTTACAATCGCAGTTTTGTTGTTTTTTTTTCTAATTTTCCCTTGCTTTGCACAGCACCACATGTTTTGTTTTTACGTGGAAACCCAGTCTTCAAGTTAGACCGTTATTGCATTCTCCAATTCCAATGGAGAATAAAGTGGCGTGGGTGATTTCACGTGCTTTCGAAATATGAAGCCACCGTTATTTCATTATAGTGGAGCTCACTTAGCGAAAACTAGGAAGTTTTGTTTGTATCTTCGAAAATACGTAAGTGGAGTTACTGTATTTCGTTAATTTTGATCCCTTATTGCACATTAAAACGTCAAAGAGATTGCACTACGAAGCCGCATTGAAACGAAAAGTTATTGTGTATGCAAAAGAACATGGAAATAAAGCTGCGGGATGAAGTAAATGTTCATCGTTAGAGAAATGATCGCAATTCCATATTTTCTTGCAAAGCAACAACCAAGTGCTTTACAGGGCCTATGAAAGGAAGATTTCCACAAGTCGATGAAGCTGTGATACATTTTGTAATGGAGACACGCACAAAAGGATTACCCATCACTCGACAATCCATGCAATTGAAAGCCGGAGAAATTGCCAAGTCCCTCGGAATAGAGAAAATAATTTTTAAACACAGTCGCGGCTGGTGCAACAGACTCATGCGTCGTAGTGGATTATCGTTAAGGTAGCGAACATCTATCTGTCAAAAAATTCCTGCAAACTTTCAACAGAAGCTGATTAACTTTCAGCAACAGGTGATGAAATTAAGGAAAAAAAGAAACTGAGTTTAGTCAAATTGGAAATGCTGATGAAACCCCGGTCTTCTTTGAAATGCCTCAAAATTACACCATCAACACTAAAGGTGCTAAAGAAATCAAGATTATAAGCATGGGTTACGAAAAGCACCTCTGATGGTCGAAAGTTGCCACCATATTTAATTTTAAATCAAAAACCATACCGAAGAATGAAATTTTCCCCAAAGATGTTATTGTGCATGCACAAAAAAATGGATGGATGTCGGCAGAGCTTATGAAAGACTGGCTAAATGTTGTGCGGAATAGATGTCCTGGAAGTCTTCATAACCCACCCAGCATGCTAGTACTTGATGCATTTCATGGACATTTGTCCGAACAGATCAAAACTAAAATCATGCAAAAACGTGGTGACTTGGTTGTGATTCCTGGTGGCATGACTAGCCAACTGCAGCTACTCAACGTTTCAGTCAACAAACCATTTAAAGATTACTTGAGAAAGGAATATGAATCCTGGCTGTTGACCGACAACCTTCCGCTGACACCTTCCGTAAAAATTAAGAAACCGCCGGCATCAAAATTGGCAGAATGGGTATCAACAGCTTGGAAGCTGATCCCAGAAAGAATAGTCAAGCACTCATTAAAAAAATGTTGCATCATCAATGCTCTCGATGGCTCAGAAGAATCTGATCCTGAATGTGAAGTAGACTCTCATATTGATTCAGATGCAGATATCAACGGCTCAGAAGATTCAGAAGGAAGTGATGAATAACATACCTACTGATAAATACCGGTACTATTATTGTTAGTAAATTGAATTCAATTATAATAAAAATATTTGTTAGATTTATTTTAGTGTTTTATTTATTTATTTTTTTTTTCTTAGAATCAAAGTTTTTTTTCTGAAATTAAGGTGCGTCTTAGAATCAAAGAAATACGGTAATATGAGTTATCCTTGAATACTCAAGCTGTATGTATAACTCTCAAAAAAACTAGAATTTTTAAAAATCCAGCAGGTGATGTGTCCATAAAGGATGCCAGATTTATGAGGTCCTACTGTATTTTGTAATCACTTGATATTTTAAACTAGGAGCAATCATTATACTCTAACTGTAGGAATTTTCCTTCCACTGAATTTATTGTTACATACAGATTGCATTCGAAACAGTTGTGAAACATGATTAGAGCATGAACAAGTTTGTCAGAACTTTGGTAGAATTATTTTGAGGTTGTTGTTATTTGGTTTTTAGGAGCATTAGCAACTAAGGCCATATTGCTCCGGGGGTATGCAGTGGTCATTCCTGACCTTTCTGCATCCTCCATATTTGGTGGCTCACAGGCTCGAACCCCAGTCTAATCAAGAAGCATGTGCTACACACTGCTGCTCCTCCCACCTGGCTACGGAGGCGCCTTATTTTGTGAGGCAATATGGGCTTAACATCAAAATTAGTAGCATCTATAAAATAACTATTAAATTCAGTGACTAATATTTCTTCAGTATTCTAATGTTTGTCTTGAAATGTTTGTCCACTGCAGTGATATATCCAATGTTTTAGCTACAATTTCTCTAGTTATGTGAACTTAATTCAGCATATTGTACCAAATAGCTGTAAAACATAAATCTTCAACTTCAGTGTATAAAATTTGGCACAACTAAGACTAATATTGTAGCACTTCAATAAGTTCAAATAATTTAATGCCAACTAAAAAATGCTTAACTCACACTATCACTTTTCTAAAATTGGCCATACAGTCATCTTCAGATTAATGCAAATAGTTTATTCTAGGCAGTTGTGGTATTACATTTTTGGGGTGCATGACTTGGGAAATAACAATGTATCACTGTATGCATATCATGAGGGAATAGCCAAAAAACGCCAAAGTGAAGTTACATCTTTTTGTTCCATTATTTCAAAGCCAAAATAAATTTGAAGCAATTATACATCCAGATCAACATCCATCAAGAAAATGCAAAAATGGATCTATCTAACTAAGTTATCTCTAAAAAAAAAATGTGGCACAACACCCCAAGGATGCTTTAAAAAAGTACTGGTGTAACTCCCTGGTTGCCAACAAAATAATACGCGAGGCATCCTAGTATTAGCATTAGTAGAGGCATTTGATGCAAGAAAGCAAGCTTATGCAGCATCAGCCAAAAAAAAAAAGAAAAAAAAAAAAAAAACCCACTTCCACTTCACCCCTCTGTTCGTTCAAAATACCTGTCCAGCTGAGCCTTAAACTTATTTAGGCTATCAACCTCCACCACAAGGGATGGCAGTCTGTTCCACCAACCAACCACCCGCTGGCTAAAGGAAAATTTCCGCACGTCTATCCTACATCTGTCTTTCCTCAATTTGAATTTATGCCCTCTCAGGTGATTTTTCTGAGCTAGAGGAAGAATCCCATCAGCATTGAGCATGCTTAAACCATTCAAGGCTTTATACACCTCTATCAGATCACCTCGCTGGTGCCTAGTCTCCAGACACTGTAATTTGCAAAACTTAAGCCTTTCTTCGTAAGAGCACCCCTTTGTTCCAATCACTAATCTTGTTGCCCTTCTCTGTACTCGTTCCAGCAGCTCTACATCCTTCTTGAAATGAGGCCTCCAGACCTGTATACAGTACTGTAGGTGTGGGCTGAAAATTGCCTTATACAAGTGAATAATCACCTCCTTATCCCTGGTAGAAAAATTCCTATATATCATTGACAATACTCCATGAGCTACTCTTGCAGCCCGTCTGCACTGCTCAGAGAACTTCATATCTGCCTGCACAATCACCCCCAAGTCCCTTTCATTCTCTACCACTGTCAGTGTAGTACCACAGAGTTGATACGTTGCTCTGGGGTTGCTGTTTCCCATGTGTTGTACTTTACATTTGTCAATGTTAAACTTCAATTGCCACCTCTCAGCCCATCTGCTCAACCTTTCCAGATCCTGTTGCAGCAGCATAGTGTCAGTAGTGTCCTTGACAACCCTGCCAACCTTTGTATCATCTGCAAACTTGGACATTAAGCTTGATATACCATCATCAATATCATTTATAAATACAGAAAACAATAATGGACCCAACACTGAGCCCTGAGGGACTCCACTAATAACATTAGTCCACGATGAGCAGTGTCCATTGATTACCACTCTCTGTCTTCTCCCCCTCAACCACCCCTTTATCCATAGCAGCAATTTGCCTCCAATTTCACACTGCTCCAATTTGTGTAGCAGTCTTCCATGTGCAACAGTATCAAAAGCCTTTCTAAGATCCAAGTATATAATATCAAAGTTATTCCCTGCATCCAGTTCTTTTGTGACTGCATCATAGTATCCAATCAAGTTGGTCAGGCAAGACTTCCCCTTAACAAAACCATGCTGGGTCTGAGCTATAACTGAAGTCTTGTCTAAATGATCCTGCAGTGCTTCTTTAACCAGTGCCTCCATTAATTTTCCTGGAACAGAAGTTAAGCTCACAGGTCTATAATTACTTGTGTCAGCTTTTGATCCTCCTTTGTGAATTGGGGTCACATTTGCACATTTCCAGTCTATGGGTACCTCCCCTGAGTCCAAGGAAGCTCTCATAATTATGGCTAAGGGTTTGCTTACTTCCTTTGCTGCCTCCTTTAATATAACTGGATAGATCCCATCCACCCCGGGTGCCTTTCTTGTGTTTATCTTCAACAGTTTCTCCTCCACTTTACTCCCAGTTATTTCAAGATTCTGTAGCTTACTGCTAGAGTTGAATACACCTCTGGCATTCCCCTTGCTGAATAACTCCTCATGTGTGAATGTCGATGCAAAATATTCATTTAGTTTGTTAGCTACCTGAGCAGGATCATCAACAGTTGACCCATCAATATCAAGTGGACCAATCTGATTCATCCCCTTCCTTCTAGAGTTTACATAAGTAAAGAACTCTTTGCTGTTTTTCTTTGCATCCCTTGCCAAGGATTTCTCATAATCTGCCTTCGCCTGCCTAACCTCCTTTGTAACTTGGTTGCATATCAACTTGTATCTATCATAGGCTTCTGTGTCATGTGTTAATTTGTAAGTATCCCATGCATTTTTCTTCTCTGCCATATGCCTCATTAGTTTATCTGACATCCATTTTGGCCTAAACCTTGAACAATATTTCTTAGTTGGTATGTAAAGCCTAGTAGCTTCCAAGATAAGTTCTTTGAATGCTTCCCATTTTGAATTTGCTGTTGGTAACATCATCAGTTGGTCCCACTGTATAGAATTTAAATACTGTCTCAGTCCATCGTAGTCGCCTTTACGGAAGCAATAACCCTTCCCTTTACCCCTAATGGTAGTTACCTCTTTGAGTAAATCCCACTTCAGCACACTGTGATCACTGCCACCTAATGGTTCATTTATCTGCAGATTCTTAATGCATGAAGAATCACTGCCGATAATCAAATCAAGAGTATTACTCCCTCTAGTTGCCTCCCGAACATGCTGATGTAGAAAACAATCATCCAATAAATCCACAAAAGCCCTGCTAGTGTGTGAGTAACCAGCCCCCAAATTCCAGTCAATATCTGGGAAATTAAAATCTCCCATTATAAGACTCTCTGATTTACTGGCCCACTCTATTTCCCTGTACAGTTCCTTATTATACTCATCAGAGTCATTAGGCCTATAGCACACTCCTACTCTCAATTTTGATCTCCCAATGCTTATGTCACACCAAACTGACTCAACACTGCACTGTCCTGCGATGTCGACTGGCTTCACTTCCTTGGTTTTTATGTGTTTCTTAACTAATAGCATAACCCCTCCCCCCTTCCTATCCTGTCTATCCTTTCTGTAGACGTTGTACTCCCCAAATTGCAGTTCTGCATCCCTTATATCTGTGTGACACCACGTCTCTGATATCCCAACAATATCTGCCTTTGATGTTTTAAGCAATACCTCAAATTCATCAAATTTATTTACTAAACTCCTAGCATTGGTGTACACGCAAGTATTCCTGCACCTGTTTCTATTCTTAGCTACCCTAACACAACCCATGTGTTTACTTGTACCGCAATGGCTCCCAGCAGTCTCTGAAATACTATGCATCTTGTTTTTCAGGCTTCTGCTCATTCTAATAGAAGTAGTGCAAGAATCTCTTTCATCTCTGCCAGTGGCTACTGTCAATCTATTGGTCTTTGTCTCCCCCCAAGCTAGCAGTTTTCCGACCCACCTAACACTGCCTCGATAGCATCAGCAAATATTCTTGCACCCTTTCTATTTAAGTGTATCCCATCCCTGTAGAAGCAATCTCTCCTGTTAACAAGTACAGTCCAGGCTGAAAAAAATTCTACCCCTTGAGCCTTGCACAATCTTTCCAGGGCCGAATTGATCGACAAGGCTCTCATCATATACTCCCTCCTATCGTGTCTGGGCAGAATTGCAGACACTTTCAAATTCAACCCTAATTCTCTTCTTTTGTTCAACAGTGACCTGTACTTGTTAAGTAATTCTGCCGGTCTCCTACTCTTAATATTATTAGTGCCAACGTGTACAACTATATCACCTTTTGTGCCCTTAAAAGATGATATTCGCTCTACAACGTCATCAACCTTTGCCCCTGGCAGACATACCCTGGTCCTGTTCCACCTATCTTTTTTACAAAGCATGTTCCCCGTTTCCCTGACAATAGAGTCACCAACAACTACTAGTTCCTTCGGGACCAGCGCATTCTGCCTTGGGGGCTGTCTCTGTGTCACGCGATGCCCAAGTGCAAGCTCTGGCGTTGATGTGGGCAGCTGAGAGCTTGATGGGCCGCTCAGTTTAGTTTCTTCGAGGGCATCCACCCTGTCCTTCAAGCTCTCATATAGGCCCATAAGAACGCCGAGTTGTTGCCTGATATCGATACACTCCTTGCATCGTGCACACACAAAGACATCCCCCTTGGCAGTATCATGTCCCGTACCCGATTGCTCTGCAAACATCAAGCAAACAGTGCATTTTATAAGGCTGTGAGTCAGAGGACAACTGCCCCCCTCAGTTCTGCTCTGACCCACAGCGCTTCCATTAGCTTGAGCCTTTTGCTTTGCTGCTCTGGTCTGAGTCATGATTCTATTAATTTATTAATTAATTATGTTATGTTATTAATTATGTTAAATATAATTAATTATATTACGTTTGTAATCTAAGTCGTTATATGTATTTATTTAAACGTACAATTCAACTGCTAACGAAGTTCAACTAACGCTATCTAGCAGGGCATACAACTATCGTATCACAATGGCGGGAAAATTATGAACGGTAACGGAGTTGAAACACGTGGAAACCTTTACCGATACTTTTATGCAATTACAAGGCCGAGTAAAGAATAAATACACCAAGTTAATCACAAAATAATGTTATACTACTAAATGTAAATCAAAAGTTTTAAAAAACAATACTTTCAAATCAATAAATAAGAAAAATCCACTTAGCGGCTTGGAACATGACCGTCTCTAGTAGCCTCGAATATTCGAACTTGACTCCATCCCTGAACTTCACTGTTTGTGTTTGCTTAGGAAAAAAGTGTAATGATAAAATCATTATAGATTATAGTGAACTACATTAATTTCTTTTGCCCGTGACCACCAAATACAGAGGATGCGGAAAGAGCAGGGAATGACCACTACATATCCCGGAGCAATATGGCCTTAGTTGCTAATGCTCCTAAAAACCAAACAACAAACATCATTTCTTTTGCCTAATTTAAGATCATCCCATCCTTAAACTTATCTTATATCAATTGGTTGCATACTTCGAGGCCCAGTGATTAGAGTGATTGCCATAACCAGAACATGTTGAAATGATAGAATGATGTCTTCTCTTTTTTATGGGATGATACTGACATGAGGATATAACTGACTCATTAATTTTTAAAACAAATATACTAGGTGATGGCCTTATGATTGATCACTACAGTTCCATTGTTATAAATGGTATTGATACAATTATCCACATATGAGCCAAAAAAAAAAAGTATTTTCTGAAACCTTTTTAACTGTGTTATACAAATTAATATGTTTTGTGTAAATTTTACATTGTTTTTTAAGCTGCTTACAATATAAAATCTGATACAGGTTTTTAATCTTGTGTATATGTAATTTTCTTTTTTATTATTAGGATAAGGTTGCTGTAAAGAAGTTTGAACTCTTAGATGTGACAAAAGAAAATACAAGATATATTAGGCTTCTTTCCATACTTCAGGATGAAAAAAATCACCTAGATAAAGACTTGGGTATAAGACAAAAACATCTGGGTATTGTAAGTAATTCTTTTTCCATACTACAGTTTTTATAGACAGTTAGATTATAGAATTAATAACATTATGCCATATTTTGTTTTGTAATAAAACCCTAAACACAAAAGATATTAGAACCTATCATATTTATTACCTTGCATGAGTTGAAGGTTGGGAAGACAGAAGAAAATATTTGTTGACATTAGCTTTGAATTTCTGTAGATTGTAATTTTCAGGAATCACATGTGAAGGAAGGTTGTTCCAGAAAGGAACAGCTGTTGAAGAGATAAATGAGGAAGAGTAAAAGTAGGGTCTGTGAGTTTGAAGTTGGATAGTGTATGGATGTTGACTGGTTGTGGCACGTGTTTGGACTAGTTTGGAAGAGAGAAGGAGTTACACAAGCCAATTCAGAAGAACAATGCCCATAGAAAAGGCTTGCAGCAGAAACAGAACATTAATGAAACATAGAATGGACAGACTGTAAGGGATGGGTTGTTAATTAATTGCCATCTTTTGATTGTAATCTAGAAGCCTGACAGAGAGAGAGGTTTCGGGAGGAACCATCCCATGTGAGAACAATATTCCATGGTAGGACGGATTTCAGATATGTACAGTGTGAGTACACTGTACTTATCTGAAATCTATGTGAAAAGTAGTGAAAAGAAAGAGAACACCCAAGTTTTTCAGATGCAGAGGAAGCAGTTTTTGTGTATGCTTATGCCAAGAAAGATTAGAAGTCATGGTAATCCCTAATAGAGGTAAGTTATCTTGCATAGAAATCTGAGTGTCATCGATGATAAGCATAAAAGGTATAAAAGCCTTTGTACAAGATATAAGACAGGACTGAGTTTTAGACAGATTGAAATTAACTAAATTATCTTTGCTCCAGAGTGCAAAATAAAGGAGTTCTTCACTCAAGGATAATTTCACTACATAATGTGAGCAAACATTGATATCACAAGATTTAAAACAGTAATCCAACAAAGAAAAAGACGAATAGAAATCTTGCAGATCATCCTATTTTGCATTCTTTTAATGCCAAACAATATGAGGCTGAGTATGGCCATGAGAGAAAGGCTCCACTGGAGAAGAGACCATCACCAACTTGCAATCTGAGGTGCCTAGAGCAATGTTTCCCAAACTTTTTTAGCCACAGAACACTTTTCATCTCACAATATATTTACGGAACACTTATGAAACACAAATTTAGCAGGAGTGAAAGAACTCTTTGATTATTAAGTATTATTTTTCACAGAACGCAGTTTGGGAAATGCTGGCCTAGAGCACCACTCTCCTCTGCCATGTACTTTAATGGGTTGTTCGTGAGAATAAAGATCAAAATTGTTGGGTGTGTGATTATGATTGTCTGGTATTTTTGTAGGTAAATGAACAATCTTGGTGAGGTCATTAGTAATTACAAAGGCCTCAGCATCTCAACTAGTTGGGTCCCCCTACATAGAAACAGGAAGTTATCTGGAGTTGTGGACAATTAAAATCACCAAAGAAAATTACCTCACTGTTAGAAAGTTAGACTGGAGAGAGTTTCAAAGAAAGGAAGTCAAAGTGTTCCAAGTGATTAGTGGAGAAGGGAGAATGATAGAAGTAGGAGATGAATTTTACAGAAAGATACAGAGATTTTAAGCCAGAGAAGATCATAAAGAATAAATTCCAAATTATTAAGTCTCTGACAGGGAATATCAGAGCAGACATATACACACAAATACCACATTTTGAAGTGAAAGGAATCATACAGCAAATAATGAGGACAACTGATTATTTGCTGAGATATTTCAACTGAGATGAGCAGTGGTTGAGGCAACTGATAATGGTGATGCTGTCAGAAAAGGTGTGGTTTGGGTGGCTGCAGGTAGTAATTGAAATGTTGAGATTGGAAGACCACATATATTTGTGAAATTAATGATGAAGTGTTTTGAAGGTTTAGGTCTTTTTTGCAGTTAAGTTTGTTCTATTAGTCTACTATTTATGATGTATTTAGTAGTAAAATAAAAATAGCAGGGGGGGGGCATGATGAAGTAATGAAATTTTTGGATATGGCATACATACAGCAATAATATACCCAACTCCTTGACATAATATGGCCTCAACAATGTTCCTTGCATACACACTGCTTGGGCTCCCACAGTCCCTATCCGGCAGAGTATAGAGACTGGAGGGAGCTAGCCTGTGATGAGCAATGTTCAGTGATTAATTTATTAATCCACAAGCTCTGTTTATGGTGATGAACTTTTTAATATGTAGTTATCATTTATCTCACCTCTTTATAGTTTTTATTTTATTTATTTATTATTTATTTATTTTTTTGTATCAAAAATGGAGAGGCAGCCCATATCTGCAACTGGATTTGATCTCATATAACAAGAAACAACAGCAATGCACAAAACAAATATATAAGGTGTCTTCAGAATGTTTGTCAAGAATTTAAGTAATCCTTGAGAAGTTATGAAGCTTTCCAGCTATTCAGGATGGATCCCCTTTGAAGTAGTCTGTTTGACACTATACAGGGTGTTTCAGTTAAACGTTTCAGAACTTCTAAGAGGGGTAGGGTACATCCTGACAACTCGAAATCATATACCAATGGGCAGAATCGAAAATTCCGAGCTTTAGTGCAGGGAATCTTAATTTCGCACAAGAACGCCAAGTTAGTAGGATGGATGATTACACGAACGCAGAGTTAGCCGATATGCATTTGGCGTACGGGGCTGCAAATTGTAGTGGGCCAGCCGCACAGCGTTTGTACGCGGAACGATATCCGACGAGGCGTATTCCCAGTCATAATTTCTTTGCAAGACTGCACCAGAGGTTAGCTGAGAGAGGTTCATTTGAAAGAGCTGACAGGGACAGGGTAAGAACAGCACGGACTCCAGCGGTCGAACAGAATGTGCTGCAGCATGTACAGGGGAATCCAAGAACGTACACGAAGTCTAGCAAACGCAGTCGGGGTTTCCCATTGCAGCGTCTGGAGGATTCTCCGAGAACAAGACGTGCAGCGTGTCCAGACACAGCAACCGGAGGATTAGATTATGCACCTCGTATTGCTTTCGCACAGTGGTACCTTGGAAAATGTGCTACAGATCCCCTTTTTCCTGTTGAAGTGTTGTTTTTCGATGAGGCATCCTTCACAAGGGAAGGAATTTTCAACACGCATAACGACCATATCTGGGCGGTCGAGAACCCGCATGCAATACGACGTCGTGCAGCACAGATTCGATTTTCGGTCACTGTATGGGCCGGTATTATGGGAGATCACCTCATCGGACCTTACCTGTTACCGTGTCGTCTAACCGGACCTATCTACTTGATCTTTCTGCAGCAAGTATTGCCACAACTTTTGAGAGATGAACAGATTTCTGCATTGACGCAACAGACAATGTGGTTCCAACACGATGGAGCCCCTGCCCATTATAGCGGAGATGTTCGTAACTACCTGGATGTCACATTTGGTCAACAGTGGATCGGACGTGGTGGTCCCGTGCGTTGGCCTGCTCGGTCACCCGACCTATCATGTCTTGATTTTTATTTCTGGGGTCATATGAAATCGCTAGTTTATGACACCCCTGTTGACAATGCTGAGGAGCTGGTTGCAAGAATCGCAGTAGCTGCCGAAGAAATTCGAAATTCGCCTGGAGTATTCCAGAATGTTCGGATGTCCATGCGTCGGAGATGTGAGGCATGCATTGTAGCCCGTGGAAGAAACTTCGAACACTTACTTTAATCCATGTACCTTTTGCTTCTTTTCATGTATTATTAAAACGATTTCTCACTTACGGTCTCTTTTCTTTATGGTGCTTCTGTGTAAAACACCGCTACAGGAAAGCATTTCCGACCCCACATTGCTATATGATTTGGAGTTGTCCGGATATACCCTACCCCTCTTAGAAGTTCTGAAACGTTTAACTGAAACACCCTGTATACACCAATCCAAAGCTTCTGTAACATCTGGAAACACATTGCTGATATTTTTTGGAATTGCTAATAATTCCTGTGTTGCATTCTGATTAATTTCCTCAAGTATTGTGAATCTGTGACCTTTCAAGGGAGCTTTAAACTTGAAAAACAAAAAAAAAAAAAAAAAAATCACAGGGAACTAAATTCTTGATTATTGCAGATGGTGGATCACAGTGATGGAATGCCTTGAAAGAAAATTCTTGAATAGAAAACCCCAAGTGTGCAGTGTTAGTTGTGATGCAAGAACCAATTTCCTGAAGCTTGATATTCCAGCCATTTCTTCCAAACACCATTGGACAATCGCCGTAGAACTGTTTTGTAGAATTCCTGACTCATTTTAACTATGCAAGACAAATTCATAGTGTCCTGTAAATCAGAAAATATATTAAGCATGATTTTCACATTTGATCAAGGGTTTTCATACTTTTTTTTGGGGGAGAACCATGGAGAAGATGGAATCTTCCATTGAGAGGACGAGGCCTCTCTTCTTACTTCTCGGTCATAGGCATGTACCCACACATCATTGCCAGTAATGATGAAAAAACAAAGTGTGGGATAACAGCATGATGACAAAAGTTGTGACATGCAAGTACGCACCACTTTCTATGATCAGCATAGTGTTTTTGTCTGGCAGCCGGGGGGTTCCCTCAACTCTGCGTTGTTACTTTGTGTAGAATACAATACGCTGTATATATGTGATCAGCAGTGAGAGTGTGAAGCACGAACTCTGCTGTGTATGAGGTGTGGCAGTAAAGTTCCTGGACTGGTGCAATAAAAAGAACACAAAGTGAAGGAGCTCTAAAATGTTTTTATTTTTATTCAAAGTAATCACCACCTAACTGATTGCACTTATTACACCATTCTAAAAGTTTCTGAACAGAGTCAGCAAAAGCATCCAAAGAGATGATGTTCAGTTTGGCGATTACGGGTTTCTTTATGCAGTCAACATCCAAAAATTTCTTTCTTTTGAAGGCAGTTTTCACTTTGGGAAGAAAAGAAATCAGCTAGTGTTAGATTGGGAGAGTAGGGTGGATATCATCTTCGGGTACAAATTCCTTGTAAATCACACTCTGTTTGTCAGAAATCATGATCAGCATCATCTTGAACTTGGACTTCTGCAAATGAACATTTTTGGGCATTGGTGATGATTTTGAGGCCCACTGCATGCTCTGATGCTTTGGGTTATGCTGAAACAACCAAAATTCATCTCCACTGACAATACAGTTGAGAAAATTAGACTTATCTTGACAAGTCAGGATGAAATCTTTGCGTGATAACACTTTTCATTGCATCTGTGAGGCTGTGCACACCAATTTTAAACAGAACATCCTTTTCCCTAAATCTTAAAGCAGAATTTGATGAATTGTCTTCTTATTCATATCCAACTCATCAGCCATCGTTATGATGATGGCTGATGAGTTGCATATAAATAAGGAGGCAGAAGAGTCAAATAGCAATTTCCAGAACTTATTGTAACTCTGTCCTCATTTTAAGAGGTTGATAGATGCCCATTCCTTGGGTCATTGCAAACATCCTTACATCCAAATTTGAACTCTGCTTTCAAAACAAACATTAACAAACAAATTCAAACACACTAGTACAACTTAATATTTCATCACCATCAACAGTTTTTAGCATTTCATGTTTCTATGGTTTTGAGAACGAGTGTAGCCTGTGCGGACGTAGATTTTTGCCACTCCTGGAACAGAGAAGTTTTTTCTGATTTATTTTCTGTTTTATTAGCTTAAAGTGGCATATTAACTTATTTTCTAGAGTAGCTTTATATTCCGATTTACGATACTTAGTTTAAAGTAACTTAGATAGAGATTTTGTAGGTATTACTTAGTATTGGTAAGGGTATCAAATCCACGTGTTCACCGTTCGTGAACTGCCGCCATTGTTACGCGATACAAAATATCTCGAACTAGATAGCATAAGCTTAATATAGTATAGTATAGTACATAATATTGTCAATTAATCAGTAAAATCTATTAATCTTGTTGAACTTCATTGTCAATTAAATAGTACTTTTAACTATACATATAACGACTTAGGTTACGTAACATAAATAATTAGTAAAAATAAATAATTAATACTTACTTGATACGGAATTTCGAAGATAACACTCGATACTGAAACATAAATATAGCGCTATAACTGTGTCGGGTTACAAGTTTAGGGTTTTAATTTTGTACTGAAACTGGAATTTTATTGAAATTAAATCGAAATCATGACTCAGACCAGAGCAGCAAAGCAAAAGGCTCAAGCTAATGGGAGTGCTGTAGCTCAGGGGAGAACTGAGGGGGCAGTTGCCCTCTGAATCACAGCCTTTTAAAATGCACTAATTGCTTGATGTTTGTGGAGCAGTCGGGTACGGGACATGCTTCTGCCATGGGGGATGTCTTTGTATGTGCGCGATGCAAGGAGTGTAAGGAAATCAGGCGACAACTCAGTGTTGTTATGGGCCTACATGAGAGCTTGTAGGACAGGGTGGATGCCCTCGAAGGATTAAAAGTGAGGGGCCCATCAGCTCTCAATGCCAGAGCTTGCACTTGGTCATCGTGCAACACAGCGGCAGCCCCCAAAGCAGAATGCGCTGGTCCCAAAGGAACTAGTAGTTGTTGGTGACTCTATTGTCAGAGAAACGGTAAACATGCTTTGTAAAAAGGATAGGTGGAACAGGACCAGGGTATATTGCCAGGGGCAAAGGTTGATGACGTTGTAGAGCGGATATCATCTATTAAGGGCACAAGAGATGATATAGTTGTACACGTTGGCACTAATGATATTAAGAGCCGGAGACCGGCGGAATTACTTAACAAGTACAGGTCACAGTTGAAAAAAAGCCGTGAATTAGGGTTGAATTTGAAATTGTCTGCAATTCTCCCCAGACACGACAGGAGGGAGTATATGATGAGAGCCCTGTCAATCAATTCGGCCCTGGAAAGATTGTGCAAGGCTCAAGGTGTAGAATTTTTTTCAGCCTGGTCTGTACTTGTTAACAGGAGAGACTGCTTCTACAGGGATGGGATACACTTAAATAGAAAGGGCGCAAGAATGTTTGCTGATGCTATCGAGGCAGTGTTAGTTGGGTCGGGAAAACTGCTAGATTGGGATACAAGGACTAATAGATTAACAGTAGCCACTGGCAGAGGTGAAAGTGATTCTTGCACTGCTTCTATTAGAATGAGCAGCAGCCTGAAAAATAAGATGCAGGATATTTCAGAGACTGCTGGGAGTCATTGGGGTACAAGTAAACACATGGGTTGTGTTAGGGTAGCTAAAAAAAAAGAACAGGTGCATGTATACTTGCGTGTACACCAATGCTAGGAGTTTAGTAAATAAATTTGATGAATTTGAGGTATTGCTCAAAACATCAAAGGCAGATATTGTTGGGATTTCAGAATTTGGAATCTGGAATTTGGGGAGTACAATGTCTACAGAAAGGATAGACAGGATAGGAAGGGAGGAGGGGTTATGCTATTAGTTAAGAAATACATAAAATCCAAGGAAGTGACGCCAGTGGACATCGCTGGACAGTGCAGTGTCGAGTCAGTTTGGTGTGACATAAGCATTGGGAGATCAAAATTAAGAGTAGGAGTGTGCTATAGGCCTAATGACTCTGATGAGTATAATAAGAAACTGTACAGGGAAATAGAGTGGGCCAGTAAATCAGAGAGTCTTATAATAGGGGATTTCAATTTCCCAGATATTGACTGGAATTTGGGAGCTGGTCACTCACACACTAGCAAGGCTTTTGTTGATTTATTGGATGATTGTTTTCTACATCAGCATGTTCAGGAAGCAACTAGAGGGAGTAATACTCTTCATTTGATTATCAGTAGTGATTCTTCATGCACTAAGAATCTGCAGATAAATGAACCACTAGGTGACAGTGATCACAGTGTGCTGGAGTGGGATTTACTCAAAGAGGTAACTACCATTAGGGGTAAAGGCAAGGGTTATTGCTTTCGTAAAGGTGACTACAATGGTTTGAGACAGTATTTAAATTCTATACAGTGGGACCAACTGATGATGTTACCAACAGCAAATTCAAAATGGGAAGCATTCAAAGAACTTATCTTGGAAGCTACTAGGCTTTACATACCAACTAAGAAATATTATTCAAGGTTTAGACCTAAATGGATGTCAGACGAACTAATGAGACATATGGCAGAGAAGAAAAATGCATGGGATACATACAAATTAACACGTGACACAGAAGCCTATGATAGATACAAGTTGATCTGTAACCAAGTTACAAAGGAGGAGAGGCAGGCGAAGGCAGGTTACGAGAAATCTTTGGCAAGGGATGCAAAGATTTCTTTACTTATGTAAACTCTAGAAGGAAGGGGATGAATCAGATTGGTCCACTTGATATCGATGGGTCAACTGTTGATGATCCTGCTCAGGTAGCTAACAAACTAAATGAATATTTTGTATCGACATTCACACATGAGGAGTTATTCAGCGAGGGAAATGCCAGAGGTGTATTCAACTCTGACAGTAAGCTAGAGAATCTTGTAATAACTGAGAGTAAAGTGGAGGAGAAATTGTTGAAGATAAACACAAGAAAGTTACCTGAGGTGGATGGGATCTATCCAGTTATATTAAAGGAGGCAGCAAAGGAAGTAAGCAAACCCTTAGCCATAATTATGAGAGCTTCCCTGGACACAGGGGAGGTACCCATGGACTGGAGATGTGCAAATGTGACCCCAATTCACAAAGGAGGGTCAAAGGCTGACACAAGTAATTATAGACCTGTAAGTTTAACTTCTGTTCCTGGAAAATTAATGGAGGCACTGGTTAAAGAAGCACTGCAGGATCATCTAGACAAGACTTCAGTTATAGCTCGGACACAGCATGGTTTTGTTAAGGGAAAGTCTTGCCTGACCAATTTGATTGGATACTATGATGCAGTCACAAAAGAACTGGATGCAGGGAATAACTTTCATATTATATACTTGGATCTTAGAAAGGCTTTTGGTACTGTTGCACATGGAAGACTGCTGCACAAATTGGAGCAGTGTGACATTGGAGGAAAATTGCTGCTATGGATAAAGGGATGGTTGAGGGGGAGAAGACAGAGAGTGGTAATCAATGGACACTGCTCATCGTGGACTAATGTTATTAGTGGAGTCCCTCAGGGCTCAGTGTTGGGTCCATTATTGTTTTCTGTATTTATAAATGATATTGATGATGGTATATCAAGCTTAATGTCCAAGTTTGCAGACGATACAAAGGTTGGCAGAGTTCTCAAGGACACTACTGACACTATGCTGCTGCAACAGGATCTGGAAAGGTTGAGCGGATTGGCTGAGAGGTGGCAAATGAAGTTTAACATTGACAAATGTAAAGTACTACATATGGGAAAGAGCAACCCCAGAGCAACGTATCAACTCTGTGGTACAACACTGACAGTGGTAGAGAATGAAAGTGACCTGGGGGTGGTTGTGCAGGCAGATATGAAGTTCTCTGAGCAGTGCAGACGGGCTGCAAGAGTAGCTCATGGTGTATCGTCAACGATATATAGGAATTTTTCTACCAGGGATAAGGAGGTGATTATTCACTTGTATAAGGCAATTTTCAGCCCACACCTACAGTACTGTATACAGGTCTGGAGGCCTCATTTCAAGAAGGATGTAGAGCTGCTCGAACGAGTACAGAGAAGGGCAACAAGATTAGTGAATGGAACAAAGGGGTGCTCTTACGAAGAAAAGCTTAAGTTTTGCAAATTACAGTGTCTGGAGACTAGGCACCAGTGAGGTGATTTGATAGAGGAGTATAAAGCCTTGAATGGTTTGAGCATGCTCAATGCTGATGGGATTCTTCCTCTTGCTCAGAATAATCACTTGAGCAGGCATAAATTTAAATTGAGGAAAGACAGATGTAGGATAGATGTGCGGAAATTTGCCTTTACCCAGCGAGTGGTTGGTTGGTGGAACAGACTTCCATCCCTTGTCGTGGAAGTTGGTAGCCTAAATAAGTTTAAGGCTCAGCTGGACAGGTATTTTGAATGAACAGAGGGGTGAAGTGGAAGTGGTCATTTATTTTTTTATTTTATTTATTTTTTTTTTATTTATTAATTTTTTTTTTGGCTGATGCTGCATAAGATTGCTTTCTTGCATCAAATGCCTCTAATAATGCTATTGCAGATTTTCCCACTTTGAAGTGGGATTTACTCAAGGAGGTAACTACCATCAGAGGTAAAGGGAAGGGTTTTTGTTTTGGTAAAGGCGACTATGATGGTCTGAGACAGTATTTAAATTCTATACAGTGGGACCAACTGATGATGTTACCAACAGCAAACTCAAAATGGGAAGCATTCAAGGAACTAATCTTGGAGGCTACCAGGCTTTACATACCAACTAAGAAATATTGTTCAAGGTTTAGGCCTAAATGTTTGTCAGATGAACTAATGAGACATGTGGCAGAGAAGAAAAATGCATGGGATACATACAAATTAATGGGTGACATGGAAGCCTATGATAGATATAAGTTGGTCTGTAACCAAGTCACAAAGGAGATTAGGCAGGCAAAGGCAGACTACGAAAAATCCTTGGCAAAGGATGCAAAGAAAAACAGAAAAGAGTTCTTTACATATTTAAACTCAAGAAGGAAAGGGATGAATCAGATTGGTCCACTGGATATTGATGGTTCAACAGTTGAGGATCCTGCTCAGGTGGCTAACAATCTAAACGAGTATTTTGCATCTACATTCACGCATGAGGAGTTATTCAGGAAGGAGAATGATGTAGGTAAAGTAAACATTGGCAGTGAGCTGGATGATTTTGTAATAACTGAGAGGAAAGTGGAGGAGAGATTGTTGAGGATAAACATAAAAAAGGCACCTGGGGTGGATGGGATCTATCCAGTTATATTAAAGGAGGCAGCAAAGGAAGTAAGCAAACCCCTAGCCATAATTATGAGAGCTTCTTTGGACTCAGGGGAGGTACCCATAGATTGGAAATGTGCAAATGTAACCCCAATTCACAAAGGAGGATCAAAGGCTGACACAAGTAATTATAGACCTGTTAGTTTAACTTCTGTTCCAGGTAAATTAATGGAGGCACTGGTTAAAGAAGCACTGCAGGATCATCTAGACAAGAATTCAGTTATAGCTCAGACGCAGCATGGTTTTGTTAAGGGCAGGTCTTGCCTGACCAATTTGATTGGATACTATGATGTAGTCACAAAAGAACTGGATGCAGGGAATAACTTTCATATTATATATTTGGATCTTAGAAAGGCTTTTGATACTATTGCACATGGAAGACTGCTGCACAAATTGGAGCAGTGTGGCATTGGAGGCAAATTGCTGCTATGGATAAGGGGATGGTTGAGTGGCAGAAGACAGAGAGTGGTAATCAATGGACACTGCTCAACGTGGACTAATGTTATTAGTGGAGTTCCTCAGGGTTCAGTGTTGGGTCCGTTGTTGTTTTCGGTGTTTATGAATGATAGTGATGATGGGATATCAAGTTTAATGTCCAAGTTTGCAGATGATACAAAGGTTGGCAGGGTTGTTAAGGAGACCACTGACGCTATGCTGCTGCACAGGATCTGGAAAGGTTGAACAGATGGGCTGAGAGGTGGCAAATGAAGTTTAACATTGACAAATGTAAAGTACTACGTATGGGAAACAGTAACCCCAGAGCAACATATCAACTCTGCGTTACTACACTGACAGTGGTGGAGAATGAAAAGGACCTGGGGGTAATTGTGCAGGCAGAGATGAAGTTCTCTGAGCAGTGCAGACGAGCTGCAAGAGTAGCTCATGGTGTCTTGTCAATGATATACAGGAAATTTTCTAGCAGGGATAAGGAGGTGATTATTCCCTTGTATAATGCAATGGTTAGGCCACATCTTGAGTACTGTATACAGATCTGGATGTCTCATTTCAAGAAGGATGTAGAGCTGCTGGAACGGGTACAGAGAAGGGCAACAAGATTAGTGAATGGAACAAAGGGTTGCTCTTACGAAGAAAGGCTTAAGTTTTGCAAATTACAGAGTCTGGAGACTAGGCACCGGCGAGGTGATCTGATAGAGGTGTATAAGGCTTTGAATGGTTTGAGCATGCTCAATGCCAATGGGCTTCTTCATCTTGCTCAGAATAATCAGCTCAGAGGGCATAAATTCAAATTGAGGAAGGACGGATGTCGGATAGATGTGCGGAAATTTGCCTTTGGCCAGCGGGTGGTTGGTTGGTGGAACCGACTTCCATCACTTGTTGTTGAAGTTGATAGCCTAAACAAATTTAAGGCTCAACTGGACACGTATTTCGAGCGAACGGAGGGGTGAAATGGGAGTGGTGTGTTTTTTTTTTTTTTTTTTTGGCTGATGCTGAATAAGCTTGCTTTCTTGCATCATATGCCTCTACTAATGCTAATGCTAAAGCAAAATCTGATATTCGTTTGTTGCTCCACTGCAAATTTGTGACATGGAATGTAAATGATAATAAAAAATTGGTTATTAATTGCAGCCTGTCACCCTTCTTGACAATCTCTGTACCATCATCTATTGGCAGAAGTTTGAACTAAACCATACCATTTCCATATATTTTCAAACTCATTGAGCATAACTGCAATCCAGTCCAGGAACTTTATTGCCACACCTCTAATGTATGTGAATCAGGAAAGAAAAAAAAAACAGTCTTTACGTGATTAACGTACACTCTATCCGCTGTATGCTATATTCGTGAACTAGCTGCTTACAAATTTTGAAGCATTGAAGATTTGGCTAGTCTGTAATCAAGTCACAAAACAGGTTATGTAGGCAAAGGCCGATTACGAGAAATCCTTGGCAAAGAATGCAAAGAAAAACAGCAAAGAGTTCTTTACTTATGTAAACTCTAGAAGGAGAGGGATGAATCAGATTGGACACCTAACATAGATGGGTTGACTGTTGATGATCATGCTCAGGTAGCTGATAAACTGAATGAGTATTTTGCATCTACATTCACACATGAGGAGTTATTCAGTGAGGGGAATGTCAGAAATTTATCAAACTCTAACAGGGACATAAGTGATTTTGTAATAACTGAGAGCAAAGTGAAGGAGAAATTGTTCAAGATAAACATAAGGAAGGACCTGGGGTGGATGGGATCTATCCAGTTATATTAAAGGAGGCAGCAAAGGAAGTCAGCAAACCCTTAGCCATAATTACGAGAACTTCCTTGGACTCAGGGGAGGTCCCCATGGACTGGAGGTGTGCAAATGTATCACCAAATCAAAAGGGGGTTCAAAATGTGACACAGATAACTATAGACCTGTTAATTTAACTTTGGTTCTTGAGAAAATAATGGAATCACTGGTTAAAGAAGCACTGCAGAATCATCTAGACAAGACTAGTAATAATTAAGACACAGCATGGGTTTGTTAAAGGGAGGTCTTGTCTGACCAATTTGATTAGATACTGTGATATGGTCACAAAGGAACTGAATACCAAAAATAATTTTGATATCTATACTTGGATTTCAGGAAAGCTTTTGATACTGTTGCACATGGAAAACTGCTGTACCAATTGGAGGGTATGGCATTAAGGGTAAGTTGCTACAATGGATAAAAGAGATGGCTGAGTGGGAGACGACAGAGAGTGGTAATCAATGGACACTGCTCTTCTTGGACAAACACTATTAGTGGAGTTCCCCTAGGGTTCAGTGCTGGGCCCATTGTTGTTTTGTGTATTCATCAATGATATTGATGAAGGTATATCAGGATTAATGTCCAAGTTTGCAGATGATACAAACATTGGCAGGGTTGTTAATGACAGTAAAGACAGTATTCTACTCAAACTGGATCTGAACAAGTTGGGCAAATGGGCCGAAAAGTGGCAACTGAAGTTTAACATTGAAAAATGCAAAAATGCATATAAAGTAACTGTGTGGTACTATAATCATGGAAATGGAGAGTGAAAAAGATCTGGGGGTAATTGTGCAGTCAAATATGAAGTTCGCTGAGCAGTGCAGTAATGAGAGGGCTGCCAGGGCAAGTCATGGAATCTTGTCAATGATATATAGGAATTTTGCTAGCAGGGACAGGAAGGTGGTTATTCCATTATACAAGGCAATGGTCAGGCCACACCTAGAGTACTGTGTACAGGTCTGGAGGCCACATTTTAGGAAGGATGTAGAGTTGCTAGAATGAGTACAAAGAAGGGCAACAAGATTGGTGAGGGGAACTTAGGGGTACTCTTACCAAGAAAGACTTAAGTTCTGCAAATTACAGCACCTGGGGAGTAGGCACCTGCGAGGTGATCTGATTGAGGTGTATAAGGCCTTGAATGGGTTGAACAAGCTGAATGCTGATAGGATTCTTCCTCTTGCTCAGATTAAGAACCTCTTAGGGAACACAGATTCAAATTGAAGAAAGACAGTTGTAGAATAGATGTGCAGAAATTTGCCTTTAGCCAGTGGGTAGTTGATTGGTGGAACAGACTTCCATCTTTTGTTGTGGAAGTTTATAGCCTAAATAAATTTAAGGCTGAGCTGGACAGGTATTTGGAATGAATGGAGGAGTGAAATTAGAGGTTTTGCTTTTTTTGGCTGATGCTGCATATGCTTGCTTTCTTGCATCATATGCCTCTACTAATGCTAATACTAATTTGAAGCAATGAAAATGGCTCTTTCTCTTTGTTCAAATTGTAGCATCTTTCAAAATATAAATTTTATTTTGGATATTTTATGTAAACGAATATTAACTATACTTTTTTTTTTTTTTTTAATGAAAACCCCAAACACGAAAGGTATCAAAACCTATAGTACTTAGTACCGTGCGTAGGTTGAAGGAGAAGTATGGGGGAGGGGGATACTGGAAACTTTGCTCTAGAGACTAAACATGGGTTTCACCACTTCAAGCCTCCAATAAGCAAAGTGGTGGTATTTCACCGTTTGATGAAAGTCATCTACCACCTATCCTAGTTAGAGCTTTAGAATTATAAAATAATAATGCTATTTGGCCGTCTGAACTTAGAAGTTGGCAATACTAACTTCTTATTATTTGAATTTCATTGGTTTTTGTGGCCAAGCTAGATTTAAACTGCCTAGTTAATGAAATGGTGTTATTGCTCAAAGCAGAACAAATTTTGCCTTCGTAACTAGTAAAGGCGTCTCCGTAGCCAGGTGGGAAGGAGCAGCAGTACGTAGCACATGTTTCTTGATTAGACCGGGGTTCGAGCTCGTTACCACCAAATACGGAAGATGCGGAAAGGTCAAGGGAATGACCACCACATATTCCGGGAGGAATATGGCCTTACTTGCTAATGCTCCTAAAAACCAAATAACAAACAATCGTAACTAGTTGCCATGACACTGCCTACTTTCAACTAAATGACATCACCAAAAGGTTCATTGTTATTTATTTAGAAAACTTTATGATGGCCTCTTTCAGTATTTATTGGTTCCCTCATCAGATATTAAGTAGCCTCCTTTAAATAAATGAGTTAAACTTTTGGCAATGCCATTTGTTTGCAAATAGTGCAATACTAGGCAGCTCGCTGTGAAGGTAAACTTTGTTCTGCTGTTTACAATAAGATGATTACAGTAGCTAGGTCGTTTAAATCTGCTGGCCACAATTCCTAGTGAAGATTAATAATAACAGGATTCCACTTGTCTCTGAAACTAAATTACTTGGGATTACAATCGACTCAAAGCTTAATTTTGTCTCTCATTTAAATAATGTAACAACAAAGATCAGAAGATTCATTGGTGCTATTGTAAAAATTTCTCGTTCAGACTGGGGACTTTCTAGATGTACCATGAGAATCTATTATAATGCCATATTCCTTCCTATGGCTACTTATGCTGCAGGTGTATGGTTTCACAGGTTTAGAACTGTTAAATTTCGATTGAAGTTGGCTACTATGCAACGACAATATTATTATGTATGTTAAGAGCTTGTCGAACTGTTTCAACTTCTGCACTGCAGGTTCTTGCAGGTGTATTGCCATTGGACCTTCACGTAGCTTACAGAGGTCTTTGTTATAGATTAAAAAACCAACTATCAACTGAATTTATGGGTTTGGTTCTCAATATTAATTCAGATATTAAGCAAGAACGTAATCGTTTGTGGAATGAAATGATAAATCTGTGGCAGACCCTGGGATACGTCATCTGTCGGATCTGTTACTAGGACTTTTTTCCCTGAGGTGACCTTTTGTGTAAAGCAGAAACCTGTCTGGTTCTCTTTAGACTTATATACATCCTTCCTCTTAACGGGACATGGATCTCTTAACGAAAAACTATGTCGTTTTGGTCTTTCTAGAACGGAAGCTTGTCAATGTGGGGAAAATGAAAATTGGAGCCACATTTTATTTGAATGTCCACTGTATAATGACTTTAGAGATGTTCTTCGTACATCAGTTTCTACACTCTCTCTCTCTCTCTCTCTCTGTCTCTCTCGTGGGCATGAAACTTTGCAGGTGGGAGACAAGAATTCTTATGTTGCTCTTCAGCAGTTTGCATCTGATGTTTTCACAAGAAGAAGAATTAGTTATACGGCTACGAATAATTCTACTCCTTTGTCTGGTGGAGCTGCTCAATAGGGAGCAACATTCCCTAATTTTTTTTTATTATTATTTTATATTATTTTATTTATTATTATTTATTTTTTTATTAATTTTTTTTATTTATTATTATTTTTTTTTATTATTTTATTTATTTATTTTATATATATATACTGTATATATATATATATATATATATATTTTTTTTTTTTTTTTTTTTTAACACCACGGGGGGAAATTCTTTTTTTTTTTTTTTTCTTTCTTTTTTTTTTTTTCTTTCTTTTTTTTTTTTTTTTTTCTCTCCTCTGGAGTGGACTCCCAGAGGAATCTGGCCCATCTTTTGCCAACATCAGGTGGGTCAGAGTCTCGAATTGAGACAGTGCGAGCTCCATTGAGACTTTGAGACTGGCCCACCTTCCCGTGGTGTGGACGAGTACCCAGAATCATCTGTCCAGGTGACTGATGATTCTGGGTAGCCAAGCGGTCAGACACAACAACAGAACTCACACATAATACACACAAACATACACTACTTATTTCTGGCCCTTCTACAGTGGTACTGTTCTTCACAGAGATACGAGGCGGAGATGAACTGACGTTCTAGGTGCCGCCCATTACAAAAACATGTCCACATGGCCACAATTCCTACTTTACCAATATTTACAAACCTGGTGGTCTGCAAAATATGTTTGGTGTTGTTCAGAATATGCTTTATATCAACTTAATGATAAGAACCAGGCTCCTGGGAAATTCTTAGTAAATTCTCCACCCTTCCAGAAGCATTTGGTGGGGGGGGGCAAGACTAAACTGAGCTCTGTGGCAGTTCCATAGATGTTGGATTGTTGGACTTCTACATATAATGTTGTTGACTTGCATACACAGATTCCAGATTACTGGATTTTTCTAATAATCCTGCATCTTATTTTCATCAAATGCAGAATTATCAAACCTCAATTAAAATTATGCATTAATTATAAGCATCATCAGAGCTGTGCCAAGGCATGGGCAAATGAGACATTTGCTCCAGGTGCGTGTCTGCTATGGAAGCAAAAATGAAATAAATTTTAGATTGTAGGGAATGTAGTATGAACTGTTTGCCAAATACAATTAGGTGGGCAAAGCCCTGAGTATGATATAATACAATGATTACAACAATGAGAAACAACTACAATGAAAAAGTAATGAAGGATGATCATCAGTGGCCCAAATCACAAAGCCCTTATCAGTAAGGATTGCAGTTATATCATTATATTGACAAGTGAAGATTATCTTCATAGCTGTATTTTATTTTCTAAAAAATTCATTAAAGACTTGTCACCATTGTATAGTTCGTATGTTTCAAGGATGTTTGTGTAATGAATAATTTGAATGATTAAATGAATTGATATCAATAATTTGTTTGTTTGAAGGATATGTTTGAATCCACAAATTTTATTTGCAAACTATCATCACAGGAATATTGGAGGCTTGAAGTGGTGAAACCCATGTTTACTCTCTAGAGCAAAGTTTCCGGCATACCCCTCTCCCCATACTTCTCCTTCAACCCATGCACGGTACTAAGTACTATAGGTTTTGATACCTTTCGTGTTTAGGGGTTTCATAAAAAAAAAAAAAAAAAAACAGGAATGTATGCCTTACAAATACAAATGACAAGTGTACATATGATTAGAATTTTAGG
The DNA here is from genome assembly GCF_048544385.1 of Mastigoproctus giganteus. Taxonomy (NCBI): domain Eukaryota; kingdom Metazoa; phylum Arthropoda; class Arachnida; order Uropygi; family Thelyphonidae; genus Mastigoproctus; species Mastigoproctus giganteus. Next base: position 221,355,633 of record NC_143578.1, on the reverse strand, counting down.
TATTTATCAGAAAAAGCACAACTTGCTTACACACCACAAAACTTTTAAATATTTCATCCAGATTAATGAAGGTCCTTTGATGTTTGATTTTGAGATGGATTTTAGGATATTGATTTTCAAAGATAGTCTTAGAACTCATGAGCTGATGAATTTCAACAACTTTCAATAAAATCTGCCATTGTGTCTGCAGATAATTTATTTATTAATATATTAACAGTAGCCACTGGCTTCTATTGGAATGAGCAGCAGCCTGGAAAACAAGGTGCAGGGGATTTCAGAGACTACTGGGAGTCATTGAGAAACAAATAAATATCTGGGCTGTGTTAGGGTAGCTAGTAATAGGAACAGGTCCATGTATAGTTGCCTGTACACCAATTCTAGGAGTTTTGTATATAAATTTGATGAATTTGACATGTTGGTCAAAACATCAAAGGCTGATTTTGTTGGGTTATAAGAGATGTGGTGTTACACAAATATACGGAATGCATAAATGGAATTTGGGGCGTACAATGCGTACAGAAAGGAGAGACAGGATAGGAAGGGAGGAGGGTTTACTATTAGTTAAGAAACACAAAAAATTCAAGGAAGTCCAGCCAGTCGACATGGGTGGTCAGAGCAGTGTTGAGTCAGTTTGGTGTGACATAAACACTGGGAAAGCAAAATTGAGAGTAGGAGTGTGTTATAAGCCTAATGACTCTGATGAGTATAATAAACAACTGTACAGAGAAATAAAGTTGGCCAGTAAATCAGAGTGTCTTATAATGGGAGATTTTAATTTCCCAGATATTGACTGGAATTTATGGGTTGGTCACTGACACACAAACAAGGCTTTTGTGGCTTTATTGGATGATTGTTTTCTACAGCAGCATGTTCGGGAAACAACTACAGGAAGTAATACTTTTGATCTGATTATCAGTAGTGATTCTTCATGCCTTAAGAATCTGCAGATAAAGGAATCACTAGGTGGCAGTGTTCTTAAGTGGGATTTATTCAAAGTGGTAACTACCGTCAGGGGTAAAGGGAAGGGTTTTTACTTTCATAAAGGTGAATACGGTGGTTTAAGACAGTATTTAAATCCTATTCGGTGGGATCAACTGATGATGTTACCAACAGAAAATTCAAAATGGGAAGCATTCAAAGTATTATCTTGGAAGCTACTAGGCGTTACATACCAGATAAGAAATATTGTTCAAGGTTTTGGCCGAAATGGATGTAAGATGAACTAATGAGACATAACAGAGAAAAAAATGCATGGGATACATATAAATTAATGGGTGACATGGAAGCCATGAAAGATATAAGCTTTTAAGGGCACAAAAGGTGATATAGTTGTACACGTTGGCACTAATGATATTAAGAGTAGGAGACTGGCGGAATTACTTAACAAGTACAGGTCACTGTTGAAAAAAAGCCGTGAATTAGCCGTCTGCAATTCTGCCCAGACACGATAGGAGGCAGTATATGATGAGAGTTCTGTCGATCAATTCGGCCCTGGAAAGATTGTGCAAGGCTCAAGGTGTAGGAATTTTTTTCAGCTGGTCTGTACTTGTTAACAGGAAAGACTGCTTCTACAGGGATGGGATACACTTAAATAGAAAGGGTGCAAGAATGTTTGCTGATGCTATCGAGGCAGTGTTAGATGGGTCGGAAAACTGCTAGATTGGGGGGATAGAAGGACTAGTAGATTAACAGTAGCCACTGGCAGAGGTGAAAGTGATTCTTGCACTGCTTCCATTGGAATGAGCAAAGCCTGGAAAATAAGATGCAGGATATTTCAGAGACTGCTGGGAGTCATTGCGGTACAAGTAAACACATCGGTTGGGCTGGGTAGCTAAGAATAGGAACAGGTGCATGTATACTTGCGTGTACACCAATGCTAGGAGTTTGGTAAATACATTTGATGAATTTGAAATTTTGCTCAAAACATCAAAGGCATTATATTGTTGAGACATCAGAGACATGGTGTCACACAGATATAAGGAATGCAATACTGGAATTTTGGGGAGTACAGGAAGGATAAACAGGATAGAAAGGGAGGAGTGGTTATGCTATTAGTTAAGAAACACATAAAATTGAAGGAAGTGAAGCCAGTCGACATCGCTGGACAGTGCAGTGTCGAGTCAGTTTGGTGTGACATAAGCATTGGGAGATCAAAACTCAGAGTAGGAGTGTGCTATAGGCCTAATGACTCTGATGAGTATAATAAGAAACTGTACAGGGAAATAGAGTGGGCCAGTAAATCAGAGAGTCTTATAAGGGGGATTTTAATTTCCCAGATATTAACTGGAATTTGTGGGTTGGTCACTCACACACAGACACACTAGCAAAGCTTTTGTGGATTTATTGGATGATTGTTTTCTAAATCAGCATGTTTGGGAGGCAACTAGAGGGAGCAATACTCTTGATTTGATTATCAGTAGTGATTCTTCATGTGTTAAGAATATGCAAATAGCGGAACCACTAGGTGGCAGTGATCACAGTGTGCTGAAGTGGGATTTACTCAAGGAGGTAACTACCATCAGGGTTAAAGGGAAGGGTTATTGCTTTCGTAAAGGCGACTACGATGGTCTGAGACAGTATTTAAGTTCTATACAGTGGGCCCAACTGATGATGTTACCAACAGCAAACTCAAAATGGGAAGCATTCAAAAGAACTTATCTTGGAAGCTACTAGGCTTTACACACCAACTAATAAATACTGTTCAAGGTTCAGGCCTAAATGGATGTCAGATACTCTAATGACACATATGGCAGAGAAGAAAAATGCATGGGATACATATAAATTAACATGTGACACAGAAGCCTATGATAGATATAAGTTGATCTGTAACCAAGTTACAAAGGAGGTTAGGCAGGCGAAGGTAGATTACGAGAAATCTTTGGCAAGGGATGCAAAGAAAAACAGCAAGGAGGTCTTTACTTACATAAACTCTAGAAGGAAGGGGATGAATCAGATTGATCCACTTGATATCGATGGTTCAACTGTTCATGATCCTGCTTAGGTAGCTAACAAACTAAATCAATATTTTGCATCTACATTCACACATGAGGAGTTATTCAGGAAGGGGAATGCCATAGATGAAGTAAACACTGGCAGTCAGCTAGATGATCTTGTAATAATTCAGAGTAAAGTGGAGGAGAAATTGTTGAAGATAAATACAACAAAGGCACCTAGGGTGGATGGGATCTCTCCAGTTATATTAAAGGAGGCAGCAAAGGAAGTAAGCAATCTGTTAGCCATAATTATGAGAGCTTCCTTGGACACAGGGGAGGTACCCACAGACTGGAGATGTGCAAATGTAACCCCAATTCACAAAGGAGGATCAAAGACTGACACAAGTAATTATAGACCTGTGAGTTTAACTTCTGTTCCAGGAAAATTAATGGAAGCACTGGTTAAAGAAGACCTGCAGGATCATCTTGACAAGAATTCAGTTATAGCTCAGACACAGCATGGTTTTGTTAAGGGAAGATCTTGCCTGACCAATTTGATTGGATACTATGATGTAGTCCCAAAAGAATTGGATCCAGTGAATAACTTTGATATTATATATTTGGATCTTAGAAAGGCTTTTGATACTGTTGCACATGGAAGGCTGCTGCACAAATTGGGGCAGTGTGGCATTGGTGGCAAATTGTTGCTATGGATAAAGGGATGATTGAGTGGCAAAAGGCATAGAGTGGTAATCAATGGACACTGCTCATCATGGACTAATGTTAATAGTGGAGTCCCTCAGGGTTCAGTGTTGGGTCCATTATTATTTTCTGTATTTATAAATAATATTGATGATGGTATATCAAGCTTAATGTCCAAGTTTGCAGATGATACAAAGGTTAGGAGGGTTGTTAAGGAAGCTACTGATGCTATGCTGCTGGAACAGGAACTGGAAAGGTTGAGCAGATGGGCTGAGAGGTGGCAAATGAAGTTTAACATTGACAAATGTTAAGTACTACATATGGGAAACAGCAACCCCAGAACAACATATCAACTCTGTGGTACTACACTGACAGTGGTAGAGAATGAAAAGGACCTGGGGGTAATTGTGCAGGCAGATATGAAGTTCTCTGAGCAGTGCAGATGGGCTGTAAGTGTAGCTCATGGTGTCTTATCAATGATATACAGGACTTTTTCTAGCAGGCATAGGGAGGTGATTATTCCCTTGTATAAGGCAATGGTCAGGCCGCAACTTGAGTACTGTATACATGTCTGGAATCTGCATTTCAAGAAGGATGTGGAGCTGCTGGAACGAGTACAGAGAAGGGCAACAAGGTTAGTGAAGGGAACGAAGGGTGGTCTTACGAAGAAAGGCTTAAGTTTTGCAAATTACAGTGTCTGGAGACTAGGCCCCAGCGAGGGTGATCTGATAGAGGTGTACAAAGCTTTGAATGGTTTCAGCATGCTCAATGCTGATGGGATACTGCCTCTTGCTCAGAATAATCACCTGAGAGGGCATAAATTCAAATTGAGGAAAGACAGATGTAGGATAGATGTGCAGAAATTTGCCTTTAGCCAGCAGGTAGTTGGTTGGTGGAACAGACTTCCATCCCTTGTTGTGGAAGTTGATAGCCTAAATAAATTTAAGTCTCAGTTGAACAGGTATTTCCAACGAACGGAGGGGTGAAGTGGAAGGGTTTTTTTTTTTTTTTTTTTTGGCTGATGCTGCATAAGCTTACTTTCTTGCATCATGTGCCTCTACTAATGCTAATGGTCTGTAAAAAAGTCATAAAAGAGGTTAGGCAGGCAAAGGCAGATTATGAGAAATCTTTGGCAAAGGATGGAAAGAAAAACAGCAAAGAGCTCTTTACTTATGTAAACTCTAGAAGAAGGGGATGAATCAGATTGGTCCACGATATTGATGGTTCAACTGTTGATGATCCTGCTCAGGTAGCTAACAAACTAAATGAGTATTTTGCATCTACATTCACACATGAGGAGTTATTCAGGGACGGGATTGCCAGAAGTGAATTAAACTCTGGCTGTGAGCTAGATGATTTTATAATAACTGAGAGCAAAGTGAAGGACAAATTGTTGAAGATAAACATAAGAAAGGCACCTGGGGTGGATGGGATCTATCCAGTTATATTAAAGGAGGCAGTAAAGGAAGTAAGCAAACCCTTATCCATGATTATGAGAGCTTTCTTGGACTCAAGAGAGGTACCCATGGACTGGAGATGTGCAAATGTGACCCTAATCCATAAAGGAGGATCAAATGGCAACTGAAGTAATTACAGACATGTTAGTTTAACTTCCAGGGAAATTATTGGAGGCACTGGTTAAAGAAGCACTGCAGGATCATCTAGACAAGACTTCAGTTATAGATCAGACACAGCATGGGTTTGTTAAGGGGAAGTCTTGTCTAACCAATTTGATTGGATACAATGATGTGGTCACAAAACAACTGGATGAAAAGGATAATTTTGATATCATATATTTCAATCTTAGAAAGGCTTTGATACTGTTTCACATGAAAGATTGCTGAGAAAATTGGAGCAGTGTGACATTGGAGGCAAATAGTTGCTCTGGATAAAGGGATGGTTGAGTGGGAGAAGACAGAGAATGGTAATCAATGGACACTGCTCTTCATGGACTAATGTTATTAGTGAAGTAGAGTTCAATGTTGAGTCTGCTGTTTTCTGTATTTATTAATGATATTGATTATGGTATATCAGGCTTAACATCCAAATTTGCAGACGATACAAGGGTTGGCAGTGTTGTTAATGACACTATGCTATAGTAACATGATCTAGAAAAGTTGAGTAGATGGGCTGAGAGGTGGCAACTGAAGTTTAATATTGACAAATGTAAAGTACTGCATATGGGAAGCATTAACCCCAGAGTAACGTATCAATTGTGTGGGACTATGCTGACAGTGGTAGAGAATGAAAAGGACCTGGGGATAATTGTGCAGTCAGATATGAACTTTTCTGAACAGTGCAGATGGTCTGCAAGAGTAACTCATAGTGTCTTGTCAATGATATACAGGAATATTTCTAGCAGGAATAAGGAGGTGATTATCCCCTTGTATAAGGCAATGGTCAGGCCACACTTATGACTATTGTATAGAGGTCTGGAAGCCTCATTTTAAGATGTAGAGCTGCTGGAACAAATACAGAGAAGGGCAACAAGATTAGTGAATGGAACAAAGGGTTGCTCTTATGAAGAAAGGATTAAGTTTTTCAAATTACAGTGTCTCAAGATTAGAGCAAAGGTTTTGTCTCAAGACCTGTTAAGACTTAAAATTAAAAATTATCTGAACTTTTTACTTTTATGTAAAAGACAAAAAAACTTCCCGAATGAAAATCATTGATAGATTAGCATTAGCAAGGGCACATGACGCAAGAAAGCAAGCTTATATAGCTTCAGCCAAAATAAAAAAGAAAAAAAAAAAATGCAACCCCTCATCCACCCACTCCAAATGTTTGTCTAGTTCTGCCTTGAATCTGTTTAAGCTATCAACTTCTACAACGACAGATGGAAGTTTGTTCCAGCAATCAACCACCTGCTGGCTAAAGGCAAATTTCTGCACATCTATCCTACAACTGTCTTTCCTCAATTTGAATTTATGCCTTCTCAGGCAATTATTCTGAGCAAGAGGAAGGATCCTATCAGCATTGAGCATGCCCAAACCATTCAAGGCTTTATACACCTTAATCAGATCACCTCGCAGGTGCCTAGTCTCCAGACACTGTAATTTGCAAAACTTAAGCCTTTCTTCGTAAGAGCTTGTTGCCCTTCTCTGTACTCGTTCCAAGAGCTCTACATCCTTCTTAAAATGAGAAGAATGTAGACCTGTATACAGTACTCAAGGTGTGGCCTGACCATTGCCTTATACAAGGGGATAATCACCTCCTTATCCCTGCAAAAAGAATTCTTGTATATCATTAACAAGGGAACCGACGTGAAAATCATAGTAAAACCCATGAACAAATTATACACATTCTTCTGAAATCGACCTTCAAACACCACATTCCAATCACAGTATGACCTAATATACAGCATCCCACCATGCAAAAATTGTGACGCTGTTTATGTAGGATCTACCATGGGAGTGGCACAGCTTCAAGCAAAACAACACCTAGCTTCGGTGTGGGCGGATCGTTCAAATGCTTCGGAACTTTCGTTCCACGCAATAAATGAACGACATTCATTCGGCTTTAATGAAACAAAAATTATAAATATTCAACACAACTACCACAAACTACTTATTGCGGAAACCTTAGAGATGAAACAACATGAAACTTCAATCAATATCCGTAGACCATTCCTATTGTCCGACGATTGGTAACTTATACGCATGCATGAAGAACAAACATTACAACACAAGACAAAAGTTTCGGATTAATTGTGAGTTGCTCTGTTCCTGTGAACATGATGTCCTGAAAAGTTCTAGTCTGACTTAAGGAATGTAGAGAATAATTTCCCCCCCCCACCATATCCATCAAACTTTTTTAGACACCTAAATTTAACTCTAATGTCAAAGCTATTGGACCGAAGAAAATAATCGGTCCATATTTATTAAGCCGTTTATACCTTCACAATTTAATTTTATGTCAATCCATGTAATGGTTTGACATAAAACACCATAACTTGCTGCCAGAGGTATGGTGTTTGAAGATAGAAGTCTTGAGCGCTCAAGATTGAGAGCGAGGGGTCTGAATACTACGGTGCTGACAGTGGGGAAGATGGCCCACATGTTTTGTAAAATTGATATCACCTTCCCAAAGAATTATTAGCACATTGGACCAGGAGAGTTGGTTGGAAACGAAGCTTCCTATACCTAAAATAAAGGTAATCCCTGTTGGTTCATAATATAATAGAATATAGGAATTATCGAGCACTTAATAGCTCTCTATTATCAAATCATTAACAAGACAACATGGGCTACTCTTGCAGGCCATCTGTACTGCTCAGAAAACTTCATATCTGCCTGCACAATTACCCCCAGGTCCTTTTTACTCTCTATTTCTGTCAGTGTAGTACCACACAGTTGATACGTTACTCTGGGGTTACTGCTTTCCATATGCAGTACTTTACATTTGTCAATGTTAAACTTCAGTTGCCACCTCTCAGCCCATCTACTCAACTTTTCTAGTTTTATTATTAGTTGAATTATTTTGATTTCAACTTTAATGTTACAGGAAACTAACGATTAACTAATAATGCAGAAAAAATATTTTTAAAATTTAATTTGCTTTCACATTTTCTGAAATTTCAGGTTAGATTTCAGGAAACTAATGATTAACTAATAATACAGAAAAAAAAATTTTTTAATTTAATTTGCTTTCATATTTTCTGAAAAACCTGTGAGGTGATCTGATTGAGGTGTATAAAGCCTTGAATGGTTTGAGCATGCTCAGTGCTGATGGGATTCTTCCTCTTGCTCAGAATAATCACCTGGGAGGACATAAATTCAAATTGAGGAAATACAGTTGCAGGATAGATGTGTGGAAGTTTGCCTTTAACCAGCGGGTGGTTGATTGCTGGAACAAACTTCCATCTGTCGTAGAAGTTGATAGTGTATATACAGATTCAAGGCCAAACTAGACAAACATTAGGAGCAAGTGGATCGGTGAAAGGAGAAGGTTTTTTTTTTTGTTTTGTTTTTTGCTGAATCTATATAAGTTTGCTTTCTTGCATCATGTGCCTTCACTAATGCTAATAAATTGTTGAAACTAAGCATAAAAAAAGGTGCCTGAAATGTCAGAAAACCTTTAACCATAATTATGAGAATCCATAATTATGGTCAGGAGAGGGTCTTATGGACTGGAGATGTGTAAATGTATCCCTAATTCACAAAGGGAAACAAAGGGACATGAATACTTACAGACCTTTAAGCTTGACTTCTTTTCCAGGGAAAATAATACTGCTACCAGTTAAAGAAGTATTTCAGAACCATCTAGAAAGGAATGCAGTTATAAGCAATCACTGCATTGATTTGTTAAGGGACAGTTTTGTCTGACCAGTCTGATTAGGTACGGTAACAAAGGAACTGGATGCAAATAATAATTTTGATGTAACTTTAATATGTAACACACAAGACTGCTGTACAAATTGGAGCAGTGTAACATTAGGAGTAAGTTTTTGCTGTGAATAAAGGGATGGTTGAGTGTGAGAAGCCAGGGAGTGATTATTAATGGGAACTGCTTTAACTAAACTAATGTTATTAGTCAGTGTTATTATTTTATGTTATTTTCAGTAGTTATTAATGATAGTGATGAGGACAAATCAGGCTTAATGTCTAAGTTTTTTTCAGACAGTACAAAGCTTGCTATGGTGGTTAATGACAGTAATCAGTGTATGCTACTCCAACAAGATCTAGAAAAATTAGGCAGATGGGCTTAGAAGTGGCAAATAATATTTGATAAATGCAAGGTGCTGCATATGGGTAGCAGTAATTCCAGAATAATATACCAACTATGTGATACCACACTCGGGTAGTAAAGAGCAAAAAAAAAAAAAAAAATTTTGTAATTATGTACTAGGTACATATTGAGTTTCTGCCGCTCTACTCTGAGACTGATAGAGTCACTGATAATGTTACAGCGGCAGCCATTAAAAATGTCTTTACTGGAGGAACTCATTATGAAACTAAAATTGTGTAAAGTTACCATTTCGCATATATGTTTATGAAGACGTATTATAATTCCGATACCGAATTTTAGGAAATTGTCTTTTCGCCCCCCCCCCCCCATTTCCTTTTTGATAATTTTTTTTTTTTGAATTTTAGGAGCATTAGCAACTAAGGCCATATTGCTCCAGGATATGCGGTGGTCATTCCCTGACCTTTCCGCATCCTCCATATTTGGTGACTGGCTCGAACCCCGGTCTAATCAAGAAGCGTGTGCTACACACTGCTGCTTCTTCCCACTTGGCTACGGAGGTGCTGTTTTTGAAAATGAGCAGTAAATTGGGCAAGAGTTATATCTTTTAATGTTTTGCCCCATTTTTCATATTTATCAAAAATACTATCTTTCCATATATCCAAAGACCCACTATCAACCTGTTCATCCAATTCAGCCTTTGATTTATGTAATTTCTGACACTCATGTGGCCATACCGTTGGCACGTATTCATTTGCTCTTGAAGACACGAACATTGGGTATCATAAAAAATACCAAGCTGTCTCTTGTGTGATCTCATCTGCACAGAATTCAATACATCTACATTTAATGCTCATATTAGATCAGTTATATCCATATCAGGATATTCTTCTTGTAGCTCTATAATTTTTCTTTACAGGTTGCTTATTCCTCTTAGTTTTATTCACATATTCAACTACATATGCTGCACATGAATATTCTTCTACGATAAATTGTAAATCTGAGTTAGACTTGAGCATTCCTAAAATCCAAGGACTGTAATTATTCATAAATTTTTCTTCTATCTTGTGTTTAAGAAATACACGTGGTCATTTGATACCAGCCCTCAAAATATTTATATATTCTTCTTCTGATTGGCATTTATTTGATTTAAGGAATTCTTTGAAATTAACATGATTATCCAATTCTAATGAGTCGTGCATTTTACGATATTTTTTGCAATAAGCTCATTTTCGATTGTCATTTGTGGCCATCGGAATCAATATACGAGTTTGCGACATTGGCCAAAAAGGTGCTTCAAATCAACATTTGCACTGGTTTGCGTTATTATTTTTATAACAGGCAAAAGTATGTTTATGTTGCTGTAAATATGAATAATCTGAAGTTTTCTGAACATAATGCATCTATCATTTGGATTGCTTCTTCCATCCCACCTTCTTTTTCTTCTAATGGTGCAGCAGGTGCATTGTTCGTCCATAATAATTATATGTGCATGTGGACTTCCTCAATGTTGAAATTCAATGCGTTTAAAGAAATTCACAACATAATATTTCCCAAAAAGACTATAGGTTTTCGATTTTAAAATTTTGAGTATACTGTACTCTTAACAATTTTATTAACATATATGGCACACATTGCGGGATCTTCATTTATTAATGTAAGGTAGATCATTTCCATGTAAAGTAGATCCATAACTTCATTAGTTGTAATTTCTCTTTTATATCTGAATTTGTATAATGGGCCATGCTGTTTCACACGCATTCAACATCAAGAACATTGTAGGTTTTCCTAATTGATGAATCATGGCAAACATATCTCGTTTATGTTGACTCCAATAATATGCTGAATTAGGAATTGATTTTAGAAATGCCAAGTTAGACTTTAATGACTTGTTTATAAATTCTTTCGATTCCAATATAGAACGAGTAATGTTAGCTGTTATTCCTACTGATTTAAATGCAGTTTGCAAATTTTTTGCAGTACACATTCATATAATTTTCATTGCCGTATATAGCAAACATTAGGGAGTCACTCCACGACGATCAGATCTACGAATTTCACTCAATGCCATCATAAAGGGAGTAATTTTCAATCCATTTTTAAATGCATGTCCCAAAACCCCAGAGGCTCACATTTGGTAAGTATGGGCTTGGCAAACCCATGGTCCTCAGCTGGATATCATCATTCTTCTCTTCTTTGCTTTCTTGGTGATTCCATTCTACTTCTGACTCTCTCACTCTCAGGGTAATGCGTGAATTTTTTTTGGCTGGTGCAGCATAAGCCTCAGGCTTCCTTGCACCATATGGCTAATAATAATAATAATAATAATATATAGCTGAAAAAGAAAGTTCTTCTGCATGTATATCAAATAGGAAACTTGTTGGAGATGATTACTGACCTGGTGCTTTACATAAATATTTATCTTCAGACCATAATAATGTTTGTTATTGAATTATCAATAGTTCATCATCATTATTGACAGGTTCCATAATTTCATCTGTATGTTCCTGTTTACTATCATCATTTGTCCCAAGAAATTGTCACTCACTTTTATGCCATAGAATTTATACGAAGGTGAATTTATCAAATACCGTAACCATATTGTCACTATTTTCTTCTGCACACATCCTTGTAGATATAGTAGTAGTAGTAGTAGTGGCATGTGATGCAAGAAAGCAAGTGTATCAGCTTATGCAACATCAGCCAAAAAAAAAAAAAAAATCACACCATTCCCTCCAAATGCCTGTCCAGTTCCTACTTAAATTTATTTAACCTAACAACTTCCACAACAGATGGAAGTTTGTTCCAGCAATTAACCACCCGCTGGCTAAAGGCAAATTTCCGCACATCTATTCTACATCTGTCTTTTCTTAATTTGAATTTATGCCCCCTTAGGTTCGTAATCTGAATTCTGATGGAAGGATCTCATCAGAATTCAGCATGCTGAACCCATTCAAGGCCATATGATGATTTATGTATGAGCCTTTGTTTTATATGTACATTAATGGCATAATCATCATCTAATTCTCTAGGTAATTGATGAACCATCATATTTACTTTAACTGGTACATTTATTACTTGTCCAATGATCCCATATTGTCCATGTTCATAATGTAAACAACGAATTTGCATAAAGGGTAATCGTGGTGATATCAAATGCTCAGTTACAACATCCAGTGGAGGCAAATGAGTATGATACGTTGGATATATAAATCCATTTGATGTGGCCATAGTTGGAATCCATCCCTCTCTTAATAAAGTATGACATGTATTACATGTCATGAAAGTACTCAGTACTTGTAAATGAAATTCATTTTGAAGTAATATGAAGTTGTTGGAAATGGTTTCAAATCTAATCGAAACCATAAATGATCACAAACATTACAACTAAATCCAAATGGGTTTTTGTATACTATTTTTTCAAACTCACTGTCAGCTTGTGTAGACACTATAGGGATGTAATCAGGAATCTCATTATTAGCCATTTCTAATTTTGCTTTTTTTCGTGCATGATATTCTTCATTCATTCTGGAGTTTTAGATTCCTGATAAGTATCAGGCATAGTAGAACTCTGTGGGTGACAAGTTTCAGGCATAGTAGAACTCTGTGGTTGAATTTCATTATGTTTCAGTATAGATTGAATTTCTAATTTCCCTTTCTTCTGTTCACGATATTCCTTCATTATTTCAGATCGAGTTTTTTGGGTGCAGTTTGAGAACTCCCAGGCATAATGAAATACTCTTGTTGAATTTCATCTGGATTCACATTTCTGTCCAACTTCCCTTTCTTTCCTCATTCACGATATTCCTTTGAATGCTGGGGTGTTGATTTTGGCACAGTCACTCGTGTATTAATCATTATGCTGATATATGTATAACATAGCGCATCACTGCTCAATTGTACTTGTTGTGTCACTGTAACTTGTTGCGTCACTGCACCTGTTGCGTACAATTGGGTTTTCTTGGGCACATGCGTTGTACTTATTGCTTAACTACATGCAACAAGTACAATGCATGCACATCGGGTTTCGTGACAATTTCTAGGTAATGTAACGCTTTTTTCCAAATAACATCAGTAAAAATGTTTTTAATGTCAAAAAAAAATGTGGGGATAATTTTGTATTCACACATGCAGTTCTCTAAGCAGTGCAGACTGGCTGCTAGGAATGCTAATGGGATTTTGTCAGTGATATAGACAAATTTTTTCAACAGCTATAAGTAGGTGATTATCCTGTTGCATAACATGATGTTTAGACTACATCTTGGGTACTGCATACAGGTCTGGAAATCTCATTTTAAGATGGATGTGAATCTGTTGGAACAGTGCAGAAAAGACTAACAAGATTAATGAAGAGAACAAAAGAGGTGCTCTTGCCAATAAAGAATTCAGTTCTGTCAACTGCAGCATTTCGAAACTAGACACTGTGAGGCAGTCTGATTCAGGTGTTTAAGGTTTTGAATGGATTCAATAAACTAAATGAATGCTGATGACATCTTTACTCTTGTTCAGACAACAAACAAGGAAGAACTATTCAAATTATTAGAGGTGAAGTGGAAGTGCCATTTTTTTTTTTTTTTTTTTTTTTTTTGTTTGGCTGATGCCATATAATTTTTCTTCCTTGCATCATTTGTCTACTAATACTTCTGTGGGATCAGAACTTTTTGATGTTGGAATAGCTGCCTCGATAGGGCTTCCCTGAGCCAAAGCATTCCTACTGCTTTGAGTTCTTTGTTGTGCTGCTCTGGCCTAAGGCATGACTTTTGCTTGAATTTATATTAAAAATGCCACTAAAAACTAAGATACATAAGTACAATAATAATGTTACACTATTCCTAGGTTATGCAACAATAATATGTGCTATGCTATAAAATTCCATTCCCAGGGTACTGAGCTGGATATCATCATTCTTCCCTTTCTTGGTGATTCCTTTCTACTTCTCTCTCTCTCTCTCTCTCTCACTCACTCACTCACTCACAGGGTAATAGGGAATTTTTTTTGGCCGGTGCAGCATAAGCCTCAGGCTTCCTTGCACCATATGGCTAATAATTATGTTATACAGTAATGGTATAAAATTACATTCTTGTTCTTATTGATTGATACTTTGCAGGCTTAATAAAAACACTTCTATTATTAATTATACTTCTACAGAATTAAATAAAAGAATATCAAATAGCATTTGTATCATTGTAATATTGATGAAATGAACACCAAACAATAGTGGCAGAATTCTCTCCTACTTTGATTCTCATGTTTGATCAATTTCCATGGCCAAGTAAGAAACAGTTTAACCTACTTTTATCAGATAAACACAAATAATAATTGCACTACTAATTTTAAACAAAAAGATACAAGGACCAATAATTTTCTAATAATATCCTACTTGTAATAGCATTAGCAGTGGAAATGAAAGCAAGCTTATACAGCATTACACAACATTAGTGAAAAAAAAAAAAAAAAAAGTTACACTCTTCATTTCACCTATTCACTCTCTCTGTGTGGTTCTTCCTTGAATTTATTTAAGCACTATGAATTTCCACAAACAAAAACAGATGTAAGTTTGTTCCAACAATCAACCACCTGCTGGCTAAAGGCAAACTTCTGCACATATGTTCTGTAATTCCATCTTTCTCAATTGCAATTTGTGCCCTCTCATGTGTGTCATCTGAGCATGAGGAAGAATCCCATCAGCACTGAGCTTGCTCAATACATTCAAAACCTTAAACACCTCAGTCAGATCACCTTGCAGGTGCCTAGTCTCAATAAGCTGCACTTTGCAAAACTGAAGCCTTTCTTGGTAAGAGCACCCCTTTGTTCCACTCACCAATCTTGTTGCCCTTCTTTGTACTCATTCCAGCAGCTCTCCATCCTTCCTAAAATGAGGCCTCCAGACCTGTATGCAGTACTCAAAACATGGCCTTATAATATGGGATAATCACCTTCTTATCCCTGCTAGCAAAATTCCTGTATATCATTGACAAAACCCCATTAGCTAGCCTGACAGCATTGTTCAAAGAACTTCATATATGACTGCACAATTAGCCCCAGGTCTTTTTCATTTTCCACTACACTGAGCATAGTACCACACAGTTGGCAGGTTAATGTGGGGTGACTGCTACTCGTATGCAGTACTTTACATTTATCAGTGTTAAACTTCAATTGCCATTTCTCAGCCATCTGCATAACTTTTTCTGGATTCTGTTGTAGTAACATACTATCATTACTACCCTGCTAACCTTTGTATCATCTGCAAACTTGGACATTAAGCCTGATGCCTTCATCAATATCATTGATAAATATAGAAAACAACAATGGGCCCAACACTGAACCCTGGGGGCTACACTAAGAACAATGTCCACTGATAACCACTCTCTATCTTTGCCCACTCAACGATCCCTTTATAGGGCGCCTCCGTAGCCAGGTGGGCAGGAGCAGCAGTGCGTAGCACACGCTTCTTGATTAGACCGGGTTCGTGTGCCCACCAAATACGGAGGATGCGGAAAGGTCAGGGAATGACCACCACATATCCCCGGAGCAATATGGCCTTAGTTGCTAATGCTCCTAAAAACCAAATAACAAACAACAAACGATCCCTTTATCATAGCTGCCACTTGCCCTTAATGCCACACTGCTCCAATTTGTACAGTATCAACAGTATCAAAAGCTTTTCTGAAATCCAAGTATATGATATCAAAATAATTTTTTTTATGTATGATTTATTTTACCAGTAACGCCATTATTTTCCCTGAAACAGAAGTTAAACTAACAGGTCTGTAATTACTTGTGTCACTCTTGGGTCACCCTTTGTGAATTGGGGATACAGTCACACATCTTCAGTCTCCAGGGACCCATATTAGTTTATTCCTAGAGAAATTATAATATACAGTGGGACTTGTTTATAACGAGTTTCACTGGGCCAAAAGATGTGCTCGCTATATCCGAGTACAGTCAGTCCTTGTATAGCACGATAGTTGTGTTCCTAGAAACCCTCGTGCAATATAAACAACAGGCCCTATGGGGAAAATAGGGTTAGGTGCCGACCACCCAAGATTGAACACAGATTTGTAACCAAAACATTACCAAACACAATAAATAATCGTAATAAAATATTTACGTATTTTATTACGACTATTACATAATAAAATATTGCTAATGCTTTTGCTTCTATCGTAAGCAAACTTGTTTTTTGTTTGATTTCCTATCCAAACAGATGACAGCCGTTCCATCTCTTCCAATTCTTTATGTCTTAATCTAATGGATTTTAATTACACTTTGAGTTGTTCCTGCTATGAAAGTTGTTTTTATTTTCTCTGCATTCTTTATAATTCCCGACTTTGCCTCATTTAGGTCTGTAGCACGTGCAATATCACATGGTCTTTCATTTCGCTCAAAGCGTTTCACAATTTTTTTCTCTATCGACAGAGGCAGACTGGCCATAGGCCTTAGTGGGGAAACCCCGTTGGGCCGGAGGCCAGTGTGATTTTGGCCATAAACCATAGTATGAGGCCACTACAAATTTTCCTGGGTAAGAATTTTTGACCCAGTCCGCCTCTGTTTATCGATATTGCTTTTCTTTTTCTCTCAGAATCTGCAGTGTCTTCACCAGGATGCTTCCTTTTCACACCTTTTAAGTATTTTACTCATTTTTAGGGAATAAAGCACAATAATAAAACGAGGAGGCACGCTTGATACACATAAACAAAGCTGCGTGTAGCAACTGAATAAACAACACCGTAAAGGCAGAGATTAACACCTCACATTTTACTAAAGCACATTTCTAGGGGTTACTACCATAAAACAATAAAAACAATTTGCAGTTGCGTTTCTGCTAGTGGAATCTGTTATAAACTGGTAGTAAACTCGATCTAATTGCATTTGCGATTATACCAATAGCTGGAATTGTGTTGGTTTTTATGTTATTGTGGTGAAATGTGTTTCCCCTTCACTAATATAAAAAACATAAATACATTTTCAGACTCTTCTCTTCATTCCTATCGTGTTGCGGTCAGTTGGGTGATTCTGCGTTCGACTGCCATTTCTTGTAAACACAAAGGCGAATCGTGCATAAGCGAATTCGGTTCGTGTTATATAAGATAACGTTCCCCTATTTATAAATCGTGTATGATCGAATTCGTGTAGTGTAAACACGTGTTATACGAGGACTGACTGTGCTCATTATACCCGGGGTAGGTGATTCGGAACAATAGAAGTGTAGGAACTAGAAGCAAACATGAATTGCAAACTGTAAAAGATTTTAACCTATGTATGGAAATTATTTTTGGCCCTAAAAAGGGCTGATTGTTTCGAAAAGTGATTATCCAATTTTCAGAAACAAATGTGGGGGCATTTGACTGGTCTTCTGCTTTTGTCTCAACTTTCTCTGATCAGACTTAAGGCACTTAATACCTCTGCATCAGTATTGTCTGTAGCTTCGAAAAAATACTGAAGTTTCTCTACACTGTCAACAGCTGCTCCATATGATGGAGGCTGAATGGAGTTTTCTTCGATGTCTTCTGTTGTAAGATAGTTTCTACAATGTCTTCTGTTGTATGAGTTCCTGAAATTACAATGTTATCATCTAAATGCTCCCAACTGTCGACATTAGCATTAGCATTAGCATTAGCATTAGTAGAGGCATTTGATGCAAGAAAGCAAGCTTATGCAGCATCAGCCAAAAAAAAAAAAAAAAAAAAAAAAAAAAAAAAAGTAACATAAATAAATAAAAATAACCACTTCCACTTCACCCCTCTGTTCGTTCGAAATACCTGTCCAGCTGAGCCTTAAACTTATTTAGGCTATCAACTTCCACGACAAGGGATGGAAGTCTGTTCCACCCACCAACCACCCGCTGGCTAAAGGCAAATTTCCGCACATCTATCCTACATCTGTCTTTCCTCAATTTGAATTTATGCCCTCTCAGGTGATTTTTCTGAGCTAGAGGAAGAATCCCATCAGCATTGAGCATGCTCAAACCATTCAAGGCTTTGTACACCTCTATCAGATCACCCCGCTGGTACCTAGTTTCCAGACACTGTAATTTGCAAAACTTAAGCCTTTCTTCGTAAGAGAACCCCTTTGTCCCATTCACCAATCTAGTTGCCCTTCTCTGTACTCGTTCCAGCAGCTCTACATCCTTCCTGAAATGAGGCCTCCAGGCCTGTATACAGTACTCTAGGTGTGGCCTGACCATTGCCTTATACAAGGGAATAATCACCTCCTTATCCCTGCTAGAAAAATTCCTATATATCATTGACAATACACCATGAGCTACTCTTGCAGCTCGTCTGCACTGCTCAGAGAACTTCATATCTGCCTGCACCACCACCCCCAGGTCCCTTTCATTCTCTACCACTGTCAGTGTAGTACCACAGAGTTGATACGTTGCTCTGGGGTTGCTGTTTCCCATATGTAGTACTTTACATTTGTCAATGTTAAACTTCATTTGCCACCTCGAAGCCCATCTGCTCAACCTTTCCAAATCCTGTTGCAGCAGCATAGTGTCAGTAGTGTCCTTGACAACCCTGCCAACCTTCGTATCGTCTGCAAACTTGGACATTAAGCCTGATATACCATCATCAATATCATTTATAAATACAGAAAACAATAAAGGCCCCAATACTGAACCCTGAGGGACTCCACTAATAACATTAGTCCACGATGAGCAGTGTCCATTGATTACCACTCTCTGTCTTCTCCCCCTCAACCACCCCTTTATCCATAGCAGCAACTTGCCTCCAATGCCACACTGCTCCAATTTGTGCAGCAGTCTTCCATGTGCAACAGTATCAAAAGCCTTTCTAAGATCCAAGTATATAATATCAAAGTTATTCCCTGCATCCAGTTCTTTTGTGACTGCATCATAGTATCCAATCAAATTGGTCAGGCAAGACTTCCCCTTAACAAACCCATGCTGTGTCCTAGCTATAACTGAAGTCTTGTCTAGATGATCCTGCAGTGCTTCTTTCACCAGTGCCTCCATTAATTTTCCGGGAACAGAAGTTAAACTCACAGGTCTATAATTACTTGTGTCAGCCTTTGATCCCCCTTTGTGAATTGGGGTCACATTTGCACATCTCCAGTCAATGGGTACCTCCCCTGAGTCCAAGGAAGCTCTCATAATTATGGCTAAGGGTTTGCTTACCTCCTTTGCTGCCTCCTTTAATATAACTGGATAGATCCCATCCACCCCAGGTGCCTTTCTTGTGTTTATCTTCAACAATTTCTCCTCCACTTTGCTCTCAGTTATTACAAGATTCTCTAGCTTACTGCTAGAGTTGAATACACCTCTGGCATTCCCCTCGCTGAATAACTCCTCATGTGTGAATGTCGATGCAAAATATTCATTTAGTTTGTTAGCTACCCGAGCAGGGTCATCAACAGTTGACCCATCGATCTCAAGTGGACCAATCTGATTCATCCCCTTCCTTCTAGAGTTTACATAAGTAAAGAACTCTTTGCTGTTTTTCTTCGCATCCCTTGCCAAGGATCTCTCGTAATCTGCCTTCGCCTGCCTAACCTCCTTTGTAACTTGGTTACAGATCAACTTGTATCTATCATAGGCGTCCGTGTCACGTGTTAATTTGTATGTATCCCATGCATTTTTCTTCTCTGCCATATGCCTTATTAGTTCATCTGACAACCATTTAGGCCTAAACCTTGAACAATATTTCTTAGTTGGTATGTAAAGCCTAGTAGCTTCCACAATAAGTTCTTTGAATGCTTCCCATTTTGAATTTGCTGTTGGCAATATCATCAGTTGATCCCACTGTATAGAATTTAAATACTGTCTCAGTCCATTGTAGTCGCCTTTACGAAAGCAATACCCCTTCCCTTTACCCCTAATGGTAGTTACCTCTTTGAGTAACTCCCACTTCAGCACACTGTGATCACTGCCACCAAGTGGTTCATTTATCTGCAGATTCTTAATGCATGAGGAATCACTACTGATAATCAAATCAAGAGTATTACTCCCTCTAGTTGCCTCCCGAACATGCTGATGTAGAAAACAATCATCCAATAAATCCACAAAAGCCTTGCTACTGTGTGAGTGACCAGCCCCCAAATTCCAGTCAATATCTGGGAAATTAAAATCCCCCATTATAAGACTCTCTGATTTACTGGCCCACTCTATTTCTCCGAACAGTTTCTTATTATACTCATCAGAGTCATTAGGCCTATAGCACACTCCTACTCTCAATTTTGATCTCCCAATGCTTATGTCACACCAAACTGACTCGACACTGCACTGTCCAGCGATGTCGACTGGCTTCACTTCCTTGGATTTTATGTGTTTTTTAACTAATAGCATAACCCCTCCTCCCTTCCTATCCTGTCTATCCTTTCTGTAGACATTGTACTCCCCAAATTCCAGTTCTGCATTTCTTATATCTGTGTGACACCACGTCTCTGAAATCCCCACAATATCTGCCTTTGATGTTTTGAGCAATACCTCAAATTCATCAAATTTATTTACTAAACTCCTAGCATTGGTGTACACACAAGTATACATGCACCTGTTCTTTTTCTTAGCTACCCTAACACAACCCATGTGTTTACTTGTACCCCAATGATTCCCAGCAGTCTCTGAAATATCCTGCATCTTATTTTCCAGGCTGCGGCTCATTCCAATAGAAGCAGTGCAAGAATCACTTTCACCTCTGCCAGTGGCTACTGTTAATCTATTAGTCCTTGTATCCCCCCAATCTAGCAGTTTTCCGACCCACCTAACATTGCCTCGATAGCATCAGCAAACATTCTTGCACCCTTTCTATTTAAGTGTATCCCATCCCTGTAGAAGCAGTCTCTCCTGTTAACAAGTACAGACCAGGCTGAAAAAAATTCTACCCCTTGAGCCCTGCACAATCTTTCCAGGGCCGAATTGATTGACAGGGCTCTCATCATATACTCCCTCCTATCGTGTCTGGGCAGAATTGCAGACACTTTCAATTTCAACCCTAATTCACGGCTTTTTTTCATCAGTGACCTGTACTTGTCAAGTAATTCCGCCGGTCTCCTACTCTTAATGTCATTAGTGCCAACGTGTACAACTATATCACCTTTTGTGCCCTTAAAAGATGATATCCGCTCTACAACGTCATCAACTTTTGCCCCTGGCAGACATACCCTGGTCCTATTCCACCTATCCTTTTTACAAAGCATGTTTCCCGTTTCCCTGACAATAGAGTCACCAACAACTACTAGTTCCTTTGGGACCAGCGCATTCTGCCTTGGGGGTTGCCGCTGTGTTCTGCGATGACCAAGTGCAAGCTCTGGCATTGGTGTGGGCAGCTGAGAGCTTGATGGGCCCCTCACTTGTAATCCTTCGAGGGCATCCACCCTATCCTTCAAGATCTCATATAGGCCCATAACAACGCTGAGTTGTCGCCTTATCTCCTTACACTCCTTGCATCGCACACACACAAAGACATCCCCCATGGCAGTATCATGTCCCATACTTGACTGCTCCGCAAACATCAAGCAAATAGTGCATCTTACAAGGCTGTGATTCAGAGGACAACTGCCCCCCTCAGTTCTCCCCTGGTCCACAGCATTCCCATTAGCTTGAGCCCTTTGCTTTGCTGCTCTGGTTTGAGTCATGATTTAGATTTACTTTCAATAAAATTTCAATTTCTGTACAAAATTAAATCCTAAACTTGTATCCAAACACAGTTATAACGCTATATTTATGTTTCAGTAACGAGTGTTATCTACGGAATATTTACGTTTCAGTAACGAGTGTTATCTACGAAATATTTACGTTTCAGTAACGAGTGTTATCTGCGAAATCCCTTTATATAACTTTCGTATCAAGTTATGTATTAATTATTTGTTTTTACTAATTATTTATGTTACGTAACCTAAGTGGTTATATGTATAATTAATTATGTTAAATAAAATTAATTATATTACGTTTGTAATCTAAGTCGTTATATGTATTTATTTAAACGTACAATTTAACTGCTAACGAAGTTCAACTAACGCTATCTAGTACGGTATATCGTATCACAAAGGCGGGAAAATTACGAACGGTTAGCGGAGTTGAAACACGTGGAAACCTTTACCGATACTTTTATGCAATTACAAGGCCGAGTAAAGAATAAATACACCAAATTAATCAGAAAATCACAAAATAATGTTATACTACTAAATTTAAATCAAAAGTTTTAGAAAAACAATAATTTCAAATCAATAAATAAGAAAAATCCACTTAGCGGCTTTGAAAACGACCGTCTCTAGTAGCCTCGTCAGCAGACTCCCCAAGACGTCAGCAGACTCCCCAGACATTTGGAAGTTGAATCAAAAATTCTAGACTCCTTTTTTTGCAACCACTGAGATAACGGAATATGATCTTCCTCGTTGGTAACATTATCTTGCTTTGACTGAATTCCAGCCTTCCAGACAGTTTTGAATGCAACTTTGTGAAATGCATTCCGACGCATTGCTCACAAAGTGTATAGCATCAAGAACTGAGATTTTCGTTTCAATTTCCTTATCTATTCTGTCAGTGAGCAAAAGGACCATGTTGCGACGAACATGAACTTTGAAACTTCTGATCACACCTTGATCCATTGATTGTAGCACTGCTGCAGTGTTTGGAGGCAAAAAAACAAGCATTATGTGACTTAGATTGTCGAATTTCTGTGAATGTGAAGGACAGTTATCTACAATGAGTATAATATTTTGCATTTTTCTGTACGAAGATTTTTGTCCCACCTTTTGAGGTAATCCGTGAAAATATCTGAAGTCATCCAAGCTTTTCTGTTCGACATATAAGCCACTGGAAGTTGCTTCACATTCTTGAAGCATCTTGGTTTGGCAGACTTTCCAATCACTAGAAGCCTTCTTTTATCTGTCCCAGACATATTTGCGCAGATAGCCACTGTAAATCTATTATTTCGCAACTTTCCTCCAATGCATTTATTGCCCTGGAATTTCAAAGTTGGTCAGGAGTGACATTATAGAAAATTCCAGCTTCATCCATATTGTAGATGTCATTGTCGCTGTAGCCTTGAGAATGAAGCGGCCATACGTTGGTCATCCATGTAGATGTTATATCTCCATGTCCACTGCAGATGCTTCTCCACTAATTTTGCCATAGCAAATTTTATGCCGATTTTTAAGATGATCAAGCCACCCATTTGAACAATAAAATCCTGCATAGTTGAAAAGCCATGCAAATTCTTCTGCTTTAGCCTTTAAGATTGGTCCACTTATTTGTAAATCGGCATTTCTTTGTGTGCAGTGAACCATTTCAGCAGAGCTTGATCAACGTCATCTTTGTCATATTTCTTAAGTCTCTTCGCATTTATTACGTTGTTATCGCAGGTCTTCAGCACTGCATCTCTATTTTTCCGCAGTGTTGAAACATAGACGAATAAAGTCCATACTTCTTGCATATCTCTATGTTCTTCTGACCAATCTGCAGTTCTTCAATAATTTTGGCTTTTTCCTTCACAGATAATGCTTTCCTCTTCGACATTTTCGGGCCCCTGAGATTGAAAACAAGTTCCTCCTACTGTCCTTTAGAAGTGAGAATAGAGCTCATCCTTAAAAGGACAGTTTATAAAATTTTATGCAAACTCCACTATCCGAAACGATCAGTGTCAAAGCAGCAAATGCATCTAAGCTCCGGGAGGGCTGCTTTTATCTATTCAGCAGCGGCTATCAACTGGTCATTGGAAAAGGAATGGAGTATGTTTTACAGCTTGCTGATTGGTTTGCCGATCATGAGTAGCTAGCTGCTGCAGAGTAAGTAAAAGCATTCGCTGCTTTGATGTTGATTGTTCTAGACAGCTGATTTCACGGGCAATTTTATAAACATTCTTTTGAAGGACAAGTAGGAACTTTCTTCTCATTTGTAAAGGATGACAAGAAGCACTTGGTTTGCTTCACATGGCAGTATTTCCCTCGTTATATCCGGAATGTGCTTGTTATATCTG
This sequence comes from Mastigoproctus giganteus, assembly GCF_048544385.1. Taxonomy (NCBI): domain Eukaryota; kingdom Metazoa; phylum Arthropoda; class Arachnida; order Uropygi; family Thelyphonidae; genus Mastigoproctus; species Mastigoproctus giganteus. Next base: position 221,331,377 of record NC_143578.1, on the reverse strand, counting down.
AATTGAATACTATGTGTTTTTAAGTGAGACCAAACAAAATATCTCAGTTTACTCTTATATCTGGGGTCTCTTTGTAAGCGGGTCATTATAGACAAGTTCAACTGTATATGATTAATATCATTTTATTTATGAAGGGATTGATAATAGTCCCATTGCAGGCAAGTGGTGTCTTTTTCGTGGGCAGTTCAAGAAAAAGTTTGAAAGCTGTTTGCTTCACAATGAAAAATAAACCACCATTTTTCAGTGTAAATGTGATATCTGTGGTAACTACAAGATTCTGGTGGTTCTTTTGGGTTTGCAAGGTAGTTTAACTAATTTCCCTTGTTTTCTCTATGGGACAATAGATTAACTGCAAGAGAAATGGTCTTCCATAATTGAGTTGCAGCATGGCACAAACAAGATAGTGAATAATCTCTTGGTTCCAAGTCTTGCTTTCCCCACCAAATATTAAGCTAGGACTGGTCAAGCAATTTGTTAAAGCACTGAATTGTCTAGGTGATACCATAAAACATATACAATGTATGTTTCTAAAATTGTCTAATGCAAAAGTGAAAGGTCTGTGTTTCGAAAATTGCACATGCTGGTTTAACAAGAACTGGAAGACAAAATGATTGATACCAAGTGAAATTCCTGACAATCATTTTGGCTGGTAGTGAATGACTTAAACTGTGACATCAGTTTCTTCATGAAGAAACTAATGAAATTAGTTTCTTCATAAATTAATAAAAGAAAATATCAGAAACTAATAAAAGAGTGGAAATTATGTAGAACAAGTTGACTGAAAATTGGGATGCTGAACATCAATCAAACTCATTTACTTGCACTCTTCCTGGAGGTTTTCAGACGAGATCTAGGTGATGTTAGTGAAGAGCATTGGGAGAGATTCCATCAGGACATACAGTCAGTGAATAGATATCAAGACATGTAGGATGAAGCTACCATGGGCAACTATATCTGGTCCTTATTTCAGGATGACAATGACCATAAAAGGCAAAGACATGTACGTTTTAAAAAAATTGTTTTAACCTGAGGAGGATTTCTACTTTTTAATTTGTGATTTTTTTAGCTGGTTATTTACTTGTAGCAAAGATTAATACTCTATTCTACACAGAAGTTTATCATTAATACATCTGACACTGATTGGTTATTTACTACTGGGCAAACCATTGATGCTATCGAAAAATATAATGTCGGAAATATGCAAAAAACTAAATTCAGAATCAGAATGCCTGAATACATAAAAAATACAGTTAAATGGAACCTTTTTGAAAACATTTTATGTAGTTATTTTTGCATAAGGACAGATGGAAACTTAGTGAGGTTTTTGGGAAGGCGGCTGGTGCTAGCAATCCTCCTGCCTATAGATTCCAAGCATGCTTCGTTGAATTGAGATCTGGGAACTTAGCTGACTGTTCAATGCAGATTATATGTTTCTTATTGAACCAATATGGGAGTATTTTTCAGGCAAAAGTCTGAGCTACTTGCATCTGAAAAATAGTAGTAGTAAAATTATGAACATGTGGACCAAGGACTCCCTCTCAGTACCTATAAGTTATGAGGGAAATGTATTGTACTCTCTTGGCTATAGTACCATATACTTTGTGGGAACTGTGGATATCTGTATGGTTATTAACAGTGATACCGGTCCAGCTAGATCTAAATGTGTCTCCTGCAATGTTTGATTCAAGGATAAAATATAGTACCCATTCCCTCAAAAATGAAGGTGCATTAAGAATCTAGTTGAAGGCTGTATCTAAACTCATCAGTGAAGAGCAGTATGACCACTGCTTGATAAATTCAAAAAGGTTCTTTGGTTTGAGGGATCAAAAGCACACAGCTGGCCATTATACATAAATACACCACTCATGAAACTTTTCTGTATGTGGTATGCCTAGACACAAGTCTGACTGTAAAATCAGCAAGCTGTGAAGCAAGGTACCATGCTATGAAGGCTCTATGGTACCTCACAGTTAGAGCTAGAGAATGGTTTACCTGCATCCTCAAAGATCTCCAAGGACAGGTCATTGAGAGAGTTTGCATATTTTGAACAGTTAGCTTATAATGCTATGAATTACATTCAGTCACCTGGATATGTAGTAGTAGTAGTAGTGGCATGTGATGCAAGAAAGCATGTGTATGAGCTTATGCAGCATCAGCCAAAAAAAAAAAAAAAAAAAAATCACACCATTCCCTCCAAATGCCTGTCCAGTTCCTCTTTAAATTTATTCAACCTATCAACTTCCACAATGACACATGGAAGTTTGTTCCAGCAATTAACCACCCGCTGGCTAAAGGCAAATTTCCGCACATCTATTCTACATCTGTATTTTCTTAATTTGAATTTATGCCCCCTTAGGTTCGTAATCTGAACAAGTGGAAGGATCCCATCAGAAGTATGATCCCATCAGAAGTAATTAACATAATTAATTAATACATAACTTATATGGAAGTTATATAAAGGGAACTCGGAGATAATTAATACTTGACACTAAAAAATATATATCCCGTTATAACTGTATTGGGAGATAAGTCAGGGTTATAAACTGAAATTGAAATTTTATTTAAATTAAAAGAAATCATGACTCAGAGCAGCAAAACAAAAGGCTCAAGCTAATGGAAGTGCTGTGGCTCAGAGGAGAACTGAGGGGAGCAGTTGCCTTCTAAAATGCACAGCTTGCAGGATGTTTGTGGAGCATTCAGGTACGGGACATGATATTGCCATGGGGGATGTCTTTGTGTGTGCGCGATGCAAGGAGTGTATCGAAATCAGGCAACAACTCAGCGTTGTTATGGGCCTATATGAGAGCTTGAAGGACAGGGTGGATGCCCTCGAAGGAACTAAATTGAGGGGCCCATCAAGCTCTCAGCTGCCCACATCAACGCCAGAGCTGGCACTTGGTCGTCACGCACCACAGCGGCAACCCCCAAGGCAGAATGCGCTGGTCCCAAAGGAACTAGTAGTTGTTGGTGACTCTATTGTCAGGGAAACGGAGAACATGCTTTGTAAAAAGGATAGGTGGAACAGGACCAGGGTATATCTGCCAGGGGCAAAGGTTCATGACGTTGTAGAGCAGATATCATCTTTTAAGGGCACAAAAGGTGATATAGTTGTACACGTTGGCACTAATGATATCAAGAGTAGGAGACCGGCAGAATTGCTTAACAAGTACAGGTCACTGTTGAAAAACAGCCGTGAAAGAGGGTTGAATTTGAAAGTGTCTGCAATTCTGCCCAGACACGATAGGAGGGAGTATATGATGAGAGCCTTGTCGATCAATTCGGCCCTGGAAAGATTGTGCAAGGCTCGAGGGGTAAAATTTTTTTCAGCCTGGACTGTACTTGTTAACAGGAGAGACTGCTTCTACAGAGATGGGATACACTTAAATAGAAAGGGTGCAAGAATATTTGCTGATGCTATCGAGGCAGTGTTAGGTGGGTCGGAAAACTGCTATCCTGGGGGGAGACAAAGATGAATAGATTAACAGTAGCCACTGGGAGAGGTGAAAGAGATTCTTGTACTGCTTCTATTGGAATGAGCAGAAGCCTGAAAAACAAGATGCAGGATATTTCAGGGACTGCCGGGAGTCATTGCGATACAAGTAAACACATGGGTTGTGTTAGAGTAGCTAAGAATAGAAATAGGTGCATGTATACTTGCGTGTACACCAATGCTAGGAGTTTAGTAAATAAATTTGATGAATTTGAGGTATTGCTCAAAACATCAAATGCAGATATTGTTGGGATATCAGAGACGTGGTGTCACACAGATATAAGGAATGCAGAACTGGAAATTGGGGAGTACAACGTCTACAGAAAGGATAGACTGGATAGGAAGGAAGGAGGGGTTATGCTATTAGTTAAGAAATACATAAAATCCAAGGAAGTGAAGCCAGTGGACATCGCTGGACAGTGAAGTGTCGAGTCAGTTTGGTGTGACATAAGCATTGGGAGATCAAAATTGAGAATAGGAGTGTGCTATAGGCCTAATGACTCTGATGAGTATAATAAGAAACTGTACAGGGAAATACAGTGGGCAAGTAAATCAAAGAGTCTTATAATGGGAGATTTTAATTTCCCAGATATTGACTGGAATTTGGGGGCTGGTCACTCACACACTAGCAAGGCTTTTGTGGATTTATTGGATGATTGTTTTCTACATCAGCATGTTCAGGAGGCAACTAGAGGGAGGAATACTCGTGATTTGATTATCAGCAGTGATTCTTCATGCATTAAGAATCTGCAGATAAATGAACCACTAGGTGGCAGTGATCACAGTGTGCTGAAGTGGGATTTACTCAAAGAGGTAACTACCATTAGGGGTAATGGGAAGGGTTACTGCTTTCGTAAAGGCGACTATGATGGACTGAGACAGTATTTAAATTCTATACAGTGGGACCAACTGATGATGTTACCAACAGCAAATGGGAAGCATTCAAAGAACTTATCTTGGAAGCTACTAGGTTTTATATACCAACTAAGAAATATTGTCCAAGGTTTAGGCCTAAATGGATGTCAGATGAACTGATGAGGCATATGGCAGAGAAGAAACATGCATGGAATACATACAAATTAACACATGACACAGAAGCCTATGATAGATACAAGTTGATCTGTAACCAAGTTACAAAGGAGGTTAGGCAGGCGAAGGCAGATTACGAGAAATCTTTGGCAAGGGATGCAAAGAAAAACAGCAAAGAGTTCTTTACTTATGTAAACTCTAGAAGGAAGGGGATGAATCAGATTGGTCCGCTTGATATCGATGGGTCAACTGTTGATGATCCTGCTCAGGTAGCTAACTAAATGAATATTTTGCATCGACATTCACACATGAGGAGTTATTTAGCGAGGGGAAAGCCAGAGGTGTATTCAGCTCTAGCAGTAAGCTAGAGAATCTTGTAATAACTGAGAGTAAAGTGGAGGAGAAATTGTTGAAGATAAACACAAGAAAGGCACCTGGGGTGGATGGGATCTATCCAGTTATATTAAAATAGGCCGCAAAGGAAGTAAGCAAACCCTTGGCCATAATTATGAGAGCTTCCTTGGACTCAGGAGAGGTACCCACAGACTGGAGATGTGCAAATGTCACCCCAATTCACAAATGAGGATCAAAGGCTGACACAAGTAATTATAGACCTGTGAGTTTAACTTCTGTTCCAGGGAAATTAATGGCGGCACTAGTTAAAGAAGCACTGCAGGATCATTTAGACAAGACTTCAGCTATAGTTCGGACACAGCATGGTTTTGTTAAGGGGAAGTCTTGCCTGACCAATTTGATTGGATACTATGATGCAGTCACAAAGGAACTGGATGCAGCGAATAACTTTGATATTATATACTTGGATCTTAGAAAGGATTTTGATACTGTTGCACATGGAAGACTGCTGCACAAATTGGAGCAGTGTGGCATTGGAGGCAAATTACTGCTGTGGATAAAGGGGTGGCTGAGGGGGAGAAGACAGAGAGTGGTAATTAATGGACAATGCTCGTCGTGGACTAATGTTATTACTTTAGTCCCTCAGGGATCAGTGTTGGGTCCATTATTGTTTTCTGTATTCATAAATGATATTGATGAGGGTATATCAAGCTTAATGTCGAAGTTTGCAGATGATACAAAGGTAGGCAGGGTTGTCAAGGACACTACTGACACTATGCTGCTGCAACAGGATCTGGAAAGATTGAGCAGATGGGCTGAGAGGTGGCAAATGAAGTTTAACATTGACAAATGTAAAGTACTACACATGGGAAACAGCAACCCCAGAGCAACGTATCAACTCTGTGGTACTACACCGACAGTGGTAGGGAATGAAAGGGAACTGGGGGTGGTTGTGCAGGCAGATATGAAGTTCTCTGAGCAGTGCAGATGGGCTGCAAGAGTAGCTCATGGTGTATTCTCAATGATATATAGGAATTTTTCTAGCAGGGATAAGGAGGTGATTATTCCCTTGTATAAGGCAATGGTCAGGCCACACCTAGAGTACTGTATACAGGTCTGGAGGCCTCATTTCAAGAAGGATGTAGAGCTGCTGGAACAAGTAAAGAGAAGGGCAACAAGATTAGTGAATGGAACAAAGGGGTGCTCTACGAAGAAAGGCTTAAGTTTTTCAAATTACAGTGTCTGGAGACTAGGCACCAGCGAGGTGATCTGATAGAGGTGTATAAAGTCTTGAATGGTTTGAGCATGCTCAATGCTGATGGGATTCTTCCTCTTGCTCAGAATAATCACGTGAGAGGGCATAAATTCAAATTGAGGAAAGACAGATATAGGATAGACGTGTGGAAATTTGTATTTAGCCAGCGGTTGGTTGGTTGGAACAGACTTCCATCCCTTGTCGTGGAAGTTGATAGATAGCCTAAATAAGTTTAAGGCTCAGCTGGACAGGTATTTTGAACGAACAGAGGGGTGAAGTGGAAGTGTTTTTTTTTTTTTTTTTTTCTTTTGGCTGATGCTGCATAAGCTTGCTTTCTTGCATCAAATGCCTCTACTAATGCTAATGCTAATTCAGCGTGCTCAACCCATTCACGGCCTTATACACCTCAATCAGATCACCGTGCAGGTGCTTGTCTCCAGCCACCGCAATTTGCCGAACTTAAGCCTCTCTTGGTAAGAGGATCCCTTCATTCCCCTCACCAATCTTGTTACTCTTCTCTGTACACGCTCAAGTAAATCTGCATCCTTCCTAAAATGAGGCCTCCAGTCCTGTATGTAGTACTCAAGGCGTGGCCTGACCATTGCCTTATACAGAGGGATAATCACCTCCTTTTCCCTGCTAGCAAAGTTCCTATATATCATTGACAAAACCCCATGACCTGCCCTGGCAACCTGTCTGCATTGCTCAGAAAACTTCATATCTGCCTGCACAATCACTCCCAGGTCTTTTTCATTTTCTACCACCTTAGGTGTAGTACCACAGAGTTGGTACGTTTCTCTGCGGTTACTTCTACCCATATGCAGTACTTTGCATTTGTCAAGGTTAAACTTCAGTTGCCACTTCTTAGCCCATCTGCCCAAATTATCAAGATCCTGTTGCAGTAGCACACTGTCATTATTGTCATTAACAACCCTGCCAACCTTTGTATCATCTGCAAACTTCAACATTAAGTCTGATATACCTTCATCAATATCATTAATAAATATGCAAAACAACAGTGGACCCAACACTGAACCCTGTGGGACTCCACTAATAACATAAGTCCACAAAGAGCAGCACCCATTGATTACCACCTTCTGTCTTCTCCCACTTAACCATCCTTTTATCCATTGTAGCAACTTACCCTTAATACCATTCTGCTCCAATTTTTACAACAGTCTCTGCTCCAATTTTTTCATGCGCAACTGTGTCAAAAGATTTCCTGAAATCCAAATATATGATATCAAAATTATTTTTTGCATCCAGTTCCTTTGTAACCACATCATAATATCCTATCAAATTTGTCAGACAAGACTTTCCCTTAACAAACCCATGCTGTGTCTGAATTATTCCTGCAGTCTTGTCTAGATGATCCTGCAATGCATCTTTAACCAGTGACTCCATTATTTTACCCGGAACAGAAGTTAAACTAACTGGTCTTTAATTACTCGTGTCACCCTTTGATCCTCCCTTTGTAAATTGGGGATACATTTGCATATCTCCAGTACGTGGGAACCTCCCCTGAGTCCAAGGATGCTCTCATAATTATGGCTAAGGGTTTGCTTAATTGCTTTGCCGCCTCCTTTAATATAACTGGATAGATCCCATCCACCCCGGGTGCTTTTCTTATGTTTAACTTCATCAATTTCTCCTCCACTATGCTCTCAGTTATTACAAAATCATTAAGTATCCTGCTACAATTTGATAATCTTTTGCCATTTTCAAACCTTAATAATTCCTCATGTGTGAATGTAGATGCAAAATACTCATTCAGTTTGTTTGCTATCTGAGCAGGATCATCAACAGTCGAACCATCAATGTCAAGTGGACCAATCAGATTCATCCCCTTCCTTTTAGAGTTTAGCATTAGCATTAGCATTATAATCGATAAGAAATAGCGCAACGTATATTAGAATTAGCATTAGCATTAGTAGATGGCGCATTATGGCCATAGTTGCCGATGCGCCCAATAAATTCCGAAACAAACAAACAAACAAACAAACAGCATTAGTAGAGGCATTTGATGCAAGAAAGCAAGCTTATGCAGCATCGGTCAAAAAAAAAAAAAAACACTTCCACTTCACCCCTCTGTTCGTTCGAAATACCTGTCCAGCTGAGCCTTAAACTTATTTAGGCTATAAACTTCCACAACAAGGGATGGAAGTCCGTTTCACCAACCAACCACCCGCTGGCTAAAGGCAAATTTCCTCACATCTATCATACATCTGTCCTTCCTCAATTTGAATTTATGCCCTCTCAGGTGATTATTCTGAGCAAGAGGAAGAATCCCATCAGCACTGAGCATGCTCAAACCATTCAATGCTTTATACACCTCTATCAGATCACCTCGCTGGTGCCTAGTCTCCAGACACTGTAATTTGCAAAACTTAAGCCTTTCTTCGTAAGAGCACCAAATTTGTTCCATTCACTAATCTTGTTGCCCTTCTCTGTACTCCTTCCAGCAGCTCTACATCCTTCTTGAAATGAGGCCTCCAGACCTGTATACAGTACTCTAGGTGTGGCCTGACCATTGCTTTATACAATGGAATAATCACCTCCTTATCCCTGCTAGAAAAATTCCTATACATCATTGACAATACACCATGAGCTACTCTTGCACCCCGTCTGCACTGCTCAGGGAACTTCATATCTGCCTGCACAACCACCCCCAGGTCCCTTTCATTCTCTACCACTGTCAATGTAGTACCAGAGAGTTGATGCGTTGCCCTGGGGTTGCTGTTTCCCATGTGTAGTACTTTACATTTGTCAATGTTAAACTTCATTTGCCACCTCTCAGCCCATCTGCTCAACCTTTCCAGATCCTGTTGCAGCAGCATAGTGTCAGTAGTGTCTTTGACAACCCTGCCTACCTTTGTATCGTCTGCAAACTTCGACATTAAGCTTGATATACAATCATCAATATCATTTATAAATACAGAAAACAATAATGGACCCAACAGTGAGCCCTGAGGAACTCCACTAATAACATTAGTCCACGACGAGCAGTGTCCATTGATTACCACTCTCTGTCTTCTCCCCCCTCAGCCACCCCTTTATCCACAGCAGCAATTTGCCTCCAATGTCACACTGCTCCAATTTGTGCAGCAGTCTTCCATGTGCAACAGTATCAAAAGCCTTTCTAAGATCCAAGTATATAATATCAAAGTTATTCCCCGCATCCAGTTCCTTTGTGACTGCATCATAGCATCCAGTCAAATTGGTCAGTCAAGACTTCCCCTTAACAAACCCATGCTGTGTCCGAGCTATAACTGAAGTCTTGTCTAAATGATCCTGAGTGCTTCTTTAACTAGTGCCTCCACTAATTTTCCTGGAACTGAAGTTAAACTCACAGGTCTATAATTGCTTGTGTCAGCCTTTGATCCTCCTTTGTGAATTGGGGTCATATTTGCACATCTCCAGTCTGTGGGTACCTCCCCTGAGTCCAAGGAAGCTCTTATAATTATGGCTAAGGGTTTGTTTACTTCCTCTGCTGCCTCCTTTAATATAACTGGATAGATCCCATCCACCCCGGGTGCCTTTCTTGTGTTTATCTTCAACAATTTCTCCTCCACTTTACTCTCAGTTATTACAAGATTCTCTAGCTTACTGCTAGAGCTGAATACACCTCTGGCTTTCCCCTCCCTAAATAACTCCTCATGTGTGAATGTCGATGCAAAATATTCATTTAGTTTGTTAGCTACCTGAGCAGGATCATCAACAGTTGACCCATCGATATCAAGCGGACCAATCTGATTCATCCCCTTCCTTCTAGAGTTTACATAAGTAAAGAACTCTTTGCTGTTTTTCTTTGCATCCCTTGCCAAAGATTTCTCGTAATCTGCCTTCGCCTGCCTAACTTCCTTTGTAACTTGGTTACAGATCAACTTGTATCTATCATAGGCTTCTGTGTCATGTGTCAATTTGTATGTATCCCATGCATGTTTCTTCTCTGCCATATGCCTCATCAGTTCATCTGACATCCATTTAGGCCTAAACCTTGAACAATATTTCTTAGTTGGTATGTAAAGCCTAGTAGCTTCCAAGATAAGTTCTTTGAATGCTTCCCATTTTGCATTTGCTGTTGGTAACATCATCAGTTGGTCCCACTGTATAGAATTTAAACACTGTCTCAGTCTCGTAGTCGCCTTTACAAAAGCAATAACCCTTCCCTTTACCCCTAATGGTAGTTACCTCTTTGAGTAAATCCCACTTCAGCACACTGTGATCACTGCCACCTAGTGGTTCATTTATCTGCAGATTCTTAATGCATGAAGAATCACTGCTGATAATCAAATCAAGAGTATTCCTCCCTCTAGTTGCCTCTCGAACATGCTGATGTAGAAAACAATCATCCAATAAATCCACAAAAGCCTTGCTAGTGTGTGAGTGACTAGCCCCCAAATTCCAGTCAATATCTGGGAAATTTAAATCTCCCATTATAAGACTCTCTGATTTACTGGCCCACTTTTTTATATAAGTAAATATATAAATATATAAGTTTATGTAATAAATAAATCCTTGCTGTTTTTCTTAGCATCTTTTGCCAAGGATTTCTCGTAATCTGCCTTCACCTGCTTAACCTCCTTTGTGACCTGATTACAGACTAGCTTATATCTGCCATAGGCTTCTGAATCGCTTGATCGAAAAATGCATCCCAGGCATTTTTCTTCCCTGTTACGAGTCTCATTAGTTCATTAGATAACCATTTAGGCCTAAACCTTGAACAATATTTCTTAATAGGTATGAAACTTTTAGTAGCATCCACGATTAATTCGTTGAATGCTTCCCACTTAGAATTTACTGTTGGTAACATCGTCAATTTATCCCACTGTACAGAATTTATAAACTTTCTGAGACCACTGTACTCACCTTTACGGAAGCAAAAACCCTTTCCTTTACCCCTGATAATAATTATATCTTTAAGTAAATCCCACATCAGTACACTGTGATCACTGCCACCTAGTGGTTCCTTTATCTGCAAATTCTTAATACATGAATGATCACTGCTGATAACCAGATCAAGAGTATTACTCTCTCTGGTTGCCTCTCGAACATGCTGCTGCAGAAAACAATCATCCAATAAATCCACAAAAGTCTGACTAGTGTGTGAGTGACCAACCCACAAGTTCCATTTAATATCTGGGAAGTTAAAATCCCCCATTATAAGACATTCTGATTTACTGGTCTACTCTATTTCTTTGTATAATTGTTCTCCTTCGAGTCATTAGGCCTATAACACACTCCTATTTTTGCTTTCGCAGTGCTTATGTCACACCAAACTGACTCAACAGTGCACTGTTCATCTATATCAATGTCAGCTTGACTTTGTCCTACCTCCATTCTCTCTGTCCATCAGTATCTTATGAAATTTTCACAATTAGTGCTTTCATGAAATCAATGCGGCAGTCAATAAATTCGATTTAAAATACAGAGGTTCTGAACACAAGCTGTTTTTATTAGTCTGCCCGTCTGCCTAATTTTTTTTTTTTTTTTTTTTTACAAATCATGAATATTTTGGTTTGTTCTTTTATTTGTATTTAAAAATGGATTCAACTTTTTAGTATTAATATTAAATTGGCATAATGATGCAAGGAAGTGAACTTATTCTGCATCTGCCAAAAAAAAAAATCTCATATCAGTGTTATCATCAAAAAAAAAAGTGCCTATCCAATCCTTCCTTGAATTTTGTTAAATTCTCATCGTCAGCCATTCTTGCAGTTACTTTATTCCAATGGTTCACAACATGCTGCCTGAAATTAAATTTCTTACAGCTAAGAAAGATATTTTATTTTTTTAGTAACTATAAGTTACTAAAAAAGATACTATTTTTTAGTATCTTAGTAACTATAATATCTTAGCTGTATATTTACAGCTAAGATATTATAGTTACTAAGATTTTATAGTTTATTTTATTGATCTATTGGTAAGATTTTATAGTTGTACCCTCTGGTTTTTATCATGCTCTCCAGTGAGAATATTCCTTTGTCATTCATTTTATTAATCCCTTCATGGCCTTGTGTACTTCAAACAAATCCCTCCTAAGGTATGTAGTTCCTACATTCTGCAGATCACATCTTCTAAGCTGTTTCTCATAGGGATAATTGCTCAGCACTCTTCACCAATATACTTATCCTTTGCACCTTCTCCAGAAGTTCTATATTTTCCTTTATATGTGACCTTCAAACCCAGACAAAATTCCATATGGTCACATGAATGTTTTATAGAGAAGGTTAAAGACCTCATCTCGCCTTGCAAAATTCTAATAAATTGTAGAACACCACGTGTGCCCACCTTGCCACCTGCTTACACTGCATGCTGAATTTATGTCTTTCTGTATCATCATTCCAAAGTATTTTTCACCCAGAACATCCTTTCATTCCTCTCCCATAATCTGTAAATTATTCTTGGGTTTCTGTTGGTTGCCCAGGCAGCTACAGTTTAATGCTACCAAATTTCATACCATACTTACAAATGGTCAAAATCATTTTGAGCTGCATAGCCTGGTTTGGATCATTAACACCCTCCCTCCCAAGTTTTCAGCAAACTTTGACAGCTTCTCCTGTATATTTCTACATCAGTAACATTTAGGATGATGAGGAAAAAAACAGACAGGTCTGAGCACAGATCCCTGAGGAATCCCACTTTACTTCAGTCCCAACCGGGTCCACATCAATTCATTGTATGACAGTTTGTGCAAGACAGTTCATTTTATGTGACAATTCAGTGCATGACAGTTGGTGTATGCAACAATTCAGTGTTTTTTTTTTTTTTTTTGTGATAGTTGGTGGCGCATCGGCTTCTGTGGCCATAGTGCACCTCCCAAGGTTTTTGCAGTACTTTAATCCAAGCCTGAGGCGGGATTCGAACCCGCGACCTTTGGGTTGCCAGGCAGGCACTTTACCCACCTGGCTAGCCCGGTCGGCACAATTCAGTGTATTTTAGCAATAAATCTGCCCAACCTCAGAGGCCTTTTTCAGGAAAAAATTCAGTGTATGACAATTTGTGGTGAATGACATTTTCACTGTATGTGACAATTTGGTCTATGACAATTCGGCATATCACACATAGATCAGAAATTAACAAAATCAATGAAGTTAGAAGGAATGCAGAAATTTAGAAAAAAAAGAAAATATGTTTTTTATCATTTTTTTTTTTTAATCCACCACCACAGGCCCTGGTGAAAACGCCTCACCAGGTCAGAACGTTTTTCCATTATTTTGGGGACTCAGACTCCAATTCTGACCCCTACACAATCTCCAGGAAAGCTTATCTGCCTATCTTTAACCCATCCATAGTACTAGCCTTCTACTAACTTCTTTCAATAAAAACTATATGTGGGTTGCAAACAAAACATCAGAATATGCACATGACCTGCAAACCACCCATTAATGACTTCTTCTTTTGGCCTCTGGAACAACTCCCCCCATCTGTATTTCCTAAAAAATGCAACTTCCAGAAGTGAAGCAAAGTGTGAACAAGTTTCTCTTATATCCCAACCTTTAACCTGTATGTGGCACTCTTTTAATAGGATCTAAAAAAAAAAGTAGAATGTGCATTAAAAAACAGTGGATCCATCTTCATCAAAAATATAAAATAACAAGAATGGTATCATGATCACTAAATTCTCATTTATAGCACAGCATGTTAAAAGTTTGCATTTTCTGTCTTGTTATGCCATACACTGAATTTTCCCAAAGAATTCACTGAATCATTATATATCACAAAATTGTCTCATACACCAAACCGTCTTGCCCTGAATTGTTGTATACACCAAATTGTTGCATACAGGGAACTGTCATGCACCAAACTGTTGTACAGTGAATTGACATGATCCTTCTTCGACCAAATCAATCCAATGATGGATCTTCTCTGTTATCCTGGCTTGCTCTAATTTATACAGTAACATCTTATGGGGAACTGTATCAAAATCCTTAGAAGAAGTCCAGATGTATAATGTCAAAATTCTTTATCACACTGGCATCTTTAACTACTTCAATTATAGTAATATACTAGATTAGCAAGAGAAGATATTTACTTAATGAAACCATTCTTAGATGCACTTAGGATACCAATCTTGTCAAGAGGGTTCATATTGCGTCTTTAACCATATATTCTATAATCTTACCAACCACAAAATCAAACACACTGGTCTACAATTTTCCATCATTTCTTTAGCTGTACCCTTACAATGAATGTAAAACATTGTCACTTCTCCAGTCGAGAGAAATAATCCCTGAATCTAATGATGTTTGGTGTGACATAAGCATAGGGAAATCAAAATTGAGAGTAGGAGTGTGCTATAGGCCTAATGACTCTGATGAGTATAATAAGATATTGTACAGGGAAATAGAGTGGGCCAGTAAATCAGAGAGTCTTATAATGGGGGATTTTAATTTCCCAGATATTGACTGGAATTTGTGGGTTGGTCACTCGCACACTAGAAAGGCTTTTGTGGATTTATTGGATGATTGTTTTCTACATCAGAATGTTCGTGAGGCAACAAGAGGGAGCAATACTATTGATCTGATTATCAGTAGTGATTCTTCATGCATTAAGAATCTGCAGATAAATGAACCACTAGGTGGCAGTGATCACAGTGTGTTGAAGTGGGATTTACTCAAGGAGGTAACTACCATCAGAGGTAAAGGGAAGGGTTTTTGTTTTCGTAAAGGCGACTATGATGGTCTGAGACAGTATTTAAATTCTATACAGTGGGACCAACTGATGATGTTACCAACAGCAAACTCAAAATGGGAAGCATTCAAGGAACTAATCTTGGAGGCTACCAGGCTTTACATACCAACTAAGAAATATTGTTCAAGGTTTAGGCCTAAATGGTTGTCAGATGAACTAATGAGACATGTGGCAGAGAAGAAAAATGCATGGGATACATACAAATTAATGGGTGACATGGAAGCCTATGATAGATATAAGTTGGTCTGTAACCAAGTCACAAAGGAGATTAGGCAGGCAAAGGCAGACTACGAAAAATCCTTGGCAAAGGATGCAAAGAAAAACAGAAAAGAGTTCTTTACATATTTAAACTCAAGAAGGAAAGGGATGAATCAGATTGGTCCACTGGATATTGATGGTTCAACAGTTGAGGATACTGCTCAGGTGGCTAACAATCTAAACGAGTATTTTGCATCTACATTCACGGATGAGGAGTTATTCAGGAAGGAGAATGATGTAGGTAAAGTAAACATTGGCAGTGAGCTGGATGATTTAGTAATAACTGAGAGGAAAGTGGAGGAGAGATTGTTGAGGATAAACATAAAAAAGGCACCTGGGGTGGATGGGATCTATCCAGTTATATTAAAGGAGGCAGCAAAGGAAGTAAGCAAACCCCTAGCCATAATTATGAGAGCTTCTTTGGACTCAGGGGAGGTACCCATAGACTGGAAATGTGCAAATGTAACCCCAATTCACAAAGGAGGATCAAAGGCTGACACAAGTAATTATAGACCTGTTAGTTTAACTTCTGTTCCAGGTAAATTAATGGAGGCACTGGTTAAAGAAGCACTGCAGGATCATCTAGACAAGAATTCAGTTATAGCTCAGACGCAGCATGGTTTTGTTAAGGGCAGGTCTTGCCTGACCAATTTGATTGGATACTATGATGTAGTCACAAAAGAACTGGATGCAGGGAATAACTTTCATATTATATATTTGGATCTTAGAAAGGCTTTTGATACTATTGCACATGGAAGACTGCTGCACAAATTGGAGCAGTGTGGCATTGGAGGCAAATTGCTGCTATGGATAAGGGGATGGTTGAGTGGCAGAAGACAGAGAGTGGTAATCAATGGACACTGCTCAACGTGGACTAATGTTATTAGTGGAGTTCCTCAGGGTTCAGTGTTGGGTCCGTTGTTGTTTTCGGTGTTTATGAATGATATTGATGATGGGATATCAAGTTTAATGTCCAAGTTTGCAGATGATACAAAGGTTGCCAGGGTTGTTAAGGACACTACTGATGCTATGCTGCTGCAACAGGATCTGGAAAGGTTGAACAGATGGGCTGAGAGGTGGCAAATGAAGTTTAACATTGACAAATGTAAAAGTACTACATATGGGAAACAGTAACCCCAGAGCAATGTATCAACTCTGCGGAACTACACTGACAGTGGTGGAGAATGAAAAGGACCTGGGGGTAATTGTGCAGGCAGATATGAAGTTCTCTGAGCAGTGCAGACGAGCTGCAAGAGTAGCTCATGGTGTCTTGTCAATGATATACAGGAATTTTTCTAGAAGGGATAAGGAGGTGATTATTCCCTTGTATAAGGCAATGGTTAGGCCACATCTTGAGTACTGTATACAGGTCTGGAGGCCTCATTTCAAGAAGGATGTAGAGCTGCTGGAAAACGAGTGCAGAGAAGGGCAACAAGATTAGTGAATGGAACAAAGGGGTGCTCTTACGAAGAAAGGCTTAAGTTTTGCAAATTACAGTGTCTGGAGACTAGGCACCAGCGAGGTGATCTGATAGAGGTGTATAAAGCCTTGAATGGTTTGAGCATGCTCAATGCTGATGGGATTCTTCCTCTCGCTCAGAATAATCACCCGAGAGGGCATAAATTCAAATTGAGGAAAGACAGATGTACGATAGACGTGCGGAAATTTGCCTTTAGCCAGAGGGTGGCTGGTTGGTGGAACAGACTTCCATCCCTTGTCGTGGAAGTTGATAGCCTAAATAAGTTTAAGGCTCAGCTGGACAGGTATTTTGAACGAACAGAGGGGTGAAGTGGAAGTGGGTTTTTGTTTTTTTTTTTTTTGGCTGATGCTGAATAAGCTTGCTTTCTTGCATCATATGCCTCTACTAATGCTAATGCTAATACAGTGCAAAATGTTGGAATCACACGGATATTCTGCTACTGTGACCATGTAAACATAGACAGGAGGAATTTACTGGAAGGCATGGATCACTCACTTCTCCGAAAAACATATGCCCCTTTGTCGGAGTAAAGGGCAACCACAACACAGGTTGACCAGAGGCTATAATCCGTGTCGAGAATATTCTTAATGACTGTCTATGGAAAGCATATTGACTAGTGCGACTTCTCTGTATGTGACTGCATAGGTTTTACGGACACCACTAACGTTGTGGAACAATAATCCCTTTCACTCTTAATTCGCACTTTCAAATTATTTAAATTGCCTAAAGGCCAGAGGTGAGAACAATGCATACAAAGTTGTCTCTCCTAATCTGTTCGTTACATGGAAATTTTATTTGTTCAACGAAAACTATTTTAAATGTAATTACCAAGGGAAATCAAAAAAATTTGCCATAAAGAAGTTCGTTCGTTAAACAGAGTTTGGACTGTAATTAAATCAAAAATGAAGCAATTTTAAAATACATAACCAATCGATTGCGCCATTAAAATGCTGGGAATATTGCCACCCCTCACCCCACCTTAGTTTCGGCTCTGGATACTCAATAATTGCATTCAGGATTGTATTTGTAAAATTAATGATCGTCCCAACAATGGGCTTGTAAATTTTCAAAAAATAATAATAACGGGCTCTCGCGAGCCCACTATAGCTCACCACTGATGTACACCATCTGCACCATGGGTTTAACACTCACTCAGCCACTGTTCCTTTCAGGTAGGTGCTTCTCTGATATTATTATATCACTTATTTTACAGTGGATCAGTCTGACTTTATATCCCCCCATGGAACTAATATGTTTTCAATATAAATATAGTTGCAAAATACCTGCTTCAAATCAGCTACCATTTCGGTTGTTGATTATACCACTACTTTATTCTTGCAACGAGCCTATCTAATTTACTTTTTGCTTCTTTGCATTCATATATGAGTAGAAATCCTTTTCCCCGTTCATAATAGCAAATGATGCAAAAAAAAGTAAGCTTATATAACATCAGCCAAAAAAAATAAAAACTTCCCATTGACTTATCCATCCCCACCAACAGTTTTTCTAGTTCTTCCTTGAATTTATTCAAGCTATCCACTTCCACGTCAGATGGAAGTTTGCTCAAGCAATCAACCACCCACTGGCTAAAGACAAACTTCAGCACATCTATTCTGTACCCATCATTCCTCAATTTGAATTTATTCACCCTCATGTGCATAGTCTGAGCAAGAGTAAGAATCTCATTAGCATGAGCTTGCTTGATCCATTAAAAACCTTAAACACCTCCATCAGATTACTTCGTAGGTGCCTGGTCTCCAGATGCTGTAATTTGCAGAACTGAAGCCTTTCTTGATAAAAGCATCCCTTTCTTTCCCTCTACAATCTCATTGCCCTTCTCTGTACCCAGTCCAGGAGCTCTAAATCCTTCCTAGAATGAGGCCTCCAGACCTATGCAGTACTCAAGATGTGACCTGACCATTGCCTTAACGGAATAATCACCTCCTTATCCTTGCTAGCAAAATCTCTGTATAGCATTGACAAAATGCCATGTGCTGTCCTGGCAGCCTGTCTGCACTGCTCAGAGAACTTCATATCTGACTGCACAAATTACCCCCAAATCTTTTTCATTTTCCACTACCCTGAGTATAGTACCACAGTTGATACCTTAATCTGGGATTCCTGCTACCCGTGTGCAATATTTTGTATTTTTCAATGTGAAACCTCCTTTCTCAGCCCCACTGCCCAATTTTTCTAGATCTTGTTGCAGTAGCATACCATTTAATACTGTAGAAATTGAGCTTATCATTAACCACCCAGTCAACCTTCAAATCATCTGCAAACTTAGACATTAAGCCTGATATACCTTCATCTTCACAGGCTCTCTATAGTCAAGTGGTCAAGGGCTGGAGTGCAATTGCACACGCTCTTTGAGTAGACCACAGTTCAAGCCCCTGAC
The DNA here is from genome assembly GCF_048544385.1 of Mastigoproctus giganteus. Lineage (NCBI taxonomy): Eukaryota > Metazoa > Arthropoda > Arachnida > Uropygi > Thelyphonidae > Mastigoproctus > Mastigoproctus giganteus. The sequence goes on along the minus strand of NC_143578.1, from coordinate 221,312,419 downwards.
TGCTAAATTCAGTCAATCATCTGCCAGCTCACAGTGGACCAGTGTGGTAGATTATGGTCCATTCCCTTAACATGACTTGTTGAGGAGGTGTCCATTCTGTAGTGGACTGGCAATGGCTACAGATTTATTATTTTTATTATTATACCTTCATCAGTATCATTAATTAATACAGAAAACAACAATGGGCCCAGCACTGAACTCCAGGAAACTCCACTGATAACATTAGTCCACAAAGAGCAGCATCCATTGATAACTACTCTGTCTTTTCCCACTCAACCATCTCTTTATCCATAGCAGTAACTTACCCTTAATGTCACACTGCTCCATTTTGTACAGCAGTCTATTATGTGCAATGATATTGAAAGCTTAACTCTGTTCACCTACAATTTTTCGTACTCAGCTTTTGCAAGTCTTAACTGTCACTGATTTTATTACATATCTGCTTATAGTTATCATATGAAGAGTGTCACATGATAACTGCTGTATGCATTTTAATTTTGCACAATTAAGGCTTTCAGCTCTCTTGTTATCCATTTTAGCATCTTTCTCTTGCAGTATTTCTCAAATGGAATGAATATATTTGTGGCTTCCGTGATAAATCATTTAAACACTTCCCATAACACAAGATTATTTAATAGCATGTGGTAATAACTCCACTGAATAGAGCTCAAAAAGTACCTGAATCCACTGCAGCCCCTGTACTACATGTCCACATTTCCAATACAGAAAATGAAATTAAAGTAGCTTATCCTCAAGTTGCATAAAAAGGTTTATATTGTACTCTTTGGAATTGTTTGGTCTGTAACAATCCCCTTCCTCTGCCGCCAGTAATTTCGCAGAATCAACATTTGCCTGGACTTGATCAGGTTTTTGTAAACAGCTTTTCATAAACAGCTTAACCCCACCTTCCTCCTCCCTGTCTTGTTAAAACATTGTACTTACCATAAGGAGGAAGAGGTTATGCTCTTAGTTAAGAAGCATATAAAATATAAGGCAGTGCATCTTGTTGACATGAGTGACCAGTGGAATGTTGAATCAGTTTGGTGTGACATAAGCACTGGGAAAACAAAAATGAGAGTTGGACTGTTATAGACCTAAAGACTGTAATTATAATAATGAACAACTATACGAGAAGTAGAGTGGGCCAGTAAATCATATTGTCTTACAGTGAGGGATTTTAACTTTCCAGTTATTGACTGGAACTTGCAGATTCGTCATTCACACACTGACAAGACTTTTGTGAATTTATTAGATAACTGCTTTCTACAGCAGAATGTTACAGAAACAACAAAAGAAATCAGTACTCTTGATTTGATTATCACCAGTAATTCCTCATACATTAAGAATCTGCACATAAGAGAACCACTAGGTGGCAGTGATCACAGTGTATTGATGTGGGATTTACTTAAAGATGTAACTGCCATCGAGGATAAAGAAGAGAACTTTTGTAAATATGACTACAATGGTAATTTCTACAGTATCTACATTACTTACTGTAGAAATTGAGCTCAAGTTCACTCATTTAATTTATAATGGTCCAAGAATACAGACAGGTTAAACTTTGTACTTTTTTTTTTTCTTTTTAATACCCTAATACATCCCCATATCATTATTTACCAAGTCTTTCGGGTTCATAACTGCTGAAGATTGATGTGTCTAATTCATTGGGTCTTTTATGTATACAGAATCATAAAGTATCCCCCAAATACTCTCCAGGAGGGTGCAAGTGTAACTTTGATCAAATTTCCTTAATCTGATTTTTACTAGAGACCTCTCTCTATTTCCCCCCCCCCCCACCTGAACCCTTAAGGCATCTTCTGTGACATCAACAAAGACCCTTGCTCCTTTCCTATTCAAGTGAATTTCATCCTTACAAAATAAATTCCTTCTATTAATTAGGGTAGACCAAGCCAGGAAAAACTTTCTCCTATCAGCCTTGCAGAGTTCCTTAAGTCTCAAGTTAATCCACAAGGCATTCATCAAATAGTACCTCCTGTCATGTCTGGACAGAACTGCTGACACAATAACATTTTGACCCATCTCACTGCATTTTTATAGCATGACCTTATATTTCTTGACCAGGTCATCAGTTTTTTTTTTTTTTTAAGCATTAGATCTCACATATTTAACTATATGCCTCTTAGTTCCCTTAAGAACTGACAACTGGTTAGTAACATATTCAATTTTAGCACCTGGTAGATATACCCTGTTTCTTTTCTATCACAATATATCCCTTTCCTAACAATGGAATCACCTGCCAATATTATATCACTTGGAACTCAGAGTACTCCCTATCTAATAATTCCTGATGCCTAATCCTTCGGAAGAGCATCCCTTGGCTTAGTACTGGAAACTAAGACAGAATTTTCAATCTGTCTCCTCCCCACCAGATATATTGTTTTCCCCGGCAACCACTGGTTTCATACAGCTTGAGTACAGAAATATATCACCAAAAGATTCCTCCAAGAGACACTGTCCTGTCTCTTGGGGAAAAGTATAAACAGTACTGTAAATAATGCAAATAACTAAATACAAACCGTAAATCATTAGTGGTATCATACTAATGAATCACCCTGTATATCTTTGCATATATAAATATATGCAAAGATATACAGAGTAATACATAAGTATATTACCACTTATGGAAGTTATGGGAATTTTTTAATTTCAGATTGTTGCTTTGAGTGGAAAAAATATGGCTGAAAGACTTACATTGCAAAAACATTGGAACGTTTTTTAAATGTTTCAAGACAACACAATATTAAAAGTTTCAAGATATCAAAGGCAGATATTGTTGGGATATCAGAGACATGGTGTCACACAGATATAAGGAATGCATAATTGCAGATTGAGGAGTATAATGTGTACAGAAAGGATAGGCAGGATAGAAAGGGGGGAGCGGTAATGTTGTTAGTTAAGAAACACATAAAATGTAAGAAAGTGCATTCAGTTAACATGGATGGGCAGTGCAGTTTTAAGTCAGTTTGGTGTGACATAAGCATTGGGAAAGCAAAATTGAGAGTAGGAGTGTGTTATAAGCCTAATGACTCTGATGAGTACAACAAACAACTATGCAGAGGAATTGAGTGGGCCAGTAAATCAGATTACCTTATAATGGGTGATTTTAATTTCCCAGATATTGACTGGAACTTGGGGGTTGGTCACTTGCACACTAGCATGTTTGAGAGGCAGCCTGAGGGAGTAATACCCTTGATCTGATTATCAGCAGTGATTATTCATACATTAAGAATCTGCAAACAAAGAAACCAAAAGGTAGCAGTGATCACAGTGTATCGATGTGGGATTTACTCAACAAGTTTTTAAATTCTATACAGTGGGACAAACTGATGATGCTACCAACAGCAAATTCTAAATGGGAATTAAGAATTTGCTGTTTAGTTTAGAATTAGAAAAAGCATTCAAGGAATTAATATTGGAAGCTACTAGGCTTTTTTGTCCCAACTAAGAAATACTGTTCAAGGTTTAGGCCTAAATGGATGTCAGATGAACTAATGTGACTCACGGAAGAGAAGAAAAAAACATGGAATTCATATAAATTATCAGGCAACATACAAGCGTATGGCAGATAAAAGCTAGTCTCTAATCAAGTCACAAAGGAGGTTAGGCAGATTATGAGAAATCTTTGACAAAGGATGCAAAGAAAAACAGTAAAGACTTCTTTACTTATGTAAACTCTAGAAGGAAGGGGATGAATCAGATTGGTCCACTTGCTATTAATGGTTCAATTGTTGATTATTCTGCTCAGGTAGCTGACAAATTAAATCAGTATTTTGGATCTACATTCACACGTGTGGAATTCAGTAGGGAAGTGGAGACCAGAAGCTTATCAAACTCTAACAAGGAGTTAAAAGATTTTGTAATAACTGAGAGCAAAGTGGAGGAGAAATCGTTGAAGTTAAACATAAGAAAGGCACCTGAGATGGATGGGATCTATCTAGTTATATTAAAGAAGGCAGCAAAGGAATTAAGTCATGGTTATGAAGGCATCCATGGACTCAGGGGAGGTCCCCACTGACTGGAGATGTGCAAATTTATCCCAAATTTACAAAGGGGGATCGAAAGGTGACATGAGTAATTACAGACTTGTCGGTTTAACTTCTTTCCAGGGAAAACAATGGAATCACTGGTTAAAGAAGCACTGCAGGATCATTTAGACAAGACTGCAGTTATAGTTCAAACAGCATGGGTTTGTTAAGGGGAAGTCTTGCCTGACCAATTTGATTGGATACTGTGATGTGATCACAAAAGAACTGAATTCCAAAAATAATTTTCACCGCATCCAACTTATAGGCTAAGCCCGAGAGTTCTTCCTTTAAAGTTGAGTGGACCAACATTTCCCAAGCCCAACGTTTTTCTTTATGTATTGCATTAAAGTAAGTTTTGCGTACAGTTTTATTTATATTCTCCAGTGTTTCAATCTCATTTCGGGCCTTTTGCCTCTTTTGGCACATTTAAAATTTATATGCGCAGTTTTTAGGTTATTCCCCATGGTGGAAAGACCTTTACAATACAGATCAGTATAGATATCAATGTCAAAAGTTATCACATTATGATCACTTGAACACCATTATGTATGTACCATCCAGTTGCTAACACACCTTATAAAAGTGGAGTTTGAAAAAGTGATATCAATAAAAGACTGTCCCTATGTAGACACAAAAGTAGGCAGATAACCAGGGGTGTTCCACAATGCAAGATTTTTTGTATGAATAAGATCTTCAAGTAATTCCCCTTTTGGGTCCGTTTCTAAACTATTCCACAGCAAAGAATGAGCGTTAGCATCCATCATAAAGATTACATGCTTTCCAGCAAGCCTTATTAGAACATCTTCTATATAGTTTAAAATTTGATTCAACAGCCTGGTGTTGTGGGCTACACTGTGCGTATAACGAGACAAAATATATTTGCCTTCCATGCAAGCACATGTCGCATGGGTTGTGCAAAGACTCACAATCCATGTGACCATTATCTCAGGGTCAGCCATCACCAAGGCCACCCACACCCTAGTAATGGCATTACCTTCAACTCCAGTAGTCTCTGCAATGGAAGGAATTACTCTGCATCCAAAAGTCAGATCTTTCACAATGCCATTAAAGGAATAAACTTCCCAAAGGCTTAATATCTTGATGTTATGTTCTAAAATAATCTTTGATAAATCACCCATAACAGAATTTGCATGCTGGCAGTTAACTGTAATATTTTAACACTTTCAGTAATTTTAATATTATTTGGTGTTCTACACATAATCTGTCCATAACTCATGCACTTGAAGCAATGAAATGCTATGACAAAATCCTTAATGCCGTAAACTGACAATTTAGCCCACATACAATTTACCTCCCGGGCCCAAAAGAATTTTCCTAACTGTACCAGATGTTTTAATGACCCAATGCAAATTGTATTTGTTTCGCAATTTAATTTTGAATCTAATCTTAACTGTGCATTTAAACTCTTCTTCCATTATTCCATGTACAGACAAGTTCTTATCGTACAAGCCCTTCAGAAATTCACTATCTAAGATGTTTTTATTAATATCATAAACAATTAGTGTGGTATTAAGCTTTTTTAGCAAACCCACAGTCAAGTTCAATTCTTTGAATTTGTTTCAACTTTTGGGCTTTTGAAAATCACTTTGAGTGGACATCTCAATCAAAATGCCCTTTTCACGCATCCGGACTGACTTGATCTTAATCTGTTTAAATTCAGTTTTAATGTTCTTTAAAACTTCCTGCTTCACTCACGTCTTTACTAGTTTTAAGTCACTATCCTGGCCCCCTTTAATAATTACTATGTGTTTTGGTTGAGGCCTCATCATTTAAATTATTTAACACCTGTGTGCCTGCGTTTGAGGTAGCCATACTTGAATAAGTAGGTTCCTGGATCAGCACGGGCAAATTTCTATCCTCCATCCTCGCTTTCGGCTTTTCATTTTCTATGGTTAGATCTAACAACAACCTCTCCTTCATATTCCAAATTCTACTTACTTCTATTATCATGGCAGAAGTAACCCTCGTATCATCTTTCAATGTATCCAAAAATTGTTTCTAAGCGCGAATATGAAATCTAAAGTTGAAGTATCTACCTGATGGTCATTTCCATCCTAACATTGCATGTATACTTGTGTGTACACCAATGCTAGGAGTTTGGTAAATAAATTTGATGAATTTGAGGTATTTCTCAAAGCATCAAAGGCGGATATTGTTGGGATATCAGAGACGTGGTGTCACACAGATATAAGGAATGCAGAACTGGAATTTGGGGAGTACAATGTGTACAGAAAGGATAGACAGGATAGGAAGGGAGGAGGAGTTATGCTATTAGTTAAGAAACACATAAAATCCATGGAAGTGAAGCCAGTCAACATCACTGGACAGTGCGGTGTCGAGTCAGTTTGGTGTGACATAAGCATTGGGAGGTCAAAATTGAGAGTAGGAGTGTGCTATAGGCCTAATGACTCTGATGAGTCATTAGGCCTATAGCACACTCCTACTCTCAAATGAGTATAATAAGAAACTGTACAGGGAAATAGAGTGGGCCAGTAAATCAGAGAGTCTTTTTACGTATCAGAGTAAATCAGGGCCAGTAAATCAGAGAGTCTTTTAATGGGGGATTTTAATTTCCCAGATATTGACTGGAATTTGTGAGTTGGTCACTCACACACTAACAAGGCTTTTGTGGATTTATTGGATGATTGTTTTCTACATCAGCATGTTCGGGAGGCAACTAGAGGGAATAATACTCTTGATTTGATTATCAGTAGTGATTCTTCGTGCATTAAGAATGTGCAGATAAAGGAACCACTAGGTGGCAGTGATCACAGTGTGCTGAAGTGAGATCTACTCAAAGAGGTAACTACCAGCAGGGGTAAAGGGAAGGGTTATTGCTTTCATAAAGGTGACTACGATGGTCTCAGACAGTATTTAAATTCTATACAGGGGGACCAACTGATGATGTTACCAACAGTAAATTCAAAATGGGACGCATTCAAAGAACTTATCTTGGAAGCTACTAGGCTTTACATACCAACTAAGAAATATTGTTCAAGGTTTAGGCCTAAATGAATGCTTTCCATTTTGAATTTGCTGTTGAAAAATGCCAGAGAAGTAAAATGCATGGGATACATATAAATTAACATGTGACACAGAAGCCTATGATAGATATAAGTTGATCTGTAACCAAGTTACAAAGAAGGTTAGGCAGGCGAAGGCAGATTATGAGAAATCTTTGGCAAAGGATGCAAAGAAAAACAGCAAAGATTTCTTTACTTATGTAAACTCTAAAAGGAAGGGGATGAATCAGATTGGTCCACTTGATATCGATGGTTCAACTGTTGATGATCCTGCTCAGGTAGCTAACAAACTAAATGAATATTTTGCATCAACATTCACACATGAGGAGTTATTCAGCAATGGGAATGCCAGAGGTATATTCAACTCTGGCAGTAAACTAGATAATCTTGTAATAACTGAGAGTAAAGTGGAGGAGAAATTGTTGAAGATAAACACAAGAAAGGCACCTGGGGTGGATGGGATCTATCCAGTTATATTAAAGGAGGCAGCAAAGGAATTACGCAAACCCTTAGCCATAATTATGAGAGCTTCCTTGGACTCAGGGGAGGTACCCATAGACTAGAGATGTGCAAATCTGATCCCAATTCACAAAGGAGGATCAAAGGCTGACACAAGTAATTATAGTCCTGTGAGTTTAACTTCTGTTCCAGGAAAATTAATGGAGGCACTGGTTAAAGAAGCACTGCAGGATCATCTAGACAAGACTTCAGTTATAGCTCGGACACAGCATTATTTTGTTAAGGGAAAGTCTTGCCTGACCAATTTGATTGGATACTATGATGCAGTCACAAAAGAACTGGATGCAGGGAATTACTTTGATTTTATATACTTGGATCTTAGAAAGGCTTTTGATACTGTTGCACATGGAAGACTGCTGCACAAATTGGAGCAGTGTGGCATTGAAGGCAAATCGCTGCTATGGATAAAGGGGTGGTTGAGGGGGAGAAGACAGAGAGTGGTAATCAATGGACACTGCTCATCATGGACTAATGTTAATAGTGGAGTCCCTCAGGGTTCAGTGTTGGGTCCATTATTATTTTCTGTATTTATAAATAATATTGATGATGGTATATCAAGCTTAATGTCCACGTTTGCAGACGATACAAAGGTTGGCATGGTTGTTAAGGACACTACTGAACGCTATGCTGCTGCAACAGGATCTGGAAAGGTTGAGCAGATGGGCTGAGAGGTGGCAAATGAAGTTTCACATTGACAAATGTAAAATACTACATATGGGAAACAGCAACCCCAGAGCAATGTATCAACTCTTGGTACTACCACTGACAGTGGTAGAGAATGAAAGGACCTGGGGGTAATTGTGCAGGCAGATATGAAGTTCTCTGAGCAGTGCAGATGGGCTGCAAGAGTAGCTCATGGTGTCTTGTCAATGATATATAGGAATTTTTCTAGCAGGGATAAGGGGGTGATTATTCCCTTGTATAAGGTAATGGTCAGGCCACACCTTGAGTACTGTATGCAGGTCTGGAGGCCTCATTTCAAGAAGGATGTAGAGCTGCTGGAACTAGTACAGAGAAGGGTAACAAGATTAGTGAATGGAACAAAGGGTTGCTCTTACGAAGAAAGGCTTAAGTTTTGCATATTACAGTGTCTGGAGACTAGGCTCCTGCGAAGTGATCTGATTGAGGTGTATAAGGCCTTGAATGGTTTGAGCATGCTCAATGCTGATGGGATTCTTCCTCTTGCTCAGAATAATCACCTGAGTGGGCATAAATTGAAATTGAGGAAAGACAGATGCAGAATAGATGTGCAGAAATTTGCCTTTAGCCAGCGGATAGTTGGTTTGTTTAACAGACTTCCATCCCTTGTTGTGGAAGTTGATAGCCTAAATAAATTTAAGGCTCAGCTGGACAGGTATTTTGAACGAACGGAGGGGTGAAGTGGAAGTTTTTTTTTTCCTGGCTGATGCTGCATAAGCATTAGCATTAGTAGAGGCATTTGATGCAAGATAAGCTTGCTTTCTTGCCTCATACGCCTCTACTAATGCTAACTATTTACACTGTTATTCAACTCTTCTTGAGTTGTTGGTAATGGTGGGAACTGTTTACCCAACAAATCTTTACTAAATAATTCAACAAATTGCTTAAATGGTTCCTGTTCCTCAAACAAACTGGCCACCGCAATCCCAGGGACAACTGTCAGATTACACGGCATAGCTGCTTCGGACAAATTTTCATCTGACATTTTAACAAATTTTAATAAGACTGAGAAAAATTTAACCTCTATTCAATAATACCTTACAAGACAAGCCAACATCAAACGTCCTTTGGCAGTTACCCTATAAAACAGTCAGATATTTAAACTATCACCAAATTTACAAGTTATGAAATATATATACAGTGAAAATCAGGAATGAAAAATCATAATGTACTCTTTCCCATAGGAAAGCATTATTAATACCTGGATGAAAATGCTGATAATTTGAGTATAGATTCAATTTTACTAAAAGTTTAAGATTTGTTGTTTCAACACCCAACTGACAGGTATGCTAAAAATTTCAAAAATTAAGTATTTTGATTGGCTGTTAGAGGTAATTATTTAAGAATTATTAGGCCAGTGGGAAGCCTAAAATTCAAGCTTAAACCAGTGGTCAAATTTAGCCAAAATCAGTGCAATTTAAATCTGTATGCTATTTTCAGGTAATGTTAGAAAACTCTGAAATATCAATTTAAACTTAAATTTAACTATGCAAAAGGGCCCAGGGACCTCTCCTAAGCCATCCTAGGCCTTATAGGCAATTTATATACAGTTATATCCATTATATGGCAATATCAAGTTTAAAGCAAATATTTTGATAATCACTATATACATCAGTCTGGAACTAGCAAAACTCCAAGATGGCGGCCTCCAACAAGCACTTCCCTCCAAAACTATCACCAGGCAACCATGACAGTTTACAATATATTATATATATATAACTTATCAGTTTACAATATGTATTAAGTAAAGAAGTTTTTATGAGAAGACTTGTACAGTCTGAGATGACAGCAGTTATTCATACCTCTGGCCCCAAACCCAACGAGGGAGGGAGGGAGGGAGGGAGAGAGAGAGAGAATCTCTCTCTGTCTCTCTCTCTCTCCTTTTTTTTTTTTTTTTTTTTTAAATATGGCACGGGAATCTCTCTCTCTCTCATTTTTTTTTCTCCTCTGAAGTGGGCCCCCCAGAGGAATCTGGCCCACCATTTGGCAACATCAGGTGGGTCAGAGTCTCGAACTGAGATAGCATGAGCACTATTGGGACTGGCCCACTTTCCCATGGCGTGGACAAGTACCCAGAATCATCTGTCCAGGTGACTGACACTTCTGGGTAGCCAAGTGGCCAGACAACAACAGAACACACACACACACACACACACACACACACACAAGCCTACGTCATTCACATATCTGGCCCATTTGTAGTGATACTGTTCCGCACAGAGATAAGAGGTGGAGATGAACTGGTGTTCAAGGAGCCGCCCTTTATAAAAACACATGTCCAATATGTATTAACTCCAGTTTATCTCTAAGCCAATAGGAAACCTGGGTCTAGATGATGTCACTCCTCAATATAACCCCAGGGGCTCACATCTGGTGAGTACTATGGGCTTGGCACACCCAGGGTCCTGAGCTGGATATCATAATTTTTCCCTTTCTTGGTGATTCACTTCTACTTCTGACACACACACACTCTCTCTCTCTCTCTCTCTCTCTCTCTCTCTCTCTCTCTCTCTCTCTCTCTCTCTCTCTCTCTCTCTCTCTCTCACACACACACACACACACACACACACACACAGGGTAACTCAGGAATTTTTTTTGGCAGAAAAAGCCTCAGGCTTCCTTGCACCATATGGCTAATAATAATAATAATGACAGTTTAAAATACCATGTGTGCAATATATGTATGTTCACACTGTAATTCTAAACCTAAACTACAGTGTGAACATACATAATCTTAGATGAAGTCACATCCACTGTGTCAGCCTCCTGTAACATTTAGTGCCAAAATTTCCCATCCCTGTGCCATCTTAGTCTAGATAGTAGAGGAAAACAATATGGCCAGAACATTCATTCCAATATTTGTTTTTCAGCAACAGCGTAAATTATGAAAATAAAACCAGGCCAGGACAATTTTGTAGTCAAAAATGGTTGCCTGCCTACGTACGGCCATCCATATTTCCAAAAATATAACTAAAAATCTTCTCAAATCAGTATTTGTGAATATAACAAAGTTGGCCGTTAAAAAAGCCATAAGTGCCATTATGGAAACTAAAGAGAATTCCAAATCAGACAGTTTTAGAAATCAATTTCCATCTTTAAAATAACTCAGTCAACCAGAAAATTATGTCATTCTATTCACCAACTATTCACTGACTAGAAGTCACCTTTCTTTTACATGGGGGTGGCCAAAATCATACAAAACAAACATGATAGATGATTTTATTGCCCATTATTTCATTTCACAGGGCGTGTCACAGGGAGGTGTTCTCTCTCTCTTCACTTTTATTTGCTGTAGCTCTGGAACCATTTTTTGCATTCCATAAAGACAACTTTATTACATATGCTGATGACCTGAAATTCTTCATCAAATCTAAAGATCTACAACAAGTTAAGCAAACAAATCAACAAGCCAATAAATGAACTGGAGTATTAGCTTGACTATATTGGACCACATTTAAACCCAAGCAGATCTGCCCAGTTGACAATTACAAAGAAAAAGAGCAGGAACAATATCTCTATGCTGGTAAGTGGATGTGAGTTTCCAAGGGTTAAATCGCACATAAACCTTGGCCTAAAATGGGATGAGGAACTAACATTCTCCAAACACTTTGATTACATCAAAGCAAAAACATATGCAGCACTCTGGACTGCCAACCAGGAGTTAATCAGCATTACAAATCCAGATCTTGTTCAAAAGTATATCTTGAAATGTATACTTCCCATCTCACTGTATGTTTTACAGATTTGGTCCTCTGCCCCACCGAGCAACCTGAAAACTTGCGTATGTACTGAATACTGGCTCTTGAGATGGCTGAACAGGATCTTGAATCACCCATTTACTATCTCTAGAGCCATCCTACTTTCCAACCTCAATATTTCTCCCTGGAAACAGACAATTAACACAAGAAACATTTTCACATTAGCCCAGCTAATAGGAAGATTAGATGCTCCCAGTATTGATGGCTTGTTTCACTCTCATCGAGAAGCTCCCAGTAATTCTAAAACAAGACATCCTCTTCAAAGCAGCTTAAAAAACCTGGACAGCCTAAGTCGCTTTTTTTAGCAAACATGATAGAACTCTTCAATCAACTAAGAAATGAACCGCAAAAGCTCTGTAATGAAAAAGTCTTTGCCGACTCCTATTGTCTCATGCAACTTTAGTGCACAGCTACTCAGCTCAAAACTGCATTCAATTTTGATCCCTTTTAACTATTATTATTAACTATCTTCTTATTATTCTAGATGTCCACCTAAGTTGCCAACATTTGAAATATTCTATTTATAAAATTATAATTACTCATATATTTCAAAATTTTGTATTCAACCTTTCAGGGTGAAACATCCCATGGACTTTGTAGCCTTTTTGCTTTTGAGGTCTGCTTCACACCTTAGAATGTAACTCACACCCTTCTAGCCAATGGCTGTCCCAGGGGTATCTCCTCAACGTTGAAATAAATTAATAATAATAATATCTGGGAGCTAACTATAAGAGTTAAAACACCAAGCATGAACCTTATGATTTTCTGGAAGAAAGTGACAATGTGTGTGGACATGTGTTGTGTCCCATGCATGGTGGCATCCAAAACTTCAATTCAACTCTGCCACATTACACTGCTTTATCTGCGAAGTGCGTGTCCCGTTCTGTTTGCCCTGCTGCACCCAGCCCTTAGGGAGCAGCGATCATCAGGATGGCTGCTCCCCAGCACCTGTCCACACCACAAGGAAGAAGGCCACAACAATACAAGTGACACTGTTGACAAGCTCCGAAGCAACCGGCCAGTAACATCAGTGACAACAAGAGAAGGGATTGATGCGCTGATCAAAGAGGACCACCACATCACAACACGTGTGACGCAGTAGGTATAGTGAAAATAAATGTGTGACGCAGTAGGTATAGTGAAACTGCTGTGACAACCATCATATAGGAACTAGGCTACAACAAGGTTTGCACCTGGTCGGTTCCAAAAATGTTGACACATGAGCACAAAGAAGCCCGGAAAGTCATCTGTATGGAACTTCTCCAGTGAAGGAGAAGGAGAGGTTTTTTTTATAAGAAAAGTGAAGGAGAGGTTTTTTTTATAAGAAAACATCTTTGGCGGCACCTACTAAATTTCGGACTGAAGTAAAACCAATTTGTCAAGATTCTGCAACATGGAAATGACGTTATTTAACATAATTTCCAGTTTGTCTATCAGATCGACAAACCAGATGAAACAGGTGTCAGTGACGGAAATGACAATTTTGCGACACAATTTTATCGATTTAAAGCACCATTCATGCAACAAGGCATGAATGATGCTTCAATTGGTGTGTCATTTATCCCGCATTATTTTCTTGTTACACATGAATGTATGTTTGTGAGTTTGAAACTTGATGCTCCCCAAAGTCTCACTAGTGGAGACAGACAGTAACTTGTCAATCATTGTGATGCTGTCTTCTTTGTTCTCGGCTAAAGGATCTTTGGTAGCATTATTTAGTCACAGCAAAATGTGCGTGTGTGGACTACTGCGATGTTGAAATTCTATGTGCTTGAAAAAGTTGACCACGTAAAATTGCCCAATATTCAGCTGTAACATTTCGATTGCAATATGTTCATAATTACATCCACAATTTTCTTGAAGTATATCACACAAGTTACAGCAACTTCGTTCACTAGCATCACCTTCTGCATGAAGTCCATGTTGCTCGCATCATTCTCACCTGCCCCTTATTCTATAACTTGTACAATAGCTCAAGCAAGTGCAGCCAACCGTTTTTAATGGCACTCAAAGAGTTAAGAACGTTGCAGGTTTACTGAGCTGTCTAATCATAGCAAATAGAGCGTGCTTACATCGGGTTTGGATTATCCTTAGGAAGGCCAAATTGTTTTAGATAGAGCTGTTAATATATTCTTTGGATTGAACTTGCTCACAGGTCAGTTTTGTATCTTTACCTGTGTATTTGAAAGCCACCGTCAAAGAGTCTCTCGTTCTCAGTCTCATTATCTTCATTGCTACATAAAGGAGATGATATGGAGTAACACCACTTCAGTCAGATCATCTGAGCTCGCTCATTACCATCATGAATGGAGAGGATATCAGAGACAGGGTGTGACACAGATATAAGCAGTGGAGAATTGGAATTTGGGGAGAACAATATGTACAGAAAGGATAGGAAGGGAGGAGGGGTTATGCTGTTAGTTAAGAAATGCATAAAATCTAAGGAAGTGCATCCAGTTGACATAGGTGGCCAGTGCAATGTTGAGTCAGTTTTGTGTGACATAAACACAGAAAATGAGAGTAGAAGTGTGTTTTAGGCCTAATGACTCTGATGAGTACAATGAACAATTGTACAAAGAAATAGATTAGGGCAGTAAATCAGAATGTTGTGTAATGGGGGATTTTAACTTTCCAGATATTGACTGGAACTTGTGGATTGGTCACTCGCACTTTTTGTGGATTTATTGGAGGATTGTTTTATTATTATTATTATTATCCATATGGTTCAAGGAAGCCTGAAACTTATGCTGCACCAGCGAAAAAAAAAATTTCAGTACCCTGAGAGCGAGAGAGAGATGTAGGAGGGAATCACCAAAAAAAGAAGAATGATGATATCCAGCTCAGGACCCTGGGTGTGCCAAGCCCATGCTCACCAGATGTGAGCCCCTGTTCTACAGCAACATGTTCAAGGAGCAACCAGAGGAGGGCAATACTCTTGATCTGATTATCAGCAGTGATGGCTCATGCATTAGGAATTTACAGATAAAGGAACCACTAGGTAGCAGTGATCCCAGTGTACTGATGTGGGAATTAACTTAAAGCTGTAACTACCATCAAGAGTAAAGGGAAGGGTTTTTGTTTTCATAAAGGTGACTACAGTGGTCTCAGGTAGTTTTTAAATTCTATACAGTGAGATCAACTGATGATGTTAAAAACAGTAAATTCTACATGGGAATCCTTCAAGGAAGCTACTAGTCTTTTCTTGGAAGCTACTAGGCTTTTTCATACCAGCTAAGAAATACTGTTCAAGACTTAAGCCTACATGGATATCAAGATGAACTAATAAGGCTTGTGACAGAGAAGAAAAATATGTGGCATGACACAAGTCTATGGCAGATATAAGATAGTCTGTAATCAAGTCACAAAGGAAGTTAGGCAAGTGACGACTGATTACAAGAAATCCTTGGCAAAGGATGCAAAGAAAAACAAGGACTTCTTTACTTATGGAAACTCTGGAAGGAAGGGGATGAATCAGACTGGTCCACTTGATATTGGTGGTTCAACTGTTGATGATCCTGCTCAGATAGCTGACAAACTGAATGAGTATTTTGCATCTACATTCACACATGAGGAATTCTTTAAGGTTGGGGAGGACAGAAGTTTACTAAACTCTAAGAGGGAGCTAAATGATTTTGTAATAACAGAGAGAAAAGTGGAGGAGAAATTGTTGAAATTAAACATAAACAAGGAACCTGGGGCAGATAGAATCTATCAAGTTATACTGAAAGAGGCAGCGAGGGAAGTAAGCAAACCCTTAGCCATAATTATGAGAGCATCCTTAGATTCAGGGTAGTCCCCATGAACTGGAGATATGCAAATGTATCCCCAATTCACAAAGGGGGTTCAAAGAATGACGCAAATAATTATAGAACTGTTAGTTTAACTTCTGTTCCGGGGAAAATAATGGAGTCACTGGTTAAAGAAGTGATACAGGATCACCTAGACAAGACTGCAGTAATAGTTCAGACACAGCATGGATTTGTTAAGAGGAAGTCTTGTCTGACCAATTTGATTGTATACTATGATGTGGAGGCACCTCCGTAGCCAAGTGGGCAGGAGCGGCAGTGCGTAGCATGCGTTTCTTGATTAGAGCAGGGTTCGAGCCCGTGACCACCAAATACAGAGAATGCGGAAAGGTCAGGGAATGACCACTGCATATCCCCGGAACCATATGGCCTTAGTTGCTAATGCTCCTAAAAAACCAAATAACAACAACAACTACTATGACTTGGTCAAAAAGGAACTGAATGCAAAAAATAATTTTCATATCATATACTTGGATTTCAGGAAAGCGTTTGATACTGTTCCACATGGAAGACTGCTGTACAAATTGGAGTGGTATGGCATTGAGGGCAAGTTGCTGCAGTGAATAAAAGGGATGGTTGAGTGGAAGACGGCAGAGAGTGGTAATAAATAGACACTGGTCTACGTGGACTGAGGTTATTAGTGGAGTCCCTCAGGGTTCAGTGCAGGGCCCACTGTTGTTTTGTGTATTTATTAATGATATCGATGAAGGTATATCAGGCTTAATATCCAAGTTTGTAGATGATACAAACGTTGTCAGGGTTGTTAATGAAAGTAAAGACAGTATGCTACTGCAACAGGATCTAGAAAAGTTAGGCAGGTGGGCTGAGAAGTGGCAACTGAAGTTTAATATTGACAACTGCAAAGTACTGCTACCCATATTTGCTACACTAAGGGAGGTGGAAAATGAAAAAGACCTCAGGGTAATTGCGCAGTTGGATATGAAGTTCTCTAAGCAGTGCAGATGAGCTGCCAGAGCAGGTCATGGAGTTTTGTCGATGATATATAGGGATTTTGCTAGCAGAGACAAGGAGGTGATTATACCTCTGTATAAGGCAATGGTCAGGCAATGCCTTGAGTACTGTGTACAGGTCTGGAGGCCTCATGTTAGGAAGGATGTAGTGTTCCTAGAATGAGTATAGAGAAGGGCAACAAGATTGGTGAGAGGAACAAAGGGGTGCGCTTATGAAGAAAGGCTTAAGTTCTGAAAATTACAGCATTTGGAGACTAGGCACCTGCGAGGTCATCTGACTGAGGTGTATAAGGCCTTAATTGTTTGAGCAGTCTCAGTGCTGATGGGATTCTTTTGCTTGCTCAGGTTAAGAACCTGAGGGAGCATAGATTCAAATTGAGGAAAGACAGTGTAGAATAGATGTGCAGAAGTTTGCCTTTAGCCAGTGGATAGTTGATTGTTGGAACTGTTGTTGTGGAAGTTGATAGCTTAAATAAATTTAAGGCTGGACAAACATTTGGAGTGACCGGATGGGTGAAATGGGAAGGGGCTTTTTTTTTTTTTATTTAATCTAATTTTTTTTTTTATTATTATTATTATTTTTTTTTGCTAATGCTCTATTAACTTGCTTTCTGGCATCATATGCCTCAACTAATGGTAATGCTAAAACCATAATGTAAGAACTAAATAGCACAATACACATCAGCTTAGCACAGTATTTTAAATTAATAAATCAATCATTACTTTTCATTGTTAATCAATTAAATAGTATTTAGACAGAAATTTTGCCCCAGACTAAATCAGCAAAGTAACAAGCACAAAGTAGCGGGAGTGCGTTAGCTCGGGGGAGAACTGAATGGGACAATTCTCCAATGCATCATAGCCTAAAAAAATGTGCAACTTTGGAGTGTTTATGAATCTTTCTGGAAGAGGACATGATCTAGCCATGGAGAACGTCTTTGTGCGTGATAGGTGCAGGGCATCAGGAAATTAGGTGCCAAATCAGTGTTCTGATGGGTATTTATAAGAGTGAAGAGTAGGGTAGATGCCCTCGAAGGAAATAAAATTGAGGACCCATCAAGCTCTCGGAGGTCCAACTCAATGCCAGAACTCACTCTTGTGCATCAGGAAACATGACAGCAATGTTCAAAGCGTAAAGAGCTGGTTCCACAGGAGCTAGTTATTGTCGGTGACTCTATTGTCAGAGAGACAGGAAATATATTCTGCAAAAAAGGATAAATGGAATAAAACCAGAGTATGTCTGTCAGGGATAAATGCTGATGAAATTATAGAGCAGATTAAAGGGCACAAATAGTGATGTTGTTGTACACGTTAGCACTAATGACATTAAAAGTAGGAGATCATTGGACTTACTTAAAAAGTACAGGTCAATGTTGAGAAAAAGTTGCAAGTTAGGGTTAAATTTGAAAGTGTCTCCAATTCTGCCCAGACACAGTAGGAGGGAGTATATGATGAGAGCCTGGTCAATCAATTTGGCCCTGGAGAGATTGTGCAAGGTTCATGGGGTAAAATATTTCTCAGCTTGGTTTGTGCTTGTTAACAGGAGAGACTGCTTCTGCAGGGATGTGAGACACTTAAATAGAAAGGGTGTAAGAGTATTTGTTGATGCTGTAGAGGCAGTGTTAGGTGCGTCGGAAAACTGCTAACTTGGGGGGGGGGGATTCACAGTCTAATGGATTAATAGTAGCCACAGGCAGAGGTAAAAGTGATTCTTGCACTGCTTCTATTGAAATGAGCAGCAGTCTTGAAAGCAACATTCTGGGGATTTCCAGGATTGCTGGGAATTATCATGGAAAAAATAAATACCTGGGCTGTGTTAGAATAACTAAGAGTAAGAACAGGTGCATGCATACTTAAATGTACACTAATGCTAAAAGTTTAGTAAATAAATTTGATGAATTTGAGTTGCTGGTCAAGGCAGATATTGTTGGGATAACAGAGACGTGTTGTAACATAGATATAAGTAGTTAGAATTGGAATTTGGGGAGCACAATATGTATAGAAAAGATAGACAAGATAGAAAAGGAGGAGGGTTTATGCTGTTAGTTAAGAAACACATAAAATCTAAGGAAGTGCATCTAGCTGACATGGGTGGACAGCGTAATGTTGAGTCAGTTTGCTGTGACATAATCACTGGGAAAGCAAATTTGAGAAAAGGAGTCTGTTATAAGCCCAATTAATCAAATGAGTACAATGAACAACTGCACACACAAATAGATTCAGCCAACAAATCAGATTGCCTTATAATGGCAGATTTTAACTTCCCAGATATTGACTGGAACTTGTGGGTTGGTCATTCGCACACTAACAAGGTTTTGTGAATTTATTGGATTATTCTTTTCTACAGCATCATGTTTTAGAGGCAACTAGAGGGAGAAATACTCTTGATCTGATTATCAGCAGCAATTCTTCGTGTATTAAAAATCTGCAGAAAAAGGAAACACTAGGTAGCAGTGATCACCGTGTACTGATGTAACTACCATCAGGGGTAAAAAGAAAGGTTTTTTCCTTTCATAAAGGTGACTACAGTGGTCGCAGACAGTTTTAAATTCTATACTGTGGGACCAACTGATTATGTTACCAACAGCAAATTCTAATTGGGAAGTATTCAAGGAGTAATCTTAGAAACTACCAGGCTTTTCATACCAACTAAGAAATACTGTTCAAGGTTTAGTCCCAAATGGAAGGCAGATGAACTAATGAGACTTGTGGCAGAGAAGAAAAATGCATGGGATGCATATAAATTATCAGGTGACACAGAAAACTATATTAGATATAACATAGTCTGCAACCAAGTCACAAAGGAGGTTAGGCAATGAAGGCAAATTATGAAAACTATTTGGCAAAGGATACAAAGAAAAACCGCAAAGACTTCTTTACTTATGTAAACTCTAGAAGGAAGGTGATGAATCAAGATTAGTCCACATGACGTTGACGGTTCGATTGTTGATGAACCTGCTGAGGTGGCTGACAGGCTCAATAAGTATTTTGCATCTATATTCACAAATTAGGAAGTTCGTAGGAAAGTGGAGGCCAGAAGCTTATCAAACTCTGACACAGAGCTGAATGATTTTGTAATAACTGAGAGCAAAGTGGAGGAGAAATTGTTCAAATTGAACATAAGAAAGTAAGCAAACCCTTAGCCATAATTATGAAAGCTTCCTTAGACTCAGGGGAGGTCCCCATGGACGGAAGATGTGCAAATGTGTCCCCAATGCACAAAGGGTGACACAAGTAATTACACCCCTGTTATTTTAACATCTGTTCCAGGGGAAAATAATGGAGTCACTGTTAAAGAAGCAATGCAGGATCATCTGGACAAGAATACAGTTATAGTTCAGACACAGCATTGGTTTCCTAAAGAGAAATTTTGTCTGACAAATTTGATTGGATCCTGTGATGTAGTTACAAAGGAACCGGATGCAAAAAAAATAATTTTGATATCATATACTTGGATTTTAGGAAAGCTTTTGATACTGCTGCACACGGAAGACTACTGTACAAATTGGAGCAATAGAGCAAGGTGCCTACATTGGATAAAAGGCTGGTTGAGTGGGAGAACACAGAAAGTACTAATGAATGGACACTGCTCTTCGTGGATTATGTTATTAGTGGAATCCCCCAGGGGTCCGTGTTGGATCCATTGTTGTTTTAGATGGGCTGAGAGGTGGCAAATGAAGTTTAACATTGATAAATGTAAAGTACTGAATATGGGAAGCAGTAACCCCAGAGTAACGTATCAACTGTGTGGCACTACACTAACGGTGGTAGAGAATGAAAAGGACCTGGGGATAATTGTGCAGTCAGATATGAAGTTTTCTGAGCAGTGCAGACCGTCTGTAAGAGTAGCTCATGGTGTCTTGTCAATGATATACAGGAATTTTTCTTGCATTGATAAGAAGGTGATTATCCCCTTGTATAAGGCAATGGTCAGGCCACACCTTGAGTACAGGTCTGGAGGCCTCATTTTTAAGAAGGATCTGGAGCTGCTGGAACGGGTACAGAGAAGGGCAACAAGATTGAATGGAACAAAGGGTTGCTCTTACGAAGAAAGGCTTAAGTTTTGCAAATTACAGTGTGTGGAGAGTAGCCACCTGCAAGGTGATCTGATTGAGGTGTATAAGGCTTTGAATGGTTTGAGCACACTCAATGCTGATGGAATTCTTCCTCTTGCTCAGAATAATTGCCTGAGAGGGCATAAATTCAAATTGAGGAAAGGCAGTTGTAGGATAGATGTGCTGAAGTTTGCCTTTAGCCAGTGGGTGGTTGATTGCTGGAACAGATTCCATCTGTCGTTGTAGCAGTTGATAGCTTAAATAGATTCAAGGCAGAACTAGACAAACATTTGGAGTGAGTAGATGGGTGAAATGAGAAGGGTTGTTGGTTTTTTTTTGTTTTTTTTGGCTGATGCTATATAAGCTTGCTTTCTTGCATCATATACCTCTACTAATGCTAATGCTAATATTGATTAAGGTATATCACAGTTAATGTCAAAGTTTGCAGATGATACAAAATTTGGCAGGGTTGTGTGACTGACAGTAACGATAGTACACTACTGCAACAGGAACTAGAAAAGTTGAGCAGATGGGCTGAGAGGTGGTAACTGAAGTTTAACATTGACAAATGTAAAGTATAGATGTGCATATGGGTAGTAGTAACCCCAGAATGAGGTACCAACTGGGTGGCGCCTCCGTAGCCAGGTGGGAAGGAGCAGCAGTGCGTAGCACACGTTTCTTGATTAGACCAGGGTTTGAGCCCATCACCACCAAATACGGAGGATGCGGAAAGGTCAGGGAATGACCACCGCATATCACGGAGCAATATGGCCTTAGTTGCTAATGCTCCTAAAAACCAAATAACCAACCAACCAACCAACTGGGTTGTACTACACTCAGGGTATTGGAGAATGAAAAGGACCTGGTGGTAATTGTGCAGTCAGATATGAAGTTTTCTGAGCAGTGCAGACAGGCTGCAAGAATAGCTCATGGTGTCTTGTCAGTGATATACAGGAATTTTGCTAACAGGGATAAAGGAAGTGATTTTCCCCCTGTATAATGCATTGATCAGGCCACACCTTGAGTACTGTATACAGGTCTGGATGCCTTACTTTAGGAAGGATGTACAGCTTCTGGAATGAATACAGAGAAGGGCAACAAGGTTAGTGAGTTGAACAAAAGATTGCTGTTACCAAGAAAGTATTACATTCTGCAGATTGCAGTGTCTGGAGACTAGGCGCCTGCGAGGTGATCTGATTGAGATGTTTGAATGGTTTGAGCAAGCTCAATGCTGATGGGATTTTTCCTCAGATTACTCAACTGAGAGGATATAAATTCAAATTGAGGAAAAACAATTGTAGAATAGATGTGTGGAAATTTTCCTTTAGCCAGTGGTGGTTGAGAGTTGGAACAAACTTCCATATATTGTAGTGAGGTCAACAACTTAAATAAGTTCATGGGAGTACTAGACAATCATTTTTTAATTTAAAAAAAAATGATGAAATATTTAATATGTAAGTTGAAACCTATGCTTGCTTTTAGGCCATCTTTACCATTTCTTTTCTTTCCTGCTGTTAAAAACAATGACGATTTTAAAAAAGGATTTTATTAAATTATACTAAACATATCTTGAGTATTACATTACTATGATAAATGTAGTATTTACATAATAATACTATCATTAAAAGACACTAATTACTGCATCAGCAAAGAAAGCAAATAAACCCTGCTGAATTTAAAAAAAAAGTATATGAATGCACCAATAAATAGGAAGAGACAGAGTTACAATGAGCAGGCTATCGATCTTCAGTGATTCAAATTAAACATGATATAAACATGACCTGCACTGTCAATAATTTCTATGAAATAAATGAAACTGCACCATAAACAATGCCTAGTCTCCATCATCCTTTTTCCCAAACCCAAAATTCAAGCAGAAGCAGCATTATATCTGAATTTATTCCTTGAAACCTTAAAAAATTGTAATTAAGTGGGAAAGTGTTTTAAATGGGAGCGCTATAATAAAAAATTCATAGGATTGATCTTGAGACTGGAAGAAATGAGTCCTATAAACAGTGTGTTATAACAGGAGTTTACCGTATAATATATGTGTAATGAAAAAAATATATATATCATAATATATATATATAACTTATATAAATTTTCTTCTTTTTTTCTCCTCCAGAATTGAATACTAAGCCATTGTCAGATGGAGCGAACTGTTCATTCTTTTCACACATCATTACAAATGATATGAACTGGAGCATTTTGGCAGTAAGTTAATTCAAAGTAAAATGCAATGTCATGTTTTGTATATATAATTTGTGTTTTTTAAGTATGTATAATTTTTTGTATAATATTTATACTGCCACACTGCTTTTTAATTTCTGAAATAAGTTAGTTCTTGTTTCAGTTTTTGTAATGATGAAATGCCAGAATCCATGCCATTTGACTCATCATACAATATTCTCTGACAAAGATATATTTTATAAAGCTATAAAATAAATGTATACTCTGAGATGGGCCATAGAGTCAAATAGAGCTTTTTTTATACACTATGTCTGTAATCTGTAGATTATACTCTGATGATCAATGTGGATTATTTTTATGACCTTGTAATTTTCTAATGCTTATTTATGTTATACTCATATTTAACTGTTTTATTTTTGTAAAAATTAAGTCAGATCTAGCTCTGTAATTTATTACATTCATCGGTTTTATTTTGTGCATACATAAAATAAGTCTTTTCAGTTTTATTGACAAAGTCCTAAAATTCTTAATTGATGTATTTAAAAATATTCAGATTAAGATTTAATCTGGGTTTTTTTGTAAAACATTTAATCTTCTCATGAGTATATGCATAGATTTATGTTTTGCAGGGTGTGCTATCTGGAATACCAGAGCAGTATTCCAAAACATTATTTAAAAAAAAAAAAAAAAAAAAAAAAATCCATTAATGTACAAATTATCTTGAAACAACTTTTCCAGTATGTTCTGCCAACTGTTATCTATGTTTCCAGCTAATAGTAGACAAAGTGTTAATAAGCAGCAGCATAAAAATAGGTTTGAAAATCAGAGGAGCAAACCAAAAATATTATCCTCAATTGTCTGACTTACAAATATATATACAGGATATTACTGCTTCGAAAAGTAATCTTTTTAAAATTTACCATTTAAAAAAAATATTAAATTTTAAAAAAATTTAATTCTAATTTGATTTTTGACAGTTAATTTACTCCAGTTTTGGGCAATTAATTTTTTAAAGCATTTATGTAACAAAATTTTCATTTTTCACAAACTTCAAAACCATAAAGAAACGCTCCACACAACCCACTCTTATCAGAGCATAACTACTAGGAGCCCACACAAGTTTGGGCTACTCAGTCACTTGTTAAAGGATTAACCCCCCCCCCTTTTTTTTTTAATAAATTCTTACTGAGATGAGAGGAGATAAATCAACTCAGAGACCAAAGATCAATCTTAAGAGCCAAAACACACACAAAATGTATAGAAATTCGACAGCTCGTTCATCTCAAAAACATTTAATTATAGAAAATACATGCTTATACACTGCTTTGCAAAAATTAAGTTTGTTAATTAATCTAGAAGGTTACAATAATTAAATTTTGACATTTCCGGTTGGATTTCCTTGTTAATCTTTACATGGACATCAAATTAACAATAAAAAGAGTTCAATTAACACAAATAAATAAAAGTTCATTCAATCAGTGGAGCTACACATATTAAGTAGCAATATGAAGCATAGTATTAGGCTTTGTTTGATTGAGATGTTTGTTTTTTTGTTTAAGTAATTCCTCATATAATACAATTTGATGTTTCAGATTAAGATTGGTAAAAAGATCAACTGAAAGTGCTGTGATTTAATTATAATTATACTGTACTTTTTAAGTAAAATTATTTTTCAGTTTAATTTAATAAAAACTTATTTTTTACAACAGGTGGATATTTCATATCGTATGCTGATCAGAAGTCCCATCATAAGGGAGAACTACATGTGCCTTTACTTTAGACTGGGCATCTCAAATTGAAAAAGTGGGAACCTCCCTTTGAGACCCCACTTCTAAAGTAAACAGGACAAATAAGAGTATTTTTATTTTCCAGGCTTTCTTTATACTATCTCATCTGTTCAACCCCTAAATAATATAATATAATACTGTATATTGGTATATTGTGATTCTCTATGAAATCAGCCAGTAAGTACTAACCATCATTAAAAAAAATTTCATCTAAAAAAAAAAAAAACCATAGCCTCCAAATGCCTTAAGGTGGCACTGTAATCAACAGAATACCATAATAATAGATTCTGTATTTGAATATAGACAAGTTATAAGGGGCATATATCTGTTGTGTGTATACAGTTAATGTAATCTCTAATATTAATCAAAAAACTGCAAATTTGAAAAATAATACATGTTGTGCCAATATGTATTATTCAATTTTCATTTTTCTTTTCAAAAACTTTTATCTATCTATCTTTAAGGATAAATAGGCAGTGTAATTAACACTTCTTGCTTCCATTTTGTATTAAAAATTATGACATAAGTAAGGATACACATACATTTTGCACATTATATATTTATATTGAATAATGTGCTTTAAATTCAAGTATTGCCATAACACTCTACTTGAATTTTGTATCAATGTCCAATATTTCCATGGTGATAATTAATAAAAATTTTAAATTATATTGCTTTATAAATTTGTTTTCCTCATGATTATACTGAGCTCATCATCAGAACACTCAGTGACAGCCCAGGTATTTTCCCACCCAAGGCATATCTTAATGTTGCTTCCCTTTTAAGGCACTATTTTTGTATATTTTCTTTATTTTAGCATTAGTATTATCAAAGGCACATGATGCAAGAAAGCAAGCTTGTAAAAAAAAAAAAAAAAACCCTTATTTCACCGATTTACTCAATCCAGATGTTTGTCAAGTTCTGCCTTGAATCTATTTAAGCTATCAACCTCTACAACGACAGATAGAAGTTTGTTCCAGCAATCAACCACCCGCTGGCTAAAGGCAAACTTCCACACATCTATCCTACAACCATCTTTCCTCAATTTGAATTAATGCCCTCTCAGGCGATTATTGTGAGCAAGAGGAAGAATCCATCAGCAATTGAGCATGCTCAAACCATTCAAGAATTTATACACCTCAATCAGATCACCTCACAGGTGCCTAGTCTCCAGACACTGTAATTTGCAAAACTTAAGCCTTTCTACATAACAGCAACCCTTTGTTCCATTCACTAATCTTGTTGCCATTCTCTGTACTCATTCCAACAGCTCTACATCCTTCTTAAAATGTGGCCTCCAGACCTGTATACATTACTCAAGGTATGGTCTGACCATTACCTTATACAAGGGGATAATCACCTCCTTATCCCTGCTAGAAAAATTCCTGTATATCATTGACAAGACACCATGAGCTACTCTTGCAGACCATCTGCACAGCTCAGAAAACTTCATATCTGCCTGCACAATTATCCCCATGTCCTTTTCATTCTCTACCACTGTCAGTGAAGTGGTACCACAGAGTTTATACGTTACTCTGGGATTACTGCTTCCCATATGTAGTACTTTACATTTTTCAATGTTAAACTTCATTTGCCACCTCTCAGCTCATCTGCTCAACTTTTCTAGATCCTGCTGCAGCAGTGTACTGTCATTAATGTCATTAACAACCCTGCCAACCTTCGTATTGTCTGCAAACTTTTAGCCTGATATACGGCGCCTCTGTAGCCAGGTGGGCAGGAGCAGCAGTGCATAGCACACGCTTCTTGATCAGACCGGGGTTCAAGCCAGTGACCACCAAATACAGAGGATGTGGAAAGGTCAGGAAATGACCACCGCATATCCCCGGATCAATATGGCCTTAGTTGCCAATGCTCCAAAAAACCAAAATAACAACAAGCCTGATATACCATCATCAATATCATTTATAAATACAGAAAACAACAATGGACTGAACCCTGAGGGACTCCACTAATAACATTAGTCCACGAAGAGCAGTGTCCATTGATTACCACTCTCTGTCTTCTCCCACTCAACCATCCCTTTATCCATAGCAGCAATTTGCCTCCAATGCCACACTGCTCCAATTTGTGCAGCAGTCTTCATGTGCAACAGTATCAAAGGCTCTTCTAAGATCCAAATACATGATATCAAAGTTATTCTTTGCATCCAGTTCCTTTGTGACTACATCATAGTATCCAATCAAATTGATCAGACAAGACTTACCCTTAACAAACCCATGCTGTGTCCGAGCTATAACTGAAGACTTGTCTAGATGATCCTGCAATGCTTCTTTAACCAATGAATCCATTAATTTTCCTGGAACAGAAGTTAACCTAACAGGTTAATTACCTGTAATTACCTGTGTCTCCTTTTGATCCTCCTTTGTCGATTGGGGTCATATTTGCACATCTCCAGTCCATGGGTACCTCCCCTGAGTCCAGGAAAGCTCTCATAAGTATGGCTAAGGGTTTGCTTACTTCCTTTGCCGCCTCCTTTAATATAACTGGATAGATTCCATCCACCCCAGGTGCCTTTCTTGTGTTTATCTTCAACAATTTCTCCTCAACTTTACTCTCAGTTATTACAAGATTATCTACCTTACTGCCAGAGTTCAATATACCTCTGTCATTCCCCTCCCTGAATAACTCCTCATGTGTGAATGTCGATGTAAAATATTCATTTAGTTTGTTAACTATCTGAGCAGAACCATTAACAGTTGAACCATCGATATCAAGTGGACCAATCTGATTCATCCCCTTCCTTCTAGAGTTTACATACGTAAAGAACTCTTTGCTGTTTTTCTTTGCATCCTTTGCCAAAGATTTCTCGTAATCTGCCTTCGCTTGCCTAACCTCCTCTGTAACTTTGTTACAGACCAGCTTATATTTATCATAGGCTTCTGTGTCACATGTTAATTTATATATATCCCATGCATTTTCCTTCTCGGTCACATATCTAATTAGTTAATCTGAGATCCATTTAGACCTAAATCTTGAACAATATTTCTTTGTTGGTATGAAAAGTCTAGTAGCTTCCAAGATTAATTAGTATTAGTAACGGCCGCACGGTGCAAGAAAGCCTATGGCTTATGCTGCACCGGCCAAAAAAAAAAATTCTTTGAATGCTTCTCATTTTGAATTTACTGTTGGTAACATCATCAATCATCAGTTGGTTCCACCATATAGAATTTAAATACTGTCTCAGACCACCGTAGTCACCTTTACAAAAGCAAAAACCCTTCCCTATACCCTTGATGGCAGTTACATGTTTGAGTAAATAACATGCCGACCGGGCCTACCAGGTGGGTAAAGTGCCTGCCTGGCAACCCAAAGGTTGCGGGTTCGAATTCCGCCTCAGGCTTGGATCAAAGTACTGCAAAAACCTTGGGAGGTGCATTATGGCCACAGAAGCCGATGCGCCAACAACTACCAAAAAAAAAAAAAAAAAAAGGAGTAAATCACACTTCAGCACACTGTGATCACTGCCAAATAGTGGTTCCTTTAACTGCAGATTCTTGATGCATGAAGAATCATTAATGATAATCAGATCAAGAGTATTACTCCCTCTAGTTGCCTCCCAATCATGCTGCTGTAGAAAACAATCATCCAATAAATCCACAAAAGTCTTGCTAGTGTGTGAGTGACCAACCCAAAAATTCCAGTCAATGTCCGGGAAATTAAAATCTCCTATTGTAAGATACTCTGATTTACTGGCCCACTCTATTTCTCCGCACAATTGCTCATTATATCAGATTCATTAGGCCTATAACACACACCTACTCTCATTTTTCCTTTCCCAGTGCTTATGTTACACCAGACGCAACATTGCATTGTCCACCAACGTCAATTGGATGCACTTCCTTAGATTTTATGTGTTTCTTAACTAACAGCATAACCCCTCCTCCCTTATGTCCTGTCTCTCCTTTCTGTACACATTGTACTCCCCAAATTCCAGTTCTGCACTGCTTATGTCTGTGTGACTCCATGTCTCTGATATCCCAACAATATCTGCCTTTCATGTCTTGACTAGCACTTCAAGCTCATCGAATTTATTAACTATACTGCTAGCATTGGTGTACATGCACCTGTTTCTACTCCTAGTTACCCTAACACAGCCCATGTATTTACTTGTTCCACAATGACTCCCAGCAGTCCTGGAAATTCCCATTGCCTTGGTTTCCAGGCTGCTGCTCAATTGCATTTCAATAGAATTAGTGCAAGAATCACTTTTACCTCTGCCAGCGACTACTGTTAATCTATTAGTCCATGTATCCCCCCCCCCAAGCTAGCAGTTTTCCAATCCACCTAACTCTGCCTCGATAGCATCAGCAAATATTCTTGCACCTTTTCTATTTAAGTGTATCCCATCCTTGTAGAAGCAGTCTCTCCTGTTAACAAGCACAGACCAGGCTGAGAAAAATTCTACCCCTTGAGCCTTGCACAGTCTCTCCAGGGCCGCATTGATCGACAAGGCTCTCATCATATACTCCCTCCTATCGTGTCCGGGCAGAATTGCTGACACTTTCAAATTCAACCCTAACTCATGGCTTTTTTTCAGCATTGTCTTGTACTTGTTAAGTAATTCTGCCGGTCTCCTACTCTTAATATCATTAGTGCCAACATGTACAACAATATTACCCTTTGTGCCCTTAAAGGATGATATCTGCCCTACAACGTCATCAACCTTTTCCCCTGGCAGACATACCCTGATCCTGTTCCATCTATCCTTTTTGCACAATATGTTTCCAGTTTTCCTGACAATAGAGTCACCTAAAACAACTAGTTCCTTTGGGACCAGCGCAATCTGTCTTGGGGATTGCCGCTGTGTTGCGTGAAGTTCAAGTGGAAGCTCTGGCATTGATGTAGGCAGCTGAGAGCTTGATTTGCCCCTCAATTTAAATCCTTCGAGGGCATCCACCGTCCTTCAGGCTCTCATATAAGTCCATAACAATGCCGAGTTGGCGATTGATTTTCTCGCACCCCTTACATCGCGCGCACACACACAAAGACGTTCCCCTTGGCAATATCATGTCCCGTTTCTGATTGCTCCAGAAACGTCAAACAAGCAGTGCATTTCAATAGACTGTAATTTAGAGGACAACCGCCCCCCCCCCCATCAGTTCTCCCCTGAGCCACAGCACTTCCACTAGTTTGAGCCTTTTGCTTTGCTGCTCTGGTCTTGAGTCATGATTTCTATTCAAGTTCAATAAAATTCCAATACAAAATATAACCCTAAACTTATATCCCAATGCAGTTATAACACTATATATATGTATTTCGGTATCGAATATTATTTTCGGGTTACGTTTTTTGACTTTCTTATTCCCTGTCAACTTATATGTATTAATTTATGATGTTACGTTTGTAATAACTAGGTCGCGATATTTATTTAGTGAAAAAAGTACAATTCAATTGACAATGAAATTTGATAAGATTATTAAATTTTACTGATTAACTGATACTACTATACTCGCTATCTAGTTTTCCGTTAAACCTTGCGCTACCACACGTTGTATCGTATAACAATGGCGGCAAGTTACGAACGGTTAATCTACGGACACGAGGTACTGTATTATTTACTTTCTAAATCGCGCTATCTAAATTCAAAATAAACCACGGAGCTTGACCAGGCCTATAAGCTACTTATAGAAAATAATTTAATCTAACAATTAAGTCAATAAAGCGGCTAAGTATAATTAAAAACTTTCGATTGCGGGAGCTGCAAAACCTGTTCCCATTTGAATTGGTGACCTTACCAATACTAAGTAATAACCTACAAAAAAATCTATCTAAATTCAATTTACACTGAAGTATTGTTACTAGAAATATAAAGCAACTCTAAAAAATAAATTAATATGCCAATTTATTTCAATAAAAAAGCAAAAACTTCCCTCTTTGCTGGAGCCCAAAAATCTTCGCCCGTTCAAATGTACTCTCGCATCCACTCCGACTTTTTAACAACTCCAGTATCATATTCACCCACCGTACAAGCTGTTTGTGAGAGCACATTTACACATTCTCTTTGTGGTTATGCAATCTTGGAATAGCAAATATTAACCAATATCACATCTTGCCAGTGTAACTTTAATTAATAACGGAGAGTGGGAAGGGTTAAAGCTGTTGTTACAAAGAGGGATGTTCATAAAGCCAAGGAATTGTATTGCAAAATCAGTGAATAACCTTTATATATCTGGGTATTTATATGATGAATGACTTTTATAAAGTGCCATATGGCATGTCCACTTTATAAGGTGGACATGCCATATGAAGACCCAGATTGCACATCATGATCTCACCTTAGCCCATTGTGTTCTTCTTGACAGTATAGTTATTTTTCTACATCATTTGTTTAAAAAAGCCTGGGTTCAAATCCCATTGGAGGGAACTCCAAAAAGTGTCTTTAGCCATTGCTGTAATTAGCAAATCTCATATAGAGGGAGTAAATATTTCGCTTGAGTTATTTGGGTTTTTTTATCCCGCACAACGTGCAAATCACCCAGGGCACTTGGGTACATATATAATGCACTGGTGCACTATGACCTAAAAGTCCTAAATGAAGAGAAACAGAAACCTTCACTGTGTTGAACAAACAGCATTGGAACGTTATATACGCTCATTAGTATCCCGTTATGCCGAGGTGTAAGCATGGTTCCATATGTTCAGTTGACACCAAGAAAAAAAAATGTAGTTCTTGCTCTGTCTCAGGAAGGGCTTTCTATGTGTGCTATCGCTGTTAAAATAGGCTGCCACTAGTCAACCAGTCAACAGTATTCCGGGTGCTGAAATTAAAGCGTGAAACCGGTTATGTGAAGAGATCAGGCTGCAAGAGAGTGACTACACCTTCCCAAGATCGATATTTGAAACGGCCATGCTAGTGCTCTTGATCTAAAACTGGACTTTGAGATGGCCTATGGCGTTGAAAAAAGTGCACGAACTATACAAAGATGGCTATTGCATGCCATCGGCCCAAGAAGAAGCCTTTGTTGACTCAACAAATGAGGAAGAAGCGACTAGCTTGGGTTAAAACGCATGTTTCATGAATAAAAGAGCAATGTGACACCGTAATCTTTTCTGACGAATCGAAATTCAACCTGCATGGCTCGGATGGGAAGCGATATGTCAGAAGACGAAAATCGGAGGCATACCACCCTGACTGCATAACACTGACTGTAAAGTTCCCCGCCGAATGCATAACAAGCTAAGGTATCGGGCGAATTAAGTTTATTAACGGAACGGTGAATGCGGAAATCCATGTGTTTTTCTTCTTATCCAACAGTCCGATTCCTAATATAATTCGTTCCATCCTTCGATGTTTAGTTTTCAGCTTCTCTTCCATTCTTTTGGTGAGTGCCCAAGTTTCACTTCCATAAGTTATGCTGGGGAGTATACATTAGTTCATTATTTTACGTTTCAGAAAAATGGGTATATTGCTCCTCAGTATGTGATTATATTTATATTAGGAATTACATGACTTCTATTTATTTATTTATATTAGGACTTGTAATCTGCCTTGGCATAAGCACATCACAAACATTACTTCCTTCCAAACAGCTGCTCGCTCTGTACAAATTGCAGATCCATCCTACCATGGAATGTTGTTCCCAAATCTGGGACGGGGCCCCTAAAACTTCCCTCAGGTTTCTTGATTCCATTCAAAGGAGGGCAGTTAGGTTAATTAATGACCCATCTCTAACAAAGTCTTTTTTATGATTTTGAAAATTATAAAAAAACAGTAATACAAATGTAATATATATTATTGTGATTGATATCTCTCCCATGAGTATATATTTACTTTTATAAGTTACTTAAAAATCTATATAAATCTTAACAGATTTATATATTATAAATTCTCTAAGTTGAAAAAATGAAATCAATGCTACTTTTATTTCTATTAAAACATGTTTAGAAGTTTCCATTTTCATACTGTATAAACGTAAAGGTATAGAGCAGCTTATGTTTGAACATTATCGACCCATTCTGAGAGGAAGATTGTTTAGTTAAATATAGCAACCTGTTATTACCACTAACCTCGAATAGTGCTATTTTTAGCTGCACGATGCATTTACGCTGCTATTTCTCCTCGTGCGAATTCGAAAGACCATAGTCTTGTTTACACGAGTTTAGTAGACAGGCAAGTAGCTGGAGCGAGCTGCTAGCCTCATGTGTTAAAGAGACAGTACTTATTCCAGTGAGCATTGAAACTTGTCCAGTGTATTTCGTAGTAATCAGCAAGTGAATGAAAAAATTGATACTCTTCATTTTAAAGAGATAATTTTAAATGTTTCCGCGTTATTATACGATAAACATCTTGATGTTCTTGAAGAAGAGATGAATAAAAAGAAAACTTTGGAAAAGAAAGGATATTAAGAAGACCTTCCCATAAAAGTTCTGCTTTCATTTTTAAAGAATTAGCTTCAGAAGATCCTAATGTGTTTAATAACGCATTCTCCGGGTTGCTTGTTTTGATACTTTAAATTTCTTAAATTCTATAAATATTCATGTTCCTCATATAATTCCACGAACCTCACAGTGGTGTTGTCTTTTACCCCACTTTGGCATGTTTTTCAACCACCGCAAGAACACTAAAATTACTAGTCAAGTGAATAGATCGTGTTTCTATTCACTTGACTCGCCACGCTACGGGAATCCATACCCTACTCGCAACATATACTTAGCTTTACATGGATCCTTTCTTGAAAGTAGCTCGCTCAACCTGCTTGCCTATACATGTTAAATCCGTGTAAATAAGACATAAGCCGCAGAATTTATGGTCGCGAGCTTCTTTGTTTAAAATACTGGATTTATATTCGGCTCAGAGGAAACTTTCACTTATGTTCGGTATACTTTAAACGTACCGTATTTCCCCATGTATAAGACGCACCTTAATTTTGGGGCCCGAAATTTGAAAAAAAAAAAAATGTATTACATATAGTTATTGAATTCAAGTAAGTTTTATTCATCATAAAATTCATACAACTCCTCATCACTCATCACGTATTTCCCCATGTATAAGACGCACCTTAATTTTGGGGCCCGAAATTTGAAAAAAAAAAATGTATTACATAAAGTTATTGAACTCAAGTAAGTTTTATTCATCATAAAATTCATACAACTCCTCATAACTGTCAAAACTCCCATCCATTAGCTTGTCCTCATCTGTATCTGATGACAAATCACTGTCTTCATATATTGCCTCGTCCTCAGTTCCATCTATGGCATTTGAAATGTCACACTTCTTAAATGACTTGACAACGATCTCAATCTTGATATTATCCCAGGATCTTTTCACCCAGGTACAAACTTCTCCTATAGTTGGTTTCTTCACTCTTCCTGCTGGTGTAAAATTGTCCCCAGAAGACTTCATCCATTGGTTCCATTCGTCTCTCATGTCAGCTTTGAAGGGTTTGTTAATGCTAACATCAAGTGGTTGGAGCTGGGATGTCAAGGTATGACGGCAAGTTTTGTTTTTTGCTCTGCAGCAATCTTCTTTGTATTTTTTGTTATGTGTGCCCTGAACTGATCAAGCACCAATAGGGCAGGTTTGCGTAAGAGCCCACCTGGTCTCCTGCTCCAAACTTTCTAAAACCAGATCTTCATCCCATCCTGATCCATCCAACTCTTGTCATGAACGTGGACAATCACTCCTCGAGGAATGTCTTCTTTTGGCATTGTTTTGCGTTTGAAAATCAGCATAGGAGGCAGCTTGGTTCCGTCGGCACAACAAGCTAGAACAACTGTATAATGGCTCTTTTCATGTCCACTTGTCTTCACAGTTACAGTTTTCACCCCCTTCTTATGAACAGCTCTGTTACTTGGGACATCAAATTGAAGGGGGACGTTGTCCATATTTGCAATCTGTCCCAACTCAAACTGATGTGTCTTCTGACATTGAATGACAAAACGATGAAATTCAAGGACCTTCTGCTCATAGCTTTCAGGCATCTTTTGGGCAAGTCTGGTGCGTCTACGCATGCTTAGTCCATTCCGTTTCATGAACCTGAAGCACCAATTGTGTCCTCCTTTGAAATCAGGAACTTCTTTTTCATCAGCAATTCTTCTTGCGTCATGCTGAACCATCTTTGTGGACACAGGAGTTCCAATTGCCCATTGCTCCTCAATCTATATCTTCAATTCTTTCTAAATTAGGCCATTTTTCTGACTTGCCTCTAATGGCTTTCTTCTGCCGTGACGTTTTCAGTAACTTTCTTCTTCCCGTAGCCAATCTCGGATTGTTTTCTCAGTTGGAGGAGGACCAAACTTACGTTCAGCAGCACGATTTCCATTCACTTTTGCAAACTGGATCACTTTTAACTTGAATTCAGCACTGTACGAAAATCTTTTCTGAGCCATTTCTGGGCAGAACGTGGTAAAACGTAACCTAATATACCGGTAACAAGTGCGAAACAATGAACGCAAAGAAAACAAACGCGAAAAAGCGGGAAATGCATGTAAAAAAAATCTACAACCACTGTATAAGACGCACCCAGTTTTTAGACCCCAAACTTTTCGAAAAAAGGTGCGTCTTATACATGGGGAAATACGGTATTTCTTCACATTCATAATTTCGACTCCTTTCTGGTTTTTCAGTTTATTTCAACATAAAAGCGTTCTCCCGAGCATAAGTTTCCATGGTTGGCGTGACGTTACTACGAGAGACGTAAGCAATGACGTAAACTCTCTATCATTAAAAAATGAGGGGACGGTATTAATATAAAGTTTGAAAATTATATGCCACATATGAATATATATATATATATATATATTATTCTGAAAATCAGTGAAATAATTTATATTCCCAGACAGCCAATTCGATTTTCTTTTAGTGCTCGTTCCTGTCTGTCTTAGGGTGCTGCTGAACACTAAAAACTGCATAATTTGTTTTGTTTCTACTCATCTCTCGGTGGGCATGGTTACTGTCTGTAATAAAAGTTATATGATGCAGCTGGGTATGACTTCATTAATGTACAGTTCGAAGTAAGCTCGAACTTGCGTATATTATCTGCAGTGGATCCTTTTCCATTGTTTACGCTGACTGATCTCTTACAAGACTGCTGAAGAGATTTGAGGTCTCTTGTGCTACATAACTGGGCAATTGTCACCTTTTTCGATAGCTCAGGTCGCAGTGGTATTTTTTCCTCTACTCAAATTATCAATTGTCATAACTAAACTCTGCTTCGCCCCAGGCCAGATTACCATAAATCCTCCCAGCGATGGCGAACCTGGCGGTAGGATAGTTGCGCCACTGGATACATGAAAGTTAAGAACAAGAATTGGCCCTGAGACACAGTTAGTTCATAACTCTTGCTGGAGGACGTTTTTTGTTGTTTTTTTTTTGTTTTGTTTTTTGCGTCGATTCTTTCAGTTCGTTAAAGTGCTAGGTGATATTAAAATCATCACATAGGAGGAGGTGTATAACAGGTGTGCATAGTACTGTATTTGTAAAATCTGAAAAAAAAAAAAAAAAAAGAGTTAAAATTGAACACGATGTGTGTGTATTCATGCTGAAGTGCACAGTGGAAAGTTATTTGAAAGAATGAGAAGACAAAATTATATATGTATTTGTCTGCAGAAATGTGTATTCATGAGCCAATTTTAATGTTGTGTGGACTGAAAAATCTGGAACAATTTACGGAGAAAACTCCTACTCCCTAAGAGCGACTAACTATAGTCTTGACTGAAGATGGCTTTCGAAATTCCTCCGGTCATAAACGGGAATTGATGACCGGAGAATGACCAGACTCTCCAAAGGAGTGTTAGATGGCTCTTGTACCGTGTTAACTACGCTGTCGCGGATGGCGGGAGGAGAGTATGACTAAGGGTACATTCTTACCAAAAAGGAGGACGGTTGGCACGCCTAGGTGGGGTCTCTTCAAAAAGGAAAGAAAAGTAAGCACCGGGCTTCGCTGGAAGTTGCACTATCTCTGTTGGTCATTTATCATTCCGATAAAGATATCTCTCCGCCCTCTGTACCTTCTAGATTCAAACGTTCTAAAGAGATGTACTAAATTAATAAAGATTATATGTATTAAAACAGTAATAAATAATTCAACGATACTTTACTTGTATGTAAAATGCTATCTAGTAGGGCTTGCAAACCGGTTTTCATATTGAGATGTTAAAACCGAAACCGAGATTCTAAAACCGGATTCGAATATTTTCTTAGTTAGCCCTCGAATATAGTGTTTTGTTACGCACATTTTCTTTTGTTTGTTTGTTTGTCTGGATCGTTCAACTGCTTTATGTTTTAAACATGTTTTTTATTTTATTTTATTTTATGTTTAGGTACGAATCTCATGGGCAAGTGGCCCAAAGCTGGGAGGGGTACCTTTTATCTTCCCACCTGTATCATGGCACGATGCAGGTGTACTCATTTACGACTGAGTGAGTCGGAGCGATAGCGTAAAAGAAAATGCTCAACATTTCTCCGTTCCGTCTATCTTGTTCGCCAGGAAAGTTATGGAACGCGCCTTATTGATGGTTACCCACTAGAAACAGATTCGCTGAATATTGCATCAAATTTCAATCGTAGAAAGTTTTTTGCTTCTTTATTCCTATTAAATTTGCGATCAAATGTTCTCCAAAAAGCAGCTTCACCAAATTTAGCTTTTATGTAATTTTGAAAATACAATAGATTTAATTGGGGGAAAAAAAATTGCGAGTAAATAAATAAAAAATTTCTTTCGTGAAAATTTCGAAACTTGCCTCGTTTAGACTCTTCATTCAGTGCTTGCGGGAGTGACGCATAGTATTGTGCCTTTGTTATCTTCAATATTTTTATTTAAAATTGTCGGTGATATAAATTCCTACTAATTAATATTTATTACTCTTAATATGTCTAAGATGAAATCAAATGTATGGAATTATTTTGCTCGAAAAAGCAAAGATGAAGCACAATGTTCGAAATGTCAGAAGATAATGAAGTCGTCTGGAGGATCTACATCATCTTTGATGTTGCATTTAAAGACAATGCATCAGATTGGCATTAAACAAGATAACAATGAACCTCCCGTAAAAATGGTAAGAACATTAGAAAACTTTATCGTTAAAAAATCTATAGAAGAAGATTTCAAATTAGCTGCTTTAGATGGATTTTCTTTTAATTCAGTTGCCAAGAGTGAGTTTATACAATCAAGCCTTCACCTTCAGAGAAATAAATAGGATAAATTACCACCAGCCTCGGTGAATGGAATTAAAAATATGGTTCTGAATTATTATAAAACTAAGAAAGAAGAACTCATTCAGCATTTCAAAAATTCATTGGTTTTGGGTGCACGGTATTCATTGACTCTAGACGAATATACGTCTATACAAAATAAAAGGTATACGAATATAAATGTGCATTCAAAAGACAATCATTGGTCGTTAGGTCTTATTGAGATTAATGGTTCACTTGATAGCAGAAGAACTGAGCAAATTGTGAATGGACACTTGAAGGAATTTGGTTTGAACTTGAATGAGGATATTTTTGCCTGCACCACCGATGGAGCAGCAATGATGATTAAGCTTGGCAAGCAAATTACGCCTAATCATCAATAATGTATAGCCCATTGTATACATCCGTCAGTTATAGATGTACAAATTTTTGTACTTTATGAAAAGGCAATCAATTATGGTGCCACAGTCTCTGAGTCTCCCAAAGACAATGAAGAAAATGAAAATAATGAACAAAGTAGTGATGATGAAGAAGTTGAAGAAAGACAGCAAGGCATGCTTTATCAAACCACCTTTACCGATGAGCTCGTTTATTTCTTCAATCCAATGGCCAATATTGTACAAACTATTAACAAAGTCAGAAAAATTTGCAAGCTTTTTCGAAAATTGCCTACCAAAAATGGCGTATTACAAAATTTGGTTAAAGCAAAAGAATATAAACTTATATTAGATTGCAAGACTAGATGGGATAGCACATCCTATATGATTGAGAGATTTTTGAAATTGAAAAATCGCATTCCAAATGCTCTATGTGCAGTACTGTTAACTGAAGCTGTGTCTGACGATGACTGGAAAACACTTGAATTGCTATGTGAAACTTTGCGACCAGTTGAAATGATTCTGAAAATACAGACTTACTTAAAGCAGAATCTTCAATAGAATTTCTGCTTGCTAAGCTTGATACAGCAGAAAACCCATTTGCTTTAAAGTTTCACCAAAGCCTTTTGCAGCGTTACAATGCAAGACGAAATTGCCAAACTGTGGCTTTGCCGAGCTATCTACACAACCCCAAAAAGTTTAGGAAAGAAGATTCGGGTTCAAGAACTTTTGATTTTCCAAGTAAGCAAGTTTTTAAAAAGCATGCTAAAGAGATTTATCAGAGATTATTTGCAAAACATTCCGAAGGAGTCTTAGCGTTGAATAAAGAAACTGCAAATAAACGAACTGTTCTTTTAGAAGAAAACAAAGACTCGTTTAGTTCCGATGTTGGTGATACACTCATGCGAGAGTATGATAGGATAGTGTAATAAACAGATTAACTGAAGCGCCTTCAAAATATCCGAGTGAATTGGAAATCAGCAAAGAATTTAAAAATTTGGAGGCAACTAGCAGTAGAAGTGAAAAGCTGGAGAAAGTTTATAGAGCACTGCTGACCATTAAACCAACAAGTGTCCAATCTGAGAGAGCGTTTTCGATCACTAGTCTCTTTAACACAAAAATAAGGTCAAGTCTATCAGGAAAAATGCTTAATATACTGTGTTTTTTAAAGGATCATTTTCAGAAAAAAGCTGAGCAATAAATAGTAAAGTAATTTCTCCAAGCTGTTTTTTACACATTACTTTTATTTATTTATTTATTTATTATTATTATAGGGCTTATTATTTTTTTTTGTTTACTATACGAGAAGATAGTTTTTATTCAAATGATTTGAATACAATTTGTAGTTTTATATAATCTCAAGCTGGTTACTTTTTTGGAGCATTTTAATTTTTTTATTTTTTTTACTATAAGAGGTGATAGATTTTGTTTAAAAGATTTGATTACCCAAGATAAAATAAGTACCTGTGTTATAATATTTTAATTATTTTCCCTAAGTCTGAGAAAATCTGTTTTAAAACTGGTTTTAAGAGTAAACTTCGGTTAAACTCGGATTTGAAATTTCTCAGTTTTATGCAAGCCCCACTATCTAGTCACCCTCCTTACTTGGGGTTGTTTAAGATACGCCTGGCTGAGCTGGTTGGTAATTTGTCATAGTTGTATACGAAAATTCTAAAAAAATATACAGTAGACTACAATATAAAATTTTACTATATTGACACTATAATAAATAAATTATACAGTAACGAATATACAAACAGCCATCCCTGTACAATTGGCCTCACTGCATAACTTCAAGTTATGCAGGGAAGCTATAAGTTTCATCCTTACTTAAATTACTTGTAAGAGAGAGAGCAATAGAAACTCCCACTCTTTGTATATACAATATGTATTCATGACTTAGTATAACATTTTAAGTCACAAGAATAGCATTTATCAGTAAAAATTTTGATCTTCCAGTGTATTTATTTTTATATTAGATACAGTCGCTAGTTGAGTATAGAGGCATATTGGTTCCTGCCCAGCACGGCAAAGTCTGTTCCCCACCAAAATAAAATAACTTGTAGAATAAATTAGCGGCTACAAAATAAGCGAATAAATAAAAAAATAAATAATAAAAATTTGTTCTTAACCATTTAAAAGCTATTCTTTTGCCATAACAGCCGAATTTCAATAGAAACTATCCAGTAGACTTCTTCGACATTTTAGTGCCGCTTGAGAAAATAAA
Organism: Mastigoproctus giganteus; assembly: GCF_048544385.1. Lineage (NCBI taxonomy): Eukaryota > Metazoa > Arthropoda > Arachnida > Uropygi > Thelyphonidae > Mastigoproctus > Mastigoproctus giganteus. Next base: position 221,271,787 of record NC_143578.1, on the reverse strand, counting down.
AAAATATATATATCTTAATTTTTTATTTTATCCTAACTGCGCAGTTTATTTAATGATAACTTTGCGTATTTGTGAATTGATTTTCTACATCGATATTAGCTACAGTTTTTGTACTGCAGCTCTCAACTGATATTCTAAATTTATCTCTGCCAAACAGATTCTGCCCGTTATCCTTAGCTAATATCATTGAGGAGGTGCTCACAACGAAATTTACGAAAGGCACTATTTTTCATAAAATTCAATGTTATTATCTGTGTTCTCAAAAAAATTAACTTAAATTCAACATTCGATTCAAGTTAATGCTGTGTGTGCAAAAAAGCATACCAAATAGGCCTCTGATTTCGCCACCATTTACACGACAACGTCATGTAAAGAAATTCGAGGTATAAAATATGATCGGCCACTTTGCTGTCATTTATTTTCTTTGAATACGAAATAATAGCGATTATTTTTAAAAAAATATAAGTGCCTTGATCTCAATAATGAAACATATATAACGTGTTTTAATGACCAACTCTACTAGTAATAAAAATAAATCATTTATTGGCGCTATAGTGAATAATATATAACGGGATTTCTCAAAAATAAATGTGATTTGTGCAATTCAGTATCAGAAACTTTATGGTCCTTTCTTTTTTTATAAGAAAGACGATCAGTATGAAGATATACCTAGATATATTGCATAACTTGTATATGAAATATGAAATCAGGGGGATATTCGAGTCCCATGAAGATCCCACTGATTTCATCTTTCAGCAAGAAAATGCGTTTCCTTACTTTCACGTAGACAGGCAAGAATATCTCAGATTGGAAGTGTAATTAATAAGGCATTTTTCACTCAACTGTATCAATTATTTGCCCTGGAGAAATTGCCCAGGTTGCCTAAAACCGCCCTGAATACAGGGAAGATTTATCTTAGGGGAGGGAACAAAACAACAGCTTATTTTAAACTTTTCCCATAAAATTGGAAGAAAATAATTCAAGATGTTTTCTGCCCTGTTTGGGAGAAAAATTCTTTTTTTAAATATTAATAAAATAATAATTTTTATTTTAAAAATAAAAAAATGTAAAAAAAAAAAAATTACCCATAGCGATTTTTTTCCTTTTTTATTTTATTTATTTATTTATTTTTGAAATCGTTTTATTTTTCCATTACTATTTAAAAATAACTTAAGTCATTGCAGAATTTCAATTTAAAGTAAAAAAAACCCGTTAAACCTTTAAGATATGAGTAATTATAGCTGAATCCAACAAAATATCCACGTGCCTCTAAATACGAAGGTTATAATAGGGGTGTGTCTACTAAAGTTCTTCGTTTCTATTTTCGTTGACATTTTCCTGTAGTACCAGTTAGCCGTAAACAAGTGAGAACTTGAATGAAAGCATCTATCTTGCCCAACAAAACGTCTATCAGCCATACTGACGTCACTGGATGCAGCCTGATGAGGTTCATATTACGTCCGAAGAGAACCGTTTGCGTCGATAGCCACCACCTTCCTGCTATTTCAATTGTTCATAACCGAGTCTGGCGAGTCTAAATATAGCTTCTCGCTGGACGTCGTCACCTGGGTTAGGTCAGAGACTTTCCCGTCGATTATATACTATGCAACAAGTTGGTGTGAGAAGAGCTACTACTGATATCCTCAGGCATACTGGTTCAGTCAGTGGCTTTGGTGGTGATGATTTTTAGCGTTTCCTTAGCAACCACCGATCAATTTCATATCTTCTTCTTCTTCTTCACAACTGCAAAAGTTTCACCATATGCTTGAGAAAGCGCGAACACACGCGTGAATGTGTGCTTATCTTGACCTTGAAAGACAAGCTTACCAGTGCAGCTTAAGATTTGTTAAAATGAAATATATTAAACAATTGATATAAAATAAAAAAATTTCGCAATTTCATCACGAAGTTCTGATTTAAAACAGATGTTTAGAATTTTTTTTCCTGTTATTTACATTACAGACAATTTTTTACTCAATGAAAGAGACACGTGTACCGAGAAAGTATTATTTATATTTACAATATTGTAAATATAAATAAGATTTAATTTTTTTTAAAATATTACTTAAGAGTATTAAACTTAAAAATATTTTACTTGAGAACATTAAAAGTTTTATTACTAGCTGGGTAATTTTTTGATTGCTAAGCTAATAATATATTTTTTCATTATTTTTAAATTTCTTAATGATGTTCACCAGAAAGTTTAAGGATATGGTTACAATGGCTTTTTAGATGGCATATGAGAGTATAGGAGGGGGGATTAGGGAAATGATCGACCTATTTTTAGAACGCGAAATTGTGGATGCCACCTTTAGTCTGTGAGTCTGTGTAGACACGCACTGGCCAAAAAAATGCGAACGTTTGTTATAAGACAGTCACAAACAGAAGAAATGTAAACAGATGCAAAGAAAACCGTGATATGCAGGTGCTTAGTAACTTGGTTGAGTATAAAGATTGCACAGGCTGTTAGATTGCAGTAATCTAGAAGAACCAGAATGGGGAAAATGCGTTATCTATCAAACTTTGAAAAAGTTCTTATCGTGGGTGCACGTTTAGCAGGAGCCACAAATTAAGAAGCCCTCGTGGCTAGCACAGCTGGTAGAATCACTGCACACCCCACACCGGGTGGAAAGACCTGAGTTCCAGTCCCATCATCGATGACGGGAGGAATTTTTATGGGCTTTTTCATAGCGTGGCTGAGTTACTCGGTCTCAGGTGAGGGTAGCATGGTTTTTCTCTCTCTCGGAAATAGGTTTTTCCTCCAGCAAACAGAAAATCGACCACAGAACACACGCAATTTACAGATAGTATACACGGAGCAACATGGCATTAGTCGCTGATGCTCCTAAAATCCAACAACAACAACAACAATAATAAATCAAGAAACGAAAGACAACTGGTTTCTCAAAGTTTTTTAATGACTTTCTTTTAATGACTTTCCGCACTGGACCAGAGTCGTCCTTTCAGGACGACTCTGGTCCAGTGCGGGTTGGCAAATCGACAGTATTTAGCACTCAGGGGCTTGAACCCCGGGCTACTCAAAGAGCTTGTGCTACTGCACTCCCTCCAATGACCACTCGGCTACGCAGGTCTAAAGCGCAAATGTGGCAGAAAAACAATACTTCAAGAGTGAATCTGTCGTACTGTGAGAACTGTACAGAAAAATAGGCATCCAGGGCAAATAACACATTAATTCAACCTAGCTCAGAACTTCCCTATTTCAATCCGTACCATGCGCAGGGAATTGAAGAAATTGGATATTAGCAGTCGCCTGCCTATTCGAAAGCCACCTATCTCAGAGAAAAAAAAATCTGCTTTTAGTTGTACTGAGAATGTCATTATTGGACAGTGGAACAATGGAAAAAAGTCATTTGGTCACACGAATTTAAATTCCGAGTTTTATATTGTTGAAAATAATTAAAAACACTTTTTTACCAAATGGGAAACATGGATTCTATTAAAATTTATATAAAATATAAGCGTGATATCTACACTAAATTGTTAACAGGTGAAGTTACAGGATTCCATTGTGTTAGTGTCTGAAATAGTATAAAAAGTTACCATCATCTCAAATAAATATTATTTCTACTTCAGTGGATACATATGCATTATAAAGATTTTAAAATTATACAAAATGTGATATTGAGCACAAGTGTAGGTATTGAGCACAAGCTCAATACCTACACTTTAGCTTTATGTTACCAATATTCAGTACCTTACATTTTTACAATGTTAAACTTCAATTGCCACTTCTCAGCCGACCTGCCTAATTTTTCTAGATACACTGATGTTCAAGGAAAGTGCATTAACCCTTAAAATTGTAATTGTGGTCCAAATAACGTAAGTATATGGCAATATGTCTTACAGATTACATCAGATAAGATTGACACGCGTAGGTCAATCGCGTAGGATAACGTAATATTGCATCAGCTTTTACTTTCAGCTATATATATATATATATAAGCACGCTCTGCAAGAGTTGTAGTCATTCCTTGCTTGTGTTCGATGGCGAGTTAGGTGCAGTTGACGCCACGAAGAAAGAGTCTTATTGTTGCTTTACGTGAGGAAGGATGTTCTTCCTGTCATATTGCTTATAGAGTGTCTTGTAATCAGTCGACAGTGAGTAGATTTCATTCCAAACTCAAGAATACTGGTTCTGCTGATAGGAAAAAAGGAACCGGACGCAAATGAGTCTCTACGCCTCTAAACAGGACCGCGTTTGAAAGCGCTTTTGCCTTAAAAACCGTAAAGCTTCTTCGTCTGAGCTGAAAAGAGAATGGAAAGAAATACAGGAGTGGTAGCAAGTGCAGTAACAGTCAGAAGACGCCTCTCCAAAAACGGACTTGTCGGCCTAAGAATAAGAAGCCCCCCTCCTCACACAAAAAATGAAAAAGGCCTGATTAATTTAGTGTAAGGAGCATGTCAAATGAACCTACCCACGAGCAGTGGAAATCAGTTATTTTCTCGGATGAGAAGAAATACAGCCTGCATGGCTCTGATAGGAGACAAACTATTCGCCGTAGACATGGTCAAGAATACCATCCAGACTGTATGGTGTCTACAGTTAAATTTCCTACCAGCCAAATGATATGGGGGTGCATTTTGTATCACCTGCAGTTTATAAAAGGTTCCGTAAATGCCAATGGATACCTGGCTATACTGGAACGCAAATTGCTGCCAACCATTAGAGACCATTTCAACCTGTCAAGTAACTGCATCTTTCAGGACGACTCTGCTGTTGTCATCGGGCGAAAAGTGTAAGTAGGCACTTCTGTAGTTACTTTAGCTTCATTTCTGCATTAGTGGTTTGACAGTAATGTGTTTATATTTGTTACTTGTGAAAAAATGGTTGGAAGAACGGTCCATTACAACTCTTAGTTGGCCAGGAAACAGCCCTGCCAGACCTGAACCCAAAAGAGAACTGTTCGCACCGTGTGGAATCTGCTTGAGGAAACCATAATTCGTGTTTGGAACCACGAACTATCAGTTGATTATCTTCAGAAATTGATCTTGTCAATGCCTCAACGGTGTGCTGCTGCTGTCCAGAGGCGGTTCAACTAAATATTAGTTTGCACCTGGTGAACATTTCATTTGTTTTCCATTTAAAATGATAAACTGAAGCAAATGGAGGGCTTCTGATAACATTTCAGCCATAATTGTCGTGTTTACCAAAACTGTTGTATAAAGGTTGCAAATGCTCATTTTGGAATGTGTTGAGAGCACCTGTCAAATATTACTTAGCTTTGCGTTAACTATTAATAAATATCTTTTGTTTATATTTCTATTTGTGATGCTAGTCATTAATGTAATATCCCATCGCGAAAAAGGGTTATAATGTGAAAATGTGAAATTCCTAGGTGATGCACTTTCTTTGAACACCAGTATATATTTATCCACTGTGTTGCCACTTTATTAGGTACACCTACCTAGTAGCGTATTGAGCCTTTAAAACAGCCTGAATTCGTCTAGGCATGGATTGAACAAGATGCAGAAAATGTTGTGCAGCAATGGAGTACCATGCAGACATGAGTGTGCCAGGCAGTTCCTTGAGATTCGACGGAGGTGTAGATATTCCACAAAGATGTAAATATGATTGAGATCCGCGGACTGACGGGCCACTGCAGCAAAAAAAAGTCATTGTCATGTTCCTAGAACCATTCCATAGTGATTTGGGCTTTGTTCCCCGGCGCATTATCCTGCTGGAAGTAACCATCTGACTGAGGATAAACTGGAGCGAGGGGTGCTGGGGATTTCAGGGACTGATGGCAGTCATCGTGAAACAGGTGGGTATATGGGATGTGTTAGGGTAACTAATAATAAGGATAGGTACATGTATACTTGCATGTATCCCAATGCTAGAGTATAGTAAATAAATTTGGAGAATTTGAAGTGTTGGTCAAGACATCAAAGGCGGATATTGTTGGGATAGCACAGTCTTGGTGTCACACAGATATAAGGAATGCAGAACTGGAATTTGGGGAGTACAATGTGTACAGAAAGGATAGACAGGATAGGAAGGGAGGAGGTGTTATGCTGTTAATTAAGAAAAACATAAAATCAAAAGAAGTGCATCCAGTTGATATAGATGAACAGTGCACTGTTGAGTCAATTTGGTGTGACATAAGCACTGCGAACGCAAAAATAAGAGTAGGAGTGTGTTATAGGCCTAATGACTCGAATGAGTACAATAAACAATTGTACAGAGAAATAGAGTGGGCTAGTAAATCAGAATGCCTTATGATGGGGGATTTTAACTTCCCAGATATTAACTGGAACTTGTGGGTTGGTCACTCACACACTAGTAAGCTTTTGTGGATTTATTGGATGATTGTTTTCTACATCAGCGTGTTCGAGAGGCAACCAGAGAGGGTAATATTCTTGATCTGGTTATCAGCAGTGATCATTCGTGTATTAAGGATTTGCAGATAAAGGAACCCCTAGGTGGCAGTGATCACAGTGTACTGATGTGGGATTTACTTAAAGATATAATTACCATCAGGGATAAAGGAAAGGGTTTTTGCTTCCGTAAAGGTGAGTACAGTGGTCTCAGACAGTTTTTAAATTCTGTACAGTGGGATCAACTGACAATGTTACCAACAGTAAATTATAAATGGGAAGCATTCAAGGAATTAATCGTGGAAACTACTAAAAGTTTCATACCTATTAAGAAATATTGTTCAAGGTTTAGGCCTAAATGGTTATCAAATGAACAAATGAGACTCGTGACAGAGAAGAAAAATGCAGGGAGAAAAATGCGACTCAGAAGCCTATGGCAGATATAAGCTAGTCTGTAATCAGGTGAAAAAGGAGGTTAGGCAGGCGAAGGCAGATTACAATAAATCTTTGGCAAAAAGATGCTAAGAAAAACAGCAAGGATTTCTTTCCTTATATAAACTCTGAAAGAAAGGGGATGAATCTGATTTGTCCACTTGATATCGATGGTTCGACTGTTGATGATGCTGCTCAGATAGCAAACAAACTGAATGAGTATTTTGCATCTACATTCACACATGAGGAGTTATTAAGGTTTGAAAATGGCAGAAGGTTATCAAATTGAAGCAGGGTACTTAATGATTTTGTAATAACTGAGAGCAAAGTGGAGGAGAAATGGTTGAAGTTAAACATAAGAAAAGCACCTGGGGTGGATGGGATCTATCCAGTTATATTAAAGGAGGCGGCAAAGAAACTAAGCAAACCCTTAGCCATAATTATGAGAGCATCCTTGGACTCAGGGGAGGTCCCCACGGACTGGAGATGTGAAAATGTATCTCAAATTCACAAAGGGGGATCGAAGGGTGACACGAGTAATTACAGACCAGTTAGTTTAACTTCACTTCTGTTCCGGGTAAAATAATGGAGTCACTGGTTAAATATGCATTTCAGGATCATCTAGACAAGACTGCATCAATAATACAGACACAGCATGGGTTTGTTAAGGGAAAGTCTTGTCTCACAAATTTGATAGGATATTATGATGTGGTTACAAAGGAACTAGATGCAAAAAATAATTTTGATATCATATATTTGGATTTCATGAAAGCTTTTGACACTTAAGCATGGAAGACAATTGTACAAATTGGAGCAGAACGGTATTAAGGGTAAGTTGCTACAGTGGATAAAAGGATGGTTGAGTGTGAGAAGACAGAGGGTGGTAATTAATGGGTGCTGCTCTTCGTTGACTAATGTTATTAGTGGGGTCCCACAGGGTTTGGTGTTGGGTCCTCTGTTGTTTTGTATATTTATCAATGATATTGATGAAGGTATATCAGGCTTAGTGTCGACGTTTGCAGATGATACACAGGTTGGCAGGGTTGTTAATGACAGTAATGGCAGTGTGCTACTGCAACAGGATCTAGATAATTTGGGCAGATGGCTAAGAAGTGGCAACTGAAGTTTAACCTTGACAAATGCAAAGTACTGCATATGGGTAGAAGTGACCCCAGAGAAACGTACCAACTATGTGGTACTACACTTAAGGTGGTAGAAAATGAAAAAGACCTGGGAGTAATTGTGCAGTCAGATATGAAGTTTTCTGAGCAATGCAGACAGGCTGCCAGGGCAGGTCATGGGGTTTTGTCAATGATATACAGTATAGGAATTTTGCTAGCAGGGAAAATGAGGTGATTGTCCCTCTGTATAATGCAATGGTCAGGCCACGCCTTGAGTACTGCGTACAGGTCTGGATGCCTCATTTTAGGAAGAATGTAGATTTGCTTGAGCGTGTACAGAGAAGGGCAACAAGATTGGTGAGGGGAATGGGAATGAAGGGATCCTCTTACCAAGAGAGGATTAAGTTCTGCAAATTGCAGTGGCTGGAGACCAGGCACCTGCGCGGTGATCTGATTGAGGTGTATAAGGTCTTGAATGGATTGAGCACGCTGAATTCTGATGGGATCCTTCCAGTTGTTCAGATTACGAACCTAAGGGGACATAAATTCAAATTAAGAAAAGACAGATGTTGAATAGATGTGCTGAAATTTGCCTTAAGCCAGGAGGTGGTTAATTGATGGAACAAACTTCCATCTCTCGTTGTAGCTGATAGGTTAAATAAATTTAAGGAGGAACTGGACAGGCATTTTTTTTTTTTTTTTTTTTTTTTTTTGACTGATGCTGCATAAGCTCATACACTTGCTTTCTTGCATCATGTGCCACTACTACTACTACTACTACTGTCAACATGAACGGATGCACTTGATTAGCAACGATGTTTAGGTACGATGTGGCATTCAGACGTGAATCTATGGGTTTCAATGGACCCAACGTGTGCCAAGAAAACATTCCCCACACTATAATATTGCCCCCCCACCACCCTGCACTGTAGTCGTCAGACATGATGGTTCCATAGATTAATGTTGTTTTCGCCAAAGTCTGAGCCTTCCATTAACACGATGCACCAGGAACCTCGATTCGTCAGACCAAGAAACTGTTTTCCAATCCTTGATAGTCCAGTGCTGGTGTTGCTGTGCCAAAGGAGGCGTGTTCTCTTGTTCTTCATTGATAACAAAGGTACGCGATGTGGCCGTCGGCTGTTGTAGCCTATTGGCGACAAAGTGCGACTAGTGTCCATTGCGATATTTTGTTCTGTGCACCAATGTTGTATTCTGAAGTGATGTGGGACATTGTGGCCCGTCTGTGTGCTTGCACAATTCTAGCCACCCTCCTCTGACTTCTCTCATCAACAAGTGAATTTTATCCCACAGGAGTGCCGTTGAGAGGATGTTTTCTGTTCGTTGCACCATTCTCTCTACACCCTTGAAACTGTGGTGAGTGAAAATTCCAGGAGAACTGCCGTTTTAGAGATGCTTTGTCCAGCACGTCTACCATGCCACTTTCGAAGTCCGTTAGATCACTCCTTTTCCCCATTCTTGCTATGATTTGTACACTAACTGATACTAGAAAGGTTGTTCTGCTGCATTTATATCCACAACTGTGGTTATGTGACTTGCAACGTTGTTGGACAAACAATGTGTGTACAGCAGGTGTGTACCTAATAAAGTGGCAGTATAGTGTAGTTGATACCCTGATTACTGTCATTAACCACTCTTCTAACCTTCGTATCCTTAGACTTAGACATGAAGCTTCATATGTCTTCATTGATGAAGGCGTATCATTAATAAATATTGAAAACAACAAAGATCCATGCACTGGAATTGGATCCATACTCTACTATACTTCGCGACATCAGCGTTGAGTCTATGGAAGCATCCTATTTACCTGATTCCAAATGTATTAATGCGCATGAAAGATTACTTCTGAGGCGAAGGGTAGATCGTTCAGCACTGATCCGATTTTTAAAATGGAAATATTTACAGCCGCGTATATATACAATATTTAATTATTTATGTACAGTGTATGTAAGTTAATATATTTACAGAGTTAGTTGGATTATGAATACCAAGTTTTAAATAAATTGTTAATTTTCTTTGCTCGATGCGATAATTTAGCACCTTTTATTAAAAACTTTGAACGCGTTGTGATTCAAAGAACTAGTCGCCATGTCAAAAATGCGCAGAAGCTTGTTAAGCATTGTTCATTTCTATAATTTTTACTCATGCTGTATGCAAAACTTTTTATATGATTTGGTATATATAAGGTGTCATCTGATCAAATATTTATGAATGTGGTATTGTTTATTCCAAATCGCTTCAGCAGATACAAAAGCTCTTCTAACTACTGTATATTGTCTTGCGTAGCAACGCAACCGAACTTCACCTCTCCCGTAGAAGCCAACATAGATTCAAGATGCTGTCGCGAAATATAGCAATATTAGTTAAGAGCAATACACATTGCCAACTTAAAACTTACCGGTATACTAAGCACGGTTGTCGTACATATATTACGTGACTCGATGATAGATTTGATGTCGCACCCACTAACCTCATACACTCCCTTGTTTTTTATCGACACTCAAGGCTCGTTCATTATGAAATTATTCAGAATGGTCAGGTAAACCAGGCCTATTATAAAGAAATTCCGAATTCTATTGAGCTGAATAAGTTAGGAAAAACCACCACTAGTCCATAATGACAATGCTCCTGCATACACACCTACTTATCCGAGGAAAGCTAATTTAACTAATAATATTTTTTTAGAAAAATAAATCTTAGAACTTTTTTTATCATAATTCTTATTTATAGTTCCAGGAAGACAGACCCTACTCCTACTAACTTCAGTATAGGCAGTGCGAATCAATACACACGTGTTGGCAGCTGTAGCCCAATTGTGGTGGCAGAATGGTGGGCTATATCCCCAAACTGTGATCTCCGCGCTTGGAAACTCCATAGTTATTGAGAGGGGGCTGGAAAACGTTTGTGGGCCACTTCTATGTACCTGGGGCCTGTTCATGTGAAGTATCCAGGGAGGAAATTTCTGTCCACACTACGAGTGAGAGCAGCATGATTTTATGCCTGGAAGATGCGGCTTACACGATCGCGGAATACACACAATTTACAGTCATGGTTCCTTTCTCAAAGGTGTGCAGCACCATACAGGCATTGGACATTATGTCTGCCAAGGCCATCAGCCCACGTCGTCCTCACTGCTAGCACAATAGTTGCATGTGTGGAAAAGGTCTGAGTTCTAATCCAAGACAAACTCAGACATAAGGAACTTTATTTATTTTCACATCCGAACCATGCGCCTTCACCTAGCTATATATTAAAAATATTAATGAGATGTCTATTATAAATTAAATAGATGTACCATATGCTCATGCTTTAGTTTTATAAGAGACACAATACATCTATACTAATTAAGGGATTCTTTATCTAACTTTAATTTTACAGTACTGTATAATATTAGTAAATTAATAAGAGGAGTTTACCTCAATATTACAGCTCTGTTTCATACTATCTAGTACTGTATAATGTATTATGAATAATTATAAAGCAAAAGTACAGAAGTACTAACTGTGAGCAGTGTGCAAAATAGCATGGACCCTGCGGCATTTACAACACTTAATCGTAAATAGGGGGGGGGGGAATAAATTCAGATCAGTAAAGTCGAAAGGAAAGCTAATACAAAGCAAAAATACAGTACTGTGCAACTTATGATCTTTCCTAGTAGAAATTTCTCGTACTACCACCAGATGGCACCATAGGTTATTTTCTTCTTACTGTATATTTTTTCCTTATTTATGTAATATATTGCTTCAGTTATTGAAAAACTATTACAAGTAACAAAATAATGCGAAATAGTTTTTTTAACTATATTATATGTAATAATAATATCAGTTTACTAAATTTAATGTATACTATCCAGAGCAATTGTAATGTATACAATTGCTCTGGACATTTATGTGATGAATGAAGATTATGAAGCTTTTAGCAATGACAACTGTTGCAGTGCGAAGAATAAAATAATTTATTTTATAACGTTAAACAAGGAATCTAATGCAATGATCTTAATTCTCATAGCAGAACAAACTTGCCTTTGCAATGACTTTTCCTGGTACTGCACTACTTTTAAACATATGTCCTCTCCAAAAGGTTAATTGGACATTTGTCTAAAAGATAAGAATTCTATGACAGCCTGTTTCAGAACTAAAACTGGTCGCTCATTAGATAGCAGGTGGTCTCTAGTGACAACACGCAGACAAAATAGTTGTAAAGAAGTTGTTCGACTTGAACTGTCATGCGGTATACGAATTAGTTTTCAAAGTTGTAACATAACTCTCTGTTGAAAGTAGTGCAATACCAGACAACTCCTATAAAAGTAAGTTTGTTCTCATGTGAAAATTAAGACCATTGCATTATCCATGCAGTCCTACTATCCGCAAAAACAGGTGAAAGGACAAGTTGGTCATTATAAATGTTTACAGATGTAAATAAGTTCAGTTGTTTGTGTTTAATATTTATTAAAATTATCTCCTCTAAAACTGTTCAACCACTAGGTGTACCTCTGTAAAATCCTGAAATTTTTAAAATCCTCCATCTTTCAATCCTTAGAGTGCCGGATTTTAGAGAGTTTACGGTGTTCTTTTAAAAATATGTTTAGAGACTTCTTAGTTTTTTTTTAAATATCTGCTAGAGGTTTGCAGTATAGTAAGGTATTTTATTATTAGTTATGAGAGCCATATATTAAAGAGAAAATATGTCTGAATAAATTTGAAAATTAAGAATGTAAACAGGAGCATCATTAATCACGATTAACTTCAACAGAATATGAATTTTTCATATACATAAAGTAATTGTATAGTGGAAGTAGCAGATATTTATCACCTCTTAGAAAATAACTTCATAAGCAGCAAGACAACTACAAAAAATTAGCAAACAGGAAAGACAATAGTAGTGTGGACATAGTGTTTTTTGTTATGCGGTTCCCGTGGTTTCCCACAAATCCGCGTTAAATACTCTGTTAACATAGCAAAGCCAGTCAGTGTGGGTTTATGTGTGAGTAGTGTGTTGTTTGACTGGCCTCTTCGTTACTGGGAGGCGCGATCACCAGGAAGGAGCCTCCCAGCACTGTCCACTGGCACGAGGAGCCGGACCAGGGAGTAAAAGACATCTGACGGGCTGTCCACACTCTTGCAGGAGCGAGAGTGTTGAAGGCCAGGGAAAGAGTAGAGAAGAGACAGGAAAGTGGAAGACAGACAAGATAGCGAGGATGACAGAGCGTAGGCATCCTCCTAGGCGAAACGGAGCAGGAAGAGTGCTAGGTGCAGTTGTGGGAGTCCTGGAGAAAGACTGTGGGTAGGAAGAAGAGAATAGGTAAAGTTCAAATTAAAGAGTCCAGAATCATCACACTGGAGAATCACGGAGCGGCGTAGACAGGGCTGGCCGCCATTTGCAGTTTCATGTCTGGAAGTTTCCAGTGCTGGTTATCAGTTGCTGTCTAGAGGAGGTTATCCAGGAGTAGTGTTCGGGAGTTGCAGGTGATGCCAGCGACGACGAAAGACCTCGTTGACATAACTGGTCAGTGCACGGAAGGTATCATTAGATTCCAATAACTTGGTTTCTGGCCGAAGTGATGTAGTGTGGAGGTCTAGGAGTAGTTGGATTCTTAGATCTAAGTATACGTTGCATGAGTGCATCACGTGATCCCAGTCTTCAGGTTCTCCGCAGGTACAGAGGGCATCCTCGACTAGGCCGAACTCTAGAAGGCGTCTCTTGAAGGACCCGTGGCCAGTTAATAGGAAGGAAGCATAGACGTTAGGGAAGAACCAAGTGGAACGTTGTTTGTTGATGTAGGTTACCTCAGGAAGGAAAAGTTTAGTAATTGCACCAGTTGTGGAGTTATTCCAGCGGGTTTGCCATAAGTTTATCAATTCTAGCCACACACGTTTATGTTCCTGTTTGATGTCCGTATCGGTACGGGTTTGAATAGTGAGGAATTCAGCTTCCTTATTCTTCTTAATTGCATTAGAGAGTCCGATAAAAGCGACGTGGAGGTCTAAAGGGAGGCGGCCTGTTAGTAGCTGTAGGGCAGCAGTTGATGTCGTTCTACATGCGCGGGTCATTTGTAGTAGCATAAGTCGTTGAATTTGCTGAATTTTACGTTGAGCATGCACTAAGGTCATTCGGTGGTACCAAACTGCAGTTCCATATGTGACAATTGGTATAAATACTGCTGAATATAAAAGGCGTTGAGTTGGTCCTTTAAGACCCCAGTCCTTGCGGGTAAAGCGTGCTAACATAGTGATGTAATTTTTTATCTTTTCTTTGATAGCTTGGATATGGGGGATGAAAGTTCTCCTGTCGTCCAAAATTACTCCCAGGTACTTCACCGATCGGTAGTTTTTCAGTGGGCGGCCATTAAAACGTATGGTTGGAGGTCTGGAGAAGTCCAGTTTGCCTTTTAATAGGAGAGTTTTGCTCTTCTCAGTGGAGACTGAGAGTTTATTTTCAGTGGCCCATACGGACAGAGCAGAGAGAACAACCGTGGCCTGGGTTTCTATGGTGGCGCGGGTGGGCCCTCAATGATGATAACCATGTCGTCGGTATAAGAAAGCTGAGTAGTGTGTGGGTAGTCCCTCCGGAGCCAGTCGTCGAGTATCATATTCCAGAAAGCTGGCCCCAGGATGGAGCCCTGGGGACAGCCTCGGGTTAGATGTCGGGTGATGCAGTGATATTTTGTTTTGATGCTGACCTTGCGGTTAGAGAAGTAGCTTTTGAGGCAGTGGTAGAAATTCCAAGTACAGTTAGAGACTCTGGCCCTCTGAAGAACGCCCGGCCACCACACTGTGTCAAAAGCTCCTTTGAAGTCAATGAAGATTGCCAGTACATAAGTTGCATCCGACTGTTCTGCAACTTTGAGGGTTTTAATAGAGCATCAATTGTGGAGCACCCTTGTTTGAATCCAAATTGAAGCGATGATGCCAAACCACTGGCTTCATATCGGGGTTGGAAGCGGGAGAGCAACAGTCTCTCAAAAACCTTGCCGAGAATGGGAAGCAGCGCAATCGGGCGATATGCCTTGGAGGTACCTGTGGGATCCTTAGGTAAGAGCCTCAGGTTAGCATGCTTCCAACGTGATGGAAAGTTACCCTCATTCAGACAGGTGTTGAAGAGCTGAAGAAGTATCATTGGAGCTATGGCCCAGAGACGTTGCACAGTCTCGCCTTCAATAAAATCCAGACCATGCATACACTCATAAGCCAAAACATTATGATCACCCCTGTCATCATGAGTGGACGCATCCCACAACACCTAGCAGTGACATCGCCGACCAGTGCAGCAATTATAGTCATACTGACGCAGTGACAGGCAGTGCGTCAATATAAAGCCCGTGCAGTGGGGACAAGGAAGGATCTGACTGGGTTTCAACGGGAATGATTTGTGATGCTAGGGAGGCGAGTGTTAGCATCTCAACAACCATGGGCATTGTCGGCTGTTCGAGGGCTGCCGTAGTAAAGGTGGGGCGGAACGGTCTCAAGAAGGACACGCAACCACCCAATGTTCCATGACGAGTCCACCACCACTGCTTGATAATCGAAGTGAACTTCTATTATCACTTATTCGAACCGAACGGTTCGATTCGAACGTACTACCCGGGACAACATACGGCTCATGATCCCTTAGTTAACAGCAAACTACCACCGGGGCGCACAGACCTACGGAGTAGGGAACCTTTCACATTCCCATGTTGACCGACTGTCATCATCTCCGCATTCAGTTGGCATGCGAGCACCGTTTTTGGACATTGGACGACTGGTAGAGTCGCCTCGTCTGATGAATTAGGATTCATCAGACGAGGCGACTCAGACGAATCCACCAACTCCGTCATGGAGATGAATGGATGCGTATTGGAAGGCCACAGATAAACAACTCAAGCCAGACTACACGATTGGACAGAAAACAGGCCGGCTGCGGCATCATGGTTTGGAGGGTGCTTTAATGGGCATCACTGGATCTCCTAATCCCCAATGAACACGTCCTCACCACCAGATCCTACTTTGGCATTGTTTCGGACCATGTTTTGCCCTATATGATGACAATGTATCCAGAAGGCACTGGACTCTTTCAACAAGGCAACAACACTTGTCACGGGGCCCACATTGAGTAGGAATGGTTCGAAAATCATGTCCAAGCAATTCATGTGCTCCCCTGTCCCCAATATTTCCCCGACATCAGTCCCATCGAACATTTGTGTGATGTGGCATTTGCAGTCCATGCCAGTGCCTCGCTCCGTTGCTGAACTCTGGAACTCCAGCTGGTCCAGGATACCTGAGGACACCTTCCGTCTCGTGGAGTCGATGGCATATTGGGTGCTTGGGTTATCACAACAAAAGGCAGCCCAACACGTTATTAGATAGGTGGTAATAATATTTTGCCTCATGAGTGTATATATGCGTATACACTGAGTGGGCAGAAATCATAGGATACCTATCTAGTAAAGGGTAGGTCCACCTTTCGCCCGGATAAGGACAGTCAGTCACACGGCGAGGCATTGAGTGTACTGGTTCACGAAAACGTTCCACAGATATTTCCATCCATGCTTGCTGCACGGCTGCCCATAATTCCGTCACATTCTTAGGTAGAAGATCCAAAGCTCGAACGAACCTTTCCACAGATGCTCCACAGGGTTCATGTCCGGTGAACGGGGTGGCCATTCCATGGTGATAAAATCTGCGGAATGCTCTTCAAACCATGTTCTAGTCACCACGGCTCTGGGGAGGCGCATTGTCCTGCTGGAAGAGTCCATTTCCCTGTGGGTGCACAATGACAATGAAGGGACGCAGATGATCTGCATGGATGGACACGTAACCTTGATCGTTCAGAGATGGGTCTAGACGTACCAGAAGTCCCAACGTGTGCCAGTTGAACACGCTCCATACCATAACCGACCGTCCACCTGCCTGAACATTCCTTGTTGATATGACGGGTGCAAAGCTTCGTGCGATTTCCGCCAGATACGCACCCTCCCGTACGCGAGAAATAACTGGAAACGGCACTCATCGGACCAGGAAACCTGTCTCCAATCATCCAAGGTCCAGTGTCGATGTTCTTTCGCCCAGTTAAGGCGTAAAGTCCTGTGTTGTGTTAGCAATAGGACTCTGGTGGGTCGGCGGCTCCCATAACCTATTGCGGCTAATGATCGCCTGATGGTCTTGGTGGAGACATTTCTGGCACCTCCCTCGCCGAAATCGGCGGTGATTTGGGCTACTACTGTCGCCCTCCGGTTGGCTGAAACAATGCGAGAGAGAGAGAGAGACGTCGACGGTCACGTTCACCCACCACTTTTCTCTGCCCACAGCGCTGTCCACGATGAGATGTTATTCCGGAAATGGCGTATTTCCGATACACTCTTGATGCTATTGAAAACTCTTGATACTGTAGAGTTACCCATACGTCAGGCACCCATTATCATCCCCTCTTTCAAAGTCGGTTAACTAACGACGTTTATCCATACTGACATGGAATTACCGTCTACGTGAATGCAGTGTACCTATATATACCTTCCAAGTTTCAAGCGGTGGGTTCTTCCACTAGCGAGTGGGGTGACAGCGTCGCGTTGCCCAGGAACCAGGTATTCCATAAATTCTGTCCTTTCAGTGTACAGTATCTGGTGTAGGACGGAACCTGAACGTCAGTTCAACTTTGTATTCTGCGTTGAATACAGAACTTTGTAAAAGGCCAAAAATGTGTGTAATACACTGGTGTATTTTTATTAAATTATTATTTTAGGGTTGCCCGTAATTGAATAAATTAACCCGTATTTGTGTCTTGTGAATTGTGTGTGTCCTATGGTCGATTTGCCTGTTTTGCTGGACGAAAAAAACCCAGTTTCTGGGGAGAAAAAATCTTGCTATCTACGCCTGAGACCGACTAACTCAGCCACGGAATGAAAAAAGCCCATTAAAGTTCCTCGCGTCATCGACGGGATTCGAACCCGGGCCTTTTCCACCCGGTATGGGCAGGAGGGTGACGATACCACTGTGCTATCCGCGCAGACAATACACTGGTCTGCAAAACTTAAGGACCAACACTACTTCTAAAGGTTGCAACCACAAAATCAAACGAAACAGCCTGTGGCAACTTGCATAACTGTCGTCGTTCAGTAGAAAGCTGGTGCACATGCTAAAATTTGAATCGTGATGAGAGGGCTCACATAAACAGATAAAAGCAGCAATTATGTGCAAAATGGTGAGCACGATTGTTACAGACGTTCGATTGGTTTCATACAGTGCTACAGAAAACGAAATGGCCAGTAGACCTCATGGATGACTTTACCCGGGGTTGAATAATTGGAAAGCTCGAGGAAGGTCGAAGTGCGAGGAGTGTGGCTGCAGAAATCGGTATCGCCCATAGCATCGTCTCGCGTGCGTGGTCGGCCTTCAGAAAGACAGGTACAGCTCTTCGAAGGACCAGTGGTGGTCGTCCATGAAAAACAAGCACAATGATGACCGCTATATACAGCTCTCTTCACCCCTATCCTGGCCTATGGTGAAGGCGTCTGGTATCAGAAAGCAAACACAGCAGTCAACAAGAAAAAGCCGGAGTTGATCCACCGATCCATACTATTAACAACTAGAGCCTGCTGCACGGTGAGCACCCATGCGCTCCAGGTCCATGCGGGCTTCCTTCCCCTGGACCTGGAGATTGTGCGCTGTGGGCTGCTGCACCAACATTCGAAAGGAAGAACCACAACTTATCTAGACTACACAACAGATCCACAGAAAAGCAAATCCTCAGAAAATAAGAGGTTAACGGAATATCCGCAATCTATCTGGAAAAATAGATGGAATCTTACCACAAAAGGGCAAGTCACCAAAAAATTTATAACTGATGTCAGCAGGGTATATCCTATCTCCCCGTCCTGGATTTCCCCTTGCTTGCACACCTTCCTTCTTCCGGGACACGGCTCTTTCAGAGGGAAACTCCACGAGCTGGGAATCTCCGACAACCTGAGCTGTAACTGCGGTCAGGAGGAAACCTGGGAACATCTTATCCACGACTGTGACAACTATGAGGATCTCAGATAGCAGCTATACACACGCATCAAGTCCTTGCTAAGGAACCGAGAACAAATAATAATGCAAGAAGAAGATAATTACCGCGCTTTCACCGTCTTTGCCGCGAACTCTTTGAAAGACAAAGATCTCTGCCTATGAAAACACAGACATGACTATCGGAAATGACTGCAAAACTCTGAACTAGTGACCACCTGAAGTAGATACAACACATGAACGTGACGAACTAGACCTGACTTCTAGACTTTGACCTCCACTGGACTAACACAAAGGTGAAGATTGCATCTTATGATCAGGGCTGGCCCGAACAAAAGCGGGGCCCCGGTGCAAAGTTGACTTGCGGGGCCTTGATACAAATTGGTACAACAAAATAATTTATTGCATTTTGATATTTATTACATTGCACAAATTGGTTTAGTAAGGATTACATGAAAATTATAAATAATTAAATTATTTTAATAAACTTAACATTTCAATCACAAAAAAATCTTTAATAAATCAAATAAGAAAAATAATTGCTTCATATACTTATAAAATACAATTTGGTATGCGATTTCATCGAATAAGGTCACAATATGTGACTTTTGTTTCATTTTCTTACATGTTTTATAGCAAATTCGTTGATAATATCATCATAATTTTAGTTTTTTGGCTATTTCGGATTCGATAGATAAAATGGCTGAGGAGGTAAATCGTTCTTGACTAATGCTAGATCTCAAGTAATTTTTTATTATTTTCAATCTTGAGAAAGATCTTGCTGCAGATGCGACGGTAATTGGTAAGGTTAATATAATTTTCAGAACAGTAACAAAATTTGGATACAATTCAAATAAATTATTTTTCAGTAAATATTGTAATATTTGTAATATTGTGATCCTGGAAGGCAAAACTCGAGACAAATTTTGATTTCATTAAAAAAATCAATGCAATCAATATCGTCTTGCAAGGTCGCATTTAAGTCTTTGCAACATTTAAGAAGATCGTTTTCAGTCAATTTTTGAATATTATCCGAATTATAGAAAAAACCATAGCAGGCAGATTGCTGCTATGGATAAAGGGGTGGTTGAGGGGGAGAAGACAGAGAGTGGTAATCAACGGACACTGCTCATCGTGGACTAATGTTATTAGTGGAGTCCCTCAGGGTTCAGTATTGGGTCCATTATTGTTTTCTGTATTTATAAATGATATTGATGATGGTATATCAAGCTTAATGTCCAAGTTTGCAGACGATACGAAGGTTGGCAGGGTTGTCAAGGACACTACTGACACTATGCTGCTGCAACAGGATCTGGAAAGGTTGAGCAGATGGGCTGAGAGATGGCAAATGAAGTCTAACATTGACAAATGTAAAGAACTACATATGGGAAACAGCAACCCCAGAGCAACGTATCAACTCTGTGGTACTACACTGACAGTGGTAGAGAATGAAAGGGACCTGGGGGTGGTTGTGCAGGCAGATATGAAGTTCTCTGAGCAGTGCAGACGTTCTGCAAGAGTAGCTCATGGTGTATTGTCAATGATATATAGGAATTTTTCTAGCAGGGATAAGGAGGTGATTATTCCCTTGTATAAGGCAATGGTCAGGCCACACCTAGAGTACTGTATACAGGTCTGGAGGCCTCATTTCAAGAAGGATGTAGAGCTGCTGGAACGAGTACAGAGAAGGGCAACAAGATTAGTCAATGGAACAAAGGGGTGCTCTTACGAAGAAAGGCTTTGCAAATTAAGTTTTGCAAATTACAGTGTCTGGAGACTAGGTACCAGCGAGGTGATCTGATAGATGTGTATAAAGCCTTGAATGGTTTGAGCATGCTCAATGCTGATGGGATTCTTCCTCTTGCTCAGAATAATCACCTGAGAGGGCATAAATTCAAATTGAGGAAAGACAGATGTAGGATAGGCCTGCGGAAATTTGCCTTTAGCCAGCGGGTGGGTGGTTGGTTGGTGGAACAGACTTCCATCCCTTGTCGTGGAAGTTGATAGCCTAAATAAGTTTAAGGCTCAGCTGGACAGGTATTTCGAACGAACAGAGGGGTGAAGTGAAAGTGGTTATTTTGTATTTATTTTATTTATTTATATATTTATTTTATTTATTTATTTATTTTATTTATTTATTTTTTTTTTTTTGGCTGATGCTGCATAAGCTTGCTTTCTTGCATCAAATGCCTCTACTAATGCTAATGCTAATGTCTCATGTTCGTGATAAATTTCGAATCTTTTCTTAAAAGAAATAATCGCACTATCGATTATGACTAGAAAATATTGAATTCAGAAATATTCTTCGCCTGATGAAATAGGCTGATCGGTTCCTTCATAACAGAATTGCTTTATTTTTCGTCCAGTTCTTTGATTCTTAAATTCAGATGTCACTCGTAATTCTTCAGCCATTTCCTTTGCAGTTATTAAAGAAGATTTGAATCCCGATTCACAATACTGATAAAAAAAATTTAAAAGGCCTTTTAAATGTAAATTTGCAGTACCGATATCTATATTCGAATTTTGAAATATCTTGCTCACAATATTTACTTCATTCAGTATATCATACCAAATGACCAAACTTAATAAAAATTCAAATGAAGTAAGTTTATTTTCGATTTCGGATTTCGTTTTCATGTCACTGGTATGTTCATAAAGGTATTTCAAAGCTAGAAAAAAATTGTGGTACTTGGTATCTCACAGATTTCACACTTTCGAGGCGACATTCCCACCTCGTTTCTGACAGTGGTTTTGGAGTAAGATGTTTGACATGCTCTTTTAATATATCCCAGCATATCACAGAACTTGCAAAAATATTATATATGCTTTGTAAAGTCTCAAAAAAATGAATTTGCAAGAGAAGATGATTTTGAAATGTCTCCAAGAACTAAATTTAAATTATGACTTCCGCAGGGCATATACTGTGCTTTGGAATTCTTCTGCAGGATAAGTGCTTTGGTCAAACCAATATTATTAACTTGAAATTTTCTCAGAAGAAAATTTAAGTCGACTTTTTGAATAATTTCGAATTCGCTCGATCTCTCGAAGGTAGAAAGCGAAAAAAGTGGTATATAGCCTTTAGAGTGCGATAACTATGCAAACGCTGGCAACATATAATCGTACGTCTGAGCGACTTGTAAGGAGAGATATTTTAAATATATTTGAAAGAAAATATATTTTTCCGTATTCTTTAGAGAATTCTTGGCGGGCTTTCAGATAATGTTAATAACATAAATAAATAAATTTGATTATTGACATTTTATTTCTTATGTATATTAAAAATATGGCCATTTTATGGCGATGTCGCTAGATTTTGCAACTGTATTAAAACAAAAAAAAATGAAACCATTTTTATTTTGCAAAATCAGTCCGCGGCGCGGGGCCTTGTGCGCTCGCACCCCCCTCGGGCCGGCTCTGCTTATGATGCCATACAGCCATATAGCGCCCCGGCTAGACACTCTGCCTAGCCTGCTTTTTACTCCTCTTTCCCTGGCAGGGGGGGGGAGGGGACGGCCTGCTGTCTCCTCCACTCCTGCCACCCCTCTTTCTCCTCTGGTGGGGCATGGGCATGCCCCACTATTTCAACAGGGTTCATCTTCCCTATCGACCCTTTACTTACAATTTCCAACCCCAGTCTTCCGCCTCCCCTCCCATCTCTTTCTCGTTACACAGTGCCTGCCCCACACGTCCAAATTTAAAACACCAAAATTCACGCCCGACCTATTAGGAAATCTTATCACTTCCAGCGCATATCCATTATAACCCCTCTAAACAGCATATAATATATCATCCCAACTGTGCCCAAAAGAAAAGAAGAATTTTTTTTTAAGGTTCTAACCACTGAAATCTCAGGAAAGTAGGTGGCAGGATCTGCCATAGCAAACTTTAAGGGAACAGCTTGCTGACCTCCACGTGGCGGAGTACGTAAACGTCAGGTCCCATCAGGGGCCCGACGGCTAACAAACCAGATGAACAAGGGGCACAACATATTACACAACACATGACCTACACACTTTTAAACCTCTACCCTTGACAGCGTACGCTCCTCGATACAAAGAATATACGCGGAGATGGGGTAAATCCCGTTAGACCCGAAAATACTATGTACTCTGTATATACTCCAACAGGCCAAGAGGGACCGACACCAGGCAGCGGGATCCATTGCAAACCAGCTGCACAGGACGCAGGATATCGCGGTTTACTATGGCCAGGCGACTGCACAAAGGTGGACTGTTTGCCCAACGACCACTATGCTGTGTCCCTTTAACACCTGCCCATCGGAGACTGTTTACAGAGGTGCATTGAACACAAGGACTGGACAGCAGCGCAATGGGGTAAGGTACTCTTTACTGATGAGAGTAGATTCAGTCTCAGCAGCGATTCTGGACGTCAGCTAATCTGGCGAGAGGTTAGCACACGGTATCACCACCCTGCAAACATCACTGAAAGGGATCGATATGGCGGTCGAGGTGTTCTCGTCTGGGGAGGCGTTATCTTGGATGGACGTACACAGCTCCAGATACTGGAAGGCGGTATTGTAACCGGTGCACGCTACTGTACTGAGGTAATCCTTCCCCATGCGTGTCTGTTCCGAGGTGGCAATGACCTCGAGTTCGTGTTTATGGATGATAACGCCACACCCCATCGCACTGCAGCTGTTGATATGCTTTTGGAAATTGACCTGCCCGTTTCGCCGATCGATCTAAATCTCATCGAACACATATGGGACGCTCTGGGGAGACGCCAAGCGGCATGTCCACACCCACCAGAAAGTGTTCACCAGCTGAAGACGGCGCTGACAGAGGAATGGACAATGTTACCGCAAGAACTTATCAACAACATTATTCTAAGTATCGACATTAGGGGTAGCCATATCTCCTACTTACTGAGGACCACCTCTTCCCTTTGTGCCATCTTTGGCAGTGATGCATCTTTATCATGGCAGCCAATGCTATGTTGCCGTTTTTGAATAAAGTCCCTCTGTACCGTTTTGTTTCCGGTGTTGTTTGCTTCATCATTTCTGTACCCCACGAGGTTCCTTTGGTATGTTTTCCCATATCCTGGCCACTCGTATGAGAAGCTACAGGTGAAAACCTGACTGGTCCTTAAGTTTTGCACACCAGCCTATTATGTTAATGCAGGTGTGTGTGTGTGTGTGTGTGTGTGTGTTGTCTCTGGCCATTTTGTCAACAGTATGGCGATCACCTGGAAAACCTGCTCAGTGTCCGTCTACACCAAGGGGAAGTAGGCCACAACTGGGTATAAACTGTGCGGACCTAGACTAACTCATATTGAATGCCCAAAACGAGTTTGGGATCATTAAAAAAAAAAAACATCCAACGTCCACTAGTGGAGTGCAAGACTAGTAAATGCCACGATTCCGTACCTAAGGAGCCCAAATCACGCACCAGCAAAATCCCGCCACGAGCAAAGGCAAGTGGCCAGCATAAAAAAATTCTGCACTAACAGGCAGTTTTGAAAGTCCTTGGGCGCCAGCATTTCCGTACTATTGAGCCCCAGTCAAAGTGAAAGAATCTGCCCCTGCACAAGAGTAAAAAAAAACAAAAAAAAAACATTAAAATAAATAGGTAAAATAAAATAAATTAAAATACGAATAGGATACGGGAAAGGATTAATTAATAAATAAAAATAATAAAAAATAAATAAATATAAAAAAAATAATAATAATAATAAATAAATAAAAATAATAAAAAATAAATAAATATAAAAAAATAATAATAATAATAAATAAATAAAAATAAATAAATGAAAAAAAAAATAATAATATAAATAAATAAAAATAATAAAAAATATAAATGTATACAGTATATAAAAAATAAATAAATATTTAAAAAAAAATAATAATAAATATACAAAAATACTACTACTAATAATAATAAATATACAAAAATAGTACTACTAATAATAAATATACAAAAATAATACTGCTAATAATAATAATAATAAATATACAAAAATAATACTAATACTAATAATAATAATAAATATACAAAAATAATAAAAATATAAATGTATATATAAAAAAATAAATAAAAATAAAACAATAATAATAATAATAATAATCCGCACCCACAGGGAGAAACCAGTGAGCGTCAGCAATCCCGTAACACAGGAGACCCAAATTCTGGGTACCAGCAAAAGAGTTCACCTTTTGAGGCCACAATTTCTGCCCCTTAAGGGGCTGTAGGGAAACAGAAAATTAAATTTCCGATGCACGGAAAGAGAATGCAAGTCCGTATCGTCAGGTAAGCGCAGCCAGTAACGTCCAATTTGATAATCCAATCAGGTGCATCCTATCTTAAATCATCCCAGTTAAGACCATATTGAAACCCTGTACAGTACACACAAAATGCATTCTAGAAGTTAAATACAATTAATTTCACATAGCCACTAAATCAGTGGTTCTCAACTAGGAGGGAATTTTAGGATTTCAGGAGGGGGTATTGGGACCACAGATTGACAGACTCAAACTGTTGGAATATTGCTCTTTCTACAAACTACAATTCTACAGATTGTACATAATCTACAGGACATCACACTTTATTGGATGTCACATATTAAATTAAAAATAAAGATAAATATTTCACTTTTTTATCTGTGGAAATATTCCATTTATAGTTATATTTGACTTTTTTTTTTTTGTTTTTTATGCACAGATTTTGGAACCTTTTGAGTCAAGACAATCTTGGAAAGGGGGGGGGGGAGGAATGACATTCTGACATATGGTGAAAAGGGTACATGGGACAAAAAAGGTTAAGAACCACTGCACTAAATAAACGAGATAATCAGATATTTGTATATTAACGTGGTGTTAAAAATACAGCACTTTAATTACCAAATGTGTACTGTATTACTGTACACATTTGTATTAATACAGTATTATTACAGTACTTTACAGTACTGTATTAATACTTTTTTTGGGTTAAAAAGAAAGGATTAAAAGGTTAAAAAAGAAAAGAGAGCAGTAAATATACTTGTCTACTGCGTCGATCGGAAACAATTTGACAATATAGTATTATATTGATTTTTTTTGTGATTATTTTATTAATTCGTAATTTTAATATTTTTATTTTCATATATAACCTATAAAGGAATAAACATCCCATATTCATCCTATGCCACTAATTCTAAGAGCCAAACAAAATACTGTATTTTAGTTTTTTTCGAAGTCGTCAGAAAAGTGAGAGTAACCATAAGGAAAAGTTTAGTACAATAGCTATTAAGAAGCTGATTACTATTTCACAGAAGCGTTTAATGTACAGTAGTAAATTATTTATGCATCAAAACTGATTCGAGCATTTCGTCTGTGTCTAAAAAAATTGTATTACATGTTTTGGCAAATTGATTGCACAATACTTTTTTGAACTTTTTACAGAGTAAACAATCCCTTTCAAGCATTTCGCAGGACCCTCCACAAGTGGCATCTGTTTCTCATTGTGTCCTTCTTTCAGTGCTTAACCGACATCACAAGCAGGGAACGAGAAGAGGGGAGAGGGGAAGTGAAAAGAGATCCCGTTTGCCATTTCGTAGGGTCAGTTACCCAAGAAAAGGCCTCAAAAAAAAAAAAAAAAAAAAAAAACTCTTTCTTACAAGTTGTTTTTCTTGTTTTCAGATAAACAGAACTGGATAAAGTGGCACGCTTTTGTTGTTACTTTGTTTCATATGTTATTTTTAACTTTTTGTGCGTTTTTTTTAAATTGGAATTATACGACTTTTTAAAGAGTTTATTATTCATTTTTAAGTTTGCTAAAATACATATTTTAGCAACATATAACATATAGCTGCATATTTTAGCAGCATATAAAACCACATATTTTAGGCAACTTAAATTATAACAAATTACAAATTATTACAAAGCTACCTACATATTTTAATCAGATAGATAAATATTCTTTATTAAAGTATTGATTCATTTATTTTTTACTCGAACATGAATAAGTATTCATGTTCGAATAAAAAAGCAGCAAACGAAAAATATTAATCAACACAAAATACGATTGATGTCTGTTCTATATTTACCTCGATTAAAACGATAAATGGCAATATTAGTTACTACATATTTTTGCATTTTTTTTTCTTTCTTTTATAAAAACAGAATTTAAATAATCCATACCTTTAAAATTTGAGGTTCAAACTCTAAAAATAAATTCTCTTGGATTTCAACTGATATTTATTATTATTTTTTTTTAATTTAAACTTCCCTAGACATGAATACACATCGTCTTTCGACATACAGCCTTATTTTATATTCACCATTTTGTCATCGTTCATTGGTAAGCCACTCCGGAAGTGAGAGCGCCACATACATTGCTAAAACAAATTATACCACACGAAAAAATATAAGTACCGGTAAAGTACCAATAAATTCAAATTAGTAGAATAAAATATAGCACGATTTTATACCATAATATTATAGCATAAAAATTATATACTAGAGTGTACATATATATTTAATATAAATATTACATGATATTATTTATACTAAATTTGCTTTTTTTTTTTTTTTTTTATGAAAACCCCAAACACGAAAGGTATCAAAACCTATAGTACTTAGTACCGTGCATGGGTTGAAGGAGAAGTATGGGGGGAGGGGGATGCCGGAAACTTTGCTCTAGAGACTAAACATGGGTTTCACCACTTCAAGCTTCCAATAAGCAAAGTGGTGGTATTTCACCGGTTGATGAAAGTCATCTACCACCTATATGCTATAATAACTATGGGTATTGTCTGCTTGTTATTATAGTACCTTGCTAATCATTAGACAATGGGATATCTGGACTACAACTGCTCTCCTGTAGGATATGAATATCCTCAAATGAATAGGTCATACAATACTTCGGGACTATGTAAGCAGCTACTTGCCTGCCATTAGCCACTGTATACATTACGATAGCAAGTGATTTGCCACTTGCGCGTTCAAGAGGAACATAAGCTTTCCGCAGCGTCAGACTGCTGGTAGTGAGATCCACTTCTCGCGTGTTCGGTTATACAAAGGTTCTCCAAGGAAAGGGATTGAGTGTGTCAAGATCCTAGATGCGAAGGAAATAAAATTCAATGAACAGAAAACTTTGGCTTTATGATGTCTAAGGAATTTCACCATTTTGATTCATTATTTATAAATACGCATTGGTTTAATTATGAAGAAAATTGGTTCCCATATAATCAAAAAATTTGCCAGCTGAACTTGTTCTCTTTTTATCATTGAGTATAACTGAACTTTGGTATAAAGTCTACATAAAAAGGCTTCGAAACCGCTTAAAATATTTCTAAGTATGTGCAACTTCACTAGGCCACTATATTGTATACATGAGCCGCTTGATCTGCTATGGAGTGCTCTCGGTTAGCTTTTAAAATATTGCCCAGAACTGCCTTGTAAAATAATAAAATCTACAGTTTAGAAAAGAACAAAACGTCATCATTTGAAAACCAGTTCTCACTTAATAAAGTTGTCGCCTTAATAAATTAAGGTATCAATTAAATGGTTGGATTCCAAGGATGGATCCCACTTAATGAACAAATCAACAAAATCTTTCCATTTAAAAGGTGATTCATGGAGGAGGAAGAGGAAGAAGAAGGAGAAGAAAAGAAGAATCCATAAGGGGCCTGTCCATCGGGTAACTGCCCGTACGAGCTCTCCAGGGACAGATTTTTCGTACCCAATGACTGACTGAAGTCGCCAAGAGCAAAGTCGGAAAAGGATGATCGGAGGAGAACTAAATTTTCGGTAAAGTTCGCTTAAATTATTGCCATATTAGAAAGTAGAGCAGATGGAATGTCGGTGATAATGCAAATGGAAAGAAAACGATTAAGTCGGGATGAATGTATACGGAGAGCCCCAGAGTTACTCTTT
Source organism: Mastigoproctus giganteus (assembly GCF_048544385.1). Classification (NCBI taxonomy): domain Eukaryota; kingdom Metazoa; phylum Arthropoda; class Arachnida; order Uropygi; family Thelyphonidae; genus Mastigoproctus; species Mastigoproctus giganteus. Next base: position 221,243,030 of record NC_143578.1, on the reverse strand, counting down.
CTGAACCTTCAGCAACTAAGACTGTAGTTTTATTTAAAACTGTTAATGTCATATGATAAAGTTATTACTTGATTCACACAGATAAGTGACCGATGACTGATGCTGCAAGACCAGTTGACCCACTCATTAATCTTGTATCGATGAATTTCTCAAAAAAAAAAAAAAAAAAAACTGGCTTTATTCAAATTATTTAAAACTAATTGAGGCAATCTTTAGCAAATGAGACAATGTTAAAGTCATTACTAATCAGTCTAAAGTTATATTATCCCCTGCCCCGTTTTAGTTTCAGTGTCCATGTCTCTCGCATTCGTGAGACATGGACACTCAAAGAACAGGAAGTTGGCACCTATTGCCTCAGTTAAGAGGCAATAGGGTTGCCTCATAAAGAAATGTTCTTTAGTTAAAGAAAATTCAGAATTAAGATTACATTGTGCTAGGAAGTATTCCTTTCTGGAAGATAATAGTGTCAAATGCAATTGTGACTGGTTATGCAGTACACGAAGCTATGAGTACAACTGCCCAGGTGCAAGCGTGTTGTAATTTTGTCTAGACTAGTCTGTGAATAATTTTTGAACAATGTTATTGTTTTGCTTAAATGCCAGGTCTTGTCGATCATCTTCATCAGACCGGTAATTTATACACATTTATAAATAATCTAAACCTAGATTTCGTAATTTCATTCAAAGGTTACTGCGAATCTAGATTTCGTAGTAACATTCATTTTAAGATAAGGGTTATTGTGAATCCAGAGCTGAACCGAATTTTTACAAAAAATTGAGTACTTACAAAACTGACAACGCAATATTCTTGCTGCAGCTCACCGGGTGCATAAAAGAAAGCTCTCTTTCAGCCGAGGGCGGAAAGGAATTGTCCTACCATACACCACTAGGTGACATGACTTAGCTGAGTGATTAGGGGGCACAAAGAGATAGAAGATGCAAGAAAAAGACCATGAGGACATAGGAGGAAACTAACTAGGGGCAACAACATTCCTGAGGAGTTCAGCCCATGGTTCCAACAGGTCACTTACCTTCAAAGATTTCAGATACGTTCTACAAGACCCTTGATCCTAGAAGGAGTAAATCAGGAGCTTCCAACTTTTTTATAGACAGTGGCCAAAACAAATAAAAGGTTGAAACAGGATAAAAGATTGCGGGCTTCATGGATTCTGCGGGACGCGAGCCTTGCATCAATGACATCCTCACCATTTGGAAATAGAAGATACAAGTTTTTTATCAGCGTATATACTTACAGTTTATTTATTTATTTTTTTTTTACATTTAACAATTGCTACATTTAATACATTTAATACTAAATTTAATAATTTCTGTTACACGGTCATACTAACATTGTTAATTACTGAAGAACTTAAAAATAGAATATTACAGAAAAACCCATACTTTCAAAAGGCAATGTGAAACTACTTGTATTGTTTTAACTTCTTAGGGCCGCTACATGGCCGCGGGCTGCACAATGTAATGGGCCACTGGTTGAAAAAACTGGCATGAAGCTTTTAGTAGGCTACTTCTTATTTAAAATTAATTGCTAACAATATAAACATTGTTTATAATAGTGAAATGATTGAATTTTTGCTATTAAAGTATCTCGCTTGGACAGACATATACAGTACTTTGAAATACAATAATTCGAAAATGAAAATGATCGTAGCCATTGATATACACACAAAAAAATCAGTTTATTATAAATTAAATAAAATGAATTAACGAATTTATTAAAATTATTAATAATAATAATAATAACTGTAAGAGATTACGAGATCCACCAGGATAATGATGGCCAACACCACCCGAAGGCGGCCATCGAGAGACGATCGACCACAGACCTCGCGCTTTCCACCATGGAAAGAATAAGGGAGGGGATTCATTGACCACATTGAACAAGAGAAGAAGGCGATTAAGAACCTGAGATATTACTTCGAAAACACAGCACCAATCTTCCAAGTCATAAGAAAGATGCCCTCGTGGGTAGCGCAGTTGGTAGATTCGCTGTCCTCCCCCACACCGCGTGGAAAAGACTTGAGGTCGAGTCCCGTCGATGACGTCAGGAATTTTATGGGCCTTTTTTCACAGCGTGGTTGATTTAGTCTCAAGCGAGGGTAGCATGGTTTTTCTCCCGGAAATTCGGGTTTTTCGTCCAGAAAACAGAAAATCGATCACAGAACACACAATTTACAGACAACTTCCATGAAGCAATATCGCCTTAGTCGCTGATGCCCTAAAACCCTATTAAAACAAACAAGAATAAGAAAGATAGAAAAAACAGCACACGAAACTGAAGCTTAATAAGGAGCTACCACTAACTCAAACAGAAGAAACAAAGACAGAATAATGGGCGAAGAAGGCACTCCATGAAAGACACTACGGTTAGCTCCATCAAGACTACGCATATAACATGGCTTCGAACGTTTGGCTCACAACCGAAAGGCTCTTCCCCGAGCTCGAAGGATTCGTGCTCGCTTACAAGACCAATAATCAGCACCAGGAACTGCAAAAACCAAACTATTATAATAGGGTCACCGATAATTTCTTACATATACCCATGTGTATTGTGTCTGTAAATTGCTTTTGTTCTGTGGTAGATTTGCCCGTTTTGCTGGACGAAAGAAAACCCAGTTTCTGGGGGCGGAAAACCTAGCTATCTATGCCTGAAACCGACTAACTCAGCCACGGAGTGAAAAAAAACTCACTAAAGTTCCTCGCGTCATCAATGGGATTCGAACTCGGGCCTTTTCCCCCCGGTGTGGGGATGACGGTGACGATACCACTGGGCTACCCGCGCAGACCAGGTTCTACAGGAAATACATCAACAAGGATCTCGGAGTAACAGATGACACGTCCACAATGCCACCTGTCCACAGAAACAATCCAACACATTACCGCGGGATGTAGGGTGATCACAAGACAGCGTGCGCTCACAGACACGACCAGGTCGCTAGGATCAGAAGAAGCTATTGCAAAAATAACAGTTGATCAAAGAAAATGTTCCGTATTATAAGTGCAAACCTCAGGCCGTACTAGAGACCCCTACTCACAAATTAAACAGGGTGGGTCCGTGCAATAATAACGGACAAGATGATCGCGCACAACAGACCAGACATAACCCTCATCGATAAGGAGGAAATTACTACCTACCTGATAGACATAACGGTGCCCAACACCAGCAACCTCCAGAAAACCTAACAGGAAAAGATCAGAAAGTACACGGACAGAGGAAGTCAAAAAAATGTGGTATATATGTCAACCACTGGCATGGTGCCAAAGGGCCTCCATAAGAAACTAACAGCCGTAGAACTCACAGAGAACACTTACACGTGGAACTGCAGAAAGCGGTGATCCTGAACAGCTGTTAGATAGTAAGAAAATTCCTCGACCAAGAGTAAAAATAATAATAGCAACCGGACACGACAAATCATCCCATAGCACTTGTACCAGTATCGTCACGGAGCAGGAAAATCCCATAAAGGAGAAAAAATCTATAATAATAATTGACTCTCAACTGTATCCTTGAAATCGCAATGTCAAATTCTGTTTCCGAAGGAATTCATTTATAATATTTTTTTTTATATATATACTAGGAAGGCCACAAAGCATCCTGGATTTTTTACAAGATATTTCGAATAGAAGAACAACACCGTATTTAGCAGTCACGTGAGCTGAATCCATGATCAATTCAAACATATATACTACCATATCATTGCGTTCGACACTCGACTGCCTCTATACATATTTCTGTTTCTCTTTCTCTAATTAAATTCGTTACGTTCATAGCTTTCTTAACTTTCACTTTTGTGAAATCTATCTATTTCCCATGACGAGGAACTTTTATGGGATTGTTTCACTCTGTGGCTGAGTTAATCAGTCTCAGGCGTGGACGGCAATGTCCCTCCTGAACCCTGGAAACTCGGATTATTTGTCCAGAAAATCAAAGAGTGAAAACATAGTTTTCGAAGTATAGTAGCCCTAACATGACAAGTTTGTTTTATATATATTTAAATAAAGCATTCACTTTTTCTGTAGGTTATAGGTTTCAGTGAAAATTTACTGAAAATTCGTTGGTTGGCCTACATATCAGCAACTTACGCTATATTGTGCAGTGTATAACTAGGAAGGAACTTCTGTGTTCTGTGGTTACTTTGTAGTTAACTAGCCGTTTTCTCTCAAGAGTATGCCCCCAGGGATCAGTTCTGGGACTCCTCTTCTGGAACATAGTTTTGGACAGCTGGCTCACGCAAAAACCTGACAATATCTCTGCCTTCGCCTACGCTGATGATTTGGTTCTTCTAATTCCAGGTCGATCGCGTCTTCAACTAGAACAATCAGCCAATATAACTCTTTCTGAGCTAATCAAGTGGTCAAGTATACATAAACTACGAATATCTGCCACAAAAATAAAACTGATGGTTTTTAAGGGCAAGTTAGATTATAGAGACCTCCAAATATAAAGATAGACGGAAAGCAAATCCCTTTTGTTCCTGAATTAAAACATCTTGGCGTAATTTTAGATGACAGGTTAACCTTCTCCTCGCCTCGAAGATTAAGAAATTATCCGAATTTCCAAATTGGACTGGGGACTAAATAGGAAGACTCTCTTATTATATTATACAGCAGTATTCGTACCAATAACAACATATGCTTCGGGAGTCTGGTTTCATACAGCCGTTAATGTTAAACTCCGTCCCAAGCTCATCTCCATTCAACGGATTATACTGCTTGCCATGCTCCGGGCCTGCAAGACAGTGTTCTCTGCTGCTGTGCAGGTCCTTGCTGGAGTCTTACCACTAGACCTGCATGTCATCTTCAAAGGACTATGCTATCGTCTAAAGCACGGAGTTCCCGGCGAGATTCTCGGCATCTCATGAAACTTAATTGCTAACATCAAAGACGAGAAACGGAGAATCTGAAATGAACTTATCAGTGTGTGGCAATCACGATGGGATTCCAGTACTACTGGTCAAGTCACCCGCTCTTTTGTTTCTGCAGTTACCTTCCCTCTCAACAAGAACGTCCGCCAATGGTTTTCTCCCAGTCTAACAACATCGTATATACTTACTGGACACGGCTCCATCAACTCCAAACTATTTCAATTTGGCTTGTCTGACACCAATCTCTGCTTGTGTGGTGCTGAGGAAACCTGGACGCACATTCTGTATCGCTGCAGCCTGTACCACCATGACGGATCTACACTACAAGCCTGTCAGTAACTTCTCTGAAGGAAATGAAGTGGCACTGACTGAAAATTCTCAATCGTTCTCAGCTCTACAACAGTTCTGCTCTGCTGTTTTCACCAAAAGAAAGCAACTCTTCTCAAGTTTGTCAACATATCAACAACAAGGAACCAATCCAACACTTGCAATGCTATCGATATTTCTTAAAACTGATATCGCCTGCCATCTACTATTTTTTTTTCGTTCTTCCTAGAACAGAAAAAGACTGCTGTCTTGTGGTTCCTGTGCCACAATTTGTACTTCTGATTAGTTGCGTAATGTGATTTGCTGTGTGAACATGTTACATGTTCATTACACTTATAACAGTGTAATTAACACGATTATGTTTGTTTGTTTTGTTGTTATTTGGAGCATTAGCAACTAAGGCCATATTGCCCCGGGAATATGCTGTGGTCATTCCCTGACCTTTCCACATCCTCTATTTGGTGGCTCACGGGCTCGAACCCCGGTCTAATCAAGAAGCAGGTGCTACGCACTGCTCCTCTGCCCACCTGGCTACGGAGGCGCCCAACACGATTATATGTATATATCATTGTATGTATCATTATATATATATCTATGTATGTACATTGCGGATTTGCCAGTTTCTGGCTAGGGGCCGCTTGTTGTTTTTGTTAATATATAGCCGTTTTCTATTTGCTGGACGAAAAACTCTAGGAGGAAAAAATATGGTTGGTTGGTTGTAGGAATTTAGGAGCATCAACAGCTTACATCATATTTCGTCGTATATAATATATCTATAAAATGTGTGTGTTCTGTGGTCGATTTGCTTTATTGGATAAAAAACACCAGTTTCTGGGAGAACCATAATACCCTCGCTTGAGACCAACTAATTCAGCCACTGAAAAAATCATGTTACTGTCACTGTTGTTGTTGTTGTACGGTTTTTAGGCGCATCAGAAACTTGTGCCATATTTCGCTGTATATAATAAATCAAACTCTACAGGGGAGCTAAATGATTTTATGATAACTGAAAGAAAAGTGGAGGAGAAATTGTTGAAGATATAAACATTAAAAAAAGAGTCTGGGGCTGATGAGATCTATCCAATTATGTTAAGGTAGCAGAAAATGAGGTATGCAAACCCTTAGCTATAATTATGAGAGCATCCTTCGATTCAGAAGAGTTCCCGATGCATTAGATGTGCGAATGTATCCCCAATTAGCAATGTGGGGTCAAAAAGTGATATGAGTAAACGTTAAGATAACAGAACTGTTATCTTAACGTTTGTTCCAGAGAAAATAATGAAGTCACTGGTGAAAGAAGAAATAAAGAAACATCTAGCTAGGAATGCAATCATATAATGCAGCCACAGCATGAGTTTGTTAATAGGTGTTCTTGTCTGACCAATCTGAATGGATATTATGATACAATAACAGAGCAACTGGATGAAAAATTTAATTTTGATATCATATACTTGGATTTCAGGAAGGCTTTTGATACTATTACACATGAAAGGCTGCTGTACAAACTGGAGCTATGTGACATTAAGGGCAAGTTACTACTATGGATAAAGGGATGGTTGAATGGGAGAAAACAGAGAGGGGTTATCAATGGGCACTGTTTTTCTTGGACTAGTTTATTAGTGAACTTTCCCACTGGGTTCGGTGCTGTGCCCATTATTGTTTTCAATATTAATTAATGATATTGATGAAGTTATATCGAGCTTAATGGCTAAGTTTGCATACGATACAAAGGTTGTCAGGACAGTAATGAAGGTCGCTACTGCGACAAGATCTAGAAAAATTATGTCGATGGGCTGAGAAATGGCAGTTGAAGTTTAACACTGACAAACGCATGGTACTGCATATGAGTAGCAGTATCTTGCGTTTGTCCTGTAATCCCTGATTAACATACCAGCTGTGAGATACTACACTATGCTTAGTGGAAAATGAAAAAAAAAAAAAACAGACCTGGGCGAAATTATGCAGTCAGATATGAAGTTCTCTGAGCAATGTAGACAGGCTGCCAGGACAGCTCATGGGGAACTTTGGTAATAGGGATAAGGAGATGATTATTCCTTTATACAAGGCTATGGAAAGGCCAGCCGCATCTTGTGTACTGTATACAAGTCTGGAGGCTTCACTTTAAGAAGGATGCTAGAACGCCCGAAGAGAATGGCAGCGAGATTGGTGAAGGGAACAAAAGGGTTCTCTTAACCAAAGAAGCTTCATTTCTGCAAATTGCAGTGTCTCGGGGTCGGCACCTGCGATATCTGATGAGATGTTTAAGGCCTTTAATGGATGACATTCTCTATGGAAAGGCCAGCCGCATCTTGTGTACTGTATACAGGTTTGGAGGCCTCATTTTAAGAAGATGGATGCTAGAACGCCCGAAGAGAATGGCAGCGAGATTGGTGAAGGGAACAAAAGGGTTCTCTTAACCAAAGAAGCTTCAGTTCTGGAAATTGCAGTATCTCGGGGTAGGCACCTGCGAGATCTGATGAGATGTTTTAGGCCTTGAATGGACTGAGTAAGCTGAATGTTGATGGCGTTCTTTCTCTTACTGAGGCATAAATTCAAATTGAGGATCATTGCAGGATAGATATGAGAAGATTGCCTTGAACCAGCGGATGTTTGATTTTTGGAATTTTTGGAAAGTTTCGTCTGTTGTTATGGAAGTGGATAGTGTGAATAAATTGTAAGAAGAACTAACCAAATTCTTGGAGGGGATGGTCGGGTGAGATGGATATATATATTTTTTTTTTTTTTGATTGATGCTCAGTATGCTTTCTTTCTTGCTTTAATAATAATCTATAAATTGCTTGTGGTGTTCTGTGGTCGTTTTGCTGTTCGCTGGACGAAATAGTACAGCTTAAAACGCTTCACTGATATTCTCTTCACTGGGATATACAGTACTATTTATTAAAAATATCAGAGTGGAGGTAACTCTTTATGTTTTTCTTCATAATTGATATTTTTGCTGCTTTTTTTAGGATTTTTGTATATCGTTTCGCATTGCATAATTTACCCAGGATTTTGATATTTCTTCATATACAGTTACATAGGAAGACAAATACATTTCTACCTACTAAAGCGGGTAAAGAATACGAATTTTTTAGTACTTGCTACCCGAAGCACTAAGCATCGGAACAGCTGTCCTGGCGGTGTCTCAGATTTTTAAATGTATAATGGATTTAAATTGTAAAGCATCCGCACAATTTCATACTATGGAGTATTTTTGGGCATTAAAATCGTTGAATAAACTAAACCTGACACCATTTTTATACTGAGCCACGTTGTTTACATAAGTGTATATAAACTTGAATTGATGTGAACAAATTGTTCTCATCAATCTCTATTTGTATAAAAGATGAGTTTAAAATTTTTCTAGCAGTCAAAGAATGATTGACTGTTGGAATAAAGTTCTGTGCGGTTCTGTGCGGTACTGTGGAGGTATGTTGGAACCTTAATTAAATTTAAAGAGAAGCTGGACAAATACCTGAAAGAAATAAGTGAATAAAGTTATTTGAATGTAATTATTTGAATGCATTTCAGCAAGAACTTGGAGTAATGTTGTTAACTTGGGAAGAGTTATTTCTGAATTTTGGAATTCATCATTCAGTTAAAATCGTAGATGTTTGTAAACTTGAATATTGCCCTTTGTAGTACAGGTATGTTCTCAAATTCTGTAATTCTAAGTTCAGGAATATGCGTATTTATATCCTTCTTGTTCAGAACTGTGGATGACCCATTTTGCACTATTTGACAAGATAATCCATTGCGCACAGGACCTTCTGAAGACTTAGTATTTCTTTTTGCTGGTACGCCCACTACAGAAAAGATTCCAGTAACCATAGGATATTCATTTTGTCCCTGAAACTGGTCTCCGGCTGACTCTGAGCTTCTACTTTTCCACAGAAACGTGGAAGCAATCGCACAGCCATTGTCCTGAAAAAAAATTTTTTTTTCTCAAACTTTATTATAAATTAGGCACTTGAGTCCAAGTTATTTATGCAGATTTAATTATATTATTGGATATTTAGATTAATATTGTGTTCCAATATTATTAATTAATATTAATATTAATTGGATACTAAAAGTATTTCTGGTCTCGGAAAAATTCAGTATGCTACTAAGAAATATTTAGGATTTAACGAAACAGAATGATAATTACGCGCTGTGATAGACAAGAACGGATTTACAGACAACGAAATTTTGGAATAATCTTGGGTTCCTCGTCCACTCTTCCCCCTTGGTCTGTTCTAGGTTCGAGGCTTTTTTTTTAATCGTGCACACTCAATTAATGTTGGAGTGCGCAATGCACTTCACTGAATACCACTCCACTTTTTTTTCTCTGCTTCCAATCTTTCCTGTAGTAGGTGAGACTTCTATTTTATGTGGTACCCACCCTTGAATCGTGCTTGCTATTAGGTATCAATTCAAATGTTATATTACTTTTTTTAAATTAGTGGTGTTGTTTTTTGCCATTCAGCTTAACGGACTTTTGTATCATTTGCAGTGACGGATCCTGACTGTTTTTCTAGATAGTGAGGCAATATAACGACATTGATATATGTGCTTGAAAATTTTATTTCACCGTATTCGCAGCAGTTTGACGATTTACTTCAGTTCTCGGGGGGGGAGCGATTTCCCTGATCCCCCGCGTATCCGCCGTTGCATTTATGCCCCCTCCCCCTTTTTTAGCAACCTTCAATAAATATGGAAGTAAAAAAGTTCGGCTATCTGTAATTTTTTCCATCCTTCTGATATCGTTTCTTCAATTTGTTTGTTAACGATTTTCGTGTTATTACTTTCCTTTTCCCATGTCTTACTCGAATGCAGCTTGTCGTTGAATTCCAACGTTATGCATTTTTTTATTTACTTCATTTTAGATTTATTTTATGATTATTATTTTTAATTCTTGGCTTACTTTGAGTTTAATGAATTTTGATTTTACCTGATACCTCGTACAGTTTGATTGCTTATTTTGGGCTATTATTTATTTTTTTGAGTATTAATATATGTTTCTACATTTAATTTTCACTCTTTTGCACTGCCCTCTGTCCTAATTCATGTTACTAACCTTCCATGTTGTTTTGTCTTCGTTATATGCCTAGTTTTTCTCAGTTTTTAATTGCCATTTTTTCAAGAATTATCGTGTAATAAGAGGTAAGCTCTATACTTTTAATATTCATGATAAAACTATATATATATATATATATATATAAAGTCTGAATAGTTGTGGTTTCATTTGAATAGCAGTTGTAAAGCAATTAAAATATATCTGTTGAATTTTTTGTATATCTTAAATTACTCCATTCCATATCATGAATGATTGATTCAGTTTAATACATGTCTATAGAAAAGATATTTCAATATTAGGTATTGGTAGGAAAAAAATAAAGAATATAGGATTTCAAGAGGATATTTCGTAAACTGCGTACGCACGCTGTAACTCGGAGGAGTTTTATTTGAAAAAAAAAAAAAAAAAAGCAAGAAAAAATATTATGGCTTAAGTAAAATTTAGTAACAATATAACAGACAGCATCAAAATAACAGCAAATGAAAATATAAATTTAATTTATTCGTATATTAATATAATATAGTATAATATAGTAAATTCAAATTGTATCCGGTGTGGCCTCAAGTAGGCGTAACGACTTTCACTTAATATATATATTATTATTATTTTATTTTTTTTTTAATGAAAGGGTTTTCCGTGCAACTTTCGTTTTGTAAATAACCTCAAATATATATGAAATTCACACAGATTTAGTAGTTTTATTAACACATTGAGTGTAACATAAATTTTAGGATTTTAACTTTTATAATAAAGGTCCCCAATTCACAAAGGGGGATCGAAGGGTGACACGAGTAATTACAGGCCACTGTAATTACTCGTGTCACCCTTCATGATGCATTGCAGAATCATCTAGACAAGACAGCATCAATAATACAGACACAGTATGGGTTTGTTAAGGGGAAAGCCTTGTCTGACAAATTTTGTTGGATATTATGATGTGGTTACAAAGGAACTAGATGCAAAAAAATAATTTTGATATCATATATTTGGATTTCAGGAAAGCTTTTGACACTTGCGCATGGAATACTACTGTACAAATTAGAGCAGAATAGTATTAAGGGTAAGTTGCTATAATGGATAAAAGGATGGTTGAATGGGAGAAGACAGAGGGTGGTAATCAATGGGCGCTGCTCTTCGTGAACTAATATTATTAGTGGAGTCCCATAGGGTTCGGTGTTGGGTCCACTGTTTTGTATATTTATCAGTGATATATTGATGAAGGTATATCAGGCTTAGTGTCGACGTTTGCAGATGAAACAAAGGTTGGCAGAGTTAATGACAATAATGGCAATGTGCTACTGCAACAGGATCTAGAAAATTTGGGCAGATGGGCTAAGAAGTGGCAACTGAAGTTTAACCTTGACAAATGCAAAGTACTGCATATGGGTAGAAGTAACCCCATAGGAACGGACCAACTGTGTGGTAGTACACTTAGGGTGGTAGAAAATGAAAAAGACCTGGGAGTAATTGTGCTGTTTGTTGTTTGTTTGTTTGATTGAGTTTTATTGGCGCATCAGCAACTATGGCTATAATGCGCCGGAGTAATTGTGCAGTCAGATATGAAGTTTTCTGAGCAATGCAGACAGGCTGCAAGAGGAGGTCATGGGGTTTTGTCAATGATATACAGGAATTTTGCTAGCAGGGAAAAGGAGGTGATTGTCCCTCTGTATAAAGCAATGGTCAGGCCACGACCTGAGTACTGCGTACAGGTCTGGAAGCCTCATTTTAGGAAAGATGTAGATTTTCTTGAGCGTGTACAGAAAAGGGCAACAAGATTGGTGAGGGGAATGAAGGGATCCTCTTACCAAGAGGGCTTAAGTTCTGCAAATTGCAGCGGCTAGAGACTAGGCACCTGCGAGGTGATCTGATTGAGGAGTATAAGGGCTTGAATGGGTTGATTCTGATGGGATCCTTCCACTTGTTCAGATTACGAACCTAAGGGGCCATAAATTGAAATTGAGGAAAGACAGCTGTAGAATAGATGTGCGGAAATTGGCCTTTAGCCAGCGGGTGGTTAATTGCTGGAACAAACTTCGATCTGTCGTTTTGGGAGATGATAGGTTAAATAAATTTAAAGAGGAACTGGACAAACAAACGATTTAGAGGGAATGTTTGTGTGATTTTTTTTTTTTTTTTTTTTGGCTGTTGCTACATAAGCTCATACGCTTGCTTTCTTGCATCACATGCCACTATTACATTTGATTTCAACATAGTTTCTTCAAACGAAAAGCCGATGAAACCGCTATGTAAACGCCAGGTGTATACCTCAAGTCAAAATAGCTTTTATCCTATTATAACAGAAAATTCTGGTGGCACACGAAGATAGTGGTAATCAAGTTAAAATAATTGATAAACCTCTGATATGTGTAGAATTTAGTGAAAGAAATAACTGGTTAAAAAAAAAAGCTTCATGCTTGGGTGTTCAAGATTTCAAGATTTGTTTGGGGTACTCATGGAGCAAGCAAATTCATAGACTGTGTTAGGTTTGCTAAGAGATAAAACTGTTGCAGATATATCTGTATGTGCTCTAATGCTACGAGCACAGTAAATAAATTTTGATGAATTCGAAGGATTGATCAAATCATCATATGCAGACATTGTGCGGATATCAGAGATATAGTGTTATTCGGGTGTCAGGAATGCTTTTAGAATTTGAATATAGTTGATATATAGTTGGAAGTATATAGTTGATAGTCAAGCTGAACCCCGGGGGGGGGGAGCAACTACGCGTTTATATACTGTGTATCGCAGTACAAACTGTAAAGGCCAGAGAAAGTGAGTTTTAGTATTGGTCTGCTTAGTGAAGTTGGTCTGTTGTTCTAACGGCTATTTAGCCGCAGGGCCCCTAGTGGAATTCCGCTTTGCCTATCCACTACCCCGGGGAAGTAGGTCGAGCGTAGTAGGGAATATAAAGGTCTCTTGGTGGGGGGGGCAACCCTCGACAACACCTGAGCTTGTCAGGGAGGGGACCTCAGTAAAAAAAAAAAAACTCTGCAAATTGAAAAAGGGAGCGGGGAGAGACAGTGTGAGGAACAGATGAAGATAAAGAAGGTGGATGATAGGAAGACTTTCAATCTGGAAATGGAAAGTTAAAGGGATAGAGGGACATCCCTGTGGAAGGAGCCATCCTTCACAGGGGGACTGTTAAGTGCAGGAGATTTGTGGCGGAGGTAATTTACACAGGCGAAAAAAGGTTGAGATGGGAAGGGAGATAGGGATTGTAGGGGATTAAAATCATAGGGCCAGGGTGCTCTCTGTGTGTGTGGGGGGGGGGAGATTGCACTGTGGACATGCAGTGTTTCTCTGTTAGGAATCCCATACTGGCCAGGCCAGCTGAAGTCGGTGTCAGCAAATCCCATATCATGCCTGAGAAGGGGAGCATGACGTCAGTAGGACAGGAGGATTTTTTGGTGGGTTGACCGCAGTGCAGTCTAATTTGAAGTAGGGGGTTTATTAGAATAATACATTCTATATGCACTCAGCCCAACTGCACATAACACAACACCCTCTCATACATTTATCATCTTACTTTCATCATCATACAGACAGAATGAAACAAGTATATATGTATATGAATACATATATGAATGTGTAAGTGTATGTATGTAAGAAAGTGCATCACCCCTTAAAATTGTAATTGTCGTCAGAATGACGTAAGTATATGGTAATATTTCTGACAGATTGCATCAGATAAGGTAACGATGTAATATTGCATCAGCTGTTACTTTCAGCTATACAAACACGCTCTGCAAGAGTTGCAGTCATTCCTTGCTTGTGTCAGGATGGCGAGTTACGTGCAGTTGACGCAACGCCACTAAGAAAGAGTGCTATTGTTGCTTTACGTGAGGAAGGATGTTCTTCCCGTCATACTGCTTATAGAGTGTCTTTGTAATCAGTCGAAGTGAGTAGATTTCTTCCCAAACTCAAGAATAGTGGTTCTGCTGATAGGAAAAAAGGAACTGGGCGCAAACGAGTCTCTACGCCTCTAAACAGGACCGCGTTTTGAAGCGCTTAGACCATATTTAGACCTACTTTTGCCCATGTATTCACTTCAAGTATTCATTTATATTTATAATTTGTACACTCAGGATATTAATAGTAGATATATAACGTATATTTTTATGGTTAGACGTATAAAATAATTATAGATACATAACTTATATATTTATATCTGGGGAAGCGTTAAAGGAAAAATTTATTAATCACACTGATGCAAGCTCTCAATTACGTCCGATAACGTGGACGCGACTGAGAGCTTCAAACCAGCACAAACCGTCGCTACCGTTATCTAATGTGGAGACGCACAGATCCCGTTCATAGTTGTTACATACAGCAAAGCATTAAACAGAAATAGGAGCTCGCAGGAAGGAGCTCTCCATCACGTCCGGCAATGCGGACGTGACAGGAGCTGCAAAAAAAAAAAAAAAACAAAAAAAAAACACACACTGTTATTTGGTTTTTAGGAGCATTAGCAACTAAGGCCATATTGCTCCGGGAATATGCGGTGTCATTCCCTGACCTTTCCGCATCCTCCGAATTTGGTGGTGACGGGCTCGAACCTCGGTCTAATCAAGAAGCGTGTGCTACGCACTGATGCTCCTTCCCACCTGGCTACGGAGGCGCCAAAAAAAAAAAAAAAAAAAACACACACACACGATCTTACCCTAAAAATTAAACATCCAGGCAAGAGCCTTCATCATATGGGAAATACAATGTGCACAAAAAGGATAGGGTGGACAGGAGGAGGATCAACAAGCACATGAAATCTAAGGAAGTGCATCGAGCGTACATGGGTGACCAGTGCAGTGATGAGTCAGTTTGATATGACATAGCACTGGGCAAACCAAAACAGGGTGGGAGTGTTTATAGGCTTAATGACTATAATGAGTGTAAGGAATAACCCTGCATACATGTAGAGTGTGCCAGTAAAATCAGGATATGGGAATTTAACTTTCCAGATGTTGGTTGGGCTTGTGGGTTGATTACTCACACACTAGCAACAGTTTTGTGGATTTATTGAATGATTGTTTCTTACACCGTTATGTTAGAGAAACAATAAGAGAAAGCAATACTCTTTATGTGGTTATCAGCAGTGAACTTTCATGCATTAATAATCTGCAGATAAAAGACCCACTAGGTGGCAGTGATCACAATGTTGATCACTGACACCTAGTTACATCTTTCACTAAATCCTGCGTTTATGTGGGATTTACTTAAAAGCTGTAACTGCTGTCAAAGGCAAGGGAAAGGGCTTTTTCCTTCGTAAATGTGACTATAGTGGCCTGAGGCAGCATTTAAATTCTATGCTCTCATGGGTAGTACAGTTATATAATAACTCCGCCCTTCCCACAATGGGTGGAAAAGACTTCGGTTTGAATCCCGTTAACGATGCGAGGGATTTTATGTGCCTTTTCCACAACGTGGCAGAGTTAGTTGGTCTCAGGCGAAGGTCTCTTCGAAACTCGAGTTTTTCGTCAGCAATGAAGTTCTTTGAGCAATGCAGACAAGCTTCCAGGACAACTCATGGGTTTTTTTCAATGATATACAAGAATTTTGCAGCAGGGATAAGCAGGTGATTATCCATTTGTGTAAGGCAATTGTTTAGGCCACATCTTGAGTACTGCACATGGGTCTGGAAGCCTCATTTTAGGAAAAACGCGGATCTGTTGGAACGGGTGCAGAGAAAATAAACAAGATTGGTGATTAGAGAAAAATGATGTCCTTACCAACAAAGGCTTCAGTTTTGGAAATTGCATTATCGTTTTAAGACTATATATCTGCGAGAAGATCTGATTAAGGTGTTTAAGTCCTTGGATGGATTGAGTAAGCTCAATGCTGATGGAATTTCTTCGTCTCGCTCAGAATACACACATGGGATGGCGTAAATTCAAATTGAGGAATGATAGTTGCAGGTTGGATGTGTAAGAACAAACTCCCATCTGGTGTTGTAGATGCAGGTAGTTTAAATAAATTCAAGGAAGAACTGCACAACTGTTAGAAGGGATGGACAGATGAAACGGGATTTTTTTGGCTGATGATACGCTTGCTTTCTTACATCATTTCCCACTACTACTTGTACTACCAATAATAATTATTTTATTGCAACAGTGCAAAAATCAGTCGGTATTAAATTGACCCAGATGACTTTAAACGATTAGACCCAGGAATGCCTAGACGGCTTTCTGAGGCTCAGACTTCGCGACATGTAAAAAATAAACCATGCTTGTAAAAGCCAGTGCCGACAACTATTAAAAGTGCTCAAAAGTTTGATTCGTGAGTAACTGAATCGTACTTTTGAATATACTGAATGGATTGATTACTCTAAAAAATATATCTAAAAAAATTGCATACGTTTTTTGAATAATGCTAAAGAAATGCGTTAAGGAGACCCCTCCCGTTCGTTCATAATTAATTGTGACTGGTTTGAGATAAACATAAAGTATGTTTATCTCATTTTCTGCATTTTTTGAAAAGTGGATGGATGAAGTTAAAATAAAACATATTCTGTTAGCCTTATACTCAGCTGTGATTAGTGATGTGAGTAGCAAATATTGTCAAGGTTTCCAAAAAATATATATATATATTCTCCAGAATTATCCACATCATAATATAAGTGTTATTTATTAAAATTGTCAGTATGTTTTTTATTTTATTCAGAATTTTTGCGTTTATACAAATTTGTATCAGTGGCCGGGTTGTAGGTTGTTGCTGTTCCTAACCAGGTTTAACATTTCTGTTCAATATTATTTGCATGCGAGCGCAGAATTCCAGCCATGACATCAGCGATGCAGCTTGGTTGGGAGTTAGTAACTAGTGATAACACATCACATTTTCTTGTTCTTTCACATGAACAGAGAAAAGTGCAAAATTATGAATATAGGTTCATTTTAAATTTCAACCCTTAATTATTATAATATGTACTAGAGAGCTTCGCCTCCTGCTCAGCAACCCCCGCGCGCACGCTTTTCTACGTAAAATGTAGAGGTATGTCGGAGTAAGTCAAATCTTTTCTACGTAAAAAGTCGAAACGCACTGATCGATATCTAATCAGCAAATGACCTATGTAATTATTTACCTCTGAATTTGTAGTGACGTAATTGCTCCGCCCAGTTGTACCATGTGACCTGCATCCCTCTTCTCCCATTGGCTACCCCACCCCACCACGTGACATTCTCAAGATGGAATAAATATCACTATGTAATTATTTACCTGTGTTTCATAGGTCACTTAGGAAATGGCCTTTTGCTTCAGGTTCCATAATGCACGAAGAATATTGTTGCATCCGAAAGAGCAGGACTAAAATATTTACAAACTATACAAATATTTACAAAATACTAAACTATTTACAAATATACAAACTATATCGGATCCCTTCATCAGCTGACATTACAGTGGAACATCAAATGATGCCGGGTGTAGTCATGTATTAGACAGTGAAGCATGTGCACGACAAAACGCACTACAAATGCGTTTACCTGCGCATTTGTAGTGACGTAATTGCCCCCGCCGTCTTCTTCCATTTGGTTCGAATAAATATCATTAGGAGGAAAACGTTTTTAATGTATAGATAGATAATAACAGTTATTATAAATAGATAATTATAAATTATATTATAAATAATTATAGATTATATTATAAAAATAATTATAAATAATTATTTATAATAACAGTTATAAATAATTATTTTTGATTTATTATTTTATTTCTTTTATTATATGTATGTAAAGTTGCCTGTTGTTGATTATTAAAATCTTATTACAAAAAAAAAGGGTAATAGAGGGTAGAATTTTCCGATGTCGAACCATTCTTAGTCATGTGTCACCCAGAACACCAGCCTTTACATTAATATGCGTATATTAATGTGAAGTTATATGATTTATATATAAGTAAATGTCAATATCGTTTTTTTTTTTTTTTTTTCAGAATTTTTTAAAACCTCTGCTGCACTTCAGTTAAGAAAAAAAAAATGTCGAAATTGCCTTTCAATGGAAGGCAATTTCTACATTGACTAACAAGTGACTAACGAATCACTTGTTTAAACTTTAAACGGTTTTATCAAAATTTCATTTCAGAGTTTAAATTTTGTGCATCATCAATACGTTTTGGCTTAGTCCTAGACATCATGAATATGCTTAGGTTTCGAGATGTTTCCCGACTAAAATTGGATGAATTATAAACTGTGTACCATATAACTAAACATTTTATGGGAATTTAAATCCGAAGAGAAATAATAATAACAACAACAAAAAACTCGAAGTAAAATAATAAAAAATAAAAAAATGTGCTAAATGATGATGGTGATGTAGAGTAGAATCGGGTTAGTAGGTATGATAAATTGTAGTGTCTGATATTGCAATTAACTTATTGAATATTTATAATTTACATATATGCTGCACTATGTAAATGAAAGTGAGGATATTCGTGGATCACTCAAGAACGAAAAGTCAGATCGATACAAAAGTTTTGGATTTTGTATCTTGTGTTTTTCATGCAATTTCAATTGAGAACTGATTGTGTACCAAATTTCATGCCGATTGGTTAGCCAGGATCTCCTCCCACTTCCAGTGCGTCCGTTTTAAGAATCATTGTTACAGCTCTCTCTATTTGTTTGTCCTCTTGGACATCGATAGAATCATTACAATCTGATTTTGATCATACACTATCAAAACTACCCGCGCAACGTCGCGATAGTTTTGTTGAAACAGGTGATTATCCTGAGCTAAGGGTAAAAAAAAAAAAAAAAAACACGATTGTTTGGTTTCTCTCTCTCTCTCGTGTTCTGTTTAGATCACAACAGTCGCCTATTCTTATCATGTGGTTGTTTCCCACATCTTATCGCGGCATCAGCAAAGGTTAATGTTAAATATTAATGTTAAAAGTCTGTCTATAATTAAAAATAGTAAGAGCTTAAAATGCCGCAAGTTAAGACGGAAAAATATGCACTTTAGTCAAAGCTTAAATAAAACCGGCACTCACCTATGATTCGTTTAGTTGCACGAATTATATAAAAAGAGGGATATGAGAAGGCCTCAGATTAAAAACTAAAATCATAAGTTAAAAATCTTGGGTTAAAAATTAAAATTAAGCCTAGAGGAGGAAGAGGTGCACCGCATCATCCTCTAGTTGTCAGTTTTAAAATGTAAAACTGTAAAGTTATGTTTAAATGAGAATAGAGGAAATGAAGGATAGATACCACGTGTTCAGCACAACATTTCGGGTACTTAAAAATTCACGCCGATTCTCTATCCTTCATTTCCTTAGTACCAACTGAAGATGTTTTTAACGAAAGTCCATCGTTCATGACTATTGGCTTATTCTCTTTTAAACATAACTTTACAGTTTTACGTTTTAAAACTGACAACTAGAGGATGACGCGGTGCACCTCTTCCTCCTCTGAGCTTAATTTTAATTTTTAACCCAAGATTTTTAACTTATGATTTTAGTTTTTAATCTGAGACCTTCTCATACCCCTTTTTTTATATCACTCATGCAACTAAACGAATCAAGGCGAGTGCCGGTTTTATTTAAGCTTTGACTCAAGTGCATATTTTTCCGTGTTAAAGTCTGTTTAAGTGCTTCAATGTAGCATGTAGATTTAAGTTTTAAAGTAGTCTATAATTTAAAGTATGTTTAGCTTATTTACACCAAAGCAGTTCTTTTCCAAATTCTTCAATCAATAAATTATATCCAACTAAGAACCCAGAGAATTGTTTCTAATCATGTACCTAGGCAATTTGGGGTGCCACGAGATTGCGAAAAACTCCATTGAGTTCAGTGGCGCAGTCACTCTAGGTGTGCCGCGAATATAGCCTCTTATCAATGTGTGTGTGTGAGCTGCGTGACAAAAGGTTAAGAATCACTGATCTTTTACGGACCCCCCACCTAATATCCCAGTTTTGGGTGTTTCCATTTCCGAGCTGCTAAACTGCCCTAACAACATAATGGCATTGAGAAAAAAAAAAATCATAAAGGGATTATTTCAAATCCTTTCATATTACTTCTTGTTCTAGTAAAAAAATTAATACAGTGAAATAGATGTCGGTGTATTTTTTTTTTTTTTTTTCTGGATTTTTATATATTCTGTTGAGGAAATATCCACTCGGAGGAGCTTTTTCCACAAATTCTTACAGAGATAAATGATATGATTGAATAGTTCATTGAGTGTTATTTTGTAAAGATTTTGAATTTTGTAAACATTTTTCCTTCTCTAACCTCCACAGAGAGATCTTTGTTTACACAGAGCTTAATGATTGTAAGAAATGCGAACTCCTTTTTGCTATGGGGGGCCTAAACAAGTAGCAGTAGTTCAATTATAAGATCAGTGTTTACAAGTCGCGCATTAATCCTTAAACTTATAGTTCGTTTTGTTTGAGATTTTTAAATAATTGTACAAACGACATCATATATCTGACAAAAGCTTAAATTCATTGACAAAGATTTAATTCTTAGCCTCGTGTATACTCTTCTCACTTCTAGAGCTGAGGAAAGCGATTATCATTATCTCAAAATAAAAATGAAAACATAAATAAGGGAAAAAAAATACGTTTTACTATTCAATAGCTGTGTTGAATGGTTTCATCCAATTATCGTAATATATATCTTTACCTATTATTAATTATGAGATGTTTATATTTTGTTGTGTTTTTTGATCTTTTTTGTGATATTCTTTACGTTAGAAAGATAAGGCTCCTTAATTGGAGAAATTATGAAGCGCCTTTTTAATCGGAGTTGTTGTTAGCCGATCTCATGCTGAAGGGTAAGGCGGCACACACACACACACACACGCTCGACTTTTTTTATTGGGCTTGTTTTTTAAATCTATTTCCGAAATGCAATTTCTGATTTCTTCCTTCCTTTTTTGATGTTTTTCTTTAATATTATGAGTTTTTAATTTCATTTTGTTTCCTAACCATTTATTTTTTTCCAAATTTGCAAGTGCTTTTATGTAGTCTGTAAGTTCGATATGCCATTTAAATTGATTACAATTCTATTGAAGGGCTTGGAGATATGTAAAATCAGTATAATTTTTTTTCTGTCCTTATTCCTTTCCTTCGTTCTTTAAGGTATAGAACCATTAAGGTGTTTTTAGAAGCGTTCGCAAATACAATTCGCATACCGTCTTCGCCACGACCGTCCGCATGTAACAAGTAGACTTACCAGTGAAATTTTATTTTAAGTCCTTTAGAAAAATACGAGCTATCCCAAATTTTATAAAGGTTGTACCAATAAAAATTCAATTTTTTTTAAAATACATATCTGGAGTTAACTATAAATATATATGGAAATATGTTTAGGGTATTACTCGAAAAGGGAAACCCAAATCGACATCAATGTTTCCGCGTATTTTCTGTTAATTATGGAACTAATTCCGATTTCCTAGCCCTCCCACAGAAACAATGCTTTCATTTGGAATAGTAACTCTTAAAAATTTCAGGACTTATTTAGAATATTCTTTGAACCAGATATCATGTCGATAAGTTAACCCATTTCACCTGTGCACTCATATTCCCTTAAGAAGTACTACTCTTCATACACCATCTCACAACTAACGATCCCTAGGAATCACATGATTAAGTTTTAGTGAACACTTATTCAAGTATAAAAATGTTTAACCCTTGAGATACATTATTTGAAAATCTAACGCGCCTGAAAATTAATGTTAATTATATGGTGCAAGAAACCACTAGCCTTGTGTTATACCAGCAAAAAAAAAAAAAAAAAAAAAATATATATATATGTGTGTGTGTTTTTAATGTAACTATTTAAAAGAAAAGTTTAAAGAGTAACATAGATGAAACAATAGATGAAATGGTTTCGGTGAAAGCAAGATTAATAAATTAGGTATGACAGATGCACCTAAAAAAGCGCAAAGCAGCATTAAAGGATGCAAGAGCATATAATAAATAAATAAATAAATATTCATTTATGTAATTTGCATTAATATTAAATTAAATTGAGTAAGTATAAATGGATATGAAAGGTACACAAGGTGCCAGTACCTATAAGGGTGAGGAAAGTAGAAAAAGCAGAGTAGCAGATTAGTGAAAGGTGAAAGAATGTTAATATCCTAGTGGTTATGATGAACTAAGTAAATTATGGGCTGAATTGCCAAGCCAATATAAAGTGGTGGAATTGTAAAGTAAAATTAGTATAACAAAATATTAATCATCATCATCATCAGCCATTTTCAATCCACTGCAGGATGAAGGCCTCTCCAGCAACTTTCCAGTTCCTTCTGTTTTGAGCACTGGCCATCCATTTACTACTCAAAAACTCATGAATTTCATCTATCCATCTCCGCCTTTGTCTTCCAGGTTTTCTTCTAGCTCCTCTTGGGTACCATTCTGTTATTTTCTTAGTCCATCTGTCATGTCTTCGAGCTATGTGTCCTGCCCAAGACCATTTTAGTTCTTTAGTTTTGATAAGAATGTCCTTTACTTGAGTTTGCTGCCTAATCCATGTGTTTCTCTTCTTATCTAACAGTCTGATTCCCAATATAATTCGTTCCATTCTTCGCTGTGTAGTTCTTAGCTTCTCTTCCATTCTTTTGGTGAGTGCCCAAGTTTCACTTCCATAAGTCATGGTGGGGAGTATACATTGATTCATTATTTTACCTTTCAGACAAACTGGGATATTGCTCTTCAGTATGTGACCATATTTCCTGAATGCTATCCATCCAAAATTTATTCTTCTCTTGACTTCCAGCCATTTATCATTATTACAGCTAATAACTTGTCCCAGATAAGTATATGACTCCACCTTTTCAATTACTGCTCCTTCAATCATTATTTCCCTTTCTGTGGCATACTTGTTCATCATTACTTTTGTTTTAGCCATATTCATCTTTAGTCCAAAATCCTTACTAACTGTGCATAACTGATTAAGATTTTCCTCTAATTCTTTGGGATCGTGGCTTATGACCACAATGTCATCTGCAAATCGTAAATGGTTTAGGTACTCTCCGTTCACATTGACTCCTTTCTGCGACCAGTCTAATCTTCTGAAAGCTTCCTCAAGGGCAGCAGTAAACAGCTTCGGAGATATTGTGTCTCCTTGTCGAACTCCTTTCTCGATTTTAAATTTGCTACTGTCTTTGTCTAGTCTAATAAAGGATGTAGCACTCTCATATATTTTCTTCAAAATCATAATATATGGAGTATCTATGCCTTGTCTTTCCAGTGCCCGAAACATTGCCTTATGCTGTATGGAGTCAAATGCCTTTTCATAATCCACAAATGCCAGGCATAATGGTGTTTTATATTCATTTGCTTTCTCCATTAGCTGTGATATTACGTGAAGGTGATCCATAGTTGAGAATCCTGTCCTAAAGCCAGCTTGCTCTTTCGGTTGATTCTCATCAAGTATTCTTTCTAATCTGTTAGTAATGACCCTTGTGAACAACTTGTAGATATGGGATAACAAGCTAATTGGTCTATAATTTCCAATTTCTGATTTATCTCCTTTCTTATGCAGCAAAACTATGATTGCATTATTCCACTGCTTAGGCATCACACCTTTTCTAATGCACTTTGTGAAGAGCCTTGCCAGTTTTTGTGTTATGTCTCTTCCTCCCAATTTTAACAACTCTACAGTAACTTCATCTTCCCCCGGGGCTTTCCGATTCTTCATTTTCTTCAATGCATGTTCTACCTCATCAGGAAGAATATCGGGTATGTCGTATGTGTTGCTACTTTGCAATCCATCTTCCCCACTGCTGGTATCATTCCCTCGCTCCTTGTATAATTCTCTATAGTAGTCTTCTGCTATTTGAATTATGCCTTCTCTGCTGTTAGTATTAGTATTAGTATTAGTAACGGCCGTATGGTGCAAGAAAGCCTATGGCTTATGCTGCACCAGCCAAAAAAAAAAAAAAAAAAAAAAATCCGAACAAAACAATGATAAAAACAAAAATTAAATAAATAAATAATAATAATTAATAAATAAATAAAAATAATAAAATGAAATTAAAAATTAAATAAAAAGGAAATTAATCCTATCATCCTATGCGCTTCCCTTACCCGAAAGTACTATCCAGATGACCTTTGAATTTCCCCAAACTGTTGGCCTCTACCACCCATGAAGGCAACTTATTCCAGTAATTTATAACTCGCTGGCTAAAATAAAACTTCCTGCAGTCCAATCTAAACATTTCCCCGCGTAACTTGAATTTATGTCCCCTAGTTCTAGCATCATTTATAATCTTGAAAATTTTGTCCTCATTCATTTTACTGATGCCTCTCAGAGCCTTAAACACCTCAATCAAATCTCCTCTAAGGTGTCTAGTTTCCAAACTCTGCAACCCACATATTCGAAGTCTTTCTTCATAAGGACGCCCTTTTGCCGATCTCACCAGGCGAGTTACCCTTCTTTGCACCCTTTCAAGAAGCTCGATGTCTTTCTTTAGGTGCGGTCTCCATACTTGAACACAGTATTCCAAGTGTGGTCTAACATAGGCCTTATATAATGGGATTATCACATCCCTATCTCTACTTGCAAAAGTTCGATAGATCATCGATAGGACACCATGGGCCTTCCTTGCAACCTGTTTACAATGCTCAGAGAATTTCATGTCTGACCGTATCGTAACACCCAAGTCCCTTTCCTCCAGTACTGGGTTTAGTTGAACTCCACCAAGTGAATAAGTTATTTTGGGATTACTGTTTCCCAGGTGTAATACCTTACACTTTGTTGGATTAAAGCACAGCTGCCATTTTTCTGACCATTCTTGAAGTCTATCTAGGTCTCTCTGAAGAAGCTCAGCTTGACAGTGATCATTAACTACTCTACCAATTTTAACATCATCTGCAAATTTAGACATCAAGCCCTCTATCCCTTCATCAATGTCGTTTATGAAAATTAAAAACAACAGTGGTCCTAATACTGATCCTTGGGAAACCCCACTTCTTACATCAACCCAATCTGAGGAATAGCCATTTATCACAACCCTCTGCCTCCTGCCCTGAAGCCATCCTTCTATCCATCTAAGGATTTTCCCAGTGATTCCAACCTGTTCCAGCTTATAAAGCAACCGCTCATGTGGGACTGAGTCAAAAGCTTTGCTGAAATCTAAATAAACAATGTCGAAATTATTCCCTAAATCCAGCTCGTGAGTGACCCTTTCGAAATAGCGAACCAGATTTGTTAAACATGATTTTCCCTTTACAAAACCATGCTGAGTATCCTTGAGAATTTCAATTCTATCCAAATGATCCTGAATTCCACCCTTGATCAATGCCTCCATGATTTTCCCTACTACTGAAGTCAGACTGACAGGTCGATAATTTCCCACTTCACTTTTAGAGCCACCCTTATGTATGGGAGATACATTTGCACTTTTCCAATCCAAGGGAATCTCCCCAGAGTCTAGTGATGCTCGCATAACCAGCCTCAGTGGTTCAATGCACTCGCTTGCCGCCTCTCTCAAGATTATAGGGTATATTCCATCAACTCCAGGAGCCTTACTAGTCTGTAGGCTTGAAAGTTTTTTCATTAAATAATCTTGCGAAATTTCAATATCATTAATTACATATTTTTTAACTTCGCTCCCACAATTTCCCATTGCCACAAAAGGCTTTTCATTTGTAAATATCGATGCAAAATAACTGTTGAGTTCATCTGCAACGGCAGCTGGTGTATTTAATACTATCCCCTTTCCCTTACGTAAAGGTCCGATCTGGTTTGTCCTGCTCTTCTTGGCATTTATATATGTGAAGAATTCTTTATCCCCCCTCTTTGCTCTGTTTGCTAGTGATTTCTCATAAACTGCCTTTGCCTGTCGAACCTTTTCTGTGGCTCTATTACACACCACCTTGTAGCTGTTATAGGCTTCAGTACTTTTTATTGCTCTGTAACGTTTCCATGCCACCTTTTTCTGCTCAAGTAATGTGGCAACTTCACTATTCATCCAACTTGGAACCCTTCTCGTGGAGTATTTTTTTAATGGTATATACGCATTCAAGGCATCTGTGATTAATGTTTTAAAAGCGTACCACAGTTCAATTGTATTCATTCTCTGCGCGATATCTACCCAGTTAATAGAGGCCATGTAGTACCTTAAGGCATCGTAATTTCCTTTTCTGAAATTAAAACCCATTCCTTTGCCTTTTACTTCTGCTACCTCTCTCGTCATCATCCACCGTAGAACTCCGTGATCACTTCCTGCTACTGGTTCCTCTACTGTCAGCCCTGTTATGTCATCTGATTCATGTGTGATGATGAGGTCTAGGATATTCTTTTCTCTAGTACTTTCCCTGACATGTTGATACAAATAACAGTCATCTAGTTGATTTAAAAATTTTGTTCCCCATGTCGAGTTTCCTTCCCATTTACTCCAATCAATTAGAGGCAAATTGAAATCACCCATAATAAGGCATTGACGCTTACTTGCCCATTCTATTTGCATGTAGAGGCTTTTGTCATAGTCTTCACAATCACCTGGTCTGTAGATTACGCCTACTCGCATTGTACCTTTGTTTCCAACTATCTCACACCATACAGACAGTTTCCAACTATCTCACACCATACTGTTTATAAGTACACCATCGCTATTCTCCAGTTTCAGTATCATTTGTCTTTCTGTATTACTGCTCATGGCTGCTGACTTAAATCTTTTGTTTTCCCTTAATGCTTGTTCTACTTTTCTTGTGTTAAATCTTCTTATGTCCTCTCTGAGTCTCTTTCTAATGGCTTTGCATAACTCAGTATACTCAATTTTCTCCCTGTTAGTGTTTTTCTTGCTCTTCATTTGTCGTCTTTGGTTCATCATGACAAGTGTTTCTTGACTAATTTTCTCTTCTTTGGATTTCTGTTTCCCTATAGGTTTCTTGGGCTTTATCACTTTCAGAAAGTTGTAATATTCCTCGTCGATATCTTGGTCCTGAGCAGTTTATTAAAATATTAATAAAATGCAAATAAAAATAAAATGAAAATGGTAATATATTCATTTTAATTTTATTTTTATTTGCATTTTATTAAGATTTTGTTATACTAATTTTACTTTACAGTTCCACCACTTTATATTGGCTTGGCAATTCAGCCCATAATTTACTTAATTCATCATAACCCGTTAGGATATTAACATTCTTTCACCTTTCACTAATCTGCTACTCTTCTTTTTCTACTTTCCTCACCTTTATAGCTCAGGCACCTTGTGTAAATTTCACATCCATTTATACTTACTCAATTTAATTTAATATTAATACAAATTATATATATATATATAATAGGTTGAGTTAATGTAACACAGTTCATTATTTCACTTGCCATGTAATTTATTAATTTATTTTATTATTACGAAAAATAATTATCTTTAGTTTTATAATTATATTTTCCCTTTAAATTTTGTGTGAAGACATATTCAGGTAGTGTATTAACTGTCAAACAAACCAGTCTAATAACGTAAGTAATCAAAGGAGTTGTTCAGAGCCGATAAATTTTGAGAGAAAGATTTACTGCCATCTGAATAGTAGTCAATCAAAGATGATCTAAAATTAATAAAAGAGGCGTATGGCCACAAAATTGAAGTGGGAAGAGTTCATATAATTATTTCTCGTATAATTAAAATGAACAACGTCCTCCAAATTATTCGAAAAACCATGGGGGTACCAAACATCAAAGACATAGGGAAAAGGATAAAAATGATAAGGAAATATTATATTGATTTTATATAAAGTCAATAAAGGACCTGGGAATCAGTTTAAGGATGATATTGAAGCTATAAGTAAGAGAAATGTTATGTATGCAAGCACTTGTTAATGCAGGAAAATATGTTGTTGGGGGGGATTTGAAAGCTAGAAATAAGAACATCAAGAAAATGTGGCAAAAGCATATCGTGTTAATCAGTTTACTTAATGAAATCGGTTTATTTCTCTGTTACTTTGTGCGCTAGTCTGTATATTGGCTATGTATTTCGTACTTCATTCCTCTATATCCATCTGTTTATTCCTCTGTATAGTGAGGAATAAAGTTTCTTATCCATATATTACATTCATTTCCTCTAATTATAATAGATATATTATATATCGTAATTTCTTTCGTTTCTTTACTCTATTTCTTCGCTCTGTTACTTATATGTCTTTACTCTTTTTTCTATATTTCTTCAAGCTATTACTTTTATATATATATATAGTCAAAGCAGGCATCTTTTCGTGTTATTAGACTCTTGGTACTCTTCTTTACGAGGCCGCACATCAACCATATTGAAATGCACATGCGTTAAATCTATTTTCTTTTTTAAAAAATTTAAAAGCATTTATATAAATTTAATTTGAAGCTCTTTCCTTAACGTTCTTACATTACCTTGATGATATTAATTTGATGATATTAATGATGTTGCTAGCAGAAAAAGCCGAAGAAAGGATTTATCTTAGAAATTTGTGTTTAAAAATTAGTTCGTTGAATTTTATTGTTGGGATAAAATCGTTGAATTCTATTTGATTTATATATATATATATATATTCAGGTCCCTGTTTTTTCTTAGGCTCAAGGCACCCTGAATTTTGAGGGAAAGATTTACTGCCATCTGAATAGTAGTCAATCAAATTTGATATCAGTATCAATTTTGATAGTTATTTTTTAAATATTTTTGATCGCAAGTTACGCATACATATCGGAAGCTGTGCGTTTTATACCAGCGTTTCCCAAATTTGGGGAAGTCGCAAGCATCTTAGAGGGAGTGGCCGCAATATGATACAGTTGAATATATAATGCATAAAAAATCATCTTCGTTCATAGTAAAAATGAAGGTTAAATCTCATATATGTTATTAACACTCGCTTCATTAACCAAATCACAAGACAAGGCCCTTTTCTCGCTCACATGCTATTATTTTTTGTTTCTACTTTTATCATAGTGTTGGTAGGTATAGTGGTGGTAAAAAAAATCTAAGATAAATGAATTTTTATTTGATATCTGTTCCGTATTTATATTTCTTACTACTTTTTAAAAATTTTATATAAAAATGCTTATTTATAATAAGATATTAGATATCGGGATATTTATCTGTTGGGATATTTATGTATTGCCCAATTTTAACCTCAATGTAGTTAATAATTTTACTCATAGAGAACGGTGTGGGGATTGCACAAATTCATTTAGCATTTTAGGAGATTGCAATATAACAAAAGTTTGAGAACCCCTGTTTTAGACATTAATTATTGAAAAAACATGAGCTTCATTGAGCTGGTTTTTCCTTTTTTTAATTTATATATATTTATTTACCCTTTTTTGAGAGAGAGAGAGAGAGAGAGAGAGAGAGAGAGAGAGAGAGAGAGAGAGAGAGAGAGAATTCACAAAATTGTTTTGTACGTGCTGACATCGTAATGTCTTATAATATGGGAAAACTGATAACCGGTGTTCCATATTTATTAGAGATTGATTCAAACTGCTCCAGCAGCCAGTTTGTATTACTAAATATACACACATACATATATGCTTTTTTTTTTCTCCTGTTGTTTATATACTGGTTGTGTGGGTGAAAGATTTGTGTCTTTTATATTAACTCAAACTGACAACTCAAACAGGAATTATACGTTCCATTGTAATTTAATAAAGATCAAATATCTGTCTCAAAGTAAAATATACAGTTTTTCTCAGTTAAGAGAATGTGAGTTTTGGGGGTAAGACCCGTCTTCTAAGGGGGGGGGAGGCAGACTTTGGGGAGGAAGAAACCTGTACAACAAATATTAGTCTATCCTGCCTCAGCAGGTGTCAAAGAAACAGCAACTAGCAGTCACAGTTAAAATATCTGCGCCACCTGGTGTGGCAGTTAGTAAACACCAAACGTATTCATTATTATTATTATTTTTTTTTTTTGATACAGAAATGTGAACACTGTATGGGACAACAATATATACAAAGGGGTGAGCACATACGGTACATGACTACGAAGGTGATTGTGCGAGCTGTATTTTTCCTCAAGTAAATTAAACATATACACATATATTGTGACTAACAGAATGACTATATACGAAGTGATACACTATATTGAACAAATATGTGACTTACCCTAAAAGGTTTGGCTTTAGGGTGTCACATAATTTTATATCAACAATTAAATGGCACTACAGAATTATGGACTTCGGGGAAAGGAGGAGGTTATCTAAGGGCAAAGTAACGACATAAAAAGGCCCCAATATTCCAATGTTAAAAAAAAATTGTAAGTTAAAAAAAAAAAAAAAAAAAAAAACAAACGTAAAATGTCGACAGAAAATGCACATGATAGTTGCATTTGAATAGCAAAGTGTATCTATCGTCTGACAAGTTATAGCCATCTCGATAATCTAGGCAG
Source organism: Mastigoproctus giganteus (assembly GCF_048544385.1). Taxonomy (NCBI): domain Eukaryota; kingdom Metazoa; phylum Arthropoda; class Arachnida; order Uropygi; family Thelyphonidae; genus Mastigoproctus; species Mastigoproctus giganteus. The sequence goes on along the minus strand of NC_143578.1, from coordinate 221,212,475 downwards.
ATGTTGAGCAATGTGAGAAAATCACCGGGAGGCAAAAAGACACTTTTACTCCTGCATATAACTTCAAAGGTTAAACAATTTTTCAAAAATTCAAATGAAAGTAAATAGATAAATCTTCTAAACGTATGTTCTATATAGAGTCTCAAAATATAAAAATATCTCTTCGCTTTAGCTATCTATAGCTAAAACTGTACATGAAGAAATGACATATGTACTTGAGTTACCGAATTTCAGACGAGGTAGGGGCATCACAATCTAAACCTAGCTGCCTAACAGAGTGGCAGAAAAGATTTACTTAATAGCAGAAGGTTGCGGAAAATCTTCCTATTATTTTAGATTGTCGTAGAAGCTTCTTACAAAATAATGACAAAGTGAGGGGGGGTATTGGGGCGAAGAATGCACGAACAAAGCAGCCATGGTGAAGAAAAGATATTTTAAATATATTAGAAAAATACGCATAAATAATTATAAGCTGCTCTGTAAACAAATATAATATAAAATGATTATTTTTCTTAATACGGAAGACAAATGGTTTTGTACACATAACACGTAATAACAGCAACAACAATTTTATATAACAAAACGTAAAAAGTACAAAATTTTGCTTTTCGCTTATCAGAAAAAAGAGTGTTGTAAAGAGGCTGATTTTCTTGTTATTGATTTTAACGTAAAGCACGTGTCATTTAACACACTGCAGAATTTATTTTAAACGCCCATCCCGGGATGAATTTCGAATATATAATTTTGGAAAATGCGAATTTAGTTAAAACTATTTTATTTAGTAGAGTGATTTCGAATAATGTTTTCTGCGATAAAAAAAATGCGAACTTTTCATTGGTTTATTATTACACGTGTGCAGCAGACGACAACTGCACGCTTGCTTTGACTACAAGTTTTACTCTCTGAGAAGCTAGTGACGTGTTGAAAGGGCTGCAGCAAATTAAGTGCAAATTAAGTAACGAAGGAAGAATACAGATTATAATACTTTTTCCGAATACGTTTAATATTGCAGAATGCTAAAGAAGAGGAATTAATCCTTCAGCAGAAACTGAATAATCAGGCAAGGTTTACTGAAAATTAAGGAAGTTGACAGTAAATGCTATTTTAGTAACCATTATTTGATATTTCATTATTATTTTGTAATTCGTATTAACCACTTAAAGAGACTATGTAATAAGTATAGTGCGAAAGCATCAATAATACATAGCCAAATCTGAATTAACAGAATGTTAGCAAAACGGCATCGTTTTAAGTTATATCTCATATTGTGAATACCTTCACAACGAGTTGCCACGATATTGCACTACTTCGAATAAGTAACGCTTCACCTGAGGAGAAGACTAATGTTACTTATTCTCAGATGGATACCACCACCCAGACGGCACCGTTTCAGGGCTATTTGGCCCACTTAAAGAGATTATATATATATATATATATATATATATATATATTTTTTTTTTTAGCGTAATCATATAGGAATTGATGATTGCATTATAGATTAAAATTTGTAAATTGTGTAAGTCCGTTAATGACTGAGTTTTGAACATAATGCGAACCAGAAGGATGAGTTTTGTTTGGAAAAATCCGTACTAATTTCACTAAAAGTGCAGAAATCATAATATTACTGAATGTTATTTATAAGGTACTTACTAATTGCAGGGCTTTTTAATTATAATTGCAAATAAGTCTTGAAAGGAAGCGAACTTATATTGGTAAAACAGAATAAGATACAACTTATATTGTTTCTATGTACTGTACCACATGTTTTAGGTTACTTAAAAGTTACGTAAAAATGCTGCTCATAGCAGCTACTGTGAACAACTTTTATTTTATTTAACTACCTGAACGAAGTTGACTTGGTTTAATTTCTTAACATATTGAGGATAAATTTAAAATTTTAGCATTATCAGAAGGTCTTGATACACTACTATTTGAAATGTTTTAATACTTAAATGTTTAAAATTAAGGGTAAAGAAAATAGGCCTCTTTAAGAACAGCTACAGAAACACAACCATTTTGAATAATAACTTTTGCTTTTCATGTCTTGGTTTTACTCGTATTTGTTACATTTTAGCAATTATAGATTTACATTACGCACTGACATAAACGCACACATTCAACAAGGCTTAGCCAAGTATGTTGGATATTTGTCAAATTAGCCGTATACATAACAGCACGCACACAATGCAATAAACAACAGTAGCATACAGCAATTAAATCATCTGAGAATATTTCTCGTTTTTTCAAAACAGCACATCGACATATTTCCTCCAAGGAAAGCTCGTATTTTCTTTTATAAAATAGTTTAAAGTTAGCACAGCAATTGTTTAACAGGTGCAAACATTAGCTTCTTAAGCAGAGATAAAATCTGAACATTCAACGGTATTTTAACATCAAACAACATTTGAAAAATAAAAGTTCTTAGTGTGAACCAGCCCATATGTGATGGAGCAAACTTCTAAAATATCAGGCGAAAAACACAACAATAACAGTTATGCTTGCACATACATACGGAGAGAAAGAGAGTATGAGCTATCTGCTCGGTTAGACATGTTACGAGTGAAGGTTTATGAAAGACGGTTACAGCCTATGATACACAGTTCACTGTCGGCATGTCAGTATTTGGTCATGAGCCCTAGTCACCAGGGGGCAGTATGTGCACATATCACCAGGGACGAGAGGCAGAACGCAAGTGACACAGTAGTATGCCTAAGTAAAATGAGTATGCGTATGAAGTTGACCAATTATGGCTGTACAAATGGCAACTTCCTATTGGCAAGGTTCTTAGGCACAAGATAAAAGTTACAAGAACAACTTTAGTACCATCTTGCAGAAAACTGGATGGTGAGATCTATTTCAAGGCGTACATTTCTCCCCCAAACGTTTCCTCTTTGCAGGGAAATTTAAGGGATTACTGTGAACTCGAACCTATAGCAGAACTCCCGCACCCACTAGGGCCTGGTCCAAATCCACCATTTCCATTCGGGGCACTTCGACCTTCCTTTTTAACTTTCTGTTTCAAATGTACCTTGGCGTGTCTCTTCTTTTCATCACTTCTCGCGAACTTACGGCCGCACATATCGCACGAGAACGGTTTCTCGCCCGTGTGTGTGCGGATGTGAGTGGTCAAGTGATCACTTCGACTGAAAGAACGCATGCAGATCCTGCACTGAAACGGTTTTTGACCTGTATGTATGCGTATGTGCCGCGTTAATTCGTCACTCCTGGAGAACCGTCTGTCACATAACTCTATAGGACAAGCATACGGACGCTCGTGCACTGGTGTCTTACTTGGCCGATTTGGATACTTTCTGGGTTTCACCGGAAGTAATTTTAGCGGAACAGGACTGTTCTGGTACGCCTGACTGAGTATTTCATGACCTTTGCTAGTAGCTTGGTTGTATTCGGCCAAATTGGCGGAGCCTTGCATCACAAAGGATCCCTCACCTTCTTGTTTCGGCACTGATTGGACGGTGGACGGGCCAGGTGCAAGAGTTACTGTTCCTAGCGTGCTGTATTCTGGCAATGTGGTTGTGGTTTGGAAACTGGACCACTGATATTTGGCGATGGAAGAAGGACGCTGGAATATCTCCTCTGCTCCAGGTCCCAAAAGTGATTGGGGTGCCAGGCCACTAGAAACGGCTACTAGTGCAGCAGCAGCTCCTTCTGGTGATGACACGCTGGCTATAGAAGATCCAGGCTGACTCGTACTGTACACTGGTGGCTGTTTCATGGCGAAGGTAGCTCCGGATGTTTCAAATTGAGATGGAGCACTGAACTGTAGCAGAAGTTCTTGCTGGGCTGGGTCGGTTGGGCTGCCGAGAGAGAATGTCTGTTCAGCTGCCGAAGGCTCGCTTACTGCTGTTTCAAATGGACTTGCAGCTGGAGAAGCTGAGTACTGTGACACCGAAGGGGCTGGTGAGGGTCCATGTTGTGTAGGGGAGCCAAGGGTCGCTGAAGGTTGATGTACAGATGTTCCTTGGGGTACTCCTTGTTGACTTGTAGTAGCTGTTGCCTGACCAAGGATGTTCAATACCGGAGAAAAAGACTTCTCTGGGCAAAACCAAGCACCAACTGAACTGTCAGTGGGGCCTTCGGCAGAGGTCACAGGTGTGGCGCTGGTGGTGAAAGTGCCGCGGTAGGTGATGCTCTGGCTAGTGCTCGTCTGTTGAGGAATGGTGCTAGGGAACATAGTCCCGTCAGACTTCTCTGGACCAGCTGCTTCGGCTGAAAATGAAGAAAAAAAAATTATACATGCAATTAGATACGTGAAAAGAACGTCATTGATAATATATGTAGATACACACACACACACACACACACACACACACACACACACACACACACACACACACACACACACACACACACACACACACAGCTCTACCATTAATATTAGGAAACTTCCTCCGTTGATAGTTGGTCACGTCCTACTCAAGAACCACGTGTCAGACAACTATAAATATGCTTATATGTCTTCGAGGAGACTGCAGTACGATTGTGAACGCAGGATGCTGCGATCGACGGAGTTAACAGACAGACATCCAGCGCAGAAGATTGCCATATAAGGTCGACGATTGATAATGATCCGAGAATGGAAGAGGACTGGTGCTGAAACCTTCACAAAACGAGTCGGAAATCTGCGAAGCTGTGAGACCTGACACGAGAGCGATACAAAACATCGTGCGCTCGTAAAGCAGATCGACATTGTCGTAGCACACAGGCCTTCAGTAAGACAAGTGGGATACTTGTCAGCACCAGTGCAATGCAGAGGATTCTACATGTTATGAGTTACCACGGTCGTGCAGCCGTCCACAAGTCACTATCATTCCAAGCTGTCTAATATAAATTTTCTGTTTATACTCCGGGACGACTACACGGTCAGAGGAGTTCACAAGGTAGACAGAATACAAGAAACAGAATCGTATTCAGCAGTGACGGGCTTGAACCCGGGTCACTCAAGGCACTTGTACTTATGCACCCACGCACCTGACCACTCGGCTACCGTTGCCCGCTGTATGGCCAGCCCACAGCTCTGATCTCAATTCTGTAGAGAACCTCTTTCATGAATTCAGTCGTCGGGTGCATGTGAAGTGCGACCACCCAAATAATGGAGTTGAACTGATTCGAAATGTGGAAAGTGTTGGAGGAGAGTTCCACGGAGATTAGAGGCTATAGGTTTCAGCACACATTATTAGATTTCCCGTAAATAAAAGCTAACTGTAGACATTCAGGTTTCCGGATATTAATGGTAGATTATAAATATGTCTGTATATATGTAAACAGTATTTTCTAATGAACAGATAATGCGGAAAGTAATAGTCCTGACTTTACTTAAAGTGACAGACTTAAATTAAAATATAAAATTTCGTTCAAATAATGTCCGAATTATTTTCTTCATATTAGCAATAAGCAGTACTGAATAATTATGAACTCATTAATTAGCCATCCTGTTTTGTGTAGGACTTTGCAGTTGAATTTATATATAATAGGTTGTTCAGAAATGACCTTTAAAAATTCAAGCTATTATTAAATATTATTTAGGTAATGTATGCATTCGATTATCAGATAACACATCACAGGGGTATACTATATTCAAGAAATATTTAGTTAAATCTCAACGCGTGATGCTCCCCTAATCGGTAGGATGAAGTGAATTTTTGGAGCAATTTTTACAAAGGGAAAGCGGGGGGGTAGTGTATGTGTATGTTAAGAATTTTCAGTTTGACTGTTGATTCTGGAAAGGTCCACATAAGAAAGGATAAATCCTGTTCTGAAAAGTTTTAGGACTTAAATTTCTTTCATCAAAACTATTATGCGAAATTAAATTTTCGTTAACAGGTTGTTTTTTATTATGTAGAAGAAAATGGTATTTGTAAGCTGTCTCCTTTTTTTTATAAGAAATGTCAGCATGAAGTTCATAGTTGTTATATTAAGAAAGTGGCCTGCTTTTATATTTAAATTAGCTATGTGTATTAATCCTAAAAGAGGCATGCGTAAAATCTATCGGCAAATGAACAGGAAATCACCCTCGTTTATAAGTGCAGTCTCCACTGAAGGCGGATAAGTCCCAAATAAAACTGAAACAAGTTCGGATGGTGGAATGGTACCAAGTGAAACAAGTATCCACTTCTGGGAAAGTGAGTACCTTATGGTTGGATCACTGCATATCTTTCAATGAAATGCATACAACTTGTTTAATATACTATAATTAATCAACTAGTATTGGAGCTTTTAATAGCTAATTTTTATTATTCGATATTTTAAACTAAATATCAAAAATTCATCAAAACACAGCCTGTTAAGAATGATCTGATTTTGCTTTGGACGTCATAACTATCATTATCTTCTAGCATTTTTTGTTTTATTTTTCTTCCTTTCCTATTCGAAAGTAAGAAAATAAACCGTGCTGAAAGGTAATTAATAAATGTATGGTGTTTGCGAATTTTTACAAAATGTTGAAATTATATTAAAAAAAAAAAAAAAAAAGTTACACTAAATTTCCGAACCAGTGACTTATGGAAACTACCATTTTAGATACCTTAGTAAACAAATCCAGATGCCAGAATTAGCCAAAGGGCCATCAGAAACGATGCTGTGAGTAAGCAGTGTTTTCTAGGATTGGCGCCAAAAGCTTGACAGATTGCATCAGGTAGTAACATTACGGAACTTCCACTAGATGGCAGTAATTGCAATGGGGGAGTTGTCCAGAGAATCAGCCATTATATGGTTTCGCCTGTAAGGAACGCTCACATCTTCGTCCCAGTCTGTAGCCGCCACAAAAATGATTGTAGTCGCTAAGCCTCGTTGGGACTTGTTACGTCTTACTTGCTGCTCGCGCCTCCCAATGGCCCCGTTGAACTCACGTGTCCAAAACTTTACCCCATACACTTCCTGTCTCTCAACTATTTCGTTAAGCCTAACGTAAGACAGTAACTTTAAGCCTCGTTGTATTCGAGTCACATCTGCTGGAAAAAACAAGATCCTTTCAGCCTGTGCTGCTTCCAGGGTGCTAGAACCAAGGGGTGCGGAAGGTAAAAGGGACTACAAGTCATAATACACGGACGTAGTATAAGAAGTTTTCGAAAATTTGTAAGATTACTAGGTTGCATGTTAGAGTCCGAAAGTTCCCGCTGCATCGCAAGAGCGATGCCCTCCTACGACTGTCGCCCACGTGCTGTCTGCACGCGCGACTCTTCAGCCCAGCCGATGGGTGGGGGTGGTTACCGAGTAAGACGACTACTGCATTCACATTCTACGGTGAGCACCATGAGAAGAAGAACCGGCGTCGGAAAGTTAGCGTATAAAGCGTGAAAGAATCCCGAAGTGACACCGGTACAGCACTGTGATATCTCAATTGATCGATTTATTTCTTTTAATATAGAATATATCAGTTATGCATAGTGAAGAGCGAGCGAGAAACAAAAAAAAAAAAAAAAAAAAGGCCAAATACGAAATCTGTTAACAACCAGAGCAGTCGATCATGTAGCATCGCTTAATACTTTGTTATTGTCCCTGTTCTCAAATTATTAACTGTGTAATGGTAAAATGACACACCAGAACTGTCTAGTCTACCTACGCTACAATTATCTTACGTAAGAATACAAGGTCAGCAGCCCCAGACTTATTAATTTTTATTTTATTTTTGCTATTTATCCTTGAATTCCAACGTTCCGGTTTCTTAACTGTCTGCAGTGCTGAAAAATGTCACCTTAGTAATTAAGGAATCTCCCCTTTCTTCATCGATGTGTGTTGGAAGTGGGCCTGTATATCCTGAAAACGTACTAAGGTAACGTCAAAAAGTCAAAATTCGTGATATTTGTTAAGAGAGAGCATTAGGGATTAAAGCGCAGATCAGTGTGATCAAAGTCTCTGAAGCAACCTATATAAAAAAATATAAACATAATCTAAACCAATCCAAATAAAACCAAGCTAAGCAAACAACAAAATAGGAGAAACAGCCTCGTCCTCCTTTCATTCATCAGAACCTGACAATTGTGAAATGAGATATTGTATTACTGTACTTTCCTATGATACCAACAGCTAAATGCGAACATATTAACACGTGATCGTTATATTTCTAAATAACATCCGTTTAAGATAAAAATAACCCGTAAAGAATAGTCTAATAGAATTATAATCATGTGCCTATACACAAGTCCATTTTGTGTATATTTTGTATAAAATATATACAAAATGGAGGAGGGATATATATAAATTATACCCCATCTTTACCTATTAAACTACATTTAGTGTATTTATTTATACACATTTTTAATTTGTATGTACTGTCATAAAAATGGCGGAATAATAAAAAAAATAACTACTGTTAATGGTATGAATTCAGGTGCCTTATTGCTCTCCCATGAGATGGGTTGCCATCGAAACCACTGGTAACTCGGTGGTGTAATCAAATAGCAAATAAAAGACAATGCAGTAATATTTTTCGAAAAGACTGCTCTTGCTGCACAAAGTTTCAGAAATTATTGACGTTAGAGGAAAGTTATTTTTCACTGTGTAATTCCAGTTTGTCATTAACATTCAGTACTAAGTTAATGACCATGTTAGTCAAGTATAGAATGTTAGTATAATAAAATAACTTATGTGCTACTGTTGTTAATACTGATACTGTAAATATGTAATAGCTTTTAATTAATATAGGTTTTATTTATTTGTATATTAACTTTAAATATTCTAAAGATAAAATGCAGTTTTTTTTAAAATAAAAAATCCTTTACGAAGCTTTTATTTTCTACTAATGAAAAGCCCTTTTAGCTTGGAGATGTAGTGCAGTGTGAAGGAAAATGATTTCTAAAATTGTAAGATAAAAGAAATACCGTTTAAAGAAATTTTACTCACTTGGCTGAAAATTAAAGAGAATACAACAACAACAATAATAAATCCGAATATACAAGAGCTGGACAAAAGGATGGAGACACCTGGGATAAGAGTTAAGTATGCACTAATATGGTGTTGGACCACTCTTTGCTTTTAGAACAGCATGAATTCTACGTGGACTAAATTCAAATAAATCTTGAACTGTCTTAAGAGGAATATTGGACAGTTCTTCATGGAGGAACTTTTCAAGCACTCTCCTCTCTCTCTCTCACTTCTCACTCTCCTCTCCAAATATGTCACAATGGCTTAATAACGTTTGAGTCTGTTGATTGGAGCCATGGGAGATGCTCATCCTCAGTTTCATGCTCCTCAAATAAAGATTGAACACGTCTGTGTGATGTAGCATTATCATCTCGAAACATGGCATTTTTTATGGGAAATATTGTTTACATCTCGAAACATGGCATTTTTTATGGGAAATATTGTTTACACCATTGGATGAACTTGGTCACTCGGAATATCAAGGTAATCAGTGGCAGTAATTCGCCCGTTCAGGGTGAATTACTGATTGCCTTGATATTACTGCAAAGTTCTCGCCTAAATGTTTTGTTATAAAGTCGATTGCTGAGGTTTTGTTAAGTTCTGCAGTATTTTTGAGGCAGCAGTTTTATGTTTTCGGGCTACAATCCTTTTCAGTGTCCAGTGGTCTCTCTCAGTCAGATTCGATTTTCTGGCTCAATTCGTCCTTATCAGATTTAGTTTTTCCATACTTGGTGAATGTAGACATCACTTTCGATACAGTTGCCCTGGATACATTAAACAAATCAGCAGTTTTAGTCATCAATGCCCCAGCTAAACGTGCACCAATAATTTGACCTCTTTGGAATTCAGAGTTCGGTCATTTTCTTCATGTACCTTTTTATATCACCTCTAAATCATTAGCTTTTATCGTCTTACCTTCTCAGTACTACCTGCTAGAAACAACAACTTCACAGCATGTTCATGAATACGTCATATATACATTAAAAAAAAACTACTACTTTCATATCAGGTGGTTCCATTATTTTGTTCAATCCTGTCAATCTTTACATGAAAAGATGTTAAGTATGGTAGGTTTCTGTAAAATGCACCAGCTAAACAGGACAAAATTATTGTAAACAGTGTTCAGTATCTTTCAACAAAGTTATTTCAGTTTAAAGCGGTGGTTATATGGTAAGGTATCAGTGAAGCTGAGTTAAAAGCACATATACATATCTGTAGGTATGTAGATATGATAACCATCTTTTTTAGTTTTTTTCCATTAAGAACTTCGTTTAGCTTCAGTTTCTGCTGGTTTTAGTTCAGCACTAGTTAGAACATTAATTTCCCTGTAATTACAGTAACTGTTTATTGTGTAATAAAAGCCATATGAAAAAAACAAAGTGAATATCTCTCATCCCCCCCAGTGTACTTTAAGTTAAGCATTGCACAAGAAATTCGGCCATTCTGATAGAAGGTCGTACAGAAGGCTGAAAAATCGCTGTTGCAAATCTCAAACACCTGTGGTCCACATTATTAATTAATTCAAGTGAAACAGCGAAATTCATAGCTGCCATAATATTATTTTGTGATTTTATAATAAGTTATAATAGTGATACAATTTTATTATAAGATACAAAAGGGTATAGATGATCTTTTTAAAATTTTAGTGTAAAATGCGCCCAATGTCAGCTTTTCTCCGTACTGTTATTTACGAAACTAAGCTAGGGGCCAAAGAATAATGTCATCGCAGTTTTAGGGTAGATAGAGAATGATGCTCATTAAAGTTTGCTCTTTTTGTTTTACTTGTTTAATTATATTCGGCCTCCTTAACAGCCAAGGTTAATCTCATCGCATGAAATATTTTTTTAATGTTGTGAAATACTGGTGAAATCGGCAATTATATATAATACGTGTATAGAGGGTGTGTCAAAATTTACCGAACTTGACCATATACATGGTTATATAATGCTACAGTATATTTCGCTTATTTTTAGGTTTATTTGTTGTGTGAACTGCTTTGTCAAATTTGAGCAGATATTTTTAAATTTGATGTTAAAATTCATCCAGGTATTGCTGTTTAGATTTTATAATGTCTAAATTTAAGTTTTGTTTAATCAACTGCTTTTTCTCTCAACAGCAATATTGTTTTCCTTCCTCGGTTTACTCTAAAAATGTCACTGTTCTATTTCTCAAAACGAAACAAATTTTATTTGAAGAAAATCAAAAAATAATCACAGGGGTTATAAGCAAGAGGAGAAGCAAACTAATCTTGTACAGCTGAATGCGTGCACGAACATCACATTCAACCGGGTTTTTTTTTCTTTTTTCAAATAAAATCGGTTTAAGTTCGTTTCAGAAGTATATCAATAATGTAAACTAAACCCAGAACGGGTAAGGGAACAGCTTTGCCATTGAGTAAGGTGACGTTGATTAGACAAATTTTAAATTTAGAAGTCGTAAAATATAAACGGTAATATTTTATCATTTATAATATTAAAATTTTTTAAAATATTGCAGCGTTTATATAACCACTTATATGGCCAAGTTCTTCCAATCACCTTACTTTTTCTTCCTCTAGACTTGAAAACGATTATCCACAAGGATTTCGAAACATCGTCATAATTATCTAGTAAATGTTGGATTATTGGAATGTTTTCTGTAAAGTTTTCTTTCCAGCTTGTTTCAATAAACTCGATCAGTTTTTGCCGTTAAAAATTTATGTGGTGTGCAGTGTTTTTTAATCTCTTATTACAACTAGTCAAATTCCCATGTATGTCTTTCTCCCAAGAAATTAGATTGTCTTGTTACATTTTAATAAATCATACTATTTATTATATCAGAGCATACGTGAGTTTCGCTTTATATAAATTAGATATTCACTAGCTTAAATACGAAATTTTAGGTTTCTCCATAAAGCAATTAGCAATATTGTGAAATATATTTAGGAACAAGGTTTTTTATTGAAGAAATTCTTTCCATATAATATTCCTAGCAGTAGCTGCTTGCCAGTACAATAGAGAGGATTATCATAAAAGTTTTTTATGATAATCCTCTCCCACACCATTAGGTTTTCCACTTTGGACAATACACTTGAATATCTGCAGGCACTGTAGTTAGAAATTGTTGAGAACTCATAAGTAAGAAATTCAGAATAATTGCACTAGAATACTTAGGATATAGATTCGTTTTTTTTTTTTTTTTTTTTCTCAAATCGAAGATAATGTCAGTTATTAGAAGTGGAAAACTCATAGAATTTTAAAGGAAAAGAAATATGATCCCTTTAACTTTCCTTACACAATCTGTTAAGGAGTTTTCGCCTGGATTATCTCTGGCTATCCCATCCATTTCTTCAATGAATATAGTCAACCTCTCTGCCTCCGCGTACTTTGGAAGATAATTTATTCCGCTATGCATTTACGCAGCCCGAAGACAACCTTCGTGAGCTCCAGTTTTCTGTTACTCCCTAAGCTTCTATGTTTGTATCTCTTGGTTCTTCTGTCGTCTGCTAGTGAGAGGATACTTCCCTCATTCATTTTACTGATTCCCTTCAGGGCATTGAACACCTCAGTCAGAACCTACCCCCATCCAAGAAGTCTAGTTTCCAAGCTTTTACCACACTTATGCTGTTTCCAGTACGGACAGCGTTTAGCGCTTTGCTTTAGATGCGCTCTCCAGACCTGATATGTAGTATTCAGAGTGTGGTATCATCGTCTCTTTCTTTTTATTATTATTATTAGTAGTAACGTTTATTAAGCTTGCTTTGTTCCCTGGATAGCCATCTGGCTAGAGGAACATTCATAAAAAAGTTGAAAAGATTATTGGAATTAGGGGTATTAGATACGACAAGCATTTACAGGGAAATAATTAAGTTGAGTTTAACAGTTGAAACTGTGTAGTCGGTTCCTACCTGCCCAGGCACTCCCCAAAATTCAGGCACTGCTCCGTCTTGGAGTCGACCTTCAGAAATTAGCTACCGACTACAAATGCCGTCACATGCTCCTCGAGTGGATTCCATCTGTGGAACTGGGATAATTTCCTCCATATGACGTTTAGTCCTCATTTTTCATTATTATAATTTACATGTTTGTAACTCATAATTTTCATGTAACGGTTTTTTTTTTTTTTTTTTGCCAATTAATTTCATTTATAATTTCATTTATAATGTAAAACTCCTGGCCATGTCGCCGTGTTGAGTATTATTGTCTCTAGTACATGTCCTGTACTTATTAGCAATAAAGAATTTATTTATTTATAGTTTTTGACAATTACAGTTATTATTAGAAAGGTCAAATATAGGCTGATCTTTTAAAAATATTTTATAGTGTGTTTAAAATTTTTACGTAATCTATGTACTTTGTAGTGCACTGTTTATTTCCTTAGTTTCTTATTAAACTTCTTTATGATCTTCGTTTTTGAGGCGGCATCTGATCAACAAGAGAGATAAGATAAGTTGGATTGCGGTGTTGTCAAAACTCTAATACTGTACGTAGAGAAATAATGACATCCTTTTGGTTACTTTTCAAAGGTTCGATAAATCAGAGGGTTCTGCAAATGTTTTGTTATTAATTTTTTATTGTATACCTAATTATTGTTTTTAAATGTACCACGGGTTTCGGAAAGAAAAATTGAATTTGTGTAGGAGTTCTGCGGCCGGGAAATGGTTAAAGAGTATTGCTATAAATCATGGATAGGAGGACACCATACGCCTTCCTTGGTGACTGTTTATACTATATTGCAGGGGTGGCCAACGAGTCGATCGCGGATTTAATTTCGGTTGATTAAGACGAATTTTAAATATACAATCATCTCTCGATTTGTGCACCTTGTGCAATGAAATTTGAGATGGTAGATCGCGGCACATTTTGAAGGAAAAAGTAGATCGCATCACAAATTAAGTTGGCCACTCCTGCTATATTATAATCTTTGCTTACGGTTTGCTCGCCTTGAACCACATTTAATCCCCCCCCCCCTGTTTTAAACAGTAGTTTCCATTTTTTAGACTATATTTGTACCCTTTTCAAAATCACTTTGAAGCAACATAGACTAATTTTGTGGTAACACACCCTTCCAAGCTTGAAATTAGCAGCAAACTTTGACAGCTTCCCTTTTATACCTTTGTTAGTGTGTCATTAAGGATGAAGAATAACAGAAAGTAGCTAGAGTATTTAATTAATATAATCGTGTTTTCTTTATCTTGTAAACTCATCTGACCCTATGTTGCTATCCCTCTGTATAAACAGAAAATTTATTTTATTTAAAAGGTACAGTTTTTGATAAAGTCTCAGTTAGTTATATTTTAAGTTCGCCTCTTATTCTATTACGATTGGATTTCTCTACTTCAGAGACTCATTTTTCCCTGCTCTAAGACTTCCTGTTTGTAATCCAGCTTTTCAACTTTGAACATACCTAATACTCACTTAAATTTAATAACAATTAATATGGTTCTCTTATGCTCATATTCTTTTACTGTGATCATATTCTTTTACTATAGTACTAGTATCGAAATCTGTTAATTTTGAATTATAAATAATTTGAATAATTTAGTATGAGGCAATTTAGAATTTAAAAGAAAAACAAAATCAAAGAATAACAGTATTATTTAGAATTACGTATTACTCTTCAAATCTGGTATGAGCCAACATGGCATAAAGACATTCACTTTCTCCTTTTTTTTTAATGTTTTATTATTTTTTTCCTTCTATCAAATTTGATCTCAATATCTGAGCGCCAGATCACAGGTTATTTGATTTTCAAATTAATTTTAAATTTGTAAACTAAAACTTCAAACAGGTTACAAGCTTTTAAAGGACGGGGTGTTTAATATGAATGTTCGAAAAAGAATAATGCAGTACTGAGATAAATGTAGTATTTCTACTTGAGGGGAAATTTTGACTTGTATAGAGCTCTGATACTATTAACAGAATAATGCAGCTGTGTGAATAATGTAGCAAAAATAAATATAAAAACTTTCTTATCTTTTGTCAAAGATTACTAATGTTTTTAACTTAAATGCTTATATGTTGTTAAGTACCGTATATTAATTAAATAATTGATTTCGTGCAAGGATACTTGCTTCAAAGAGAATTAGAAATGTTTGTAACAGATTTCATTCTTTTTATAGAGCAGTTTAAATGTTTTGCCGACACTCATTTTGTCAGTGGTTCTGCATTTTAATCCTGTCCAGTAACAAGAATAATAAAATAAGTATTGAACCTTTACCAGCAAAAATATAACGGTTGAGAAATTTCAGATGTATAATTTATTCGGTTTAATAGCTAGCAGTAATTATTTATTTAATGACATTGAAATCTCAAGAAATTCTACAGGTTGTATGCGAAATATAAAAATCGCATTATTATATACTGGTATGATAAAAAAAATCAAAAAAAAAATCTCGCAATTTAAATGATGAGGTCAAAGTCCCACGAACTATGTGGCCAATGGAGACCTGAACAAATGTTACTTTAATCGCTTTTTGCCTCGCATGAAGAAGTTACAGGAGGGAAAAAATAACGGCATATGGATTTTTTTTCTGTCATCTAAGTATGAACTGTAAATTGCTATATGCAGAACTCATTTATACTTCATGAACGGCAGTGAAACGCAACAGGTGTGCTCCCCCAATCTCCCTCCCTCCCTCTGTCGTGTCTGTCTCAATGGCTGTACGCCAAAACGAGCTTTCTTTTTTTTTTTTCTCTCTTGCATGTCCTTCAAACTCACTCGGCTATTTTTGAGTACATTTTAACCTAATCTCTTTCTTTATTAAAGTTTAATTTCATATTTCCAGTGAGACGACAAATCTGTTAATAATGTACTTACTGTAGCCAGATCCACCTAGCGGCCGGTAGAAAGAAGAGAACGCTGTATCCGGCGTCCCACATCGCAGATGGGAACGAGAACTCACGGCTGTAAGCCACTGGGCGGACAGCGGATCCCGAGGCGGTCCTAGGATCTCGTGCCTGCAAAGGTAGTGAGGAATCTTCCCTTCAGCCGGACTATCCCGGTATACAGGTGTAGCAGCAGGCGCGAGCGGCATCAGAAACGGAACGGTGATCATGGGTCTCGACGTACCGGGCACTGACATCCCGGATTACTAAAATCTGCTTTCTTGAGCAGCGTCTTTCTGTCCAGGTAGGCGACTATCGCCACCTTCCGCCCAATCGCTTGCCCACAGAAGACGTCAGCTCAGCGTTTGTGGTCTCATATGTGAACGCCCCGCCTGTTAAAAAAGTCACACTGTTGTGCTTCATGTTCATTGGTCAAAGACTAGGTGGGCAAACTCCTCCCCACCCTCTCTAAATATGGAGTGACGCCACTTGTTCATGCAGTTCTATTTGACCGGCCGACATCAACAGTAAACTAGCTCATATGATGTTTCGGTGTGTCATCCACACTCGTTGGCAGTGGCCATAAATGGGAGCTTCAAAACTCTAACATTGAAACTGAGTTACATATAATGCAATGTAACAGGTGTCCCTCAGTCATTCACCTCTCCGAGTAATATTTTAAAACTGACAGCTGATCCCCATTGATCTACCTTGCGGAAAATTATCGTTGAGACAGCCTTAATAATCGCACTGCACGAAGTGAATATCTATAAATAGCACGTTCATCAGCAATATTTATACTCGATAAATGATACCATACTCATATGGTAGCAGTTTAATACTTTATGTTCTCTCTCTCTCTCTCTCTCTCTCTCTCTCTCTCTCTCTCTCTCTCTCTCTCTCTCTCTCTCTCTCAGTAATTTAAATAGGTCCCTTAATTGTTTGCAGTGTAGGGTCCATAGAAATTCCAGAAGAAATAGAAATGGAAGATGAGTTGAACAGGTACTTCTTAACCATATTTACAATCGAAATATAGCTCTAATCTTTGGGGAATGTTAAGGAGTCAGATTGGTGTAAAATAAGTGATATAGTAACAGGCACTGCCCTAGGGATTTTGGCAACCCTAGGCGGAAAAGTATCCGAAGGGCGCCCTTGAGATACTTTTATTAAATATTATAATAAAAATTTTGAATTTCGGTGCCCCCAGACGTTGGTAACGGCTGGGGATGCCGAAACAGTAAGCCCTGCTTACCAGTCTTACCGTGTTCCGCCGGCCCTGCATCATAATCTCAAAAAAGCGTTTGTTATAAAAGCTAGTCTGCGCGGATAGCACAGAGGTATCGTCACCATCCTCCCCACACCGGGGTGGAAAAGGCCCGGGTTCGAATCCTGTCGATTGGCTTTTTTTCACTCTGTGGCTGAGTTAGTCGGTCTCAGATAGCAAGTTCCCCCACAGAAACTGGGGTTTTTCGTCCAGCAAAACAGGCAAATCGACCAGAGAATACACGCAATATACAGACACAAAACACATGGGTAAATGTAATCAATTACAGGTGACCCTAATAATTAATTTTTTTTGTTAGAAAAGCTAGAGATTAAGGGAGGATAATACTGCAGGGAAGGATGTGTACATTAAGTTAAAATTAATAAAGCTGCATGTGAATATATCAGACTGTTAGTAATGTTAATGAGAGTCATTAGACTCCAAGAAAATTCTCTTGGACCGAGAAGTGCTTTTATCTCCTCAGTCCACAGAGGTAGCATTAAAGATGAGTTGGACATTATAGGCCAGGTTTGACTTCTGTATTAGGGAGGAGTCTATAGTTAACCCATCTCGAAAATAGTGATATCTTGAATAGATCCCAACGTGGTTCATTAAGAAGTAATGCCTGCCCAGTCTGCTAAATTGCTATGATGTAGGTAACTAAACAGTTTGCTCGGAACATTTGGAGTTACAAAAAAGTTTTTATTAAAGCTTTTGTAACTCCAACTCCAAAGTTGGAATTATCGGTACGATCCTATTCAGACCGCAGTAAGATCGTATTCATGGCTAAAAGATAGACGATAGAGAGTTTTCATAATATGGTTAGACTTCAGGTTAGACTAGTGTCATAAAAAGTTACACTTCCGTTTGGACTAATGTAACAAGTGGAGTACCTCCAGGCTCGGTGTTGGATCTTCACCTATCTCAAATTTTCATAAAAGATATATACATGGATTTCCAAGGGAAGCTGTCAAAGTTTGGTGATGATATGAAGGTGAGAAGGGTGGTTAAAAATTCGAGTCAGGCCATGTTCCCTGGCTATTTCTGTATCACAGAAATACGAAAGGTATTAAAACCTGTAGTATATAGTACCGAGCAGGAGTTGAAGGCTAAGAAGACAGAAGATACTTGTTGACATCAGACTTGAATTTCAATGGATTGTAATTTTTGGAAATTCATGTGAAGGAAGGTTGTTCCAAAAAGCAGAAGTAGAAGCGATAAATGCGGAAGATAAAACATATCGGTTCTGTAAGGTTGGAGTTGGACAGTGAATGGATGCTGACTGTTTGCGGCACTGGTTTGTAAGAGAAAACGTACTGATGTCAATACAGAAAGAATAGCATCCATGGAGGCATCTGTAAAAAAGGCACGCAGCAGTAAGTGGATGTCTATAAGAAAGAAAATGGTGAGACGTTGTAAGTGATGAGTCGTTAACACTGCTGTTTGACACTTCTGTAATGCAGTGAGTTGAGAATAGTATTGTGGAAACCTCTTGGCTCGCCCATACAGATTTCCGAAATTTCCACATGTTGTTTAGTATAATGTAACATGCTAGAATGTTTTGAATCAGCAACCGAAAGTAAGACCGAGAAGCTGAACTACGTTAATGAATTAGCCAGTTTAGTTCAGAGGTTTCCAATCTTTTATCATTTCTCAATACATAGATGAAAATTTCATCTATGGCAATTAATAAAAAGAAAAGGAATTGTGGCGACTCGACGACTGTTGCGATCTCAGCATTGGGATCTCTGGCTACTTTCACTCACAGAAGTCATGTTGAGAGCGTATCCTGCTTTGGTCAGTAAAGTCACAATATTTAATATATATAACATCTTAATACCTTAATATTTAATGTCAGTATCTGGTGTCCAGATATTACATACTTTTCTCAATCCATAGTCCCAGTTTCTCTCAATGAATGCCTTAATATCTGCTAGATGATGTATGAAAGACCACGAAATCTGGTAGTATTATGCTAGAGATGAGAACAAAATACAATAGTGGTACACAAAACAGAAATCGGGCATTTATATAGTGTCATTTTCTTGACTATATAAATATCCGACTATGGGTTCATTTATGGAAAACTAGAGTTAAAGAGACAGTCTGACTTCTTGGTCAGACTGTCTCATTAACCCAGTTGTTGTTGTTGTTCTGTATTGGGTTTTAGGCGCATCACAGATTCAGACCATATTCTTCCGATGTGTATTACATCTACAAGTGCGCATTCATGTTGTGCGGACTGATAAACTCGAAATAACTCATGGGAGAACCCTACTTCGTCCGCCTGAATGTTTTTTCAGCCCATATATACTACAGTTCTGTTTGTTGACCTGCCTTCAAATTGAAATTGGACTCTTTCGACATAGTGTGACATTCCTGGAAACTCGGTTTTTTTCGTCCAGAACAGAAAATCGACCACAGAATACACGCAATTTACAGGAATGTTATATGCGGCGCTGTGGCCTAAATTGCTGAAACCATACAACTCCTGAAACCATAATGCGCCTAAAACCATACAACGACCAGCGAAATTTTGATTGCCTTAAATGAGCTTGGTTTTACTTTAATAAAATCTAGTCCTTTAATCTGTAGGTTTACGGTTTTGAACCAGCTGGAGTTTAGCAGAAGGAAACAATTGGAGTTCCTGAGCAAGATGCTCCTGATACTTATTCGACTAACATTCGTGTCTGACAACGGTTTCATGTATATTTAAGAACATGTAATTAATAATTATTATGTTAACGGTTTCCAAGCGTTACTTATATCCTATAAGTGTATTATGGCTGAAGAAGCGGGCCTATTTGCAAACGGGAATAGCTCGGATGGACTCTACTCCCTCCTTCGAGATCGGTTAATTCGATTGAAGAGGAATTTGGGAATTCCTCCAGTCATAGACGAAAATAAAACCAAGACCTCTCAAAACGATTGACAAGTGGCGAAACCACTATACTGCCACAGAGGACTATATTAGCAATAAGTAGCACTTGCTGTAGCTTCAGCCTGCATTTTAACTGAAAGGTTAGGTTATTAAGCGAGAATGTAACTGAGGCTAGGAGGCGTTAGTATATTGTGTTTGTAACTGCGTGTATTCTTCGTCGGTTAGACGAAATTGTTTTTCTTGGTAGATGAAAAACTAGAGTTTCAGAATTAAAAAACTGTGCAAACCTCGCCTGAGACCGAGTAACTCAACCATATTGTGAAAAAAGCTCATGAAAATTTCTCGCGTCATTCATGGGATTCAAACTGAGGGCTTTTTTCACCTGGGGTGGAAGGACGTTGATTATGACTACTGTGCTACACATGAGAGCAATTTAATTCTTCCTGTTAAATTACAATTGATAATCTTCAACTCGAAACAAAAACAAGTTTCGGAACTATTATCACAAATGCTTCAAATTATAGCGCGATTTGTTCAGCCTACAGAATGTCAAGTATGGTGATATATAAATTCCTCCTAGAACACGAGGAAGGATGAATTCTGAAAAGAGCGTGTTTAATGAAACTGGCTTTACATAGTGAAAGGGATGTTGTGTTCCAATACTACTATCAGATACCCTACCTCTGATTCAGACCTACCCTAAGATCAAACTGGGAGAAAGATTTACTTTTTAAAAGTATCGATTATATAAATTTCAATTTATTGAAAGGGTTCAGCCCACCCATTTTTCTAGCTATTTACAAGACGTTTTATACATATCAAATATATCATCTTTGAATAATATTATTTCCTCAGCCTGAATTTGTGATCAGTCAAAAATTTTCAAGCAGTTAGGGAAGAAATTTTCCTTCACCCCGTAATTTAAGAATTTTGATCGTCCGATACACGTAACCCATGATCCCTCTATTGTGCAATTTTCAGAATATTCAGTTAGTATTCTAAAAAAAAGGTCGCATGATGGAAGGAGGTAATATTTTTCTGCATCAGCCAAAAATAGGTAATAAAAATTCATATAAAAGAGAATATTCATACTGTTCCCATTCCTACAACGTAATTCATCTATTTCTGCTTTAAACTTAGTCAGACTTACTGCTTGAACCACGCTGGGATGCAACTTATTCCAGTGTTTGACAACTCGCTGCCCATAGGTGAACTCAATGAGATCCAATCTTCTGTTATTCCCTGCAATTTCATATTTGTGTTCCCTGGTTCGTGTCTCACGCACGACGGAGAACAGAACTTCCTCATTTTTATTCAATTCTTCAGTGCTTTATACATATAAGATCTCCCCTTAGATGTCTGGTTTTCAAACTTTGCAGTCCACACCTTGTACATTCGCTTTGCCTTTCTCTGAACCTTCTCCAGAAGTTGTATTTTTTACTTGCGGTCTCCAGACCTGAATACAGTATTCGAAATGCGAATTTGGAATATAAATTTAGTAATGGCTTATTAACTATGCCAAGCGTGCTATGCAGTGTTGTGCTGTAAATTTTTTAAAAAAAGTGTTCTTACTCTGAAAGACTTTTAGCAAAGAGTCATCTTTGGTTAAAATAGCCTGATAATTTTTACTAAACCTTTTTTTCTTTCTTTCTTATTTTTCCCCCATTTTTTTTTTTACCGGGCGGCTCGAATAATCCCAAAATTTAACAAGGCACTCGTACTAGCTTTCCCGAGTCCTCTTCATCAAAGCCCTATGTGAAAGTGTCATTCATTTAATGGTGATTAAAAAAAAATTACAATAAATTTCGGTACTTTTTATCTTCAAGAAGCAATATCTTCAATACTTTGAAAACTTTTAATGATTGATGGCTTGGTATTTATTATTATCATTTTAAAAAAATAATATTTATATATATATATATATATATATATATATAATATAAAAAATGTATAACCTTAACCAGCGAGTTTTTGATTGTGTGAATTACTTGTTATATCTTCTAAAGAACAAAATTCTCAAAATTACAAAGTTCGACGAACTAGTCATAAAAATAGCATTGCATTCTTGAGCAAGAGCAACGGAGATTGGAAGAAAAATTTGTCCACCAATGTTTACGAGCATTTATCCACTGTTCACGTGAAATTTCAACCACAGGAGGTTGCTCTTCAGGATAGCACAGCGGCTGTACTCAAAATCTGCAACATTAAGCTCGTTTAATAGACAGAAGGAAGGAAATATGTATGTGCACAGCTGTCACTCTTATTTTCTTAGAATTAGCTCTTGGTGAACTAACGCGGTTGAGTGGATTTTCCAACACATTAGAATGCTTTTTATAAAGTCGTATTTGATAGATCTAGTTTCAGAATGATTTCCTACAAATGGAGATAATAAAAACGGCCAGGTAAACCATTTCATTTAAAATTTCAGAAAAACTAGGATGTTTGTGTTCCGAAAGAAAAACGTCTTACGAACACGAAACAAATCCCGGAAAACCGGTCACCTAATTTTACTGTTGTTGTTATAGTTGGGTTTTAGGAGCATTAGCGACTAAGGCCATATTGCTCCGTGTATATTCTCTGTAAATTGCATTATAAAGTCGATATTCTGTTTGCTGGACGAAAAACCATGCTACCCTCGCCTAAACTAACTCAGCCATGTTGTGAAAAAGGCCCGTAATAATTCCTCACGTTATCGGCGGGATTCGAACTCGGGTCTTTTCCGCCCGGTGTACGAAGGGCGGCGATTCTACCCACGAGGGCCATGTTACTGTAAATCCGTGTTATAAATGGGTTAGGTGTAAGTAACAATCAGTTAGGAACATAACTTTCAAAGGGTAGCGGTACCCTCAGAATGATCGCTCTAGTAAGGGACTTTATGTGAGAATTGTTTAAATTAATTAATTTGAACGTAACTAGTATTTTACCGAAGAATATGTGCGACCTCCCGTATTATTTATTCCGTTCATTTCTCCCTGCTGTTTGTTCAGTTTTGTGTGAGTTTATTGAAAGCAATTAAAAGTAAAAAAAAATTACAGAAATAGCTGTGTATTTTTATGTTCTTTCTGTCTCAACCGCTTCTCATCAGTCTATTTTTTAGTAACTCCATTGTATAATTACTCTAATCTGTTCATTCCATGTTTTATTTGCCTGTGGTTGTAATGGTGCAGTGTTCTTCGCAAATGCTTTGTGTAACAGACGTTGGCTGTGGTTCGTATTCATGTAACTGCTAAATATTTCATTTAATAAATTGACTTTTTTTTTTAAACTGAGTGAATCTATTAAAAACAGAGCTTCTGTGATACACACACACACACACACACACACACACACACACACACACACACACACACACACACACACACACACACACACACACACACACACGTGTGTGTGTGTGTGGGGGGGGGGTTGTGTTTATAAAAAAAAAAAAAAAAACTTTGATATTAACGTTTGTAGTTAGGTGCCTGGTAATATTAAAATATAATTCCCGAAACATGCGAACAGTTAAATACTTATTTTTTTATAAATTAAGAGGACACTAAAATAATAGTAAGACAGTAAAAAAAAAAAATAATAATAATAATACCGTTTCGAACTTTCTTTCGCGAATTACCGGTTGGGAAATGCTGTAATAGAATATCGGGTTTCGTCAGTTAAATTTTCCCCGTTGTTATATTTCGCTATTGTACCCTCAAAGTTGGAAGCAATAATTTACTTTCGTTTTTCATTTCTCTCTCTCTCTCTGACTGCTGGCTGGCTATTGGATTATTCGATATTCTCTCGTCTCGTGGGGCTGTATATCCTTAGTGTCTGACTCTTCATCCTACCACCCACATTCTGTCTCACCTAAATGCACTCACTCCCTTTATGGTTTTCTTTTAGCCCCCCCATCTGAGACTAGGGCGACCGAGACTTTATACCCCTTATATTTCCATCTCCCATGTTCCACCTTTAGTTTTGACGTTTATATTCTTCAGATTTATAGCTGTTCCATCCTTCCTAGGCACAAACTGTTCCAACTGCCATCCATGACTAAGAGATAGGTTAAAGCTCAAGGTAGATTAGGACAGCATTGGTTAGAAAAGTAGTCATGTGTCACGAGGTATATCCTCTCTGTATTTTTATAATATTCTTTGATTGTAAAGAACAATGTAAAGATATTTGGTATTTTTGTTCAGTTATAAAAATGATCCTTTTCTTTCTGCTGAAGAATTTCGAAAGATATTACTATTAAAATTTTACTGATGTAATATTTCTGATACATATCTTCTTCAAAGAGAGCATTAAATAACGGTGGAACTAGCGCTATTGCGACGGTGTTAGAAAATAAAGCTAAATTTTAATATAATGTTTCCAAAAAGTTTGAAAGACGAATGATAAATTAAATACAGTAAATATACGTTCGTGACTTAGATGTATGGTGGGTTTGCCACTAATTACTCAGTCCAAACTTTTACAAATTTTATAATCATTGAAGAAATTGTCATTCTTCTTTTTCA
Organism: Mastigoproctus giganteus; assembly: GCF_048544385.1. Taxonomy (NCBI): domain Eukaryota; kingdom Metazoa; phylum Arthropoda; class Arachnida; order Uropygi; family Thelyphonidae; genus Mastigoproctus; species Mastigoproctus giganteus. Next base: position 221,188,145 of record NC_143578.1, on the reverse strand, counting down.
AGAAGGAATTTTTAATTACGTTATAGAGATATATGTAGGGAGGTCTGGGATAATATACTGTTGGAAACTGGAGGAATATTTAAAGGCTTAATCGAGCGAGTAGTTAGCTAATTTCAAGTGGAGGGAAAATGGTTTTTCCATTGAGCTATTCCGGAGTTTTTCGACCTTACAACATGCAAAACGGCCCGTGGTTGTACACGTTTACCGGTAATACACAATAATACTCTATGAACTGGCATACTGATGCTATATAAGCTTGCTTCCTTGCATTATTTGTTACCACTGATACTATATGAACTAATGCAGTTTGGGTTTTTTAGAATTTTCGTCGAGGTATATGATATACCGACTCCACAGATCTTAATTGGCCATAAGGAGGTCGGTATATTGTGGATGCAGATTTCTGTGTGCTTCACTTCCCCATTTTCGCCTTTACGTTTGATTCTCGTTTTTCCATTGTCCCCATTCTTCTCATTTGGGCTTTTCCCAGGCTCTGCCAGGGCAAGCCCCGTCAGACGTCTGTCTGCTCCTGGCCTGGCTCCTCATGTCGTGGACGGATACTGGGAGTTGCCATCTTTGGTGATCATGCCTCCTAGTAACTAAGTGGGCCAGATAAACAACTCACCAACACATTATTCAAGTAATGTGTTGGTTCGAGTATTCCGGACTCAAACTACACGAGTTCAAGTGATTATCAATCTAACCACTTGAACTCGGGTACCGCGAGGGCTGACTGGCCTATTATGATCAAAATGCATATGCGTCAACTACCCCCCTCCCCTCATAACAATCTCCAGGTCTATAAAACTAATTTGAGGCCGCATAAAGTTTTGTTTTATTTATTTTTATTATTACAGTATTATTATTATTTTTTTTTGACCCTTGCAGCAAAAGTCTGTGGCTTCCTCGTACTACATGGCTAATACTAATCACGTTAGTCGGGAATGCTCGCGGGAAGTTATTTTCTTTAATTAATCGTTACTTTCCGTTTATGCTCATAACGGGAAAATTAATGTGTTTGCTGTTGCTGGAGCATGGGTTTAGAAAATAAAATAAATAAATGTTTTAATAGAAGTGAAATGATATCTCTCCCTATAGAAATTATATATCTTCAGCAGTTTGCCTATTGTGATTTGAAAATCACGAGTACAATACAGAATTTTTAATAAGTAGTCTGTACTGAAGCCACAGTATCAGTATTTCATTCAGTGCCGTGTGACTCGCAATTAAGGTTAAATCAAATTAAAAGATGGATTTAATAATTTAATATATGCGATAGGATGGCCGGTTGCCACTGTGAATGAAAGTTACATTGCACAAAATTCTAAATTTCTTTGATAAATAGTACTAGCAAATTATCATATCTGTGAAGTGCACTTTTTCTACACCTCTCAGGTATGTGAAGTCAAAAATATGCAATAGAAAACATTTCAAATAAGCTAGTCTTAATACATTATTCCTATACTAATACAGTTCTGGCGACTACCATTTTTTTAAATTCTACTAGAGATGGCCATCTTTGTATTTTATTCACGCTTTTTTAATTAACTTATGATACTGTGCTAATTTGAAATTCCAAGGATCATCTTAAAGAAACTCTGGGGAGAGTATGTAAAGGAAGTAAGAAAAAAGGACTGTTTCTAATGTGTGTAAAACTAAAATTATGGTGACTGGTGATAATCTCGGTTCCAGTAAAGTGAACCTGAGTTCGATACTCGTCGATGACGTCACTCGGACTCGGGCCCATAATTTTTATAGGCCTTTTCCACAACGTTGCTGGGTTAGTCGGTCTTAGGCGACGGTAGCATTGTTTTTCCTCCGGGTTTTTTGAAATTTATAGACAGTATATACGAAGCAATATGGCCTTAGTCGCTGATGCTCCTAAAACCCTACTACAACAACAACGAACATTGAGGGTCTGAAACGAGAAGACTTGGTGGACATAGAGCTAGGGCAAGTATATAGCTATCATAGTAATACTTACACCGTACACACTTTTTTCCTGGTTTCTAACAGTACACAATGCTTAGTCACTCATTTACCGTGTTTCATCCATCATCACACATTCAGACAGGACACAGGCCCACCTAAATGAAGACCAAGATAGACATTTTGTTTTTACACAATAACGTACAGCGACATAAAGATCACATCTCGATCCCCTATGTGAGTTTTTTTTAAGTTGCAGTAGAGGACAGTAATGCCTAACGACATTGCGCCGGACTAGTTTACCACTGTAAATGAACATTATCCGTAGGTTGGTCAGCGTGATTTCCTGGCCTTATCCATTTAGAGCATGTTTGGGATGCTCTCGGGAGACCTCTCTCTTTCTCTCCCCCTCACAATCTCCAGGAGCTCTGAAGTTCTCTCATGGACTAGTGGGTATCATTTCAACCTGAGGCCCTTGATAGCCTCATGGACATCATAAAACACATCTGACCGCGTATTCATCCCGGAATAAAAAGAGAAAATTTATTTATTTTTATTTAAGCAGTGTTGCGAATCCTGTATTGCAGTGGGAGAAGATATATTCCTTTTAACTAGGAATTGGCATTCCACTACTTCACTCTTGATCAATATTATGAACGACCCCCCCCTAGGATTGAGAACACGGTCGTTATATTGGAAGGGCGTTATATCAATTGTTCATAAAATAGGATTAGATTAATGAGAAATTGGTAGGGATCAACCACATAGGACGTTATAACGTGTGGGACGTAAAAGAGGGTCGCTATAAAGAGCTTTTACTGTACGAGTTAAGCTGCTTCAACAAACTTGTTACTGTACAGTAGTGTAATTAAATAAAAATATTAATTTATGAAGTAATTTAGAAGCAAATAAAAAACAGTAAATTTATGTCATTAAGAGTCTAACATCACAATACATGAAGTCAATTAAAAGCATATTATAATGAAATAAAATTGCATGAATTCACTTTTAAATGGTAAAAATGTAACAACAAAACGGATGCGTTATTAAAAGTCTGGCGCGGTGTGGTCGGAACGAATTCTCGACTGCTGTGTTAAATACCACTCCTCACTGCGTTTACTGACCGCTAATGTTGCACTGCTGTAGTATACTGGATTTTGTGGGATTCCATCAGAAATGGTACTAGCCCTCGCTGGTAGCACAGTGGATATAATCACGCCTCCCTACACCGCGTGGAAAATGCCAGGAAAAATTCGAATCCCGTCAATGGTGTAAGCAATTTTATGAACTTTTTTTGCACAACGTGGCTGAGTTAATTGGTCTCGGGTGAGGGTTGCATGGTTCGTTCTTCCGAAAAACTAGGGTTAGGGTTTTGTTTCAGCAAACAGGCAAATCGATCACAGAATACCCACAGTTACAAACACATTATACTGACGCTTCATAGCCTTAATTTTTTTGGCGCTTAACACACAAGTGGTACTAAAGTCTAATTAAAACAACGCCAAACTTATTATAATAAATGGTTAGAAACAATCCCCTATCTTAACAAAGTATGCTATAATTCCATGATAACGCTGTCCTGTCTAGATAACTTCCCCGCCTCATTCCCTCAGTAATTACGAACTCCGAATTTCTCTGGCACAGTAGGCTAACTTAGTAGTCTCCAGTTATCCTTTTCATTCTTACAATCTTGTATTGTGAATCGGAGGTCGTTTTGTGAGTCTTCTGTATATAGGGATTTTGCCAGTGTCCAAGGATACTTCATTATTATAATGAAGGGTTTGGTGCCCCCTCTTATTACTTCCTTTAGTATAATTAGATAAATCTGATTAGCGCTTCTACTTATTCGCTTTCAAGCATGATAATTTCTCTTTTTCAGTCTCCTTTTGGTAATCACTAAATTGTTCATTTCACAATAAATATTAGCCAATGTGCTAAACTCTCTCACTATTTCTTTCCCTAGTCGACTTAAATCAAATTTCTCAAATTTTAATCTTTAATTATATTCACTGGTTAAACCTGTTTGACTGTCATATTCTTAACATTTTACGGAAATAAAAGGCGATACCTTTAAATTTCCCAATGATTGGTTAAAAAAACAGCGCACATAAGGCAGCTTTTTGAAATTGATGTTTAAATCCCTTCTAACTTGCACGCTGTACAAGGGGCGATTGTAACTAGCAATTAATTGAATAAATAAGTACAGCCTTAGATTTTGCATTAAATATACAGCAACAGAATTTAAATTCCTTACAAATCTGTAATTCATACTGTGTAGAGTATAATTCAACAATTTTTAAATAACTAGAATGTATTCATTTGAATAAAAACCCTGACTGCTTATGACCAAGTACATTTATTAATAAATTTTAAGTAGTTTTGTGTACATTTTCAGAAGTATACGAAAGATGAGTATATACATTGGCTAATAGGTCTAGATAAACGGCAATCATTAAGGCAGTACTTTGTGCTCTCTCCTTATTAGAGCGTTACCAATTGCCAAGCTGGGAGTAATTTTTCGGAGCAAAGTTTTTCAAAGTTATTATATTTACTAAATGAGATTTTTATCCGATTTTGAAGTTACGCAGAAAAAGGCGCTTGATTTTCGACATTGAATATTTTTTTACTATGCCATTTGTAAAATAAACGCTAAAAGTTCGTCTAACCAAAGTTTTAGAATTTTATATAATTGTCAAGAAGAATTTTATTTTGTGCTACTTGAAATGAAACTAAGCATATATTTCTAATAGCAGTGATTTTATTAGAAATAATAAGTACCATTTCGTAAAAAAAAAAGAAGAAAAAAAAAGTGTGATCGGGCCTGTGGGGAAGCATGTCGATAAAATGTTTTTAACGGTTTATTATTTAATAAAGTACTGAAAACAAATTTAATTTAGTTCCGTATCGCCTGTTATTTAAGTATGAATAATTACCGGTTGAACCTTATGTTTTCAACACAAAGTAACTTACCCAATTTTCAGAATATCAGTATCATCAAAATGGTGGTTAATAGCTGGAGATCTCTTGTTACAATGTGATTGTCTCTTTGACATCTGGTAGTGTGTACCGAAGACAATATCGTTTTCAGATTGATTCGGGTAACTTCATTTTAGTAGTAAATACGAGGCTGTTCAAAAAGAATGATCATAAATAAAAAAGTAATAATAAAAATCTTCCAAATATTTCAAATTTACTGCCGTATAGCATTATCCTTTACCTAAGCATGCGCAAATGCGCAGTAATTTATTGTGCACGTATTTGGCGTGGCGGTAGCTCAAAGACGCTTATAGTTATTTTCGCCTATGTCATTATGGCTGACATACATGAACAATAAACTGCTCGTAAATTTTACTACCGTTTAAAAAAAAAAAAGTTGTAAAGAAATTTATTCCATATTACAGGAAGCCCACAGAGATCCTGTACTTCGATGCAGCACAGCTACACGGTAGTTTAAACAAGGTGGTTAGGTTATGTGTGTTAAGGCATGAGGTGTCTGTCAGTATACTGTTCTCTAATTGCATGCATCCTTTTGTCTGTTTACTAATTTGCTGAACAAAAGCTGTTGCCGAATAGCAAAGTGGTTATAATGCCTGGCTTCCCACACCAAGTGAAAAGGCTTGAGTTCGAAACCCGTTAATGACTTGAGGAATTTTTATAGGCTCTTTTCACAGCGTGTCTGAGTTAGTCAGTCTTTGGGGAGGTTACCTGGTTCTTACTCCCAGAAACTCGGTTTTTTCGTCCAGTAAACAGCAAACTGTTCGAAGAGTGCATGCAGTTACAGACACAATATATTGACGTCTCGTAGCTTTAGCGCATATCTGACGCACACACCGCTGGACGAAAAACATGAGTTTCCAGGAATAAAAGCCACCATACAGCCATCGCCTGAGACCGGATAACTCAGCCATGTTGTGAAAAAAGCTTATAACAATATTTAAAATGGACGCCAATCAGTAATAAAGGCTGGAAAACCATGTACAAGTATTCAGGCGTGTGGAGTAACTGTTAAAAAAAAAAAAAAAAACTCTGTTGCTTGCCTGAAGATCACTGTATGTCTTTCAAAAGTCTTGATGATATTAATAAGTATACTTTCGGATAGTATTCGAACCATTGACATGGGTCGTGTCATGTTCCAATATTTCGGACAAAAATAAAATAAACACACGTTGATATCTGTTTGGAGATGAAGATAAAAAAATTGAAGATGCTGATGACTTGTTGGAAAATCAGTGAGACTTGGCGCTATACCATTACTATCCAAATAGCAAATATCAAGTCTCCAATGACTATTACTGGAATGGTGTTCTCTGCATGTGCCATAATGCAACAGTTACTATCCAGAATTTTGTTGCTTATTAAGGCCCTGATCTAAAGTATTCACCTGAAAAATCCTACTCTCCATAGCAATAGTTGTATGTTTCATCATGGCAGTAAGTATTCTCATACTCTCTGTTAAATGTGTACCTCATCTCCCATATTGATCAGATTGCGCCCTGTGACTTTTGCCATTTTCTTACATAAAAAAAAAAAAAAAAAAAAAAAAAAAATTTAAACTGTTCGAAAACGGTCATCAAAGCGATTGGAGATTTTGAAGAAGGACTTGTCAAAGAGTTGGTTTTCACAAAGTTTTTGAGAATGACAGCAGTTTTGGGACATGTGCGTTACATCAAATGGGGACTATTTCGAAAAAAAAACTATCAAAACTTGGAATTATATTAAGATAAATGGGTAATTAAAAATTATAAAAAACATTCTTTTTGCACAGTCCTCGTAAACTGCATGGAGGTGAGCAGTTGTCATGTAATTTCTATCAGTCATATAATTTCTTTAATGAATTAAATTCTGGGTAAAGCTTATACTGTGACAGGTTTGAATATTTCGTATTTTTTAGCACAAAAAGAATATACTGGCGTTATCCTTTCATTGCACTTTTATGCAGTTAAATAGTTGTTAGGTCAACGGCTGATATAATTTTGCATCAGTTCTTTTTAGCGTAACAATCTTAAAGCTGTATATACTTATTCTTTCTTGGATAACACATATAAGGGGGTATAAACTTAAATTGCAAAAAATATAATAATTACAGAATAGATTTGTAAAAATATTCTTTCAGCAAGCGAGTAATTGATTGTTGGAATAAATTTCCATCTGGTGTCGTATATCTACCTAAGCTTATGCAGATTATTGGAGAAGTTGGGTAGTGGTTTTTTTTTTTTTTTTTTTTCCCCGCTGATTCTGTATAAGCTTGCTTTCTTGCATCATTTTCTAAATACCACTACTAATATCAATATGTTAAATTCACTGCTAGTAGAAATGAGGTTATATGGAGAAAAGAATATGAATTATATATTGAAAATTATATAAATAAGTTACAATCATCTGGAGACTACTTAAAAGTGCTCCACATACTTTTGTACGGACGGGCAGATATTTAATTGTGTTAAAAATTTACATTTACAATTGCTTTCTTTTGTGTATATAATTTTTTCTAATTTATATAACATTCTAGTTTATGCTTCAGAGTCTACCGTTTTTAGATTTTTAATTTTATATAAACAACGATAATATAATAAATATAATATAATATAATATAGATCTGGATATATGACGTAGCCGAGTGGTTAGGAGCGAGAGTGCACGGGGTTCAAGCCCGTGTCTGCTAAATATGATTAACATTTGTATTGATTTATTGTAAACTCCACTGACCTGGTGGTCATGCCGGAGTATAAACATTAACATTTTTTTTATATATATATTTAATTAATTAATATGTAACAGAACACAAGCGAGCACACATGAAAACAAGATCACGGAAAAAACTTTTTTCATGCAAATACGGCACAATAGAAACAACCTCCTCTCAAATAAAACGAAAATGTAGCTTGTTTATAGCTAGATAAAGAGATACATAACGACAATAAGTAGAGACGGTCAAACAGATAATCCCCGATACCCAAACACAATTTTAGTATCGCCACAAATTGAGCAGGTTTTCGATATACCACAAAAACCAGAACTTGTCGCTGTTAATTTACTCTTTAGAACGAATTCGAAAATTATCTGTATACCAATACAGAGTTATTTTGATAAGTGCTGGGGCCATGAAGTGTCATCATATTGGGTGCCTGTAAATTTAGTGTACTTCCAGTTTGCCAAAGATCGAGTCGCATGTTCCGCGGAATGAAAAACAGGAAAAACTCCTACACCTTCATGAGAGGCTGACAAACGATCGCTGCTTGAAAATTTCTTTATAAATTCCTGATAAGAGTACAAAATATATTGAATAAGGATACAGTACTTGAATGCAATACCGGAAAAATGTGTTTTTTAAGCAATCTACCCCTTCCAACAATGACAACTTTTAGTTGTATAAATTACATATGATTTATAGAGTTAGAAAACGGTCAACTTCAGAGGCGTAATATGTGCGAGCTAATGGGAGAGCTGTTCCTGGCACAGCTTGGGGGGGGTCGCATCAGAGTAGTTTGTGTGAATTAGGACAGGGAACACACTTCTAGGGACTTTCCCATAATTCAGATATACATTATTGGACTTCAGGTACGTCTCAGAAGGCTCTGTTTTTTTGTAGGAAAATATTAATAGACATTCTTTATTTGAATGATTATTTGAAGTTTTGAATAATAAAACTGCGCAAATTTTAAATACAGGTTAATTGTTCATTATCAGTTATATTAAGTTAAAGTTTATACTAGCAGAAACGGTCAAAATTGGTATGAATGATCAACTACTTATAGTTTGTTATTCGCATTTTTGAATCTAAACAGGTTATGTATATGTATAAAATGCAATGAATACAAATGGCCTCTTCAGTATATATAACATCTGAAATACAACAGAGTTCATTTTTATATTCAATATGTATACACCGATAAAAACATGTTAAATCTCTTTTATTTTTATTTCTGTGAGCCATCTAAAAGTATAACATTAGAAAAAAGAGACGCAGCAAACTTTTTTTTTTGTTTATCTGTCTGTATAACGTTAAAGATAGCCCTTATCATAACATTCTATACTATTTTGTTTCCAGTTGCTTCACTTCATATAAGCACTACGCAACATGCTACCTACCACGCCTACCTGCTTTAGTAGTGTAACTCTCTACCCCGCGAATTGACATCAGTTTGTCGTATTTCCATCGAATTATATATATATATATATATATATATTCAAGGCGTGCTTATATTCATTAAATCAATTAATCTGACCATAATAAAATCATACATATCATATGAGATCATTAGAGTTTCCCCATCCATCCTTCAAACATTCCGTCTACCCTCCGAACGTAAAATGACTTCATCCTATCTCCCAACCTCTGAACTGCAGTTGCGCGTTTTTAAACACACAGTAATAGTTGTTCGTGTAATTAATTATTTATCGTATGACCGCTTTTCCATTGAGATTCTTTTACATTATTTATATATTTTTTGTATTTTTCAAATAAGCGAACTTATTTGAAAATAACTCACAGTTTTGAGGTTGAGAGTATTCTGCTTACGTTCAACATTACGTATTCTGTTTCACGCGTCAGCAACTGTTGGCGTCATCTTTTCACTACTACTGGCGCAGAGATGCCATGCCGGGAAGTCGAGAAGCCGCCTGTCTCTGCCATTAAAACAGCTGTTGAAATTTCTTACTTTTTACGACAGTATAAAATAGTTAAAAAACAGCAACAGAGACAAAGTAATTGATTTTTGTATCTCTCAAATATAACATAATAAATCGGGAATTGCAGAAGCCAAGTGACGTATCGATCCACATACACGCACGCACACACATACGAGATCTCGGAGAACGAGGTGTGTATGCGTGAATGTGTCCTCGTGGGCTCGTATGAGAGCAGGTGTACGACGAGAATTTGCGAAGGCGAATCAGCTGGATTAGAAACGTTCGAAGAACGGATAATTTATAAGGAAATAACTGAGAAAATAACATGGTAAGATGTTATCAATAATAACATCGAATACGTAAAACACGAATTATTCTGTGTCGTGGTTGTGCGACACACGTCACTAAATGTTAAAGGTCACTAATGACATCCACTAGAAGATATATCATAATAAACCAGAAAAATTATAAATTGTCTTATTTATATATATACACAGACCTTAAATAAAGGTGAGAACGCTAGGAGTTACAGAAAATACAAAACAGTAATAATTAATACAAAACTTTAATTAAAATATATACAAAGTTTACATTAAGAAAACAGAGTAAGGAGCAAATTCTTATAGTAGATGGATTAAGAGTAAAATCAGTATTGTAGTTTTTCATTACCTGAAGGAAACGAAAGCTTACCTGTTAGCGATCCTGGATCGGGGATATCAGCCTCTGTACAGAAAAATGAATAAAACTGAGTGGTCACCGGTGTATTGAGGGAATCGTCCCCACCTCCCTCACCGCCGCCGAGTAACTCCCGGCTAATTTCCGTAACCAGGTCGGCGGCACCGGTACCAGCCCTCGTCTCGTTCGTGGTTTCCCCCAACAACAGGGTTCTGAATATGTCAAAGCTGCAAGTGAACTGGGGATCACTAAGGGAGGCTTGGGAGAGCGTGTCTAGAGTGTCCATAATCATGCTACTGGTTGGCAAGAGTCACCGACGGGGGGGACTCGTACACACAACAAACACTGGTATACACACACGCGAGATGAGAGTGTGTTACTGGCCGTGACCTCACGGCTGTAATGTAGGACACCGTAGTGAAGTAAATAAAGAAGCCATTCACAACCTTTGACGGTTGACATTCACCGTGGAACTCCTCGCTAGCACGGACGTGTATGTTGTCGTCCCGAACAGACACTAATAGACGTCAGATGAATGAACCACCAATGCTTTATAGTCCTCATTTCATGAATGACGGACGTCTCTCCACTACTTCCATATTTGGAGAACCGGAACCTCGTGGCGGCCAATCAGAGCACAAACTTTCTCGGCTGCGTACTCTACCATAGACGTCACAGCTGACGTCTACGTAGGGGTAGAGAGCAAGGCGTTCATTCATTACTACTTTTTTGTATACTTTCCGTTTCCCTGTATCGTCGATAACAGTATTTATCGGTGTCGGCACTTCGTTCCTAACGAAATGTTGGCGAGCTAGATACATATGAAGCATTTGCTACTTCATTTAAAGGCGACAACCTTTATTAACGAATACTTTATTTTTAACACACGTGAAATGGGTTCGTCCTTGCTCTACGACAAGCAATGAATAATTCATATGTGACATCACAGTTTGGAGCCACGCACGAACCATATATGGACAACGATAGTATCCGAATACACCCGAGTGTGCTGACGTGCCAAAGACGTCACATATTCCTAGCTTCGCAGGACTGTTTTCGGGAGATGACTCCGATCTCGGCTCGGCTGCCACCGTTAGCCAAGTAGTTCCGGAGATTTCCTTTTTTGATTTACTAGCGATGCTTCTCGAATCCCCATCGCGTTGTTGCTATGGCGAAGAGCTCAACAAGGCCACGTACAGCCGATTTCTAGATTAACTGCGCAGCCGCTGACTTCGGCGGTTGGTTATAACGTATAGCTAGTTCTTTCAAAGCACAAGGTCTTTAATTTATATTACGATTTCATTTTACTCTCCCTCCCTTAACTTCGGGACGGAATTGAATTGCGGAGATGTAAGGGGGTGGGGGAAATTGCGTGCTCGTTTACTGAGCTTCTGTTCACGGAAGAAAGCACCACAACCTGTTACTGTACCCTATGACATTGACTTAGCATGGTGACTTACATACTGTTTGTTATGATAGTATGCGAATACGTAATGTGATATCGCGGATAACAATTACTCTGTGGAATCACGTGTGTGTGTGTGTGTGTAAGCACAAGTGAAAGATTGTACTGTTGGATTTTATTCTGATTCCCTCTTTTCAATTTTATTTATTCTCAACGACTTAAGAGCATTTTTTATAACCCGCTGTCAAAAATTTATTTTAAGAGAGAAGTATAATAAAAAGGATACAGTGAAATTGAATTGTGTTTATTATTTTTCGTATACATTTGAAGGCATCACGCCGAACATCTTCGTATCAAAGTACAGTACTGTAATTAGAGTGTAAACGAGATTCGCACTGTGCATGTTTGATCTTACATGATGCCACTAAAATATGCTTTCAGTTGTTCAGATAATTGCTATTGTAGGTTATAAACTTTTCTAGCTTTCTCTTTGTATAAACAGTATTTGTTTTTATTTGTATACCATATATGGTATACAAATATCAAAGAAAATATTTTCCTACAGAAAATTTTTCCTTTTTTCACGCACACACACACACACACACACACACACACACACACACACACACACACACACACACACACTAAAGAAAAGAAAAGAAAAGAAAAAGAAAAAGAACGAAAGTCACTTATGAGGCTAATGTAACTCAGTTACGAGCATGCTTTCTTTCGCAGGTTCAGTTTTCACGGCACGGCCGGGAAGCACACACGTGTTCAGAACTGCCATTGAATTTTGTGTACACGTGGAAAAAAAGGCACTGATACTCATATGTTGCAATACAGTTAGTCTTTAAGGACACAAGTCTTGGTGGCAGTACCGTATGTAGATATTATACGGTGTGTGGGGGGGGGGATCATGACTACCACATTTATGAGTGTTTTTTTTTTAAGATGGATATAGGAACACTTATATGTGGTTAAGGGCCCATCCCTGAATACGCCTCTGCTTGGTGGTATAAATAGTTTTCAGATAATCCGATAAAAAAAGGACTGGATTAAGCCGAATTAGGATGGATTCTGCATGGCAACAGTGTCACTTGTCTATTATATGCAAATGAAGAATTGTACATTTGGTTGATAAATTATTTTCTGAGATCAAAAACCATTTCAACAAACTTCTCTTTGGGGCGGATGCTGAAAGTAATCAGGTAGTTAGTTAGAGAGAGAGAGAGAGAGAGAGAGAGAGAGAGAGAGAGAGAGAGAGAGAGAGAGCTCAATTTAAAGATTTATAAAGGCAAAGTTTGTAAAAATGTAAGTAGTTTCTTCTCAGCAGTACCTTGGAGGTGAATGTTAAAACGAAATAAAACTGTAGAGCGTGGTCTCAGCAAACAAGGTAATAGGCACAGTGCCATCTTTCCGATTGGGAGCATCCAGCACGTTCAGATGATTAGTTACCGATTATATCAAGACACATATATAATTATTTGTATTAAAACTGATTTTATGAAAATGCGAAGTGGGGTTGATGATACACCCCACTGCACTAATGGTGTAATCATATACCACCGCAATAATGCAGGCTTAAAGAAGCCTCAACGTTTCTAAGTTCCGAGGACCACTATCGCATAAAGATGGCACTGGATAGCCACCGTGTTCTGGCATGCTGATTACTGTTGTGATCTAAAAAAAATTAAACCAGCGCTAAGAAAGAAGCGACCAGGTTTTTTCAATGGGATATAAGGAAAACAAGTTATGTCAGCAGCGCGTTAGATTTCTTGCGCGATTTTTTAATTGAATTTTCACTCTGTGACTAACAGAAGTGAAAAGTAATTAACTAATTAAATTGTTACCAGTCAATTACTAATTAATTGACTAATAATATATAAAATTGATTGTTTTCACCTCGTTTACATACCTCGATATTCACTCAAAACGTTTTTGTATTATACTTTTTTCCTTCGTTATTTTAATAAAAATTAAAATGCTTCACCTATAGCTTCTCATAAGAGTAGCCAGGATATGGGAAAAGCATACCAAAGGAGGTACAGAAAAGCATACCTCGTGAGGTACATAAATTATGAAGGAAACAGCACCAACACAACAACGGAAACAAAACGGTACAGAGGGACATGATACAGATGCATCACTGCCAAAGATGGAACAAAGGGAAGAGGTGGTCCTCAATAGGAGATATGGCCAACCCTAATGTCAATGCAAGCTTTGCACTGCCTGTCTATACTTAGAACAATGTTGATGATAAGTTCTTGCGGTAACATCGTCAATTCCTCTGTCAGCGCCATCTTCAGCTGGTGAACATTTTCTGGTGGGTGTGCCGCTAGGCGTCCTCCCAAGAGCGTCCCATATGTGTTCGATGGAATTTAGATCGTTGGAACGGGCAGGCCAATCCATACGAACAATGTCATCACTTTCCAAAAGCATATCAACAGCTGCAGTACGATGGGGGTGTGGTCTCCACCAGGGGAGGCTGACAAGCCTTGAAACGGTACCGTCTGGGTGGTGGTATCCACCGAGAATAAGTAACATTAGTGTTCTCCATTGGTGAAGCGTTATTTAGTCGAAGTAGTGTAATACCATGGCATTTCGTTGTGAAGGTATCCACAATATGAGATACACATAAAACAATGCCAATCTACTTCGGAAGTTCACTACGAACAAAACATGGTGCAGTGGCGCTAATCTGTTCACTAGTGAATCTTACTCGTAGTCTCATACTTTATGCAAAATAATCACCCTAGTTTATACTATTTTCACACCATCAGGCATCTCACATATTGTGGAGTTATACTTCATAACTGGACTGCCACGATGGCAACACCAGGATACCTACCGAGGAGAGGCCAACAAGCCTTGCGTACGTTGCCGTCTGGAGGTGGGGGGATTTATGGGGCCCTCGTTACCTCGAATGGGTAACAACAGTCTTCCCTAATTGGGAAGCGTTACCTATTCGAGGGTAACTTTCATCTTTCGACGGCATTTCTTCTTCTTCCTCTCCTACTGTCACTTTCCTACACCTTTTTGCTTTCCTAAGTCTAATAGGGACAGTATGTGGATAACACAGTGTTTTGTCCATATCATCTTTCATATGGTGCCATCTAGGTGGTGGTATCCACCGAGAATAAGTAACGTTAGTCTTCTCCATTGGTGAAGCGTTATTTAGTCGAAGTAGTGCAATACCATCCCTGGTGCAAAGTTGGACGTTAGAAGACTGGAAGAAGGTGTGCTGGTCGGATGAGTCACGTTATTTACTCCACACCTTGGATGGTCGTGTACGGATTTGGCGTCAACAACGTGAGGCTCTTGATCCATCATGCGTGGTATCAAAAGTGCAAGCCGGTGGAGGCGGTTGTATGGTGTGGAGCATGTATCACTGGCAGGAACGTGAACCCTTGGTCCATGTGGAACAACGTATCAGTGGTCTCCGCTATCGTCAACTGCTTGCTGACTGTGTACACCCCGCTATGTTACATTTTTTCCCGAATGGCGATGGTGTGTTCCAAGATGACAATGCGCCGAGTCATCGGGCCCTTGTTGCGCAGGAATGGTGTGAGGAACGCAGTTCTGACTTCCAGCATATCGATTGGCCTCGGAACTCTCCCGATATCAATCCCATAGAGCACTTGTGAGACACTATGGAAAGGCATATCAGGCATCTGGATACACCAATCACCTCCATACCTGCATTGTTGACCGCTTTATACACAGCTTGGTTGGCCATACCTCATGAACGCTTCCGACATCTTGTTGAACCAATGCCACGTCGGATAGCTGCTGTACTGAGGGCAAAATTATTATTATTAATATCATTTTATTTCCACATCAGTGGGCACCCCTGGAACAGCCTGGTTCGGCTAGAAAGGTGTACATTATGCAAATTCCAGTGGAATACATTCATTGGAATTGAAAGAGATCAAAACAGATTGCAAATACATAACAAGGTGAAAATCAATACATAAAATAATAAACAATAAAATAAATAAATAACAAACAATAAAAAACACAGTGGTGAATCCAGGAAAGCCTTTGCAGGAAAGTTTTTTCACATAGCGCTTATTGTTCGTGTTTATAGAGTTCTTTCACTATGTCCTGTCTATAGCGCTTGGAGCTGCAGAAAAATGAGGCATCAATTCCCAGGGAGTTATACATTCCGAACGTATTTGCCGGGAACACTGACCTAAGGTATTGCACATTTTGCTGACAAGATTGTAGACAAAGTGTTGAACTGCACCGGGTTCTTTGTGAGGTCCGAGGGTTTGCAGAAACATCCTAGATATCAGGCGAATTCATTTGGCCGCATAGAAGTTGTGCTAAGGTGTATAGATTCCTCTCTTTGACTATGGTTTCCCAGGGTTTCATGCCCAGGTTTGTATAGAGCACACTCCTAGAGATGGTGAAAGGGTAGCCCGTCTCCCTGTTTAGCCATAAGAAGGACCTACGAAGTATTAGGTAGGTGATCATAATTCAGTGATCACTCGGTATATATATATATATACAGTAGTCTTATTGTTTTCTCCAAATGTATGTATATAGGAGGAATTTTCATGAAATTTTATATTTCAGCGTTTTGAAAATTTTGTCGAGCCATTCCAAATTTCATTAAATCGCAAAGTGTCCTATTTTAATGAAATTTGGTGCAATTATTATTTCTTTTTTCCGACAGTTTGTATGTAAAAAATAAATAATGAGATTAAATGTAGTTTCAATGCAGTATTGTTAGCTTTAGACAGTCCGGGCATTCTTTGTATGTTGTTATGTAAGACTCGTGAACGTGACCGCTTGTGAAGAGAAAAGAGTATACGGGAGAAGAGTAATAAATATTATACAGTTGTAATTAAACTGAACGGCTAAGTTTAAAGAGCGTAAAACTACAGAGTGTTAATTAAGTGTTCTGTAAAGTTATAATCTTAGTAATTAATTGATAAGGAGATAACTATATTTACTTTTTACTTCAATCGCAGAAAAAGAATAAAAATTGAATGTGCTTGAAATGTAACGCGCTGTGTACATTAACTAATTTGTTTACTTTTGTTCCTACTCTTGCCTAGTATCTGATAAGTTTCCTTTAACAGGACTCTACAATGTGGGGAGGAGACACCATCTGGATGATTGTCAGCAGTGCCTTTTGAATGATGGAGGTGGTGTGTTTACCACGTGTGGATACTTTCAGATCCTTCGACATGTCAGAAAGTGTCATTTCAGGGCTATGTAAACAGGATCGGGTAACCACAGGAAAGGTGAGACTGTCCACGGGCAATCACATCGAAACGCGAATATTTGGCTTAATAGCTAAATGCAACAGGGAAAAAAAAAAAAAAAAAAACGTCTACCTGTTAACTTGTATCGGAGAGCACATAGGCGTGAGGTCGTGCTATTTTTTTTTTTTTTTTTTTTATGTAAACCCCAAACACGAGAGATATTAGAACCTATAGTACTTAGAACCGTGCTTGGGTTGGGGGTTGAGAAGACGAAAGAAGATATTTGTTTGACATTGGACTTCAACTTCTGTAGACTGTAATTTTCAGGAAATACATATGAAGGAAGATTGTTCCAGAAAACGGCAGTTGAATGAATAAATGAGGAGGATGAAAAGTTGGTACTGTGAATTTGAAGTTGGACACTAAATGGATGTTGGCTGGTGGCAGCATGTGTTCGAACTGTTTTGAAAGAGAGAGAGAGAGAGAGAGAGAGAGCGGGAATTATAGAAGCCAATTCAGAAGAACAGTGCCCATGGAAGAATCTGTAGAAGAGGCATGCAGCAGAAACAGTACGTCTATGAGACAGCGAGTGGAGAGACTCTGTTAGAGATGAATCATTAATCAACCTAACTGCCCTCTTCTGAATGGAATCAAGAAGCCTGAGAGAGGTTTTGGGGGCACCACCCCAGATGTGGGAACAATGTTCCATGGTAAGGCGGATTTGCGAGTTATACAGATTGAGCAGCTGTTTGGAAGAAAAGTAACGCCGAGAGCGAAAGAGAAAACCAATTTTTTTAGATGCAGAGGAAGAAATATTTGTAATGTGCTTGTGCCAAGAGAGATTAGAAGACAGGGTAATCCCCAAAAGAGGTATATCATTTTGCTAGAAATCGGAGTGTCACTAAAGATAAGCATAGGAGCAGTAGATCCATTTTGCGAGATATAAGACAAGTGAGTTTTAGAAGGGTTGAAATCAGCTAAGTTGTCTTTGCCCCAATGGAGAATTACCTGAAGATCGGCATTTAAGGAATTGGTAGCAGATTTTCGAGAAGTTGAAGCTGATTGAGCAGGATAAGGTTTCTCAAAATGGAAAGTGGAATGCAATGTGCTATCATCGGCAAAACTACAGATAGGATTTTCAGTCAACGGAAGGTCATTAATATTAGCAATGGCATTAACATTAGTAGAGTCATATGTTGCAAGAAAGCAAGCATATGCAGCATCAGCCAAAAAAAAAAAAAAAAAACCTTCCACTTCACCCCTTCGTTCGTTCGAAATACCTGTGCAGTTCAGCCTTAAATTTATTTAGGCTATTAACTTCCACAACAAGGGATGGAAGTCTGTTCCAACAACCAATTACCCGCTGGCTAAGGGAAAATTTCCGCACATCTATCCGACATCTGTCTTTCCTCAATTTGATATGCCCTCTCAGATGATTATTCTGAGCAAGAGGCAGAATCCCATCAGCATTGAGCATGCTCAAACTATTAAAGGCTTTATACACCTCGCCGCCGGTGTCTAGTCTCCAGACACTGTAATTTGCAAAACTTAAGCCTTTCTTCGTAAGAGCAACCCTTCGTTCCATTGACTAATCTTGTTGCCCTTCTCTGTACTCGTTCCAGCAGCTCTACATCCTTCTTGAAATGAGGCCTCCAGACCTGTATACAGTACTCAAGGTGTGGCCTGACCATTGTCTTATACAAGGGAATAATCACCTCCTTATCCCTGCTAGAAAAATTCCTGTATATCATTGACAAGACACCATGAGCTACTCTTGCAGCTCGTCTGCACTGCTCAGAGAACTTCATATCTGCCTGCACAATTACCCCCAGGTCCTTTTCATTCTCCACCACTGTCAGTGTAGTACCGCAGAGTTGATACGTTGCTCTGGGGTTACTGTTTCCCATATGTAGTACTTTACATTTGTCAATGTTAAACTTCATTTACCACCTCTCAGCCCATCTTTTCAACCTTTCCAGATCCTGTTGCAGCAGCATAGCGTCAGTAGTGTCCTTAACAACCCTGCCAACCTTTCTATCGTCTGCAAACTTGGATATTAAGCTTGATATACCATCATCAATATTATTTATAAATACAGCAAATAATAATGGACCAAACACAACAATCAACCCCTGAGGGACTCCACTGATAACATTAGTCCACGATGAGCAGTGTCCATTGATTACCACTCTCTGTCTTCTCCCTGTCAACCAGCCCTTTATCCATAGCAACAATTTGCCTCCAATGCCACACTGCTCCAATTTGTGCAGCAGTCTTCCATGTGCAACAGTATCAAAAGGATTTCTAAGATCTAAGTATATAATATCAAATTATTACCTGCATCCAGTTCTTTTATGACTGCATCATAGTATCCAATCAAATTGGTCAGGCAAGACTTCGCCTTAACAAAACCATGCTGTGTCCGAGTTATAACTGAAGTCTTGTCTAGATGATCCTGCAATGCGCCATTAACCAGTGCCTCCATTAATTTCCTGGAACAGAAGTTAAACTCACAGGTCTATAATTACTTGTGTCAGCCTTTGATCCTCCTTTGTGAATTGGAGTCGCCTTTGCACATCTCCAGTCTATGGGTACCTCCCCCGAGTCCAAGGAAGCTCTCATGATTATGGCTAAGGTTTTGCTTACTTCCTTTGCTGCCTCCTTTAATATCACTGGATAGATTCCATCCACCCCAGGTGCCTTTCTTGTGTTTATCTTCAACAATTTCTCCTCTACTTTACTCAGTTATTACAAGATTATCTAGCTTACTGCCAGAGTTGAATACACCTCTGGCATTCCCCTCGCTGAATAACTCCTCACGTGTGAATGTCGATACAAAATATTCATTTAGTTTGTTAGCTACCTGAGCAGGATCATCAACAGTTGAACCATCGATATCAAAGGCGCATCCGTAGCCAGTTGGGAAAGAGCAGCAATGCGTAGCACACGCTTCTTGATTAGACGGCGCCTCCGTAGCCAGGTGGGAAGGAGCAGCAGTGCGTAGCACACGCTTCTTGATTAGACCGGGGTTCGAGCCCGTCACCACCAAATACGGTGCATGCGGAAAGGTCAGGGAATGACCACCGCACCGAGCAATATGGCCTTAGTTGCTAATGTTCCAAATAACAACAATCATGCGATATCAAGTGGATCAATCTGATTCATCCCCTTCCTTCTAGAGTTTACATAAGTAAAGAACTCTTTGCTGTTTTTTTTTTTTTTTTTTTGCATCCCTTGCCAAAGATTTCTCGTAATCTGCCTTCGCCTGCCTAACCTCCTTTGTAATTTAGTTACAGATCAACTTATATCTATCATAGGCTTCTGTGTCACGTGTTAATTTATATGTATTCCATGCATTTTTCTTCTCTGCCATATGTCTCATTAGTTCATCTGACATTCATTTAGGCCTAAACCTTGAACAATATTTCTTAGTTGGTATGTGAAGCCTAGTAGCTTCCAATATATACAAGAGGAAAAGAGTGGGGGAAAGAACTGAACCTTGGGGGACACCGGCATTAGTGGAGAAGTTAGAAGACAGAGAGCCATCTACCATCACCCTCAGTGAGCGATCAGAGAGAAAACTGGATAACCAATTACTAAAATCAGTTGGCAAACCATAAGATGAAAGCTTGTTTAGAAGACCTTTATGCCAAACACGATCGAAAGCCCTTGAGATGTCAAGAGCAACTACCCGTGTTTCACCGAACCTTTCCATTGAATTAGTCCATAAATGGGTAACATAAGCCAGAATATCACCAGTGGATCGACACTGACGTATTCAGTACTGGCGATCATTGATCAGACGGAAGGTTTCTAGGTAGTTTAAGAGTTCGCGGTTAATTGATTCTCCATTACTTTAGAATGAGTAGAGGTAATTGGAATAGGACGATAATTGGATGGGAGGGATTTGTCACCCTTTTAGGAACTAGCTTTATACTAGCAAATTTTCAAGCAGAAGGAAAAACACCTTTGGAATAAGAAAGTGAAAAAAGGCGGCAAAGAATAGGAGTAAGTTCAGAAGCACAGGTTTTGAGAACAAGTGGAGAAATACCATCGGGACCTGGAGCTTTCTTAGCATCAAGATTCGTCAAAATCCTTCTGACATCCTTTTGACGGAAGACCACAGGAGGCATTGAATGGATCGTGTTGGGAATGGTGGGAGGTGTTTTACCAAGATCATTAATACATGAGTTGGAAGAAAAACGGGATGCCAGCATGTCAGCTTTATCCTTGGCTGAAGTGACAACAGAACCATCTGGTTTGGACAGAGGTGGGAGCAGAGATGGGCAAAAAGTTGTGGCCAATAGCTTTGGCAAGAGACCAGAATGCTCGGCTACCATTAGGGCAAGAAGCAAGTTTTCTACTCTTAGCCTGTTCAAACTCTAGTTTGGACTGATTAATAACTGCTTTACAATTGTTGCGAGCTTTGGTGTAGGCAGAAAATGAAACCGGAGAATTAGAAACAAGCCAATTACAACATGCAACATTCTTCCCTTCAACGGCCTTAGCACGTTTATTGGAAAACCAAGGTTTAGATAAAGGACGAGATTTTAAAGTGGAGTGTAGGGTAAAGGATTCCATTCCTGCAAGAATAATTTCACTGACACGATCTGAGCAAACGTTGACTTCAGAAGTTTTGAAACAGTAATCGGACCAGGGAAAAGAAGAAAAGAAGTCTCGCAGGTCATTCCATTTTGCATTCTTGTAAGGCCAAACAATACGAGGTTGGGAATAGCAATGCGATAAAGGTTCCATTGGAGAAGAGACAATCATCACGTTGTGATCTGAAGTGCCTATAGGACCTCTCTCTTCGACTGTGCACTTAGAAGGATTGTTTGTGAGAAAAAGATCAAGCGTGTTGGCTGTATGATTAGGATTGTCCGGTATTCTTGTAAGTAAATGAACAATCTGTGCAAGGTCATTAGTAATTACAAAAGCTTCAGCATCTCGGCCAGCTGGGTCGGTATGACTAGAAAACGGAAGCCAGCTGGAGTTGTGAACATTAAAATCACTAAGGAAAATTACCTCACTGTTAGGAAAGTTGGACTGGAGAAAGTCAAGTTGCAAAGAGAGGAAGTCAAAGAGCTCCAAGTGATTAGTGGAGTTGGGAAAACTGTAGAGACAACAGATGACTTTGACACAATGAAGTAGAGGAATTTTAAGGCAGAGAAGATCAGAGAGGAGATTCCAGATTGCCAAGTCTCTGACAGGGAATATCACACAAGTACCACCTTTGAGGCGAAAGGAATCATACAGCGAATAATTTGGGCATTTCAGATGAGCAGTAGTTGAATCAACCGATAACTGAGATTCTGTCAGAAAAAGTACATTGGGTTTGGCAGACTTCAAGTGGAAATGGACATCGTTGAGATTAGAACTGAGACCACGTATATTTGTGAAATGAATTAGGAAGTGCTTGGGAGGTTTAGATCTTTTCGCAGATAAGCTTGCTCTATTAGTTTGACAATTCATGGTGTATTCAATAGTAAGAAAAAGTGTGTGGGACATGCTGTATGAAGTAATGAAATTTTTGGATATGGCGTACACATGGTAAGAATATACCCAGATCCTTGACATAACGTGGCCTCGACAATGCTCCCCGCATACACATTACTCGGACTGACTCCAGTCACTATCTGGCAGAGTAGAGGTAGCAAGATCTCGCGGCCGACCGGGCTAGCCGGGTAGGTAAAGTGCCTGATAGCAACCCAAAGGTCGCGGGTTCGAATCCTGCCTCGGGCTTGGATCAAAGTACTGCAAAAACCTTGGGGGTGCATTATGGCCACAGAAGCCGATGTGCCAACAACTACAAAAAAAAAAAAAAAATTGTCTCACGTTTGCGCGAACACTACATTGTTCAAAAAATTTGCGATTTGTGTTCCCCCATAGCGGTCTCACTAAAATGTTCGTTTATCACAGTGATTTACAACCGGGGTGCCGCAACAACATTCCAGGGATGCCACGTAATTTTGGTTTAAGTTACTTAAACTTATTATTACTTTTTAATTTATATGTTTATTTCATTATAAAAAGGCGTACAGTATCTTTTTAATTTTTTGGTGATCTGTAATTGATGTTTGCTTAGTACATCTGTATAAAGAATAAAATTATATACTGTATATATATATAATTTGTATTATGAAATGTAATTTTTATGATTATATTATTGTAATAAATATCATATAACAGAGAGAGAGAGAGAGAGAATCGGATCTAATAGGCAGAAAATTGAGTAAGAGTGCCGCAAAATAAAATAAATTACTTAGGGGTGCCGTTATTATAAAAAGGTTGAAAACCACTGGTTTATCATAAAGTATAGTGCGCAGTAATGGGAAGGCAAAACAATTGCGTCAAGTTCTGCTCTCTGATAAATCAACATTCAGCCTGAATAATGATTCTTCACAGTGTTATTTATATCTGGAGAAAAAATGATGTATGATATCAGTTCTTCAACATATGGGAAATGGACGACGTTTTTCGTAGTAGAGAAATAAGGGTAGGAGTGACACCACCCTTAACGGCCAAACATCCTTCCATGTCTTTGAGGACGGAATATTGATCACTCGCTGATATGGAGATGAAACCTTTGAGACCTTCATGAGGCATTTTTTTGGGTGCAGTTTTTTTTTTTTTTTTTTTTTTGTAGAGAAATATAGACAATAAGGCTGATTTGGTAGATGAATTTCTGGAAAACGAGGATATCTGGAGAATCCCCCGACCGAAATCTTAAAGAGCATGTTTGGGATGCTTTGTAAGTCGGTAATTAAGCAGGTGGCACAGTTTCTCCAGAGTTACAAGTTGCCCCCCCCCTCGCAGATCAATACAATTACTGTTTATTTAGAACCCCACCCGCAACTTTATTTTTAGGACCTCTAAAAATATGTTTGCAAATCTGGCATTCGCCATATCTCCACCCCAAACCCCGAATTACCCCCCCCCTTTCCAGGAACTAAAATCTACCCTCAAAGAGGAATGAGGTTTATTGCTTACTAACCTAAATAACATGTTGGTAGCATGAGGTTCTGGTGAGAGTTGTATAGCAGCAGCTAGGAATAGTTAACTATATTAACCCTTTATTCATGGCATGGAATCTGTGTGATTTTTTACGAGTTTATTATATTTTTAACGACATGTTCACATTGTGTATTGGTGCATTTTATGAATTTATCACTTAAACTATATATTTCAGTTTGTAACCGATGGACATTAGACGTGTTTAATAGATATATACACAAATTTTTACTGAAGTTTCGACAGGTGATAATGAGATAACCTCATGACCTTCCCACCTTTCTCTTAACTTCATAAAATTTTACACTAGTGTGTATATATATTTTGCTCGAATCCCTTTACTGAAAAAAAAAATTGTTTAACATACACTGTAAGGTTCCATTTGGTTTAGGCATGTAAGTACATTAAGAAACAATATGAAACAGTACTGGCCAACATGATTTTTAGCTCCCCTAATACATCAGCTGTTTATCAATTTTTATGCACACATTGCGAAAATAATTCTTCAAATTGTGCATCACGTCACAGTTTCTGCATATGTTAGTTTGTGTGTTTACATCATAATACGCGTGTATTACTACTGCTTCGACAAAAATAACAAAACACGTAGAAAACGTGTTGTAACTCGTGCTTGCAGTGAAGCGGTGCTGAAATTCGGCATGATGGTGTACCATAGAATAATGATGAAATGAGGAGGCAGCGAGAAACTTCGGACAGGTATGAACTACATTTATAGAGGTTGTATAAGAATTACCAAAAAGGTCACATTACAGAAGTCGATACAATATGCTCGAAAATATGGTCACATGACATCAGTACGGCGAATTATCCCCTCCAAACAGCTAAACAGTCCAGATATCAGTGAACCATACGAATTATGAGAGTGTGTATAAGATTCTGTGGCAACAAATCCAATTCTTCCATCAGCGCGGACCTTAACTCGCCAAGTGACCGAGAAGTTGGTTGCTTGCGTGCATTGCGACGCCCAAACGCGTCCCACACATCTTCGATCGGAATTCAGTCTGTGATCATGCTGGCCGCGGCAGTCGTTGGATATTTCCAGTTTGAAGATGTTCCTCCACCACTTGAGTTCTATGTGCAGTGGCGTTGTCATGCATGAAAAGAATGGGCCAACCGCACCCCTAAAAAGATGCATATAGGGTCGACGATCTGATCTCGGTACCTCTGCACAGTTACAGTACTTCTATTAAAAACATGACGAAGGATGCGGCCGTTGATCATTATTCCTCTTCACACCAGAACAGCGCCTCCACCGTGTGTCCCTTTCTCTGATGTTGGAGGAACGGTACCTCATTCCTTATTGTCTCCAGATGTAAAAACTGTTTGTAGGCTAAAATGAGACATATCGTAGAACAGAACTCTACCTCATTTTGTCAGGTTCCAAACTCATAGAGACAGTTTTGACGAGACGTGCGGTGGTTTGTACTTAATGGGATCTTTCTTGCGTAGAGTCCACTTGAGCCTTCTTAACACAGTCCGGTTGTAAATGTTTTCACCTGTGGCCGCAGCAACCTCAAGAGACAGTTGATGACAGGGGATTGTAGGGTTCCATCTTGCTGTTAAAACCAGATAGGTCTGTTCTGGTTGACATAGCTCTCGGGCGACCGTAGCCAGCTCTTCTTGTAATGGTTCCTGTCTCCTGAAACTGCTTCCATAGTGCCGAAACGATACTGCGTGACATTTTTGTGCCTTATATATTATGTCTGTAAATTGCATGTGTTCTGTCGTCGATTTGCCTGTTTACTGGACTGAAAACCCGAATTTCCGGGTTAAAAACTGTGCACCCCTCGCCAGAGACCGACTAACTCAGCCACATTGTGAAAAAAAAGAAAAAAGTACATAAAAATTCCTGTTTTTGACAAGATTCGAGCGCGGCCTTTTCCACCCGGTGTAGAAGAGAACGATGCTTTTATATGCACTGTGCTACGATCAGTGTCATATCTACTTCCCTGAATTAACAAAATTAACAGAACAAAATGTTTTTATGAATATTTCAGTGTCGCCGATGGCGAATATTTGATATAATAGGCATCCTGGCATGCAAATTCCGGGTATCCAATAGAAATCGATCTACCACCTTACAGAGCCGCACGTTATGCAAATTATGCATGCCTATAAAAACACAGGTTGCGACCACATCACTTCATTCTCGTTTTTGGCTTGCTGTGATAGCCACATCTCCAGTACTCAGGATGACAAGTCATCGTCGTTCAGATGATTCTTTTAGATTCTTACAGATAATTCGTTTGACGAGTTGAAGCGAGGCAGTCGCAGACGGAGGTGGCACGTTGGCTTAAAGTGTCAAAAATGATCTAAGTCATTAATGCACTTAAAACGCACTTAATATATATATACAAAAATTTGTATATATATATATATATATACAAAAATTTGTATATATATATATATATATATACTAAACGCCTGTTGCCTTCATTTTCACCATTTCCGTCCACCATTCCGCATGTAACAGAGAGACTTCTAATGGGCGGATTTTCATGAAATTTTGTATTTGTGCTTGTTAAAAATATTTGTGCAGCCAACCAAATTTCATTAAAATCGAACAAATAAAAAATCCGGAAATTATTATTCCTTTCCCCCCCACAGTTTGTATGCAAAAAAGAAATCCATATATTTAAATACTTTTAATGTAGTATTGTTAGCTTTAGACAATCTGTGTGCGCTTCGCGTGTATTGTTATGCAAGACTTGTGAATGTGACTTTGCTTGTGAAGAGGGCATCGAGGTACTGTACTTCAGTTAGTTTCTTAGAGAAAAGAGAAAAAAAAAAAAGAATAAGAGTAATACGGGAGGAGAGTAATATATATTACTCTCCTCCCGTATCAAAAAGTTTTTACCCTGACCATGTCCCAGGAGGTCGGAACATATATTACCCCTTCTCTATGTAGTACCTACCACCCAAAATGACGCATTTCTCCCATCATTTCCGCCACTTATGCCATTTTTATAAAAGGTTTCACTTTGCTCTTGAAACCATGCTTTTGTCGCAGAAATTACCTCTGCATTGCCAAAAAAACGCTTTCCACGCAAAAATGATTTCAGTTGTGAAAAGAAGAAGAAGTCAGAAGGTTCCAAGTCAGGAGAATAAGGTCAGTGGTTGCAACAGCAGTGTGGGTTGGTGCTTTGTTGTGCAGCAACAGCATGCTTTGCTGAGCATTCCGCATCGTATTTCTTTAATTACCACATGTAATTGCTTCAGTAAGTTGCTGTAGTAAAGTACTTTAATGGTGATACCTTTCTCCACGTTATTTGTGAGAATAATACTCATCTCATCTCAAAAAACTGACAGCACCTTCCATGCCGATTGTTGCACTCTGGCCTTTCTGGAAGTTGATGATAATGGATATTTCCATTGTTTTTGAAACCTGTTTTGTTTCTGGGTGTCGATGTGTGATGTGTCCACGATTCATCCATAGTCATCAATCGGTTATAAAACAGGTCACGAACGGTGTTACATATGACGTGACAGCGATCAGTTCAACAGAGTAGGCCTGTCTTTTTTCTTTCTGAAGACATGTGAGCTAGTGAGGAATTCATCGTGCTGAGACCTTATTCATATTCAAATCGTTGTGAATTATGCTCTCCGCATAATTCTCCGCATAATTGAGGACCAGCTGTTCAATTTTCTCTTCCTTCTTTCCGCCCACTTCTTTCCTCATCATGGACGATCTCTCGTCTGTACTTGAGCTCTCTCCACCAATGTTTTACAACGTCATACAATGGATAGATATCCCCATATACCGTAGAGAGAGAGAGAGAGAGAGAGAGAGACTTTATTACACAACTAGATGAATACAATGTATAGTATGGATAAAGT
This sequence comes from Mastigoproctus giganteus, assembly GCF_048544385.1. Lineage (NCBI taxonomy): Eukaryota > Metazoa > Arthropoda > Arachnida > Uropygi > Thelyphonidae > Mastigoproctus > Mastigoproctus giganteus. The sequence continues at coordinate 221,160,425 of NC_143578.1, read as the reverse complement.
TGGATCTATTCCGTAATGGCCGAAGGCCAGGGGCTCATACATGCGATATAAAAAGCAAAAAATAAAAAAGTAATATTCTATGATGATTCCTCACCTGATACAAGTATTAGCTGTATTTACAATGCTACATCACTTCTTTCCTATATGGATTTTTTTTTTTTTTTTTATAAATAGAAAACATATTCAAGTCGGTATCGAGGTGCTGTACTTTAGCTAGCATTTGATTTGGGAGGAAGTGATCTGAGAGATGAAGTTGCCAATGCTTCGTGCAGAGCATCGTGGTGGACCGAAGTTCTGGCTTGGGTATTCGCCAATAACACGAATCCAAACTGGGCAGTGTTAAGTTTTGGTCCTTAACATTTTTCACTGTGACTACCTAGCTTCTGTCCTGTGGAAGGAAACATGCTTTCCGGTTGGCCCATTTAAGGAGACAGAATTTTCCAGCAAGGATTCGTTGTGGCAGCTGTCGATGCTCGCACTTCAGCGGCATAGAGTATAGATTACTGTTCTGGTGTATTTCCTAATTATTTTTCTTCCTGGCGCATTATAACCTTCGACGTTTTTGCGCCGTTAAAACTGAATATTATCATCATCACCCAATTATTTGAGGATCCTTGACATAGATTAAGTGTTTCTTAATCCTTGACATAGATTAAGAGAGGCTGCTCTGGGCGTAAGCTTATCTTGAGCATAAAAGCGAAGTTTTGGATCAAATACTATTCCCAAATCTGCGTGGGTAGGAATGGATGATATTAGAGTTCTAATATCGAGCGTTGGAGCTATTAATGTTGGGATTGGTTTGAGGAAAAGAAAATGTCTGTTTTGTTTTTTGTGGATTAATTAACAGCCCATACTGTTTGAGGTATGAGGCGATGTTCATAAAACTGTTATTAATACATATATTGGCCTCTAGGTCATTGTTGGGAGCGATAGGCGTCAGAATTTTTATATCTTCCTACGTAATGATTTTCTCATTGTCACGGACAAGAGGTGCGAGGATGGCTGTAAATAACAAACCAGATAGAACTCCTCCTTGTGAAACGTCAGCAGAAATCGCTTTCTTGTGGACTTGTCCATGAGCAGCAATCTGTAGTACGTTATTGTGGAGGGGTGATGCTATGAGTGATGAACCAGAAGATATATTTCTTTGGATTAGACAGTGGAATTCAAGTAAGCAAAGGAGTGCCACTTTGATGGCATCAAAAGCAGCTTCAGTATATAGCTATGTGATAGAAACTGTGAGAACCTCCTTACAACCACAATGCTTGTGGTTGTAAGGAGGTTCATCACTGTGGACTGGAAGGATGTCCAAAAAAGCAAGCACAGAATCAAATATAACATATCATCTGCAATAAGGCCTGGTTCACATAATGAAGACCTGCCGATGCCAGACCCCCGCCACCTCCCAAATCAAGGGATAAAGGATGCAGTGATGAATATAGAGAGAATCTTTCTGCTGCCGACTTTACTGGACCGTGAACTTCAACAAATTTAGAATATCACCCAGAAAATTATAACTCACCGCAATTAATTAAACAAGAAGAGTTGAATAACAAACAGTATTATGATTTATTAGGATTGTGCTCAAAGCCCAGGACCACTCATACCTTTAACTAATACCTAAAGGTATTAGTTAAAGAAAAGGTATTTAACTAATTAGTTAAAGAAAAGGTATAATTAGTTAAAGAAAAGGTATTTAACTAATACCTAAAGGTATTAGTTAAAGATATTAATGGTCTTCTGAACGAACTGGGCAGTGAACAAAATCCTAATGAATAGCATAAATTTACTGATGCCTCAAAATTAAGTTTAAAAGCGGTTTTGCTGCATAATGAAACTGCATTCCCATCAGTTCACCTACATCATGTTGTTGGCTTGAAAGAAACACATGAAAGTGTGTCCAAGATTCTGGGTGCAGTAAAGTACTATGACTTTGCTTGGACTGTCTGCAGTGATCGTAAGGTATTTGGATTACTTGCTGGTCTGGGAGGTTTCGCAAAATACTGTTATTTATATGATTGGATGCTGTTTATGCAACAGGAAAACATTATATTGTGTAACAGTTGGGAAAGAGGGAGGAATTTTTAGGAGGAAGAATATAAAATATATTCTAATAGTTGAACCAGAAAAAGATTCTTCTTCCACCTCTGCATATAAATCTTGGATTAATGAAGAATTTTGTTAAAACTATGGATGAAGTGAATTCTGCTACCTTAGGGAAGTGTCTCCCAATTTATAATAGATGATGCAAAACTGAGAAGGAATTTTCATTGGGCCTCAAATAAAGAAACGTCTCAACGATGATGTATTACAAGATACTGAACTAGCAGCTTGGCAATCGTTTAAAGGGGTTGTGCACGATTTTTTTGTAAGAAGGAAAAAAGCTAGTTATGAATCAGGGCAACTTTACTGCAATATGAAGATATCGGCTACAGATGTCTTTGAAAATTCATTTTCTTTATTCCCATCGCAGTTTCCCCCCCCCCTCAGAATTTGGGAGTAAATAATAAGCAAGGACATATCCATGATGGAAAATCGGTACCAAGGTCACTGGGATATTTCCATGATGGGAGATTACTGCTGATTTCTTAAGAGGGAAAGGAGGACTATAAGAAAAACTCTGTGAGTGGCACACATTTCTAAGGAAATAGAATGTATCTAGTACCTTATATATGTACTACATATTAAATTTAAAAATTATTCTTATTCATAAAATACTTTAAACAGAATAAGACTAATTTTTAAAGTAGTGTGTAATTATTGAATCATATTTGAAATTGGTCGTTCATTACGATACTAAATTTCGGATATATCTTTAAATGAAGACATGACATTTTGGTGTTTTTTGGGAATCGGATGATTAATTTCCTTTAGAATCAGCAACTTTTCCTCTGAAAGTAGGCTTCTTCTTTTTTTTTTTTGTTGTTGTTGTTGACCAGTGTTACGAGGGTGGTTTAATTAAGAATCGCCCTGACCTAGCTGCAGAGGGTGCTAGCCTGTTTATTCTTGGCACAGGTTTTAGTCCTCTACATAGCCACTGTGCAGATTTACACATCTTCCCCATCGATGGATGAGGCTACGGATGCTGTTTATGTAGAAGCGGTGAGGTTGGTCTTTGAACCATGATTCTGTTGCAGAAATGAGCGTCTCGTCGTCAGGGAAGTGCCCCCCCCCCAAGAAATGATTTGAGGGAAGGAAACAAGAAGTCAGATGGTGAAAGATCGGATGAGCAGGCTGGGTGGGGCAGTATTTCATATCCACAAGTGGCCGCTTGTGTTGTTGCAATTTCAGAAGTGTGAACTGAGGCATTGTCTTGAAGCATTCTCACACCTTTGGACAGAATGCCACACCTACGTGTTTTGATTTTCTCCCGTAATTTTGTGAGTAAGCATAATAGGCACCTGTAATTGTTCCACCTTTCGGCAGGTAATCGGTCATTATTACGCCTTTCTCATCCCAAAACACTGTCAGCAAGATCTTTCCTGCTAACGCTTGGACCCTTGCCTTCTTGGGGGGTGGGGAACCATGATGTCGCCATTCCATGGATTACTTTTTACTTTCAGGGTCGAAATGTTGTATCCAACTTTCATCCTGAGTGATTAGACGAGAGAAAAAGTCTTCCTCATTTTTTTTGGCACAGGGCTATCAACTCTTGTGATTTCTGTTGTCAATCACCCTTCTGGAAACCAGTCAATAATCGAGGAATCCATTTTCAACAGATCCCACACTAATTTTCACCTCCTGGGATTCATGCACAGATATCGGGCGATCTTCTATGATTAACGATTTCACTTTTCTGATCGTGCTGTCATCAATGGCTGAATGGGGACGACCCGGAATGGGCTCAGATTCCACCGATGTCCGACCATACCTAAACTGTCTATGCCAGTGCTTCACACTGCCATAGGATAGGGCTTCATCCTTATATACAGCTGTCATCTCCTCGTGGATTTCTTTAGGAGATTTCCCCTTCAAGAACAGATACCGGATTACAGCTCTGGCTTCAACTTTGTTCATGATGCTACTTCGTCACACGTTCAACTCTGTAAGAGAAAAACAAATTAAGACACAGGGCTGAAATTTTACACCTTTATTACCGAGATATGTATGATGCTACATACAAAATATCATGACTCTGCGATATGTGGAAGTAGGTGAGGGCGATTCTTTATTGAACCACCCTCGTATCAACGTGCCTATGGCCTTTTCTTACATTTAAATTACGAAGATTTTAAATGCATTTATTTAAAACTATAGTTTTTATGAATGAATGGTCTTAGCACATTTACTGTAAAATCTTCGTCCAGTTAAGAAATAATATAATATAGAATAAGAATATACTCCTTTAACTAATCTTGTCCCCTTTCCTCTGCCCTCGTGGGTAGCACAGTTGGCAGACTCTCCGTCCTTCCCACACCGGGTGGAAAAGAAATGAGTTCGAGTCCCGTCGATGACGTGAGGAATGTTTATGGGCCTTTTTCACAACGTGCCCGAGTAAGTCGGTCTCAGGCGAGGATAACATGGTTTTTTCTCCCGGAAACTCGGATTTTTCGTCCATTAAACAGAAAATCGACCACAGAACACACACACACAATTTACTGATGGTATACACGGAGTAATATGGCCTTAGTCGCTGATGTCCCTAAAACTCTATAATAGCAAAAACAATTTTCTCCTCTGTACCTTCTCCAGCAGGTCCAGATTTTTCCTGAAACGGTGTCCCGAAGCCTGTACACAATATTCAAGATTTGGCCTCACCGTTAATTTATACAATGGAATGGTGACCTCTGCGTACTGCGAAAATTCATTGACAGAAGCACTAGTCAGAGAATTTCATGTCGGACTATACTTAAGTTTGGTTCTACCCAATTAGTACGTTTCTCTAGGATTACTGCTACCTAGATGTTTCAGTGTTAAAACTCAGCTGCCATTTCTCTGCACATCTATAATTTATCTAGGTCTTGTTGAAGTATAATAATTTCAGAGTTTGTAAAATTAAATATGATAACAAAATATAATAAGTTTTTTTTATAAAGAAGGGATTCAACCGCCGGGTACCCCCCCTCCTCCACCATCTCGTCAGGAACCGCAAGGCATTCAAGAACAAAAAAATCCAATGCTATGCCCTTTGGGTTTTTCGTTTCCCATGAACCTGTCGTTTCTTATGCGATGGGACTTTTTTCAAACATTTGAGTTACGAACGTTTTCTCTTTTATATGATACTTTGATTTTGCTTTATGTTTCCGTATTTTATTTTACAAATTTCTTAAGTGCTGGCTGCAGAGGAGTCAGCATGATGTCATGTACTTTGGTGTGTGTCTTCTTCCAAGAGGAGACAATATAGTGTCATCCAGCTGTGTGTAATTTGTTATGTGTCTTCTCCCAAAGTTTCCTTCAAATTCAACGCCCCGTGATATACAGTACTGTATTACAAAAATGTGCAATTTAAATTCTCTGTTTCGCCTTTTATTTACATATTTTATATAGTTTTATGGAGGTAAAGTTTCCTGGTTTCATACTTTTCTGGAAGATGCAGAAATGTTGAGACAGATTTTCATTTAAAAAGTTGAGTTCTTTAGTTATGAAACGTCTGAAAAAAATATATATATATATAAGTGGGATACGCACAAACATTAAAACGAATGGAATTATAGAGTGAACAATTAAGGCAAGAGTGAGGAGTAGTTATTGTGTAAACTGATCGTTGAGATTCCGTTATAAAAAAATGAGTTACGATTACAGTTGGAAAAAGACTTCGTTTACATTACTTTTACGTTTTTGGAGCATTCTCTAAGATAAACTTGCTGCATTTGTGTGACTTTTCGTGATGGTATGTAGTACCTATAGTAGTTAATATGTAGTACATATATAAACGGCCTCCGTAGCCGAGTGGGCAGGAGCGGGAGTGCAGTAGCACATGCTCTTTGAGTAGACCGGGGTTCAAGCCCCTGACTGCTGAATACGGTCGATCTGCCAACCCGCACTGGACCAGCGTGGCAGATTATGGTCCATTTCCCTCAGCATGAATTGTTGAGGAGGCTTCCATCCTGCAGTGGGTTGATAATGGCTGCACTTTACTTTTACTTTTTTACATATATAAGGTACTAGATACATTCTATTTCCTTCGAAATGTGTGCCACTCAGAGTTTTTCTTATAGTCCTCTTCCTTCTTAAGAAATCAGCAGTAATCTCCCATCATGGCAGTATCCCAGTGACCTTGGTACTGCTTTTCCATCATGGATATGTCCTTGCTTATTATTTACTCCCAAATTCTGAGGGGAAAAAAACTGTGATGGGAATGAAGAAAAGTCAAACAAATTTAGAAATGCTGTACACACGGGAATATTGTACTCATTTCTTCTATAGAGTGTGAGATTGCAGTGTTCCCTCACCGTCACTATTTCTTCCGGTTATGAACTTTCAGAGTAGAGTGTAGAGTGTGTTTAGCGCAAACGGCACCAGGGGTTTCCCCCATCTCCGCGTGCTATACATTGTGGGTGTGAAACAGAACACTGTCAATGCTAGAGGTTTAAAAGTGTATGGATTTTGTACATGTGTAGTGTCGTGTACCGTTGTTCCTCTGGTCATTTAGCCGCTGGGCCCCTAATGGGACCCAACGTTGTCCACACTCTGCCTCGTGGAGGCAGACCAGGTACACTTTCAGAGTAGTGGTAGCGAGATTATACGTAAGTCCCTCGTATCTTCAGAAAACATCAGTCATCAGTGGCGAAACTGACATACCGCCAAAGTCCGCTGTCACGAAGGGGAAAAGCGTTATGGTGTTCCGATGGCTAATATCGCGTTTCCTCTATAGGTTTTTAACAAGCACAGGGACCCATTCATAAATCTTGGGTGCTTCTGCCAGTTATGTTTTTTTTTTTTTTAAATTTGAAGAGTACGGAAAACTAAGACTTGGTTTTAAAGTCCAGACGTAGTGAAGATAAATAAAAACCTGTAGTGAACATAGTACAGGCTCGGCCTTTTCTGTGTAGGTTGTTAGTATCACCCAGATTGTCTTTACTATTATGCCAGATATAAAAATAAATAATAATCTTTGAATATATTCTGTGGTAATATATTCAACGATAATTATTAATTGGCTGGTAATATTATCGTAATAAATTACCGGTCAACAAGTGGCTGAGGCGGAGAGGTTGGTTAAAAATGAAGTGAATTGGATAATGTTTTTTTGGCACTGTGGAGTTTTTTCCCCAGATGCACGAAAAGTCTGCTTCCTTGTATCATTCAAAAAATAAATAAATAATTTATTTTTATTTATTTATTATTATTATCTTTATTGTTGCTAAACAAGTTTCAGCTATGTTGGAATGATAAAAACACATTGACACTTAACCATCGTTCAAAATCTGAGAGCATATCATACAAATAATCTCATATCAATGGGGTATTTATGTATGTAATTTTATTTTTCTTCATTTTTTGTGTTATGTTTAGGTTATTTTTCATTCTTCGCAGTCTTTGTCTTATAATAAAGATCTGCAATAGCCTACCTCTCGGCGTTATGGAACCACCAATTTGATTCGCACGTACAGTAGAACCTCAAAAATCGTGATTTTTTTTTTTTTTTTTTTTGAGTATTTCTCAGAGCTAGTCATACAAAGGCACATGGAAAATAGGCTGGCTAGGGTCTAAAAAAAAAAAAAAAAACCCTGCAAGTGCAAAAATTATTCATTACGTTCCATTAATAATTTCCAAACAGCAATTTCTATCTGTTTTACGTATTTCTTAGACAGTATGTCATTGTTATTATGTATTTGCAACGTATAAAATAATTCAATTTGTGAATCACTCAGTACTAGTTCACAGTATAGTACAGTGATGCGTATTTAGTTTTTAAGACTTGTTGTTGTTGTTGGAGAGTTTTTTAGGACTATCAGCGACTAATGCCATATTGCTCTTTATATACGATCTGTAGTTTTTAAGGCGAATCGATTATAAAATCATATCGCGCTATTTCTACTCATTGTAAAAAATGTTGGACAATCGCAGAACCCATACTGGAAGCAGAATTTGAACCCGTGACTTTAATTCCTTAGCAAATACGCTACCTACTGGACAGGTTCTGGACAGCAATATAGGTTGGCATTTTGTCTTAATGTTGGCGACTATCGTTTTGGGGAGATTATAGGGGTCGGAGCTACTGTATTTAATAAAAATAAAATTTTCTCCCGAATATTTAGGTTTATACATAACCTTCAAAACATCCGGAATATATTATCTTCCCAGATTTATGAGCTCCTACTGTATTTTTCCTCGATACTTATGACTTGATTCAATATCAACCATTACCATCTTGAGGCTTCTGAAACATCTTGTAACAGAGACTCTTAAGAATTCCATCCTCACGAAATGTATACCTTAAAAACTTTATACTACAAGTCGTTATGCACCGCTTTCTCAGAATTGTTTTAGACTTCAAACTTTTCTTTAAATAGCATGCCATTATTATTGGTTTCGATTAAACGTCGAGACAGCTAAAGCCATGAGATTTACGTTTAAAGTCTGTCAATTCTGTATTCTATGATTTGTTTTTCAGTTTTACAAAATTATTCCAACAAAATTATTCCTTTTCACACGGAATTTGAATCCAGTGGCTACACAGTGAGTTAATGTCCAATGAGATATCTGTGACCAACGGAAAAGGTGGATTCAAAAGAGGGGAACGTGGTGGATTGAAGTATTTATTAGGATCTGTTAAATGGATAGTCAACTATACGCTTTTGAATACAAGTTAGTTATGTGAAGTATTCAAGGGATTTATCCTCGTAGCTACAAATGCATTTGTTCCAGTGGAGCTGTTCCGCAAAAGAAAGCTGATACCCACATGGTGATAGAGAGGTGAAAGGCCTAATTTCAGCAAAAGAAAAAAATCATGGGATACATCGGCGAGATGGTTATTTATACGGCTTTATGTGAGTATTATAAGCTTTATCTATGTGAGTATTATAAGCGTATAAATAACCATCGGCGAGATGGTTATTTATACGGCTTTATGTGAATATTATATGTGTACCAAAAGCATTGATGCGATAGGACAAGCGAAATGTGAATGTTAGAAGGGAGCTGAAAATGGAGACAAAAGGCTTTTTCCATACGTGAATATCAAAAAGAAGCGAGTGAATCAGATAGGTGCCTTTATACTTGGCTCAAGTTTGAATAGGTACTTTGCAACGATCTTTACAGTTGAAAGACCGTTAGAACCATGACAGAACAAGACAAAGAATCGGACAGTTGTAAATTAAGCGATATATCGGTTTCGGAGAAAAGAGCATGGGAAAAACTACCGAAGCTGATCGAAGTTAAGGCTTCAGGATTGGATGTTGTTGCAGTAGTGTTTTAGACATCGGCAATTAAGGCCATATTGCTCGAATATATTGTCTGCAAATTGCGTGTGTTCTGTGGTCAATTTTGTGTTTCCTGGACGAAAAACCTGAGTTTCCGGGAGAAAAAACCTCGCCTGAGACCGAGTAACTCAACCACGTTGTGAAAAAGGCCCATAAAAATTCCTCACATCATTGACGGGACTCGAATTCGCGCTAGACTCTGTGCAGTATGTTCAGTATTTCTACTTCCCATCTTCATCCAGCTATGGAGGTGGACCTGTTTAGCTTTGGCTTTTGCATTTAGTGATTATTGGTAGTTATTGGGAGTTGTTGTTATCGGGTTCTAGGAACATCGGCAACTAAGGCCATGTTGCTCCGTGTATATTGTCTGTAAATTGCGTATGTTCTGAGGTCGATTTTCTGTTTGCCTGAGGAAAAACCCGAGTTTCCGGGTGAAAGTTATTGGGAGCGACACTATATGGAGCTACTGTTTTCCTCAGCCCTCCCTTCGTTTGTGATTCTTTTATTTTTTATTATTATTAGTGGCATATGATGCAAGCAAGCAAGATTAAAAAGCATCATCATCCGTAAAAAAAAAAAAAAATTAAAAAAAAAACAAAAAAAACTCCCACATCACTTGCCCACTCCATTAATTTGTCTAGTTCTTCCTGGAATTTATTCAAAATGCCAACTCCACATCAATTGGAAGTTTGTTCCAACCACTTGCTGAAACACCCGTTGTCTGAAAGCAAACTTTCTCATATCTATCCTGCAACAGACTTCCTCAATTTGAAGTCGTCTCTTCATGTGTGTGTAGTCTGAGCAAGAGGAAGAATTGTCATTAGTACTGAACTTGCTCCGTCCATTCAGAGCCTTAAAGAGCTCGATCAGATTAGCTCGCAGTTTCCTAATCTCAAGACGCTATTTGCAGAACTGAAGCTTGTCTTTGTAAGAGCAAACTTTCATTCTCTTCATCAATCTCGTTGTCCTCTGCACCCGTTTCAGCAGAACTATATCCTTCCTAAAATGAGACCTCCAGACCTGTAAGCAGTACTCAAGATGCGGCCTAACCATGGCCTGCGTGCTGACAAACCTCCATGAATTGTCTTGTTAGCCTGTCTGCATTGCTCAGAAAACTTCATGTCTGACGACACAATTACTACAGGTCTCTTTCATTTTCCACTGCTCTAAGTAACGTACCAACCAGTTGGTACGTTAATCTGGGATTACTGGTACCCATATGCAGTACGTTGCATTTTTCGCTGTTAAACTTCAACTATCATTTTTCAGCTTATCGGCCTAATTGTTTAGATCTTGTTGCAGCACCTTAACCTGATTACTTCGTTTAACCACCTTATTAACCTTTGTATCATCCGCAGACTTAGACAATAAGCATGATATATCTTCATCAATATCATTAATAAATACTGAAAACACCAATGTGCCCAGCACTGAATCATGGGGCTTCACTAATGACATTAGTCCATTTAGAGCAGTATCCATTAATAACTGCTCTCTGTCTTATTTATTAATAAATCAGTTTATTTATCCAATAAATATGGTCTCTACCCCTTACACAGCTATTCAGCCAGGAGGGCGATCAGTAATACAATTAATTATTTACATTATATATAAAACATATAAATAAATTTTAACAAACAGTAGATTTTACAAAGTAAACTTATAACTGCCATAAATAAGAAATATTTGCAAATTTCTCTAGCAGATTTAAAGCACACAAATTAGCAACTTTACAAATTTCGGTACAATTTTAGCAGAGAGTCAGGAGCGAACCTAGTAAATCACATTTCGATACCTTGGTTTCTCGGGCTTTTCCACTGGATGGAAGATGTCACAGCTCCATCCACATGAAGGTTTCCTGCAGTTTCTCCAATCTGTATACTTTTGAGTCACAGAACTTGTCTAGATCAATCTCTAGTCTGTTAAGCTTGATTGTGTTTCCGGAAAACATCACTTAAGCGATTGTCTAGCCTTGCCTGAAGAGGGAGCCGATGGTCAGCCTAGTAGCATCCTGTTGTCCTAGGATTCCTAACGATATCGTCGATTCTTGGGGCATCGATGCCAGTAGCGTAGCTAGGATCGTCGACATCTGGGGGCAACATGTCTTCCTGGCTCTCCTGAGTGTGATAATGTAATGTGAATGTGATAGATAATTCCTTCAGTTTGCGCCACTGAAGCTCGGCGCCCGGGGAAACTCCCCCCCTGCTCCCCCTCGCTACGCCTCTAATCGATGCTGCCAGTTATAAGTTTAGTTAGAGTTAGGATATTTTGGGCAGTAATCTGCTGTTTCCAAGGCATCACGTCTAGATTATAGTACAGCACCGATCTAGAAATGGTATTCTGTTAAGTCCATTTAAGTATCCAATACTCTAACCCGAGAAATTCGATGTAATGGGTTTTTGGCGCTGAGGACCAGCTGATGGAGGAATATAATGGTATGGAATAAAGGCAGCGTTGGACATATCGGATAATGAGCTGAGGGTCATGTATTCCTACGAGCTCTGACGGCAAAGACCTGTGCAGAAATGTGGCTACTGCTTGTAGTAGCCACATGTTGCATAGGTCTTCTTTTTGGCGGCGCTTAGATGCTGGATGGAATGTGAGTGGCCCTCATCCATGTTAAGAACGACTTTTCCTACAGGTTCCCTTGCGATATAGATTTCTATGTTATTCCACTTTTGTTTGTAAAGGTAATTTGAGCTGATTTAGTATGATTAAGTTCTAAACTGATTGAATCTAGATACATTTCTAGATGTGTTTTTTGATTGGCCGGTTGATTGATGGTAGCTGCTTGATCAGGATTTGATGATGTTATGTACAGTTTAATGTCATCCGCATAAGACAAATCGTGTTGTAATGCAAGGAACGGTTCAAGAGCTGAAGCAAAGAGTAAGGGCGAAAGGACTCCTCCCTGCGGCACTCCTCTAGTGACCAGGCGTCTATATTGATAGCTTTGATGAGTAACTAGGAGCCATCTAGATTTTAGAATTGCTTCTAAAATTCGTAAAGCACTACCAGTAATGTTGAAATAATTCACCAAGATATGTATTACTGCATAAATACTGACACGGTCATATGCCGATTTCACATCGAAGAAGATAACATCAAGTTGCGCTCGGAATCTGAGGCTTCTTTGTATTCTTGTCAATGTGTCAAGCAAGTTGGTACTAGTAGACCTGCCTTTGATTACAGAGTAGAGGTAGGGAGGTCTGTGGTTGAAGCAGTATTCTGTTAGCGCAGGGTGAATGGTATTCTCAAAGAGTTTCAGGAATCTACAGCTGCTAGCGATGGGCTTTTAGTCTTTCGGTCCCTTCGGATGCTTACATTTTGGTACTGAGCGCAAAAAGTGTGTTCCAGATTTCTGAGGGATCCGCGCTAATTACGATTTGATTAAAAATATGCACCAGAATATCAATAATGTAGACGCTGCACAGTTGCAAAATGAAGAGCAGAAACCTGTCCGGACCTGCTACTGACTTTAGCGGTAGCTTCTTTATGATCTCGATCACTTGGTCTTTTCCCACTCAACCATTCCTTTATCCATAGAAGTGACTTACCCTTAATGACACATTTCTCCAATTTGTACGGGAGTCTTTTATGCGCAACAGTATCAAAAGTTTTCCCGAAATCCAAGTATATGATATCAAACTTATTTTTTTGCATCTTATTTCCTTTGTTACTGCATTATAATATCCAATAAGATTGGTTAGACAAGTTTGCACCTTGACAAATCCATGCTACGACTGCAGTATAATTTCGTGCCTGTCCAAATAGTCCTGCATTATTTCTTTAACCAGTGATTCCATTATTTTGCCTGAAACAGACGTTAAGCTAACAGATCAGTAATTACTCATGTCACCCCTTTAATCATCCTCTATGAATTGAGGATACATTTGCACATCTGCAGTCTATAAGGACCTGTCTTGAATTCAGAGATGCTCTCATAATTATGGCTAATTGTCTGCTTACCTCCTTTGCTGCCTCCCTTAATATAATTGGATAGATTTCATCCACCCCAGACCCCTTTTTAACGTTGAGTTTCAACAATTTCTCTTCCACTTTCCTCTCAGTTATCACAAAATCATTTAGCTTCCTGTTTGATTCTGATGAACTTCTGAAATTCCTCTCAATAAAGAACTTCTCATGCAAGAATGTAGATGTAAAATACCTTTCAGTTTGTTGGCAACCTTTGGAGAATCATCAATAGTTAAAACATAGTCGTAAAGTGGACCAATGTGATTCAACCCCCCTCTCCTTCCCTTTTACTGTTAATATAAGTAAAGAAGGCTTTGTTGCATTTCTTGGCATTCTTTGCCAAGATCTCGTAATCTTCCTTATCTTGCCTGTCATCCTTTGTGGCTTGATTACAGGCTGGTTTATATCTACCATAGGCTTTTGTAACATCCGGTAATTTTTATGCATCCCATGCATTTTCATCACAGCCACATGTCTCATCAGTTCATCTGACATCCATTCAGGTTTAAACCTGGAGTGGTATTTCTTAGTTTGTATGAAAAGCATAGTAGCTTCTACGGTTACTTCCCTGAATGCTTCTCATTTAGTATTTTAGAAGTAGCCTTGATAGTAGTTTAGAAGGAAAGTAACGCCGAGAGTGAAAAGTGAAAACCCAAGTGTTGTAAATGGAGAGAAAGCAATATTTGTGATGTAATTATGGCAGGAGAGATTAGACGTGAGGCTAATTGCTAATAGAAATTATGTAATCTTGTCTAGAAATATGAGTATCATCGAAGATAATCGTAGGAGCAGTAGAATCAGTTTTGCGAGATATAAGACAGGACTGAGTTTTAGACGGTTGCAATTAACTGAGTTATCTTTGCTCCATTTGAGTATTATATGGAGATTAGCATTTACGGAATTGTTTAGTGGGTATTCGTTGCACAAGATTACATGAATGAGTATTTTGCATCTACATTCACACATGAGGAATTATTAAGGTTTGAAAATGGCAGAAGGTTATCAAATTGTAGCAGGATACTTAATGATTTTGTAATAACTGAGAGCAAAGTGGAAGAGAAATTGTTGAAGTTAAACGTAAGAAAAGCACCTGGGTTGGATGGGATCTATCCAGTTATATTAAAGGAGGCGGCAAAGGAAGTAAGCAAACCCTTAGCCATAATTATGAGAGAATCCTTGGATTCAGGGGAGGTTCCCACGGACTGGAGATGTGCAAATGTATCCCCAATTCACAAAGGGGGATCGAAGGGTGACACGAGTAATTACAGACCAGTTAGTTTAACTTCACTTCTGTTCCGGGTAAAATAATGCAGTCACTGGTTAAAGATGCATTGCAGGATCATCTAGACAAGACTGCAGCAATAATTCAGACACAGCATGGGTTTGTTAAGGGAAAGTCTTGTGTGACAAATTTGATAGGATATTATGATGCGGTTACAAAGGAACTGGATGCAAAAAATAATTTTGATATCATATATTTGGATTTCAGGAATGCTTTTGACACTGTTGCGCATGGAAGACTATTGTACAAATTGGAGCAGAATGGTATTAAGGGTAAGTTGCTACAATGGATAAAAGGATGGTTAAGTGGGAGAAGACAGAGGGTGGTAATCAATGGGTGCTGCTCTTCGTGGACTAATGTTATTAGTGGAGTCCCACAGGGTTCGGTGTTAGGTCCACTGTTGTTTTGTATATTTATCAATGATATTGATGAAGGTATATCAGGCGTAATGTCGAAGTTTGCAGATGATACAAAGGTTGGCAGGGTTGTTAATGACAGTAATGGCAGTGTGGTACTGCAACAGGATCTTGACAAATGCAAAGTACTGCATATGGGTAGAAGTAACCCCAACTGTGTGGTACTACACTTAATGTGGTAGAAAATGTCAGGGCAGGTCATGGGGTTTTGTCAATGATATATAGGAATTTTGCTAGTAGGGAGAAGGAGGTGATTGTCCCTCTGTATAAGGCAATGGTCAGGCCACGCCTTGAGTACTGCGTACAGGTCTGGAGGCCTCATTTTAGGAAGGATGTAGATTTACTTGAGCGTGTACAGAGAAGGGCAATAAGATTGGTGAGGGGAATGAAGGGATCCTCTTACCAAGAAAGGCTTAAGTTGTGCAAATTGCAGTGGCTGGAGACTAGGCATCTGCGCGGTGATCTGATTGAGGTGTATAAGGCCTTGAATGGGTTGAGCACGCTGCATTCTGATGGGATCCTTCCACTTGTTCAGATTACAAACCTAAGGGGGCATAAATTCAAATTACGAAAAGACAGATGTAGAATAGATGTGCGGAAATTTGCCTTTAGCCAGCAGGTGGTTAATTGCTGGAACAAACTTCCATCTGTCGTTGTGGAAGTTGATAGGTTGAATAAATTTAAGGAGGAACTGGACAGGCATTTGGAGGGAATGGTGTGATTTTTTATGGCTGATGCTGCATAAGCTCATACACTTGCTTTCTTGCATCACATACCACTACTACTACTACTACTACTACATAATTTCTATTTGAAACTTTGTGCAGGGCAAGGTTTCATAAACTGAAAAGTGAAATGCAATGTGCTGTCATTAATAAAACTACGAATAGCATTTTCAGTCAGTGGAAGACTGTCATTAATATACAAGAGGAAAAGAGTAAAAGAAAGAACCTTTCTTCTACTATTTTTCTTTTTTCTCTCTGAACCTTGGGGAACTCCAGCAGTTTTGGAGAGGTTAAAAGATAGAGCGCCATCTACCATAACCTGCAGAGAGCGATCAGAGAGAAAAGTGGATACCAAATTGCAAAAAACAGTTGACACTCCATACGACGGAAGCTTTACTTTAAGATGGAAGCAATAAAATAAGATACTATCGAGGCCGTATTATGTGTTTTGGAAAACTTCTAGGTAGGGTGATACATCGATAATAGACAAACAGCAGCCTCAGGTAGCGATGTAAGTGATTCTTGCATTGCTCCTATTGGAACATGCAGCAAACAGGAAAGCAAGTTGTCGGCAATTTCAAGGGCTACAGTGTGTCCGCATGGAACAAGCAGATACATAACTGTGTTATAATTACTAAGAATGAAAATAGCTGAAATTATATTTGTTAGGAGAATAGTGGATCAGTTTGATGAATTTCATGTACTGGTTAAGTAATCAATTGCAGACATTGTAGGGATATCGGAGACATGACATAAGAGATGCAGATTTTGAATATGGTGAATACGATGTGTAGAGAAAGCACAGTAGTGAGGGGGGGGGCTAGCTTTGTTCTCAGTTAAGAAACAGAAAATCTAAAGCAGTAGATATATGTGGCCAGTGCAATGTTGAGTCAGTTTGCTGCTGTGGCAAGAACAATGAGAAAACAAAAATGGGGAGGGGGAGAGTTAAGCCCTCAATTAAGAAACATAAAATCTAAGGCTGTGGATATGCGTGGCCAGTGCAACGTTGGGTCAGTGTGCTGTGGCAAGAGCACTGAGAAAACAAAAATGAGAGTAGGAGTGTGTTAGTAACTGTAATGAGTGTATCAAACACCAGTACAGACATATAGACTGGGACAATAATTCAGAATGTCTTATAACAGAGGATTTTAACTTTCTGGATATTGATTGAAAATTGTGAGTGGGTCGCTCACATAGTAGCAAGACTTTTCTCATTTATTGCATGATAATTTGCCATACAAGCATGTTAGAAAGCCAACAACAGAAAGCGATATTCTTGATATGATTATCAGCAGTAACCCTTCAAGAATTTAGAATCTGAAGATAAAGCCCAGCTGTTAATGATGACTTGATATTGATGTGGGATTTACTTAAAGATATAACTACTATTCACGATCAAGTGGATGGGCTTTTGCATTCGTAAAGGTGGCAGTGGTCTCAGACAATTTTTTAAATTCTGTTCAGTGTGACCTGCCGATGATGTTACCAATAGGAAATTATATAGGGGAATCATTCAGAGAAGAACTGTGTGCGTGCGTGCGTATGTGTGTGAGTGTGTGTGTGTGTTTAGGGTCTAACAGCACCAGGGGTTTCCATCTCCGCGTAGTCTACATTGCCGTGTGTCACAGAACACTGTAAAGGTCAGCGATTTAAAAGTGTATGGATATTGTTGGGTGTAGTGTCGGGTATCGTTGTTCATCTGGCCATTTAGCCGCTGGACCCCTACTAAGGCCCAACGTTGCCCACAATTAGCCCCGCGGAAGCAGGCCAGGTACGCCAGTATTTTTAAATAAGTACTCTGGCAAGTCCTGCCACCTAATTTCCTGGGATTTCAGTGACTAGGACCTTAAAAGGGGGGGGGGGGGTGCGCTAAAGGTTGGGTCCGACCAAAGGACTTTTAAGTTATACAGCGTGGAGTGTACAGTGTGTGTTATCTAAGGCGGCCCCTAAACGTTACGCCTTGTTCTCTGTGATATTCAAAATTCTGTACAATGGCCAGAAATGAGTGTAGTGTGTATTGTTGTGTTGTGTTGTGTTGTGTTGTTTAGTTGTTTCTGGCCACTTAGCTACCAGGAAGCAGCGATCACCAGGAAGGCTGCTTCCCAGTACCCATCCACGCTCAACTATACACATGCTAAACTAAATGTATTACTGCCATCACCCAAAGGACTAAGCGCAACTCGTATGGGTGTAGCAGTCTCCTATATTCACGTACGGTGGTGAATACAAAGAATCCCGCATCCACTGGAGATAGTGCAATACTAGTGGATGCCAGCAGTTCCCGTACCCAGAGAGCCCAAATCTGGGTACGAGCAGGTGAAAATCCAGTCTCTAATAAACTGGAGATCAGCGAATCCTGCTCACGTAGGGGCTAGCATTAAAAAAAAATATATATATTAATAACCTGTCCCCAAAGAGACAAACAAAATTAACAATTTTAGAATGAAAATATTTAAATGGATAACATAATAAAGTTTAAAAAATAAAAAAAATAAAATAAAATATTAAAATAGTAGTAATAATAATTATTAAAAAAAAGAAGTAAAATAATTAAGGAAAAAAGGAGAGAGATAATAATAAAGGTTAACACTACACTAAGGAAATAATGTAGCACAAATAAATAAAGCTGAACTTCAACACAGGAAGGTCATAAAAGTAGTATTTTTTGGATTGGCATTGGGATCATAGGTCAAATAAGAAAAGTTAGAGGATATCCTTTAAGAATATAGTAAGCAACACCATTGTACGTGAGATATAAGTCTGTGATAGCTTGTAAAGATGCAGTTGAAACTTCTACAAGTTCTCAGAAGAGCTAGCAAAAAAGTATGTTGGAAACTGTCTAGTTTGGTTCGAACTATAATAAGTTTGGTTCTGTGAAACCATATGCTGGCTGCATATGTTACGATTGGAATAAAAACTATGTAGTATAGAATTCTAAGAGTTGTCTTTTTTAAACCCCAACCCTGCCGAGAGATTTTGAATAACATGGCCGTGAAAGTTTTAACTTTTTTGGAAAGATTCTGGATATGGTAAGAATGACAATATTTCATCAAAAATCATACCAAGATGCTTTATGAGTGGTAACAAGCGGCAAAGATACTCCATTAAATTTGACAACCGGCGGTCTATTATGGTCTAGTTTCCCGTGAATCATAATCTTGGATTTAGATGGTGACACCCTTAATTTATTTTTCAGAGTCCAATCCAGCAAGTTATCGAGTACAGAGCTAGCTCGTTGTTCCAATTGGGACCTGGAGTTACCATGTACTAAGATTGAGAGATCGTTGGCAAAGGCAATCATTTCCACATCGGCCGTGTCAGAAGTAGAAGACAGCCAATAATCGAGGACGAGGTTTTACAAAAGGGGGCCAAGAATTGAATTCTGGGGTCACCCGCGAGAAACAGCTTTAGATATGGCTTATGTTTGGTTTGGATGTAGACATTCAGCAAAGTAACTCTTGAACAGAAGGAAGAGATATCTGGAACAACGAGCGATTCTAAGGCATCGTAGGACACTCTCCCACCAAACATTGTCGAAGGCGCCTTCGAAATAATTAAAAACTGCCAGTGTATATTTGTAAGTAAAGCTATCAATTAACTTTTTAAATTCGAAAAGCGCATTTTCACAGCTACAAGCCGACCGGGCTAGCCAGGTGGGTAAAGTGCCTGCTTGGCAACCCAAAGGTCGCGGGTTCGAATCCCGCCTCGGGCTTGGATCAAAGTACTGCAAAAACCTTGGGAGGTGCATTATGGCCACAGAAGCCGATGCGCCAACAACAACAACAAAAAAAAAAAAAAAAAAAAATCCATGCCGAAAAGAGGAAGAGAGATTATTTTCGAAAAGAAGTTGATTACATCTGTATGCCAAGAGTTTTTCTAATAATGTGCCTATATGGGATAATAAAGTGGTAAGCCTGTATGATTTAGGATCACTTGGTGATTTACCTGGTTTTGGACTGTTTTAATGAGAGCAGTTTGAAACTGTTCAACAAGACACTTGTTAAAGAGTTTCAAAAGATGGTTTGACCTAATAGAGAAGAATCTTTTTTA